>NC_046158.1:116809661-117527161 GCF_011064425.1 Rattus rattus | reverse complement strand
CTAATTTCTGTTTCTGGATGGTGGTGGTGGTGGTGGTGGTGGTGGTGGTGGTTCTGCCTCTTTTCTACAATTTATATTGTCTGAGAGTCTTCACTGTAACCTGGTCTGTGTGAGAGGGAGAACTCTAGAGAATCTGATCAGTTTCAGGAACTTCCTGAAGCCATTTTGAGTTGTTTATCTTCTGCTTCAAGGAGTCTCTCTGCAGGATGGAATGTTTCAATCTCTATGTTTATTTATTCTTCCACCATTCCTCTGCATGCTGATATAGGGACCCAGGAACAAGTTATTGAAAAGTTAGTGGCTTTTCTCCTCTATCAACTCTGTCTCCTTTCTCAGACAAAAGACACAGTATCTTTTGATGACCCTAGAGTCAAGCTGAATCTAGGAAGCATCCTGCATTCCTTCTATTTGCAACACCCTTCCACATATACATGGTGCTAGTATTCAAGTTGTAGGTGTGCAGGTCAAGATGATTGTATGTTGTTGGGTCTGAACTCAGGTCTTCCTATGGGTCTGAACTCAGGTCTTCCTGTGTGTACAGCCAACACTCTTACCCACTGACCTACCTCTTCAGCTCCCATCAACTTATTCTTCCTTATATTCTGCCTAGCCAAATTACTTAACAATAGAAACTAAGCTATTCAATTAATTCAAATCAAAATCGACTTTATTCTCTGAAAAGCTGAGGATACCTGAACAGGTACTGATATGTAGTATTTAAACTCCTTTCAATATTCTAATTCTAGATTCTGGGAAGTGTCAAGCATTTTCCTGTTTTTCTTCACCAAGTTTCCACTAACACTATGGCAGGGAATCCGTTTAAAATATTTATTAAAGTCAAAATCAAATGGGATTTTGCTATTGAATGCTGCTGTTATTACTTAATTCATTTGACCTTGGTCTAGAAAGTCCCATACTTGGCTTTTACTTGCTGTAAAAGTGGTGTAAATATTCATGAAAAATAGTTTTAAGATTTATTTCTCTGACTGACTGACACAGCCAAGAGCTCTGAAACCTGACAGTGCAGAAAATGTGTCTCCCTTTCTATTTTCCACATCAATAAAAAAAAGCAATCAATTTTTTTCACCTGAAGATGAGCAAGAGATCTCATAAAAAGAATGAGAGGATGAGGTGTTTGATGCAAATACACAAGATCACCTTTTTATGAATTTTCAATCAGCATCAGAGAAGTATGTTTTCATAAATTAAAGCTCTTTCCAATTTAAAACAAGCATTCTTATTCAAGGTAGCGGAGTGTGGAGATGAGAGAGAAATGCAAGTGATGGGCAGATGTTGACAAGAGAACTCCACTGTTGTTATGAAAATGAACTGGTAGAGCCTCAAGGAGTTCAAAGATAAGGGGGAGTTCTTGTTGGGACCAAGGCCTCATCAGTACTCTCTTGCTTGTACCCATTCAGGAAGCATGGAAGCGTCAAGTCATTTGTACCCTACCTCACTACATAATACTTCTGTTCTTCTTTCTATATGGGTGAAGAAAGGACAACAAGTTATCAGAAATTTTTACTCACTTTCCTATCATTTCATTTCAGAATAGGGATGTATAGGGAGAGGGTAGGAGCGTAATGGAATTTAAAGCAGAAGTGACTGAATTTCCTTGGACTGAGCAAGCTTAGCTTTTCCGAGGTTGTTAGACACAGTGATCCCAAAGCAAATGTAGTCTGGGAATGTGAAGGTAATGTTTGAGTTCATAAAATGTTAAGCTGTTCCTATAAAGAAGGGAAGCTTCTGAGAAATCTACAAACAAATGAAACTGACCTGATTCATCTGATGTCCATGGTGACGGGTTCCCAGGAGCTGCTGTGAAAAGTGAGAAACACCACCCACAGATATCGCTCACCTTGACGGGAAGACACCAAGTTTTTCACTTAGAACTGAAATAACCATGAGCAGAAAACTGGCTCCTTGGTGGCAGCAGCAGGCAGAGGAAAGAGGATATCTCGGGCGAGCCAATTCCTGAATCATGAAGGATATTCTCTATGGAAGGGTGACCTTAGTAATTCCTAAGGACAGCCAGATTTGGTGGCCACTAGCAGCACGCCAGAGGATGCTGAATGTTCATCTTCACCCAATTCACTTCTCCACAGACAGGAGAAAGTATGGCTTTTTACAGCTAGCCTTGTGATTCAGGTCTTCCCATTTCTTCCAGCAGGTGCTCATTCATTCCATAGCAATGTGCAGTGCACTGAGGATTACTTTTCTATTGCTATGCAATCTCTCTGTGGTACAGCTTATACCACACAGACTGTACTCTGCTTCTTGACGCTTAGGCTACTTGTGATTATTAGAGCTAAGTTTTAGATTCAGAAGTCAATTCTTTCAACAGTGAGATTCTTGCTTTCAGACATGACTACTTCCAATAGGATGATCTCTGTAAGCCATTAAAGTCAGATGTTAACTTGCATTATTAAAAACTAAACTCCACCTTTATCCATTTACTAGGAACACTATTACTTCCAATAATGAGAAGCATCTGAGAGAGACATTTTATATAGAAAAATATTTATGTTTCACTATACCTTTATAACATCTACTACTTGGAGAAGCAGATCAGAGGAGTGTTCTGTGGACTCAGCTGGGTCTCACGTGGGAAAGACTTATCAATCTAGATTGAGCAACAGTATAGACAAGTTCAAGTGAAATGCTACCTAATAGAAGCCAATGAAGGGAGGAACAACCAACATATGTAGACAAGGTTCCTGAACTATTCGTTGGCTGCAAGAACATATGTGCTATTTATAATAATTGTATAATCTGACAAGAAATATAAGGAAAAACTCCAAGGAGATGTATGAGCCTTGATTTTGGTTCTGTTGCCTCAGGACAGAGGACAAAATGAATACATATCTTTATATCTCTGCTGCTCCATTTTATACTGTGGAAAATTTGAAACACTACCCTGTTGTCCATGAAGTACCATCTTATGGATATGTGTTCTGAGACCTGTCATCCTTGGCCAACAAGAAATGTTGAACCACAGCTTCCAAGTTTTCTACATTATATAGAAGTTAATAGCTCTGGAAGGCAAAATAAACATTTATGATGTTGAATGTTTTCCCCCTTTTTGGGAATATTGGAAGACTATAATTTGTTCTCCTCAGGACAGGCATCACAATAGCAATTAATATAGCCAATGGAATATGTGTCATGTCAGGGATTAAAAGCCCGTACTTAGCTTACCAAATTTCCTCACAATGTGCCATAATAATTTGTCAAGACAGAAGAAGTTTTTCATTCTCAGAACAGATGAAGTGGACATATATGTTAAACTGATGTCATTGAAAGTGACATCTTCATTCTGATCCCTAAAGGTTTCTTCATGGCTTCATACAATCTCACAGTTGTCTAACTTCACTTGGGGCTCTTCTGCATTCAGAGAGCTGATGTGTGAACTGGTCTCTGATCACTACTGGGACATGGCAATGCCATCTGCTTGTTCAGTAAGTTGCAGAACAACACATTCAATGCCTTTAGTTGAAGCCTTGGTGTTACTTTCCTTGTGCTCCCCTGCTGTAAGTCCCTTCAAACATGGTCTGGAGCAGACCTAAATAAATTTAAAATCAAATCAATTAGCCAAAATATTAGCTCCTGTATTTCTACATATCTTCTCTGTCTTCTCAGACTGTGCATATACTAACTTGAGGTTGTATTAAAGTAGTAGTTTCTGTCTTGTGCTGTGATCCTACAATAAGATAAGTAAGATAAGGAAGATAAGTAAGGCTTGTACAATTATGTCATAATTTCTGAGTTACCAGAGAGTGACTGCCTGTATCCTGACAGTAGATCTTTCTCAAACTCATCCTGTGAAACATCCCATAGCATCCTTCATTTATGAGTACTTATGACTCCTAATATCCTCTAATGTTTCCAGAGCCAAATAGCTGTATTTGAAGGACACATACACATTATTTTGCCTGAATATTTGGTTTTGGTCATCAGGAGAATTTGACAGGGCCTAGTATCTCCACTTCCAAGATGGTTTACTTTTATAGTAGTCCTTGTTGGGCTTATAATCGGTAGGAGTTCTCAGTCCTTCTTCATGCCCACAGATTGAATGCTCTCACAACATTCCTGACATGTGCTAGAATAGCTAAGGACGTATTGTTGAGTGAGGTAATCTAGAACTCTAGATAATAAAGTTGCCTGAACAAGACTAGCATAATTACAATAAATTGGCAAGCTAAAGCGAACAGGGGAAATTACACATGATATCACCACTAGATTAAGAGCTATTGGTGATCAATCTCTAATTAGAGACTGAAACTCAGTTTTCTCCAGCAATGTACTCCCATGTACTCTCAATCCCGAGTAGTCAGCCCCTGACACATGTACATAGGAACAAACCTAAATGGACTCAGTGAGGTGTGTGTGTGTGTGTGTGTGTGTGTGTGTGTGTGTGTGTTAATAACAATAATAATTTAAAAAGAGAAAATAAGGGAACTGGAAGAAGTAGAAGAGAGGAGGAGTCACACAAGTGCAGTGCTCATATATGAAGTTCCCCCAAATTAAAATAATTAAGAGAGAGAAGCTAGGTAAGAGATAAGGCGGAAGCAGCCCACCTCCTATGATGTCACCACTGCACACCACATTCCTTCCACCACTTCTCTCTCCTGGGACTTCACTGAGCCTGGGAATTCAGAGAGGAAACAGCCTCCACGTTTTGAAAGGAGTAAGCACTGTTGATAGACATCCTTAAAGCTGTCATAGCCTTTACATTTAGACAAGTTCTTGTAAAACTTCCAAATTCTCTTTTCCATTTATAACCACACTGTGATGCTTGTACTGTAAGACAGCAGAGAAGCAGGGATGAGACAGGCAGGGTATCCGTTTTGGGCCTCAGAGTTACTACATTTTCCATATATAGCTTTTCATAGATATGGCCTGCTTCTTTGAGACACTGCTAGAACCAGCAGATCTTGTGTTTTATTCTGATGCAGCTTATATGTGCACTATGTCTATCCTGCCCTTAACTCCATCATGAATAGGAGGATGAACAATGATATTTACTTGCCTCTATTCTCCACTGGTAGCAATGTATTTATAATATCAATGTATTCAAAACACAGCATCTATTTTCAGGGACTATCTGTTTTTCCAGAGAGATTTATATTCTATCAATAAGAATAGACTAAGTAGGCCGACTCAGTTGTTTTGCTTTTGCAGTAGACAAGATCTGCAGCTCCATTCCCTGCTTTATTTATCTCTCCATCACCCCCAGACTTTCTTCTTTTCCTTAATCATTTAATTTGTTCATCCTCACTTCATGCCACATGCTGGAGAGGCAGAAGAGCAGCTCAGGCACTGACCTCAAACTGGTATTTACTAAAGGGCAGATTCCTTAAGTTCATCTAAATCTTTAAGTCAAAATCACCTGCAGTACCTCTCCAAAACCACATATTTTTACTGATTTTCAGAGCAATCAACTCTTCTTTAGTATGGAGTTCTTCATAACTATCTGGATGATTCTTGGCTTTTTTTTATGAATCACTATGTCTCACACTTAAATAGGCATCACATTTATGGGTCCTATTCTCAGAGTTTCTGGTTCAGTTGCTCTAGGTTGGAATAGTATTTGCAATAAGTTCTGGCTTAATACTGGTATCATTTTGTCAAGTATCACATGACAATAATCATCCATGCAAATGCTAATATTGACTTTTTTAAAGGCATAGAACATGTGTTCTAATATGTTCTGCCCAAAAAAATGACAGTCATGAAACTTTGGATCTAAAAGAAAATTTGGAAATCATGATGTCAGATTCACTGTTTTGACACTTGATTAAAGAATTAAATTTTACACACTTGGTTAAGGCCAAGAGACAATTAAGGTGGATAGAGACCATTGCTGAGGATTTCCAAATTCTTCAGTGTGTTGTCACTAGGATCAGCCTATACAAGAACCTTTATATAGATTCGTTTCTGAGGCCAAACAACCAAGGATGGGTAAAGGATAATCATACCAGCTTTAATCAATAAAGGTCAGAGAAGATGATGGAGTTGGAGAGGAGATTGCCATAAAACAGACTAAACCCAGCACGAGGTCATCTGCCTCACAGAGAGAATGTGAAAGGGCTTGCTTTGCATTTCTGGGCATCTTACTTAAATCATCAGAAGAGCAATTTATCTTTATGAAGAGCATTGGAAAGCACAGAAAAGTGAAGCTCTGACAAACAAAGCCTGCAGTTAGTGCCGCGGAGTCTGTGAGCAACTGCCAAAACAAATATCAACACGAAAACTGATAGCGTGAGAACTTATGAGCAGGGACATTGCAGATAAATATTCAACACATGACCCCAGGAGGCACAAAGTACAGGACAACCTCCTTAACCGAGTAGCTGTTCAGCCCCTAGGGCAATGTAATGACTATGTCCAGCTTGTTTTGGACTAAATAAAAGAACTTTGATTCATCACAGATGAGCAATAATTGTCTTTGTCACTAATTATTTATATCATGGGGCCATCTGTGATGCTTTCATGATTTCCAAAAGAGAATGTACTCAACTTGAAAGGCCGGAAAACTTGCCAGCTCAGAAATGACATCTGGAGGTTTGGAATTGGAAGACGTAGCAGTAAAACTCAGAGCTGCTTACAGGTGCCAATGGGAAACGGGATACAGAGTAACTACATCTGTTCTAGAGTTCTGGGTTGGGTTGGGTTCCTCAGAGGGACATGCTGAGACGAAAATTATGCAGAAGTAATGCACATGGGTCTCATTCTTAGGGAAAGGCAGAGGGAATCAGAGAAGCATGACAGACAAAAGCGAAGAGTATAAGTCCTCAAAGATGCTCTGCATCGAGGCAACCAGGATTCTATTATTTTTACTTCCCAGGCATCTGTGGGTGAGAGACTTCTCTGAGGACTTCTGCCTCTGCATGAACAGGCAGAGCAGCTCAGTGCCCAGGGAAGCACCCCTTGGAAAAGTTGTAGGTTCTGGGATTTCAAAAAAGAATTGCATTACATTTTGAAAAGGCCAAATACATTACTAATGGTGATAGAAATGGTCTCTGTCCCCCTCCTTCGTCTTTTCCCCAATTCAGTAAGAAAACTGAGGGCATTTTCCTTTGTTTTGTTTTTCTTGTTTTCTCCCACATATTTATCAGGTTCTCTAACCTACTGAGACTAACAGAATGGAACAAACCTTTCTAAAAATATTTCAGATGACATTGGTGGCGCACAAGAATGTGTCTTAGATTATCTTACGGACATACTAAAAGTCAGGGCATCCAGGAATCATAAGTAGGCTGACAACGATTGAACAGCCATGATACACAGCACAGACTGTGCTTTCCTTCCTGCTTATTAATATAGAGTTCTGGTGTCCATATACAAAGCTATGATGCCCCAGTGATTCAAGACTGGAAGGAACTACTTCTTGAACCATGGATGTTTCAGTCTTTAAAGAGATATTTAGGTTGTATATTAGTAATACATTGTATTTTTTTGTTAATGTAGTATACTATGGTAAACTTGTAGTGACTTTTCCAAACAAGATAGAAGTAGAAAGCAAACAAATGGTGTGAGAGCCATCTTCTGGACGGATCTATTACAACCGTATATAGGATTGCATTCCTCTGGTTCTCTATACCTCCTGTATGTCAGCCAAAACTAAGCCTATATCATTTGTTTTAACAGGCCTGTTCCTCCTACAGACAGGCACCTCAGCGGAAGTGTGCCTACCCATGCAGATGTTCTATCCATCTCCTTATATGCTGCTATCCTCCAGGCACACTTAACCTTCCTTCTATTTCTGAAAGTTATATTTTTGGCCACTTCATGCCCTTCTTAATAATTTCCTCACATAACCCCTCACTATCAATCATTTAAAATGTTAACCAGACATTAATGAAGTTTTTTTTCTTCAGAATTAACTGTAACTAATCCATTCCTATAAGGTTTCATAGTTCTTATTTTCCGCTAAACACACACACACACACACACACACACACACACACACACACACACACACACACACACACACATGATCATATTGCTCTCTTGATAAATAGACTATACATTCCTATTACAGTACATCAACAATTTTGCCCTAATTATATATTATTATTCCAGGAACTTATACATGTTACTTAATCTGAAAAGGTAGTTTTGAAGATATATTTCAACACATTGAAATAAGGAGATTATCCTGGATTCTCAGGCACAAGTGTTGAAGGCCATCACCAACCTCAATAAGAAAGAGGTAAAGAAAGATAAGGTCATACGGAAGGCTATGAGAAGTCAGCATGGATCGGTGTTGTCATAGCCTGGAGCCACACTCCAACAGAAGGATTTCCAGAAGCCTAGCCCAGATGAAACACTAAAGCCAAATTTCAAATGGATAAATGTCTGTTTTAAGATATCTACTTTTATTAACCTTCTGTGACAGCTCAAGGAAACTAACAGATCTATTATCCTTAAGACAATGAACTAACTATTTTGTTGTATCAGAAGCTTTCATGATCTGGGCCTTGTCTCCACTTCTCAGACTAAGCCCTCACCACTTACTCCAGTAAAGTCTGCGTTGCGGTTATGATCACTGCAACCTCAAATAGTGCCATTTCCTTCCCAACCTTCCTACAGTCACATATACTTCAAATTTTCTTTACTAACTCTCAGTTCCTCTGCGTTCATAATAACCTACTGAGGACTAAGAGAAAACCTACTGTAGGTTTGATAAATGAACAGATGTAACAATCCAAACTTTTAAAAATGAAACTAGTTATATGGGGCAATTTGTTGAAAATGCATTGGTACGCATATGATTTCTTGTCACTCAAAAATGAATTAAAGTGCTTAGTCTAAATTTTTATCCATACCAGGTTTATAATTTTTGCCTTAAGTCATTTTAAGGGAAATTGATGTCCTTAAATGTATAGATTAATGACTTAGTTTGTTAGTGGCCAATCACCTTTACCAGGCCTCAGATTCTGAGCATGTTGCCTCTTGATTCCTCATAGTTACCTTTTTCCCAGCAACCTGCAAGCAGGGTCACAACATGAGGTTCCAGAAGATCAGCCATTTGGCTTGTGACATGTAAGATAAACACCTTGGTGCATAGCGATCCAGAAAGTCTTCTGCCCTCAGCTTCAGCTCTCCAGAAGAGACCTACTATGTTCTTCTTAGCTCCTGCATCTCTTCCAACTGTTTCCCTTATTCCACTCCCTCTAAGACGCTTCCTCGATTAATAACATAAATTTAGCAGCTCTTCCTTATGTAGAACAGTATATCTCAGGATCCCAAGGTCAGCCTGAGTTACAAATAGTACTATATGTATAATACATTCATTTGGGAGGTAAATGCAGACCCATCATAAGCTTCAATATAAATTAGCCACAATAAGATTAATTAAGACTATAAACAATAATTTTCTATGGACATTAGCTGCCTTTGCAAATGACATTATTTTTCTTTCTATACCATGGACCATTCTTGATTTTACATAAAGGAAGGATATACTAGTTTCTCTTTGCCTTCTCCAAATTACCATCATTATTTTGTTTGTGTCTTGAGATTGTCACTAAGTACAGTAAATGTCACTTGAATACAACCACTTCCACAGTTCATTTGATAATTGAAATGACTACCAAGTGACAAATAGGAGGGTTGTATATACAAAGTGGATACTTTAGCCACAGGCTTACCCAGATGAGATTTCTGGATGTCAGATTACATAATTGTATTTAGAACAATAGACAATTTTGAACCTGTGGAGTTTTTGTTGTTGTTTCCTGAATTTAAAAGAATATTTTTATTCTATTTCAATTCTCAGACTCCACTTTCAGGAACTATGACTTTGGACAACTAGAGGCTGAAATTATTACTGCTTTTGTCGTCCATGTCTAAAGTCAGTCAAGATATGTAGTAAACTCTCAGACATTTGATACAATGCATATGTAATGTGGTGATATGCAGCAGAAGCCTCAATAAATTAATGGTAAAAAGAGGGTGGCAGGGTCAGGTATTAGAAGAAATAGAGAGAAGTTCAGAGGGCCAGGAGAATTAATAGAAATATGAAGCAGTAGGTGGCAGGGAGCCACTAGAAAGTCTCAGAGTCCAGGAATGCGAGAGGCTCCCAGGACACAATAGCCAAAATGCCCAACAGTGGGGAGATAGAACCTGAAGGGAACACCTCCAGTATATAGGCAAGGCTCCCAGTTAAGGTATGGGGCCAACTACCCATTGTAGTGGAAAATAGTTTTTAAAAAGTACCAACCCACACTAACAAGGGCTACTCTCTGGCCCCGCTGCCTCCAAAGCTAGCCCATGCAGTAATCGCCCATCTCGCGGTTCACTTGCTGAGGGCCCTGCTCACATTCTCAGTTATCCACCCCTGTGGTTAGCTGTCATGAATCTCCATAACCCAGTAAAATTAAAACTCTAGAGGCATGTAATTTATCAGTCAGATTTATATTAGTAAATTCTCGACCCATAAGATGCCTGAACAAAGAACTCAAAACTCAATTGATATAAGCACAAGCTATACACCTAGATGGGTGAAACGCACCCTACTTCTTATTTAATCGTCTATGTAAGAAATCCCCAATACTTATGGCTCCCAGGACCTTGTGGTTCCGGATCCTTTTCCTTTCCTATGGGTTCCATGTTGCTTCCTCTTCTCCATCTTCTCTTTCTCTCTGTTCCTCTGCACTCATCTCTAAAATTCTCAGCCCACCTTCCTTTTCCACTAACCAATCATTGGCTCTCATCTTATCTTGTGCTTGCCTTTACCTGCACACAGACAGCAATCTCCAACCAGTCTCAAATACTTTAATGCAGAATTGTTCTGTCTAAAGGCAATACAAAGACAAAAATAGAGCAGATGCTGAAGGAAAGGCCATTCAGAGACATCATCAAGGTGTAATCCTTTCCATCCACAGACACCAAACTTCTACACTATTGTTGTTGCCAAGATGTGCTTGCAGACAGGAGACTGGTATGTCTGTCCTCTGAAAGGCTCTGCCAGTACCAGTCTAAAACAGAAGCAGATACTCACAGCCAACCATTGGGCAGACCCTGGGGGCCCCAATGAAAGAGTTAGGGGAATGACTGAAGGGGCTGAAGAGATTGCAAAAACATAGGAAGAACAACAGTATCGATAACTGGATCCATCAGAGCTTCCAGGGACTAAACCATTAACCAAAGAGTATACCTGGGCTGGTCCATGGTTCTGGTCACATATGTAGCAGAGGACTGCTCTATCTGGCATCAGTGGGACAAGTGGCACTTGCTCCTGTGGAGGCTTGATGCCCCAGTTTAGGTTGATGCTAGAGGGGTGAGACAAGAGTGGGTGAGTGGGTATGGGTGGCGGAGCACCCTCTTAGAAGCATATGGGAGGAGGATGCTTTACAAATTTAATCATAAAAGACAAAGTTGGAGACCTTTGGATAGGCGTCCTCAGGAGCTGTGCTATGCCTGCCCTCCATTCTGCCATCTATAGTTCATGTAGCCCTGAATGAGTGAGAGCCAAAACCAAAAGAGATGAATGCTACTCCAAGTTATTGAAAATAAGTAGGCAGAGAAATAAACTCAAGATGTAACTACCAGGAAGAGATTATGAAAGTAGTATTGGGAGAAACATGGGCAAGATCTTCACAGAACAGAGAATGACAGCCTGGGAAAATATCTCACTCAGTGAACCTTGTACAAACACTCCCTTTTTAAGTCCTTGCTCTCAGGAATGGAGTAGTTATTATCCAGTCTGAGTTGCTTAAAACACTTGAGTATAGATACCAAGAAGCAATAAAGGCATGCTCTAACTGTCTTCTTTCGAGACAATACTAAACATTTTGCCAAAGTGACATTCCAAATTCCTGTACCATCTTTTAAAAGATTTGACACTGCCTTATTAACAGATTGGTGACATCTTAGGGAATTTCCACATGATGAAAGATCAAGGGCTACAGTCTAGTTGATGGTTTAAGAAACAGCCACAGAAGAGTAAGGGTCAGAGTGTTGAGTGTGGGATCAGGAAAATTAGAGCAGAATTGCACAAAACAATCACTTCAGATGAGAAGGGACCAAAGACAGAAGACAGTAGCTGACCATGCATTATTCTACAACAAAGAAGTAAATATATATATATATATATCCATTTAGTCTGTGGTGTGTGTGTGCGTGTGTGTGGTGGGGAGGGGGATCATATACTTGAGGATTCAATGCTTCAAGGTAAGCTTAGAGTAGCAGTAGTTCTGAGAATACATTGTACAGGTCATCATGGGAACCAAGCCCTTCCTGAGGAATCAAAGTTATTAGCATGCTGCTGGGGCTTTTGGATCCATAGTGATCTCTCTGTCATGATTTTACCAGCGCTTTTCCAGCCAGTGATGAAGCAGGAGGAAAGTAGGGTCTGACTGTCACTGCCCAAACAGATCCCAGTCTGTTTAACAGACCATTCATTGGCCTGGCCAACATCTTCTCACAACTATGCTGTGTTCAGAAGTTTTTCCTATCCAGCCTTCCTTTCTTCCCCTTCTTTGATATGTATCTGGAGCTCTAATTTTGACTAAGACTTTCCTCTTGATCTTTCTTTTCTCCAAATTTTAGAAAAATTCCCATATATTTTCATGCATTGATTTTTCTGTATGGGGCTGTTTCTGGGAGGATTCATCATAGTGGATTTGTATAAAGTCAAGGAATTAGCTTCTGAGGTAAGGCACAGCTGACACAGTACTTTCTGAACAATGGAAATAGGCTATCTACTCTCTTAGAGAGCTTATGGAGCATCTGAGCATCCCTGTAATCTTTCCGTGGTGGGGTGGACAGGCCCAGCCTTCTGACTGTACTATGGTCATCTTCTCGGAGTCATGAGGGAGGCAGCTTCTCTGAATTTTGATACATTCTCTACTGAAAAAACGTTAACAGTATATACATCAGTAAACAGGTGAGCTTCAGTGAACAGATGAGTGGCATAAATTAAAGGGAGGCACAGTGTTCTGTGTGTTTCCAGACAGGTTTTGTGTAACAGAACTAACAGGGGAAAGTAGCAGTCCACATCCCATCAAACAGAGATTCTCACCCTCTGCATTGAGACCACTTTGGGGTTTGCATATTATATATTCTGCATGTCTGCATGTCAAATATTTACATTATAGTTCGAAACAGTAGAAAAATTTCAGTTATGAATTGGCAAGAAAGATAAGTGTATTGTTGGGGTCACCACAACATAAGGAAGTGTGTGTTAAAGGGGGTAAGTATTAGGAAGGTTGAATACCACAACCATCAAGGAGGATTTGACTTTCCAACTTCCAGAAATAAGCAAGTGGTTTGATTATTATCTAATTTGGGATTTGTTTCATTGAGATCTCACTTCTCTGGGGCATCACATAAGCTGTGAGAGGTCAGCATACAAATATCTGAACACACCGACACTTAGGAGCTCTATCCTAAGGCTAATCTGTACTCCAGAGCTCCAGAGTGGATAAGGCTTCCTTAGATCACCTCCATCCACAGGTATGGCTCCATCATGAACTCCAAACTCTGCTTCAAAATTTAAACACAGAGGTCCCCACCTACAATAGTAACTAAATAAATGTGGAGGATAGGAAATCCAAATAAATAAATAAATAAATAAATAAATAAATAAAAGAATTTGAAGATGACAGTTTGCAGAATGTGGGTTCATAGAAGTAAATACAGACATGGTGGCTTCAATTCTGTTTGTCTGTTTGTTTCGTTTGTAAGAGAGGCGGGCTTGAAACTCAGTGTGTGTTTCAGGCTGACCTTGTACTCATGACGATCCTGCTCTGTCAGCCTCCTGAGTGCTAGCATTACAGTCATGAGTTCCCAGGACTGGCTGACATAGTGGTTTCTTAGAATACATTCTATGTTCCTGGAAAGTGGCAGTGAGTTCTTATTGTATAAATTATTACAAAATAGGAAGTGTATTGATTCATTGGGCTCATCATGCGGAGACAAATGTGAGAATTTGCCCCAAGATCAGTTGCTGTACAACACTGTCCACCAGGCATGGTATGGCCTTTATCCTTGTGAACTCAGCAATTCCCTGTACAGGGAATTTCTGTATTTCCCTGGGTCACACACACATAAAACTAGGCTCATTGACATCCCATCATGAACTGTGGCAGGACTCACGGTTTCCCCCTGCACCTTCTCCAAGAATAAGAAAATTAGCTATTGCTGAGAAATAGAGACACATTTTTGTTGGTGGTATAGCTGCCCATAAGCTGTCTGTGATCCTGTACATAACCCCAATTAAGCAAATTGGTTTGTTAAGCCCACCACGGGGAGATCATTTCTTTATTTCTGTCTACTGTTCTGTGTGGGGTAGGTAGACATTTGCTAAGATCTTTGCAGAACAAGTTCCCACAACTCCTTCACACTTGTCACGTGGTTATGGGAGCCTCAGTGCTTAGTTCCTATGTAAAAGAATTAAAGAAAAACACTGGCTTCTCTCTCTCCAAAGCCCACTCTTTCAGTGGATAAAGACATTAGATAAAATGTCTTTTAGTAAGCATTAGAGGGACAAAAATAAGTAAGGTGCCAAATACAACTGTAAAGGGTGGGCAGATGCTTGGAAGTCTTCGAGAATAGGGATCAGGAAAGGCATGCTCCAGCAAACATGATGTTCTGCTCAAGCACATAGGGCTAAACCACTGTAGACCGATCTCTGTGAATACATGAGACAAGAATGAGCCTTTTCCTCTTTAAGTTATTGCTGTTAGTTATTTTGGTCACAGTGGCAAGAAACACAATTGACAGAGGGACCCCTGACGGCTTCATGGTGCACCAGTGTGACAAATTGCCTGCACAGTGCAGAAGCATCATTGGAAATGGTTAAGGTGAGGCTCTTGGAAGTGGGTTGTGGCTCTGGCTCTGCTCTGACTCTGTCCCTTGGCAATGCTGACATTAACAACTCTGCATTTGTGATTTCCTAGCTATTAAACAAACATGGCAATATTTACTTGTGAGCCTTGTGGGTTTTAAAATACACATTTAAGTCCTCTTCTCCAAGTATGTTGACTAAAGTTATATTTGGTGAAGCCTTTAGACACACACCTTGGAAGAAGATGTGCTAGTTAAGACTACCTGTATTCTTTATAAACCATCAGGTAGCCCTGAATACTCACAAAAGCATGCAGTAGCGGTAGGTAGTAGCCTCTGTAGAGCATTATTCTTCTTTGGTCTTGTAGAAGAGAGACTGCTGAGTCTCATGAACGACATGTGTGTCCTGCTCTCGAACAGAAACTGTCTTTAATGGATAGAGGTACCAGTCCAAGCTCAACTTGCCCATGATGATGAATCAATGAGAAAAATCCTGGAAGCTCAACTAAGCATAGATGTCTTACATATGTTAAGAAGCTGCATATCCAGCTTCCACACACATGCTCACATTAAAACAAGAGCTCACAGTTCTTTCTTCTGAAACTGAATTCCAGAATTTAGCCAGCAGAGGGCGACAGTTGATAATATTTGAACAATGAGCATTTTTTCCCCCCACTGTAGTTTCAGGAGACAACACTGGCCTTAAGTGCGGCTTCTTTGTTTATTCTTTCCTGTCAAATATGGTCAACATTACTCCTCAAGGAAGAGTTGGGAACATCGTAACGTAATTTTGAGAACAAAAATAAAATCAATTAAGCTCTGCTTTGTTATATTTATGAGACTTACAAGTTTCATTTTTGTTTGTTATTTTTGTTTATTTGCCTTTTAGTCTGAGTGCTACAACTAGAGAAGGGAAAAAGCTCAAATACTTTGGACAATTGCCCAAATTAAAATGGGAATCTCCTGGCATGCTCCGAGATACTGCTTCCAAGGTATCTCTTTGTAACAGACTCTTAGCTATAATAATTTGCCAAAATTGTGGACTCAGCCTTAGAGGACACGTTTAGGTCACAAATGACCTAAATGTTGTTGTTTCCACAGATGCATAAAAGAGCATGGGCCCAGGCTGAGAAGTACTTTGGGGTATCAAGCCACATCTTCAACTGTGTGCTGCTGAAGAGGACAGAGTCACTCCGTGGGAACTCAGTAAGAAAAATCATTAGAATGCTCGACTCCTCTCAGGACACAACGCTTCTGTGTGCATGTGTATTATAGTGCTGGGGACACATGCTTATTTGTGGGATGAAAAGAAAGGCTACAACGAACACACCAAGTGTAATAATACGTCATGGAATTGGGATCGTATCGACAACAGAAAAACCCTGTCCACAGACTAAGTGATTCTTCCATTTTAATACGATGTTAAACTGGAAGATTTTGGCTGTCCTGCGGCCATTTTTAAAGTATTCTAATAATCCAGATTGTTACTCTCTATTGCAGTTTTAACTTTTAACTACTGCAGAGTTGACAAAGACAGAGACAAGAATCAGGAGCAACCATACCTGTGGGGGGGGTGGAGGGGTGGGGGCACGTTTGTCTTCATTTTATGCTATATATTTTAGACCACAGGCTCTTGTATCACTTTGGCCGCATGATGGCTCTATATAAACAAGTGGTCCTTATGTCCCGAGGGAAAATCCTCCCAATTACTTCTCTTTCTGGCTGCCTACTTTACATTAACATTGAAACACAAAACAATACTGGCAAAATATGTAAGAAACAATATTTAATTAGAGGCTTCAACAGTGAATGTTTTGTAGTTGTACCTCAATTCTTAGAATCAAGTCCTGAACAATCTGAACTCAGACAATGCATGGTTAATACCTTTTTGTTTGTGGCAGTATATAGGCTATAGACGTTCTTATGTAGAGGCGGAGAAAACATGAAGCACATGGCAAAGAGATCTTTCCTAAGCCACTCCTTTAAACTTATCTTCTGGTCTTATTTTAAAAATGAGGACCAACAGTGTCATAACTTAGATTAATTTGATCAGTTACAAAATATTTCAAAGTCATTAAAACATTACAGAATTTTAAAAACACATCAGAATACAGATTGGCCACATTTCTCATTGCTATGAAGAAATACTCAACAAGGAGCAACTTAAGGGAAGAAGGCATTATTTAGGTTCATGAGTTTAGAAGGTACAAATTCACTGTGGTAGAGAAGGCATGGTGAGGGCAGGCACTTGATGCCAGAGGAGAAACTAAAACCTTCTACTAAGGACCCATTTCCTCAAGCTACACCCCATCACATAAATGTTCTTCAACTTTCATTATTGCACCATTAGCTGTTGCAAATGTCCCCTGGGTCTTTCTGGTCGGCCAGTCTGGCTATATTGGGAAGCTCTGCTTCAATGAGAAATTAGTAAAGACATCTCACATTTGGTTTCCCCAAATATATCCACACATACACAAATGCACATATATGTCCTCATGCTTACATACACACACACACACACACACACACACACACACACACACACACACACACACACTCCAAAAACCATAATTGGGAGGAAATTTATAAGCCCATAGTAAACGAATACAGAGACGGATGCTCGAAGCCAATTATTGAACTGAGGACAGGGTCCCCAGTGGAGGAATTGAATTGGAGAAAGTGGAGAAAGGATTGAAGGAGCTGAAGTGGTTTGCAACCCCATAAGAACAACAATACCAACCAACCAGAGTTCCCAGGGACTAAACCACCATCCAAAGAGTATGCATGGATACCCATGGCTCCAGCTGCATATGTAGCAGAGGATGGCCTTGTTGGGCATCAGTGAGAGGAGAAACCCTTGGTCCTGCCAAGGCTCAATGCCCCAATGTAGGGGAATGTCAAGGCAGGGAGGTAGGAAAGGGTGGGTTGGTGGGTGGGGAAACACCCTCATAGAAGAAGGGGGAGGGGGAGGGGATAGGGTAGTTATGGATTGGGAACCAGGAAAGGGCTAACAGTTGAAATGTAAATAAAAAATATCCAATAAAAAATACTTAAGGGTTTGGTGATGTGGTCATTATTTTTCTAAATTTCTTTATAACCCCTCCCCTAAAACTTTGGGTGTCTTACTAGAAAGTGTGCATAAATGTTTACATATCCCAGAGATCCTTTGAGCTTTATAAAAGAAAGAAAATACTATTCTTATAATCTATGGTGAGAGTTGTATGAAACTTGGAAGAGGCTGATAATTACAGGATCATTATCAAGCCAGACTTCTGTGGGGTGATGGCACACATCCCCAGTGATGTGGAAAGGGCAAATACAAGCAGCTTATTCTTCCCATAGCTTGGGATGTTGCCCACATGCAGGATACGGCAGCGTGTGGTGGACCTGTGTTACTTTCACACTCAAAGCTTTTGTCTCTGAAGCAAACATAGCCCAGCAGATCCCACTAACCTGAGACTTCAGAACCAAGGAACGGGTAGAGAGAAGCATGGACTAAGCCAAATTCCTTTATGTTTCATGATCTATAATTTTATTTGTCCTGATCACCACTTTCCAAATTAATAAATGGAAACTTTCAGGAATGAGCAATTCACTAATTTAGCTTTCATGTAAGTAGCTTTTACTGACAATATCTTATAATTGTTCTTATTAGTTTTTGTTTTTAATCCTTTACTATGTTTCATTTTAAGTTAACCTTTATTCCAGGTATGCATGAACAGAATACATACATACATATATATATATATGTATATATGTACATATATGTGTGTGTGTATACATACATATCTGTATATGAAGTATGGATAATTTTAGGTATCTACTATGGGCATGAATCCATTCCCTAGCCCCCTCTACACACACATATACTCACAGACATGAATTATTGTGGGGTTCAGGGAAAGAAAGACTAAAGGCCGGTGTGAACATATTTCCTAAGGCACGTATATGACCAGGTCCAGAATGCCAGAACCTCATGGAGATCAGACTGGCGTCTGGCTTCAAGAGTTGCTAATACTTTTTCTCAATAAGAAATTCCAGGAAGCTTTCCATCCTTTTTGTGGTGCCCTTACCCTCTGAAACACAGGAATGGCACTTGGGCCTTTGTTGTTTGTTGTAGTTTGCTCTGGCCCAGCTGAAGGAGAGAGCACTTGAAACCAGAGTTAGCAAGCAAACCCAAAGGAAATGGTTTGATGAGGTGATACTGCTCATCAAACCTCAGTGTATCAGTGCTCCCCTACATCTTCAACCAAGTGTAGTCAGAATGTTTTTTTTTTTCAAAAATTGCATGTGTACTGACCATTTTGTTATAACTCACTCACCAAAGAGTAAAGTTTATGTTTGCAGCATTCATATTTCACATGGTATAAATAATTTAGAATGCTTCAAAGCATACAGATCATGTGCCATGCAAGGCCATTTTGTATAAAAGACGAGTATTTAGATATTGAAATGTCTGCAGAGAGTCTTGACACATGTTTCTTTTTGGGTTCTTTGGGACAATTGTCATTGTGACCATATCTGTTTATATGTGACCATATCTGCATTTTGGATGACCTCTCTGCCTTCAGTAATAGGGGTTGTCAATCAAGAGATGCCAATGTTCCACCAGAAACACTCTGACTAAACGTTATTAAATCTGTCCCTTCTCTCTAAAGCCCTTCCTGCTGTCTGCATTGACAATCTGAGGGAAGATAGGGGCACCAACAGCCGAGCCAATCTGAGAGCTTTCTATGCAAACCAAGCAAAAGAAACCTATTTATAACTCTGTGCTAGGGACACCCTCTTCCTGTCCAAAGCCTGTTACACTTTGTCCAGTTTCTTGGGCTTTTGTTAGGTCCAGAGAAACTATTTGCATTTGAAGAAATAGCAACCCCGGGCTTCCTGACTAGTTTGTAACACAGTCATTCTGGCTATAAAATTTTAAACTTAGTCTGATTTCACAATTCCAGCAGGTATGCATTTGGAATTTCTCACTAAATATTTTGGGCTACTGAATAGTCACTGGACGGAAACCTCTACTGAAACTGACACAGGACTCATTCAGAAGAATGGAATTCACAATTAGCATATCAAGGATCAAAGTGTAGTGCCCATCTACTGGAGATGGTCTCTATAGCTTTATCTCCTCTTTGTTGGGTATTTCGACTAATGCCATTCCTTTTAGGTCCTGGGAACCTCTTGCTTCCCAGGCATCTGGGACTCACTGGTGCCCCCCACCCCCAGTTCCTCATCCCTTATTGCTTCATCTGTACTTCTCTCCTGTCTCTTCTCACACCTGGTTTCCCCCCTTTTTCTTTTCCCTCCTCTCTCTCTACCAAATTCTTTCCTCCATTTATCTCCTGTGATTATTTTGTTCCCCCTTCTAGGTAGGATTGAAACATCCACACTTTGGTCTTCCTTTTACTTAAGTTTCATATGGTTTGCGAGTTGCATTATGGGTATTCTCAGCTTTGAGGCTGCTACTATCCACTTATCAGTGAGTGCATACCATGTGTGTTCTTTGTGTCTGGGTTACCTTACTCAGTATGCTATTTTCTAATTCCAGTCATTTGCTTGCACATTTCATGAGGTCATTGATTTTAATAGCTGAGTAGTACTCCATTGTGTAAACGAACCACATTTTCTGTATTCATTCTTCCATTGAGGGACATCTGGGTAGTTTCCAGCTTCTGGCACCCACCCATCTCAAAAATTTTAACCCAGAACTGTTTATATAAAGGAAATGCAGAGACGAGAAATGGAGCAGAGAGTGTAGGAAAGGCCACCTAGAGATGTCTCCACCTAGGGACCCATCAGATCCTGCAGACCCCAAACCACAGCACTATTGCTGATGCCAAGAAGTGCTTGCTGACAGGATCCTGGTATAGGTGACTCTGAAAGTCTCTATCAGCACTTGACCAATACAGATATAGATACTCACAGCAAACCATAGGACTGAACCTGAGGACCCCAATGGAAGAGTTGGGGAAAGGACTGAAGGGGCTGGAGGGAATTGTAACACCATAGGAAGAACAACAATATTAACTAACCTGACCACCCAGAGCTCCCAGGGACCAAACCACCAGTCAGAGAGTACATATGGAGGGAATCGTAGCTCCAGTTCCATACGTAGCAGAGAATTGCCCTATCTGGAATCAATGGGAGGGAGGCCCTTGGTCCTGTGGAAGCTTGATAAGCCAGCATAAAAGGATGCTAGAGTGGTGAAGCAGGAATGGGGCGTGGTTGAGGGAGCACTCTCATAGGTAAAGGGAGGATGAGATGGGTTTGTAGAGGGGAAACCCGGAAGGGAAACAACATTTGAAATGTAGATAAATAAAATAACCAATTAAAAAAGATCAAGGTGTAAATGAAACAGGTGCCTATTAGTTCATATATTATATGAACTCACTCTCCTAGGAAATGGTAGATGTTTTTCTCTTCTCCTTTTCCCAAGGAAGATTTTATTATAAGATATAGGTGGATAGTACCAACGTCTAGTAATTACTGGAACTTATACTGTTTGTTGACTAACAGAGAGAATTCCTAGGAACTGTGCCAGAAAACAAATGTTTAGCTCTGTTCATTTAAATTACTTGTAATCAAGTCCAAAGCCAAGAACTTAAAATCTTTACAAACAACACTAAATCAGGATCACATGTGCTGTGTCTAAAACATTTCTGTGTATCGCTGAAATCCTTTTATCTTATATGCACAGAAAAAGTTAATCTTAAGTTATATAGTATAATACTTAACAATTATCTATAATTTCAAACACGATAGCCTCCCTGCACGCATCCACATGCATGTGTGTGTGTGTGTGTTCGTTTGTTTGTTTGTCTGAGTGTGTATGTGTGTATGTTTGAGTGTGAGTGTGTTTGTTGTTTTTAAATTATCCTTGGTGGGTTTAGTCTTTATGTCTGTCTTCCTTTCTTCCGAAGGCTGCTAAGTTGTCCTTGAGTCAGCTTCAGATTTGAATTTTATTTCATAAACAAAAACACTTTGCAACATTTTTGGTGGGAGTTCTTAACAGATGTGTGTTTCCTCTTAAGGCCTTCCCTATTGTTTGATCTTTTCCACCAAAGCAATTCATTATTATATGATTGGCAGAGAACCAGGCAGGATAATTTTTGCTGATATGGGCTGGTAGCCAGGCACTATATTGGTCCCTTCCATTGGTAACTGCACCCTGCAAGGCTGTGCTAAGCAAAGTAGCTATGTGAACCGACGGGGGAGGTAGCTGTTTGGATCAGTGGATAGAGTGAGCACTTGCCATTTCTTTTGAATTTCTCTATGGCTTCTAGGGTAGCCATCACCTGTGATGATTAGGGAATAGGGCATGGAGTAGCACTCAGGAGGCAGAGGTATCAGCACAAATCAGGATGTATAGTCAAGCAAAACCTTCATTTTCTGTTATGTTTTCACTTATTTAAGGTGGCCAGCTGCTACTCTTTCAAAAGTGACATTATGTCTGTGTGGAGAAGAGCTCTGCGCTTCTGGGAATAGTCTTCCATTTGCTCTTTTAGTCTATGTTTCTCTTAGACAAATGGTGTCCATTCTTCTGGAGTAAAAGGCTATTATTACAGGATTCCCAGGTCGGCAAAGGCAAACAGAGCTGTCCTATCTCTGTGAATCCTCTGTCACAGGGAGGTTAAAATAACTGAATCTCAGCCTCTCTAAGGTTCTGAACAAACCATCATGCACCACGCAGAGTATCAACATTGAGTGCATCATAGCAGCCATTTGAATATAAAGCATTGTCAACCAGGCTTCCAAAATGAGAACATGAACGAACGGTGTATAGGAAGAGAATGGCATAGACTGACCTTCTTCAGAAACACTAGTCTGTATTCTCTCCAAGCATTGCTAGAGTATCTTTCTCTCACCAACCAAGAAATAGGTACATATTTAATAGTTTACACTATCACAAAGGTATTGTTTATTTTCCTTGGGTCAGGATTTTCTGCTCAGGGTTTCAGTTGGCAGAAATCTAACCTCTGGCCCTATTTGTCATTTCCTCACTGAGAGCAGAGCTTGGAGTTGTAATATCAAGGCCCTCAGATCTTGGAGTACCTATGAGCTCATGCCCTTTACAGAATGGAAGTCAGATTCATAAGGCCAACTGAAAGTTGTTGTTACTGAGCTCTTCCTTCTCTTACCTATATATTTCCTACTAAAGTGTGTATCTAATTAGGTGTAACCCTGGTAAATTAATCTCCATGCTATGGATTGACTATGTCCTTCAGTGTTCATGGGTTGGGAACTCCTCCATCCCAAATACGACAGTGTTGAGATACAGAGCCCAATGTAAAGTATTTAGGTTATGTGGACATTACCTTCATGGAGAGGTTTATGCCACTTATAGTAGGACATAGGTAT
The DNA here is from genome assembly GCF_011064425.1 of Rattus rattus. Taxonomy (NCBI): domain Eukaryota; kingdom Metazoa; phylum Chordata; class Mammalia; order Rodentia; family Muridae; genus Rattus; species Rattus rattus. Next base: position 117,504,007 of record NC_046158.1, on the reverse strand, counting down.
GAATAAGAACAATTTGTCTCTTCCCTGTGCAAATGAGTGTGCGTTGGATATGCGTCCTCCTTAAAATGAGGCACCAAGGACACTCCATAGATATAGTCCTTTGATCTTTGACTTTTTGCTCCTCAGGAAACACTAAGGTAATCTGTTACAGCAGACTAAAACAGAGGTAGTACCTTAAGACTAACTTTAGAGTCAGAAAGTGAGAGACCTTTGTTGCATGTGAAAAGCCCTTTTACTTTCCTCCAGGTAATGTCTATCATTAATGAGTACCATGCCCCATTCTTTATGGGCAACTGTCCAAATGGACGTGGAGAGCAAGGAACCATATAGAGCAGTGGTCTTCAACCTTCCTAATGCTGCAACATTTTAACACAGCTCATCATATTGTGGTGACCCTTAAACGTCAAGTTATTTTGTTGCTATTTAAGAACTGAATTTTGAATGAGTTATGAATCATATTAAATATCTGCTAGGTGGAATATCTGATGCATGACCCCCGAAGGGGTCATGACTCAAAGGTTAAACACAGATGATATAGCTGATGTACAGAATGTACTCAGTAGATGGGAATTTCGTAAAAGTTTGGACAGCCTCACTGACTAAAAAAATAACTTTATTTCTAAGGTGGAAGTGTGCGGACATTCTGATCATCTTCTGTAGATATCTTAGTTAAGTACCATGAGCTTTTCATTAACAGTCCAACACTAAAAATAATTTTAACGCCTTGAAATGATTATCTACACTGGTGCTGATTAGCGTTCATCTACAGATTAATACCTCTCTGCTGCACTGCAAATTTTGTTAACATCACATCATGTCTGTTCAATCTGAGCTGTATGTTGAGGCATAAACTAAAGATGAAGATGACATTAGAAATATTTAATTTATTCATTTCAAATTTACCAGGATCAGAGTGTATTTATTCTGGCCATCTCGGTTTCATATGTATATATAAAAAAGTAATTTGTGAATAAAACTAAATCCACTGGCAAAGAAAAGAAAGACCATAAACTTACAATTTGTTAAACAACATTGCTGCTTAAACTGTGAACCACGTTCATCCAAATTTCTTTGCACAAATGCATGTTGCAAGGTGATTGATTCTATTTACTGCAGGGTCAAAGAAACCCTGCACAGATTTTCATGCAGAGCACGAGATGGAGCAGAAAGAGAGGCTGAAGAGGCAAGACAAGACGAAAGTAATGGAGTTCTCGCTCCTCCGCTTTCAGAACAGATTTGCTGTAAAGAATTAGTGAATTCAGAGAAAACTGGAAATAGGAAAGCATGGGTACCAGTAAAATATAGGGAGAAGCCTCCTAGATATACGAATTTGGAGGGGTTTTTTTTAAGTCAAAATGGATCTCCCAAATGCATGTAAACATTATTAGGACAGTGTTTATATGTGCTAAAATTTAACTATGTGATCATTTTCAGGAGATAGACTGAGTTTTATAACTGTCATCACAAGCCATGTGTAAAGCTTTAAAAAAATTTTAGTTAGGTCCAGAACACTTATTTACCATTATTTCCCAAACAACTACTATACCAGTCCCTTGCCTCTGTCCCAGCAAGCTACTATTTTCTGTTTTTTCGTTGTAGGAAGGGGGGCACTAAAAATAGCTATTGCATTAAAAAAAAATCTGACAGCTGGGTGAATTGACAACCATCACAAGTCAAAAGCAAAAAGGTCCTATTTCTAAACCCCTTAAGCATAACACTTAAATATTGTCACGATGTTTTCATGATGCTCCAGAAAGGAAGCCCCTTAGCCCTGCATGTGAAGCACACGTCCTGTGTGAAGGAAGGGACTCTACTCACGCTGGCTAATGTGAGCATCTGTTGCTCTAACTCCATTTCTTGAGAAGATGTATTTCTCCCTTAAGTAGTTTTGATGTATTTAATACCGATCAACTGATTGTAGGTACAAAAGCATAGACTTGCTGTGAAATATTACTTTGATCTTGCTTTAAAACATAGGAGATGTAGAATATGAGTCCAAAGTGAGGCCGAATGTGAATAGGTGAAGCTGGTTAGCTTCTCCTCAGTTATGCACCCTCTCCCATTTGGTGTTGAAATAACCAGCAGCTCCACCAAGGCCACGATAAATGACCAATAATGCCTCAAAGGTAACATTTTGTTCCTGTTTCTTAGTGGATTTCCAACATGATAGAACATATCTTCCCAAGAAAATGTTGGATGGCAAAATGGGTTATTTCAAATACATCCCTTCCGATTATGGCTTGCTTATGGGGCTCCACTGAGTGATGTAACACATGTGAAAATGTTTCCAAAACCACGAAGAGTCCAACACATCTTAACGATTATCACTCTCTGATAAAGAGAAAGAATAAGTAGCAGCAGAAGTGATCCTTTCAGAAGACTAAATATACAAAGGGAAGGACGGTGCTCATAGAAAAATGGCAAGACAGGATTTTCTGTTAATCCATGCATGTACAGGGAAAAGTTGATTTATCTGTGTTTCCTAAAATATTAAAGTATTGGGGCAGGATCAAAGAGGTTCCTCTTGTTCAGTGGGATATGGGAAGGAAAGTAGCCTTACTTATTACTCACTCTGTTGAAGTGAAGTAGGAAGCCAACATTTCTGCCGTTAATAGACAGTTGACACACAAGGGTGGGGTGGAGTTAGCAGCCACTTTTCTACTAACCGAAATGTACTTAAAGCCACGAACAACATGAAACCTGCTCTCTACACTGGGAAGTAACTGTTTGTCATGCAATCTCCAGTAAACACTTAAGTGCAACTTAGAACATTTTGCATAGTTGTTCAGAGTTTTAACCTTGCTGCCAGACCTAACAAACCATTTTTTTTTTCATTTTACCAGGGCTACAGCTTGCATTGACACACTCACTATTTGTCAACACCCAACAGATTCCTAATTTCTGGAATTTTTCAGAGAAAAGATTTTGGGGCAATATGTAGTTTGCTCCATGAAGGATGGAGACATTTGATGGAAAGAGAGTAAACATTTAATGAGAAGAAAAGGCTATCCTGGAGACCAAGAAAGAAAATCCCAATCAGGGGCAAAGAAACGTTGTGGGCCTCTCCTCTTCCCACAGCAGAGTATCCCTCTGGGGATTCAGGGATGCTCTCAGCTGCTAGACTGTTGGGAGTTCTCATTTGTTGACTGCTCACTACCAGACCTTTTTTTGTGTGTGTGTGTGTGTTTCTCTGGAACCCCTTACCTGCATCTAAATCGTGACTAGTCTGTGGTACCTTTATTATGTTTTATGACCACAGCTCTTTAGGGTAGGCTGTGTTTTGTTTCTGTGTTTATAGGACAGAACAGAACATTAAGAATCTTGCTTTTACACTGGCTATTGGGGGACCCCATGATTCCACGTATAACTCAGGATTGTAAGCTGCACAGCATTAGATGATTTTTCTCCAAGACCTGATTATCAGAAAGCTATAGATAAGCCTGTTTAGATCTACTGGCATTTCACAATGAGCTCTGCTTCACTCTCTAAAAGAGCTTCCTGTGAATCAGCAGTAGATGTCAAGAGATTATAAATCCAGAAGATTGGAGGGATAAGAGCAACTGGTTTTATTGTTTGCTTTTTCTCAAATTTCTTGTAGTTCCAAGGTGCTCTAAAGTTCTGTTAATAAATTAAAGTATATACAGAGAGTGAGAAGCAGAGGCAATGAGAAGTTTTCAAGCACAGAGATATAAATGACCAAGCAAGACAGAGCCAGCCTTTTAAGACAGAAAAAAGGAGAAATGGAGCAGGAAGGCAGAAATGCAAACAATAAACAGAAACATCCCCTGGCACCCTGCTGGACACACTACAGTGTCTGAAAAGCATTCAACCAATTGTTGATAGTTAAAAAGAGAAGAAAGCAGGAGACATATCTTACCACCTACTTCAAAGATTTCCTTTTGCACAGAAGCAAGTGGAAGGTAGAGGGATCAATATCAAGTTCCATGAACCTCAGTGAGACTTCTCTATCAAGGTCAGTGGGCCAGAGTTTCCCTTGGACACAGACTATACATGGCTTAGAGCTAGTCTTGCCCATTCAATCTCATTTTTCCATTTCCCTCTATTTATTATGACCTTTAGTCCACATTAGGCTGCCAATTCAATAAAGAATGCTTATATTTCCATAAATACAGTATATATATATACATATATAGTAAATTTATATAAAAATTACAATTAAAAGAAGCAATTCTTGGGGGCTGAAGAGGTAGACAGGTGGTTAGGAGCATGTATTACTCTTGCAGAAGACCCTAGTTTATTTCTCATAGCCCACTTTTGTTCAACTTACAACCAGCCCTAACACCAGTTGCAGGAATCTCAAATCTCTACCTTCTTAGGTACATCTACTCAAGTACACATAGTCACATATAGACATACACATATAACATACAAATAAATATTTTTAATGAGGTGATTCATGTTGATTTTGCCACATTATCTTGTCTGTGTTCTTCTGTGACCATCCTCTTTTTGGATTGGTTTCAAGCAATTGACCAGGTACATATTACGGCTGACTTAGATTCCTATATATTGCACAACTTACAATATATTTTTTCCCCCATAATCATCTTGCCTTGCTTGACTTGTAGTAACTCTCTCCTCTTCTACTGAACTTGCCAGGTAATGACATTTAGCACAGTCAAGATACAAAAAAAGATTAGAAATGTTTAGGACATTATTTATACATTTTCCTACTTGTATATTCTTGTGCTTCTCCCTTTAGGCAAAACTCATCTTCTGAGCTAAACAATTCTGTTGGTTCTCAAACACTGGTACTTGCATCTCTGTTTTCCTTACCCTGCTTCAGCCATTCATCCTGTTTGTCCAGAGAACCCTGCTTCTCACACTTCAACAATCTCCTTTGCATGTCTTTTGAGAGTACCTTCAGGAATTTGTGAGATCTTTCATTCCAATATTCCTGACCATAAATATCTGTGGTTGCTCTTCTTGTTTCATAGGAACAAGTTTTCTGGACACGTTGATATTTAAATTACTCATGTGATTGTCAAACAGTCACATTCATTGAGAGTCTATATATGCAACAGTGCTGTCATGCCCAGAAAATACTATTTTACTGTAGATGTTTACCTTGGCTGTCATAATTTCTCTGTCCTGTCTTTCCAATTATTCTTGAGCCTTGGCAGAAGAGCTACAATATAGCTGTCCCATTTGTAGAAAGACATTCCACATTCTCTTATTCTTTGTGTCTTAACTAATGTGGGTCTCTACATTAATCACCACCTTCTGTAGAAATATTGTTTCTCTGCTGAAGGTTTATGATATCTTAATTTGTAAGTTTAAATACAAAACACTTAGGTAGCAGTTAAGTAATATTTAATGTTGAAATTAAATTACTGGAACCAATGTGGATATCTTGCCAGACTCTCTTTTAATTGAAACCTACATATTCACAACTGGATAAGAACATTGATTATTTGTTTCTCCCAGTAGCTTGCATAGCAATTTGCAGCACTATGAAAGCTAGCCAATAGCAATGAATCTTTCATGTTTATAACTAACAGATTTTCGAAAAGCCACTCTGAAACTATAGCATAACTGCTTTCATAAAACATTCCACTCCCTTGGAATTTTGGTTTCAGTTTGTTTATTTTTTGTTGTTGTTGCTGTTTGTTTTTGTTTTCTTTGTTTTTTTTGTTTTGTTTTGTTTTCTTTGCCACTGTTCTCTGTTTTTCTCATTCTGATTCCCTCAATCAATTTCATTATTTTTCTGGACTTATTTTTATTGCTACCCTCTTAAAACACGCTTTATTTAATAATTTATTTTTTATTTCCCCTTCCTTCTCCAAATGTCTTCAAATTCCTCAAATTCCAACCAACCCCTTCCACTTGTTTTGCTCCCTGAAAATTACTTTGATTTTTCTCTTTCCAGAATATAAAGAAAGTATTGAAATCTTGGTACAGTGGTACATACCTGTGATTCTAGCATATGAAAAGAAGAGGAAGAGCCTTAGATCCAAAGTAATACCTTATCTCAAAAAAAGCAAAAGGGTGAAAAAAAGAATCAGATGAGTATGCGTGTGATCTTATGCTGTCTCCTCTGCAGCTATCTACATGTTTGCACATTCTTGCTTCCATATTTATATTCTTTAGTTTTTAATAGCTACTGGTGATAATCTTATCCAAAGTCAATTCATTTATTATTATGCCATTCATTTCCTTAACTTCCTTTAATTATTAACTAAACTATAATAATTATGTCTTGTTATCTTTTGTTTTCAACATTCTGAATCTTTGAAATTAAGATTTAACTGGGCTAAATTTCTTTTCATCCTAAAATCAATAAAGTGATATCAAGGCACCCATTTTTGTCTGTTTGATAAAGAACTATTCATCCGGTTTCTTATTTTTACCTCATTTCTATTCATACCTCAACATATTCAGTTTCACTGATAACAGATTGCCTAAACAAGAGAAAAGCTGTAGAATAAAATTGGCAGTTTCACCATGCCTGTCTCATTGTCTTAGCAATTTGAGGAAGGCTACACATCCTAACTCACAGCTCAGAGTATCCATTCTGTACACCTACTATACAAAATTTCTTAACACAAAACAAAAGTGTGAGGGGGATGGGGAAGCAAAGAGGACAGGGTTTATTTTGACTTACAGTTTCAGAGAGTCCATCATGGCAGAGAAAACAAGATGGCATGTGATGAGGGCATTTTTTTTATACTGCCTCTGCAGTCAGCAAGACAGGATAAACAGGAAGAAAAGAATGGGCCTAAGACCTCAAAGCTGTCCCCAGTGACGTACTTCCTCTAGGAAGGATCAACATCCCAAATGTTCTACACCCCTTCCAAATAGTGCCCCCAACTAGATACCAAGTGTTCCAACACATGAGCCTATATAGGACATTTTATGCTTAAACCTCAATAATAGCAAATAGCAGGACTACATTCCAAAAAATTTTCTTATGTTTTCTTCTAAATATTCTTTTTATTACTTCTTTGAGACTTTTATACCATGGATTTCAATTATATTCACCCTCTCCCCTATCTTCTCCAAGATCCTCTCCTACCTCCTAACCTACCTACATGTCCCATGTCTCCCTCTTTCTTAAATCCATAAAGTTTAGCTTGGGGCCAACTAATTCAGGCCCATAAAAAGTATGGTTAATATTCGAGGCATTATGACTACTAAAGAAATCTGACTTCCCCTCTTCCAGCTGCTATTACAATAGTGCTTCACCTTTTCATAGCAATCTATGCACACCTTGTCTCTCCATGCTGAGATTTCATCTGCCTTGAACTTGTGCTGCTCTTATACATGCTGTAAAAATTGTAGTGAGTTCTTATGTGTACTGTACCAGTTATGTCTGGAAAACACTGTTTCCTTGAAGACATCCACCACTTCTGGCTCTTATAACCTTTTTACCTCCTCTTATGAATAGATTTCTAGGCTTTGAAGGAAGGGGTAGGATATAGATGTCCCATTTAGGACCAAGTAGTTCAGAGTTCTATTCTCTACACTCTAACCAGTGTGGGTCTCTGTGTTAATTGCCATCTACTGCAAAAAAGAAATGTCTCTGAGGAAGACTGAATAATGTAATGATGTATGGACATAATTGGCTGCTCTAGTGGCCTCTTATAAATATACACATACATATGCATTTACATATGCAAAACTAAATCAAATGGAGTTGAACAAGAATGCAAGCCAATACCCCAGTTGGACACCATAGATAAATACATAATTCTGCAAGTATCGGGAATGAATTACATTTTTTGAATTGGTGACCAATGGGATCTCATGCTCCCCTCAAAATAATTACAGTCTATATCGAATGCTACATATTGCTGAGGACATTACATACTTGAGTTAGAATATGGAGGAAACATAGTTGGTACCTCACTAGCTTTCATGGTCCTGGAAAGTGCTATGCAATCTCCTGGGGGAAGTTATATGTGAGCTACTGGTGAAGAAAGGTAATCATCATTTCATTGCCCCGCGAACCCTACAAGCTACAATAGAAACATGTTGAGCAAGATATACCCACTGGTGTGATAGTGGCACAAACATTATGTGAGGAATCAACCACATTTTCACTGAATAAAAGGTCCACTCCATAAAAAGGGAAGTAATACTTGACCTTATTAATGAATCCAAGAACCGCTGGCTCAAACTTCATAGGCTATAGGAGAAAATCTGCTATTATTTTGATAAGTAAGCATATGAAAAAAGATTCCTAACTGTGACTTAGTGTATACACAATATTTTGTTTTATGCAACAAAAGTAAGATGGAATTTAGCCAATGGGCCTTTACTTGGCTATTACTGGTTTCAAAGGACAACATAAACCAAAAGGGTACTTTAGGCAGAGTCTTCTCTAACTTCTATCTTACATGTGTTGTCAACATTGTTTTTCATGAACTCTAATTATTAATTTATATTTTCAGACAGTATTATTCATTTTTATTTTCTGAAAGTTATTCTTGAAAAGCTGCTTTGACTTCTAAGAGTAAGGTCTCATGTTTGACCTAACGTGTTGTTAGAGATAAACAAATGAGTTGTTTTCCTAATCATGGATTTTTTTTTAATACAGTTCATATGAAAAAGATTTTTTTCTTCTTCTCTGGCTACAAAAATTGGAATCAAGTTGACGTACAGGGTGCCTTTCTATGGCTACATCATCTGTTTCTTGGTTGGTCTGCTGTAACAGAATCTCTGCTCTAAAAGCAGATTTATACCTGGCTCCCACCAGGGTCCCTCAGCTTCTCCTACTTTAGGAAAAGTCTGATCATAGTACTTTACCTGCTTGACTTCTCTTTCTCATATGAAAGTTCATGGTGCACACAACCAGGGTGCATTGATTAGCTGACTTGCCTTACTTAACATGCCTATAGAACACAGATTTGCTTTTCTCCTATTCACAATCTTAGATCATTCTTAAACTTCTATCATATCATTTGGGGACCTATAGAACTACACTCAATACTGTAACAATTCTCTTGATACTTATAATATTTTCTCCAGATTACAATCCAATAAAAATAGCATTCACATAAAAATTAAAATCTAAACATGGCATGTCCTTCCTGAAAACTCTTTATTATCTTCCCACTGCTTTTCTGTTAAAGGATCAAGTTTTCCCCATGTATTCCCCCACGTCTGTCTGCCCTGCTCAGTGCTGAATCCTTTTACCATCTGTGTTTGTTTGTTTGTTCTGTCTTTCCTGTATTTCTTTATTTCTTTACTTTACACTCACTATGTAGCATTTATGCAAATTGCATTTTCTCATAGTTCTGAAAGTTTCCCTTTAGCCTTTTATGTTAACAGATTGCAGCCTGAAACTGGGCCTTCCCATGCAGACATGAAGAGGTAATAGATGTGCATTGTTTCACTCTGCTAAATTGTTAGCTTGTTATCACAGGAATTAACTTAGCCTTCTTGTGTGCCTGGATAGGTCCCAAAGCCTCTTCCCCAAATGTCATTAATATACAATAACACTATAGACTAATGGAGGAGATGTGATGTGCTGATACACATATATGTAGTATAACTGCCAAATGAGGGGAATGAGCACATAAATCCTCTTATATATTGTTCTTTTTTATGATAACATGTGAATCCTCTCTTGTAGCCATTAACATAACATATAACATATTATTTTTGCTATAGTCAACTCATTCTGCAAAAGAATAATAGATCCATTTCTTTATACACATCTGAAGTTGTAGTTGAAAACAAAATTACTTCCTCCTTTACTAATTCTAACCTCTGTTTTTTCTTCATTCTCTCATTTAATCTGTTCTTACTCTCCATGGTTCTAGCCCATTAGCTTCCTCATATTCTCATTTTCTGTCCCATTGTCTCTTTTCATATTTGTGTTCTAACTGCAACGTGACTAAGATTATGCTAATGTATTTGACTTCTTTCTCCCTGTTCCCCAGGCTGTGTATCTCCTCAGTTCGCAAGGCACTATTCTATTCCATCTCACACAGCCTCCTCCATACCAGGGATTCTGGTCTCACCTTTCAACATACAAGACCCATACAACTGTTAGGGTTTGACTCTGGAATTTTCCCCACAGACTCTCCTTGTTCTTCACTGGTAGAACTTTGTTGGGAGGTTAGAGATCCTTTGAGGACTGATGCCTAGCTGGCAGAAGTAGGCAACTAGGAGCAGTCAGAGAAAATTATAGTCCAGCCTCTGACCCCTAGTACATTGTGAATGGGGAATTTTCTATCACATACTCTGACCGATGGATGAACCTCTTGCCATAATGAACTAATACTTCTGAACTCTTAAGATGCACTGTTTCTCCATTAAGTTGCTTCTATTGGATATTTTCTTACACTGATGAGATAATAGTAAATATTAGTAACAGAGAGATAATGTGTCACTGGTGCTGAAAGAGTTGGGAGATCAGAGAAACCCTTAAATGCTGTAATCATATCTTGCTGTGTGTCTTGTGGGAGGTCAGAAGACTGTACCCATAGGTGTCATTGAAACGGACTCTACTGGGTGTTGGACTGGAGGCTATTTCGTTGCATTCTGGAAAAGAATTGATCTACAGTCTGCCATGTTCAGCAAACGTGAGTGGAGTCAAATACAAAAGCAAAAGGCTAACTTATTTGGCAAAGAGAATAAGGCAATACGACATTGAGGTTATCACAAACTAATGTTGCGTTTGCTAAGTTTTATAGTGTTTTACAAAGCAGAAGAATTTGAAACAGGCAATTTAAAAAAGAAAACAAGCATGGACTTATTTATAGTCCAAAGCAAGTGCAAACCAATCAGCTGTGATTGTTAAAGGCCTGAACCATTAAAGAACTCTACTGGGCCAACAAAAGGCTTGAACCATTAAAGAACTCTGCTGGGCCAACAAAAGGCCTGAGCCATTAAAGAACTCTACTGGGCCAACGTGAATGGAGGAGAGTCCTCTTCACTCTCCATTCTAGTGCACAAAATGAAAGTTCATTTGAAAGTTTTCTTCACAAAGAGATAATCTTGGAGAAAGCTACAAGGGAACCCCACCAGAATGTAGCTATTTAGGGAGCTCTTTTTTCTTTAAATCAGCAATGCAAGAAATAAAAGAACTTCTAAATTGATTATATTTCCTCTCTTTTGTGAATAGGGGTGTAGTAAGCTGTAGTAAGCACAAATGTGAATGTATCTCTTTATTACGACGTGCAGTCTTTTGGGCATACATCAATGAGGGATATAGCTGTATTGTAGAGCTCTACTGTTAGCTTTTTGAGAAAGCTCTACCCTAATTTTCATAGTGATTGCACCAATTCACACTCCTATTAAAAGTGAATAATGATTTTTCTTTCCCGACATCCTTGTCCGAATTAGTTTAGTTTACTTGATGGATGTAGTTTCCTGAAAGTTTAGGATGTTGGATATTAAAAAAATATTTAAGAGCATTTATAGTTGTTGTTGTTGTTGTTGGTGGTGGTGGTGGTAGTGGGGTGTGTGTGTGTGTGTGTGTGTGTGTGTGTGTGTGTGTGTGTGTTACATATACAGGTATCCATGGGAGTCAGAGTGCATAAAGTCCTTAAGAACAGCAACTACAGGAGCTTGTAAGCCACCTGATGTTGGTACTAGGACCCAAATCCAGGTCAACTGCAAGAGCAGTAGGTGTACTTAGTCATTAGGTTATCGTTTTAGCCCTGTAGTTATTCTTCTAAGAACTGTTCAATTATTTGGCTTATTTTATTGATTGGTAAATGTGTGGACTTGTCTCTAAGCAGTTTTTCATATATACGCTAAACCACTGTCTGAAACGTATCTGGTCCCATCCCTCCCATTCCATGGGTTGTTCTCATCACTCTATTAATTTTCACACCTGTGTGAAATTCCTTTTAATTTCATGTAACAGTATTTGTCATTAATTGTGGCTATTTCTTATGCCATTGGGCTTGTCTATACCAGAATTCTGAAAGATTTCCCCTGCCTTTTTTTTTTTTTTTTGCTCTTCTTTCAGCATTCAGGTTTAACTTAAGCTCTTTATTGCTGTATGAATTGTTTTGTGCAGGGTGACAGATATGGATACAATTTGACTCTTCTATGAATGGATATCTGATTTCTCCATCACCATTCATAGAATAGGTTGACAGATTAAAATCTCTGAAACTGGAGCCACAGTTATTGTTGCCCCCATAAGTTGCTCATGTCAAGTATGTTTGTCACAATCAAAAAGTACTGGCCAAAATAAAACATAGCCATCTTCCCTTCATAAGTTTAGAGTCAGCTTATGATCCCATCCACACATTGAAAGAGCTTGGGCCCTTCTTTCTTTACACTACACTTCTCCTTATGCACATTTCTACCACAACAAACCATAACATCAATGTAGGTGCTTGGTTTCCTGCCCTAAGCTTTATTAAGACATGCATCACAGAGCCAGAGGACCTTGAATATGGAATTGCATGATCAATGATAAAAGAATTTATGAAATTGTGTGTGTGTTTGTGATCAATACCAGACAAGTACTATTTAAGTCCCCAAGTACCCAAGTAATGGTAACGGCACCATCTGAAACTCTTGGGAAATAGAAACCATGTCTGCTCCTCCTCCTATCACCTGCTCTTAGTGAGCTGGAAGCTCTGGGGTGGACCCAATGGTCTGTGTTTTATTAAGCTTGCCAGAAGCTTTTGATGCACATTCTGCTCTACCTGAAAAAATATAGTAGGATGCTTCCAGCTCACCAAAACTTGTAAATGCATCCAGCAAGAAACAGATACCACAGAAAACAGGGACTCTAACCATGGGTAGGAGAGAAAGTACCAGTTCAGGGCTTTGACCGTTCCTAAGTTCATCCTGTATCCAAGTGTCTGAAGGCAACCTGAGACTCACTTTTATGCTCTGGAATTCAAATTGAGACAGCAAATTTTTGTGGCTTTGCTTTTATGTTTAAATGGCAGCCCTGGAATTTTGCCTTGCCACAGAGCATATTAGAATAAAAGAGAGAGGGGTGGAGATTTGTTTTAAGAACTCCAGAGAGTAGGCTGAAGTAACTGCATACATTTCCCCCCAGCAGTAGATTTTGGACAGAGAAAAGTAGGAAAACCCAGAACTAATTGCTCTCTTGCTTAAAATCTGTCCCTTCCCCTGCCAAGAACTTAACTTCAGACCCCCAAGCTTCTCTTGTGTGGCCCTGATATCTTTACAAGAGTAATTTTTCATAAGTCAGTATGATTATCACTGGCTCACATTGTAAAACTCCCCCTTGCTGTGGGAAGAAAACAGACTCCCCAACTGTCTTTTATAAACCTTGAATATGGAAAAGATTTCATATACTCTTTAATAGGAACAGATCCAGCCAAGGAGTAATGATGTGAATCTCGCTTTCTCTTTTCTTGTAATAAATTTGATAGTTGCTCTGCTCTGTGTGTGTGTGCGTGTGTGTGTGTGTGTGTGTGTGTGTGTGTGTGTGTGTGTGTGTGAGAGAGAGAGAGAGAGAGAGAGAGAGAGACTATTTTTCTTAGTTTCTGCAACAAACAGTAGTGACAGAAACACTGGGTTTATAGGCTTATAATTCCATAATCAAATAATTTGATATAGTATTTAAGAAATCTGAAAAATTTCCAGTTATTAACTTATATTTTTAGTTCTTTTTCTTTCTTCTCAGCAGTGTGTGTGCCAGTTTCTGAAAGGCAGAGATTTGAGTGCAGTGAGGTGACTCATTCTTGTTTTCAGCAATTCCAGGAGGCAGGGCAGTATCAAGCCTTTGAAGAAATATTGGTTTCATAAGTAATTACACCCACTTGACCCAAGTGTCTTGGCTGTGGAAAGAACACCAGCATTCCTCAGACTAAAACCATGCTGTTTTCCATGCTCTGGGGTTGAAACGTATTATCTTAGTAAAAAGTTTAAAAGTAAAGAAATATATATTAATCTTTTAAAAATAGGAATGGCTAACTTTCTTTTGCTTTAGAGACATGTACACTAGAGTTTTTAACATTTTGTGAAATTTCATAAAAGTGAGATTATATGAAAAATGACTTCCGAGACATTTAAAATAATTCTATAAAATTACCATTCACATTTAAACCTTCTCGAAGTGTTTTCATGACACTTTTAGTTATGGAGGTCACTGAATTAATAATTAGCAGGCAGTGTGGGTCACAAGTTTAAAGGACAAAAACTGTGCACCATTCTTTTTGCTTGCCTCTGACTGGTTAAGGAAATAAGTTCTGATCCAGAACTATTTTTTTTAACGGCAACAACCCCTCTTTACTTTCTCTGTAAGAGTTTATCAGTGAAATGCAATCAGGTTGCATTTTAATGCTCAGTGTATTACGTGAAAGAACAGAAATATTAACTGTGTCTCTTGGAAATGCCAGAGTGACCAGGCTGAGAAGCTTCGGGCTCCAGTCATCATTCCACTGAAGACTGATCTATGCTGCCGCTCTAACAAAGGGTGGTGGATCTTTCCCTGTTCCCTGATCAACCATGGGAGAAAGAAGGCACTGTGCAAAGTATACTCTCTTCTAAATCCAGTGAATCATACTTTTTCATCTTCCTCACGAATATGCACTAAAGGTGATGAGTAGTTTTTTTCTTATAATCTCTATTCAGACAAGTGTTGTTTTTATAAACTTGGAAAGTTGTGAGTGTTCAACCACAATTGAAATAACCATTTCACTATTCATTTCTCTCTTGAAACATGAAGTGGCTGCTTTACAATAAAAACACCAAACCCGGGGCTTTGTTTAACGAACACATCCACATCCAATGTCATGGATTTCTGCTATTGCTGATACCTTTCGTGAATGCTTGCAGTTTTGTGCTTTTTGGACAATTCCTGGAAGCTAGCCTTCTTCCCCTGTATGTTTCCATGTCATTTCTGATGCTACCCCTCACTTTCTTCCCCATCCTACCATGACAGTCCACAAGCTGTAAAATTAACTAGAAGAAACTAAGTTCTAGCATTACTTCTGCATACAGTCTCGCTTCTAGTTTGGATAATGCCAAGAAGAGTCCCAAAGAGTTGTCCTGCTGGAGAAGTCCCAGAAAGAAATGCAGTGAATACATTCAACAAGTATCAGAGGACACAAACTATTTTAGTTACTGGTCCAAAAGTATATAAGAGCATTTTGCTGATGATGCTTGAGAAGAACTTATAGCATCCGAGCAAAGACTCTTTGAAAATTTTAAAACATAAATCAAATTTCCTCTACACCTTCTGGAGAGAAAAAGGAGATCTTCACAAATCCATATAGTTTCAGGACACATCACCATGCTTAATGAGGACTTCCCTAGGCCTATCTGTTACCATAGAATGTTGCCCAGGCAGTTGAATTTAGGCTACATGATTGGCAGTTGAAGCTGCTATTGTTAAGGAGGAATATGACTATCTTCCTGTCCAGTGGCTCATTTGTTCAGCTTGCACAGGATAGAGTATCCCAAATAAATAGCAAACCTTTTCGTGTTTATTTGCACTTTGAGAATATTAGCCTAATTTATCACGGCTAGCTTGCAGAGTGCCTTGTACCATGCCCCATCCATCCCAGTTAGCTTTAAATTTTCAAAGACTTTTGCTTCCTTTATCCCCAGAGCTAACTGCAGTGTATCTTATTTACTCATGCAAGATTTGTCTAATGTGAGTGGGCTACTTGCCATCAGGGTCATACACTGGAGGTCCACAAACTTCTACCATACATTGTGTTCAACACAATTGGAATATGCCAGGGCTCCCTTTTGGATTTCATTATATAAAAGGAGCAATAAAGATATGTATGCACTGTCGGTTTGTAAGTCAAATATTTTTAATAAATTTACTGTATCTAATCTATATGAGTCTACATTGGGCACTTCTGATTGACTAGACTGTCCAACCACAGAGAAACACCTCGAATGGGCTGTTACAATGGAACTGTCCTATGGTCTGACCGTGCTCATATTTTGGGTCTTGCATTCCGGCCATCCTAGGGAACACATCAGTCAAATTGTTATTTGGGAGTTTCATTTCTCTCTCCTTGGCTGGAAAGTTTGGAGTCTTTTTTGTTGGCTCCAAATTCTGTGAAGAAAGAGACATGGTTCTGGCTGGCCAAGGATAAACCAAAGACTTGATAGGAAACTCACATTTTTATTTTCCTAACGATGAATTGCTTTAGTCTGAGTTCCTTGGTTCAAACAGAAGCTGGAGATCTGTGGTGGTCTTTACTTTGTGTCACTGATTTACAAGTTGATATATAGAACATGGTTGGAAGTTTACAAGATGCAAATGATCGCTTCGTTGTGATGCTTTGTGTAGGGACCATAGGAAGCCCTGAGTAGGTCAAGTCCTGAGTGAATGTGTGTTATAGACATGGTAAATCCATGTCAAGGGCTCTATAGCTTTAGAGGGACAACAAGGCCTTCCCTGAGTCATGGAGTGCAGCTATTAGCAATGTGTGCAAATATGTCTGACATTGCTTTCTACCCCTATGATATTGATGCTCCGAAGACCAATGCCATGCAGACACTGCTTCTATTGAGATGAGTTAAACCCATCTCTTTGATCCAACTGCTTACCTTAAACCCTACTTCCTGGTTTACCTTTATGTAATAACCGGCCTCTCTGTTCAGCTTGATAATACTAAGCATGCTGAGTTTTGTAGGTACTGAAGTTTCCCCAGGAGAAAGCCTATCCCACCTGGCCCCAGGTTTCTGTCTGTCTGTGTATCCACGTGTGAAGTTTCTTCATTCCCTTCATGCCCCATTCAGATCCACTCCAGGAGCCATGTTTGACCAGGCACTTTTGACTGACTATTTTTTAACTTTATTGTAACATATTCCATTCTTTCTTCTAAAATAGGTTTGTGTCTCATGATTTCATGATTTTGCCCAAGTATAAAGATTCAGAGACAATGTAATTTGGAAAGGCTGTAATAGGATGCTCAGAATAATAAGTACATTAAATGCACTTTCTTTGTTAAATTTTTTATTCATGTGTATGAGTTTTCTGTCTGCATATACATATACATGTACACATACACACTCATACACATATATGCATATATGCGGAGGAAGGCCTTGTTGGGCACAAAAGGAAGGAGAAGCCCTTGGTCATGGCAAGATTAGACCCCCAATGTATGGGAATGTCAGGGGGAGAGGGAAGGGGGGTAGATGGGGAGGAGAAAACCCTTATAGAAGAAGGGGAGGGGGATGGATAGGGGGCTTATGTCCAGGAAACCGGGAAATGGAATAACATTTGAAATGTAAATAAAAATCCAAAAAAAGTAATTAATACTTTCAGAGACTTCTATTTATTATTTATTCAGAAAACCAGGTTTTGCTGAAGTACAGTGATCTTGTGTTGCAGCCTGCTGCTGGATGAGACTAGCTATCCCAGATTGAAAGCAGGATCTGGGCATTGGTGGGATCTTGCCATCACATAGAGAAGAGTGATTGTCGCAAGGTTCCAGGAAAAGCATTCATTAAGCATCTTCTATGCTGAACCCCACAGTGTTGGCTGTGTGTTCTACTGCCTCACAGGAGGCTATCTACCCCTTCCGCCTACACAACAGCACTTGTATTTAATGTTTGTTGGTGTTATGGTTGTTGTTGTTTGGTTTGGGTTTTTGTTTTGTTTTGTTTTGTTTTGTTTCAGAATTATGATGCCCATGATACAGGTGAGTGGATCAACGAGAAATAGCAAGGTACTTAGGCAACATATAAATCTGAATGGATAGCATACTGTATATTATATCAGCATTTGATTTCACCACAACCACTTCCTATTGCTGCCATACTGAAACCTAAACATGTCTCCATCTATTATCTCTTTGAATTTGGTGAATTAAGAAAGAAAAATACATTGCTAGAGTTTATTTGATTAGTTAGTGTCATTGCCAAGAAGTCTATTCCGGCACACTGACATCAACATTGTCTTCGTGTACTCCCTTAAGCTTCCTTGCAAATTGGTCAAGGCACTATATTTCTGTAGACTGTGACTTCCACTGACTTTAGCATCTCTTTTCTAACTTTAGCATATTTATATTCTCTGCTCCTGAAAATTTACAGTTAAAATTATCATGTTAGTTCAGAGCTGAAGAAAGCACGGGAATGATTGGAAACTGAAATATATCCTTCTGAAAGGATCGATTTAAAAAGATCCTCAGCATTCAGAGCTGCTGGGTGAAGAGGAGAGGGGCATTTTGATAGCTACAGGAGAGAGCAAGAGAACAATTGAGTATCATCCAATATGACAGAGCCAAGAAACTTAGAGATTTTCTAAGCTATTATCACATAAAAATAATGTTATGTCCCACACAACAATGCTACACATGAGTACAATAAGCCATATTATGTGAGAGTGGTCTTGTAAGACTGTATCACTTAGTAGTGATGTAGCCATCTTTGCTTTGTATGGTATACACAATGATAAAACCAAGGAATGTTACATTTCTAAGATATATACATATCTTATACACACACACACACACACACACACATATATACATATATATATATTGTTTAGGATAATGTGAATGTACTGGACACTAAGTTGAGGTGAAAGTTTAGATCCTAATAAATTCAAGACTCCATAGCACTTTGTAATGGATATTGTTATTTTCTTGTAAACTCTGGTATCTAAATATCCTAAAGACTATTTGGTTCATGCGTTTAGGCTAAAATACAGTCAGGCTTTAAACAAATATCAAAGAGCCAAATGCTCTTCACCATATGCCTTTGACATAAATATTCATGTCTTTCTCAAAAGCAGCCAAGTTCTTCTAAAATAAGAAGGTTAAACATGATCCCGAAATAATGGTGAGGCTATGGAGAGAGCTGCAATAGGAACGAAAAGGAAAGTATGAAAACTCCTAAAACCTAAACTTTACATTGCAGAGGTTGTTGGCAGGATCTGATTCCAAGGAGAACTAGTGCTCTATAAGCCAAAAATTAAAAATTGGAGATTAAAATGAAGCTTAGCAAAACATTAGTTTAGATCTCATAAGATAAATCTCCACAGTTTGCTTAATGTAATTACTCAATTCCTAAAAGTAGAAACATTGCCAAACATATGTGCACATAATTTATACCCAGAACAGAGCAGAAAAATAAAACACAGTTCTTGTCATTATCATTAGGACCAACGCACAAGCTGAGCCCTATTTTTTACTGGTAGCCAGACAGCGCTATACCTACAAGATGCAACAGGCCTGACAGCTGTCTCCTGCCAGCTCAGAGTGAATCGTGCTAAGCTTTCCCAAAAGTACTGATTCGATGTGATAATCTCAGTTGGGAGAGTATTTTCACTTCAGACTTCCTGGTGGCTGTGGATTTTTTTCATGTAGAGTCCCTCTGACTCACATGCTGGATAAAAGGGGCAAGTATCATTCCCATTGGTTGTCATACTGACTCTTAACTATACTTATAGCTTGCTGTGCAATCCCAACCTCTCTTCTCTACTCCAGATAAAGCAGCTGAGGTCTGAGACATTAAGAACTGAGGAACTGGATTCTTAAATTCCTATGTTGCCAAAGCAAAAGCTCTCGTGAAACAAATCCATACAACTGTACCCGCTGCCTGAAGAAAAGCAAAGCTAAGTCCAGCAGAAGTTGCCACCCAGAATCACAATTGAAAGGTGTGTCTTTGTGCCTATTTTAAATAAGTGTCCATTCTTCATTTATTTTTTAAAATATTTAATACTTAAAATATCCCAAAAATTTAAAACGGAATTAAAATCAATTTATGTCAAAAAGTATTATTTCTTCTATAGAATTCCATAAATTTTTATAATAGGGGCATCTGAAAGCAAAGAACTGTTTTCCTTGGTCTATTCAGTACCCTAATTTTTGAAATCAGAATAGTTGCCCGTGCAACAGTAATAGTCCCGTGTACTTTTTAGATTCCTTGCTCTATGGTTGTGAAATGCAACCTGAAAATAGGTCCAATATGCATGGCTCATTTTCAAAGCAACGTCTAAACAAAACCACCACGATGTGAAAAACTAGAGCTACGATTACTCTGTGGAGTTACATGAAGTAGGAGTAAAGGGGAGACTGTGGTCTCTGACCTTGGAAAGGAACTAAAGCAGCCCATGTATTAACACTGTTCTGTCTTCCTGGTCAGTCTTCCCTAGGTAACAGATGGTTCCGCTTTTCCATTTTGTCAACAGGTGATGTAATCTTATCTTAGCTCCTAGTTGCCCAGGTGCGAGTGTTCTCAAAAGCCACTGCGTGTGGAATCAGCTCAGAGGGTTTATACTAACGTGGCTAGGGCAACAGCTTCAGAAAACTGAGAGATGGAACCCAATGATTGTGTGTTATTCTTGCAACCAATTAGGAAGAACATTCTATATGTTGATTCCAGCACTGTCAAACCCTAGTCACTGTAGGGTTGTAGGCCTAAACTGCCCCTCGGGGAGGCAGAACTCACTGCTGGGGGGTAGTGGGGGACGTGCTGAGCTGTAGGGAAGCAGGGAGGCACCCTCCAGGGATGGAACAGCCCAGTTTGAGATGTGGGAAAGCCAGAGTTGGTTCAGGGGTTCCTAGGCCTGGAATGAGGCTGAGCTTTGGGGTTCTCAGAATCTTGGATACCCAGGCACTACTAGGAGTCACAGCAGAGCAGAGAACAGATCGGGAGGCCTGTGGAATGGGAACAGCATCTAGCCTGGCCCTGGGGGAGAGAAGAGCTCTGGCTGGTCCCAAGGGGGATTGTCCTTGGCTTGGTTGCAGCAGGTTTGGTTGGCATTTGTGGCTAGGAGTGCAGAAAACCTTCGTCATGGCTCTTCATGGTGGATCTTTACGAAAAGATTCTAAACAGTTCTAAAAGATTCTAAATGGTTCTAAACAGTTTATCATCATGGTGGTAAACGAATGTGTAAAATCATACCCCACTTCTCAGCGTGGGCTTGAAATTAAACATCTTTTGCAGGGAGGAATTTCTGGAAAGGGAAACTCATTGGTTAATCCCTCTGGGCTTCTAGGTACCTCAGCAGGGAGAACTCTGCTTTGGGCCTAGGTGACTGTGGTCATGTCTCTTTCATGTGAGAAGCAGGGCACATGTTTCAAGTCAGGAGTCTGGCAGGGAGCTAGGAATCACCTAATCCTCAGGTGGGTGCCCACTGAGTCTCTGGGTCTTGACCTGCTCTACCTTACCAAACTTCCTGACATGGCTTTATGTCCCCCAGTCACCCAGGTACCAAATGACTCTCTTTATTCTATTTTACTCTCACCATTTCCCTGCTTTTGTTGGCTAGACTTCATTTATTATTGATTTAACATCTTTAGATGTTTCACTTGAATGTGCCATGCATTTGCCCAGTGCTGATGAAGGCCACAAGATGTCAAATCTCCTGCAACTTGAGTTACAAACAGTTGGGAGCTCGGTGTAGGTACTATTATGAAGCAAACATGAGTTCTCTGTAAAACCAACTTCTAATCCTAACTACTAAGTTGTCTTTCCAACACTTTTTAATCTACCTGTAGAACCTACCTATAGAAAATATAAGAGGGTAGAAATATTGTAAGAGTCAGAGGTTGGAGAAAATGGGAGAGATTTTTTTGACAGTATCAGGATTGCTCCACTTATGAACTTAATTAATACGGTTGTGGTTTGCCTGAGTAATACTTGTACAAAATCAAGCCAGTTAGCATTCCACAATGGATGGGGCAGAGACTTACAAGCTGCTACTCCTAACTAACTGACGAGCTATTGACAGATGATGGTTACAAAGATGGAAAGTCAAAAAAAAGTTTAAGGATGTGGCTTTTGATAGGGTGCCATAGCAAATGGTCATATATATGTGTATATATCTGTATATATATATATACATACACACATATCACAAACTAGGATTAGTGAGTTATCAAAGATTGGGTAGAGCTATAGAGATGGCTTTGTGGTTAAGTGCAATTATTGATCTTACAGAGGGCCTGGGTTCAGTTTCCAGAACTCACAGGATGGTTCATAACTATCATTACTTCAGATGAAGAGATGTGTAGTGATAATTTTGGTTTCTTAAAAAACAATTTAAAAAACAAGTTTTATTTACAATTGTAGAAATATGGGCTGCTTCAGATTGTCCACAGCAGCTAACTCGTGGTTTATCTCGTGCTCTGGCAGGGGCATTAATTCTGCTAATTGAAGATAGTTTACATTTGGAATTCTGGGGTTTCCTACTAGTGTATAAAAATGTCAGACCCCCTAGAGAATCACAGGCTCCTGCTCCCTCTGCTGCTAAGTGTTCTTAATGCTGTGGCTTGTCACGTAGTTATGGGCAAATGAGATGATTATATATCCTGATGACAAAGATTGGATTTGCCCTGAGGAACGCTAGGATCTAGTCTAATGAGATTGATGCCCCCTTTCTCCTTGAATGTATTTCCCTCCTACCTAGTGTTGGGGGGGTTGAAAGTGATTGGGGTGGAGAAGGGTGAAGGTAAAAGAACTCAATAAAGTAGCCCGGAACACAATTACAGACCTGAAATTAGAGATGAAATTGGAAGGAAATGTAGTTTGAAAAATAGTTGGAGAAGAGTAGAGAGAGAATATGATTTAAATACATTGCATGCAAGTCAGAAACTCTCAAAGAATTAAATATATATATATATACACACATATACATACATATATATGCACACACACAGACACACACACATATATATTTGTGTGTATATATATATATATATTATATATATATATATGTATATATCATGGTAGGTCAACCATGCTATAGCAAATGGCTCCACATTCATAGGGGTATGAGAAGCATAAATAAAACTCAGTGGGTTATTAAAATAAAGATAAGAAATTCTTTGAGGATCCATGATAGGTTGTGGATCTAAAAGAATTTACTGGGAAGATTGACATATATATAGTCAGGGCATGTCTAAATGTGTTGTTATCAAATATTAAGTTTTAAATTGAGAAAACTGTATTGAAATCTGTTCTAGACAAAAAGGAAGCCTCTCCTTGGATGAGATATCTCACTGAAGGTCCAGGGTTAAC
Source organism: Rattus rattus (assembly GCF_011064425.1). Classification (NCBI taxonomy): domain Eukaryota; kingdom Metazoa; phylum Chordata; class Mammalia; order Rodentia; family Muridae; genus Rattus; species Rattus rattus. The sequence continues at coordinate 117,481,099 of NC_046158.1, read as the reverse complement.
TACAGGGAGCTGGGTATCAGTTAGAAAACTAAGACATTTTGGCACCTGTCTTTCCTTCTAGACTCTTGAATTATTCCTGTTCCCTCCCCATCTATGTCCTAAGTAAACCTCAGCCACAGGGATTTGCTCTGATTTTTCTAGCAGTTCTTGTGATTGGCAAACAAAAATAATCTGGAGAACTGTCAGACAAGAAGAAAAAATTGTCATAAAATTTTCTTCAGAACAGTTGTCTCTAAAAATTAGTTTTTGTCATTTGTTTCATGAATTCTTTACACTTCCAGTAACCCTGTGTGGGTGACTGTAAAAGTGTGCAAACTCTGGCTTCTTGTGTTTCAGAATAGGACATGCCTAGGTGACCCAAGACCAAGAGGGAACACGTGTTTTGGGTGTCTCACTCAATGGGAATATGTCCTCCCCCTTATTAGAATGAAGAGTAGTTGGGATGTGTTCTCCCTCCTCACTAGAATGAGATTACCTGGATCTTAAACGTGATACGTTGGACTGACACTAGAGATTTTGTAACCCCTGCTGCAGCTAAATGCCAATATAGAGATGCCACTTGTGCCTTTCGGTGACTTAATGTAATGCATAGTTAATGTCATGAAATGTAGTTAATGAATATTTATTTACTGAGAGTATAGAATGTGAGAAACCCTTGTGCTGGGTATTGAGTATATAGTTGTGAACGTAAGGAGAAGACAAAAACAACACAAGAAACATGGAGCATAGGTGTTAACTGATGATTCATAAGGACACATAGTAAACACATAAGCTAGGAAGGGGCTTCCCATTGCTAAGATAAATCATGTCTCAGAATCAAGTGGCAGAATAAAATATTTTGTCTTTGGATGCCAAAAAGGGTGGCAGTGTTTTGCTGAAAGAGCAAGAGTGAAGTTATACAAATTCTTTCTATTTAAGTCATTACTTGATGCTCAAAGATACTGAGGGATTTCTTTGAAAGAAAGGAGACCTGAAAGAAAAGTGAGTTCAAGCTTTTTGGAGTGGATGTATCCCTGGGAAATTTGACTTAAAGGAATTTCTTACTAGTAAAAGATCTAGAAGCAAAATTAAGAGCCTTCTCCTCATCTCCTGAAAAGGAAACACGTAGATGTCAGACTTAAAAGACAACAGTCATATAATTTGTATTTACACATTAGAAGAAACTAAGAGAAAATAGAATATATTAAAATAACTAAACAGGTTCTTAGAAGTGTTCATTACAAAAATCTAATTACATCAGTAAGGCATGAGAATTTGAATACTTCCAAATCCAGAAGGCATTGGGAGGGAATGTTTGACCAAACATTAATCCATTCAATGCATGGGTCAGGACTGAAATAAGATAGAGTCAGGACTGAATTATGACCATGCACTTTCCATGATAATAAAATATTTCTCATAAATGGACTACGTTTTCACTGAAAGTAACAGGACAAGTTGTTCAAATCTTGCCTCATCCTTTCATGGGGAGAGTTTACCCTCCCTGACCTTCTAAATTCAAGTTAAATGCTTTTGGCTGAAGAACTGGATTTGAGGATATCTCCGTCGGCTTTTCATTTCATTTGGAAAGCCAACTAGACCACTGATCTGTTCTGCTTTGTGTGAAATGCACAGCAAGGCTGTTCTTGTCACACACCAAGATATAACTTGGCTTCTTCCTCCTTCCTCTGCCCCAGAAATTGGCCTGCTAATAATTACCTTCAGTGCCTGGGAAACTGCAGTCACAGATTACTTCAAGGAGTCTTCATTTTGTCTTCATGTCTGAAAGATACAAAGCAGCCAGTTTTCCTATAGTGCACTATACTATGGAACATTTAATTGGAAATTCATTAAAACGTACCCCCATCTGGTACTGGGGCTAACTAGAGAGAATCTCGAGGGGCCAGCAGAAAAAATGGAAATAGACAACCTCAGGGTGGGAGGTGGGAGGTGGGAGGACCCTCCAGAATGTACCAGAGACCTGAGAAGTGAGAGACTCCCAGGACTCAAAGGGAGGGACTTTAGGTGAAACGCCCAACACTGGAGAGAGGGGACTTGTAGAGTCCACCTCTAATAGAAAGACAGGGCATCAAGTGAGGGATGGGGTCCCTGTCCCACAGTCAAAAACACTGACCCAGAATTTTCTAAAAAAAACTGCAAGGACAAAAATGGAGAAGAGACTGAGGGAAAGGAGATCCAGTGACAGCCCAACTGGGGATTCATCTCAAGGGGAGGTTCCAGGGCCTGACACTATTACTGATGCTATGATGTGCTTACAAATAGGAGCCTAGCATGATTGTCCTCTGAGACGCCCAACAAGCAGCTAACTGAGACAAACACAAATACTAACACCAACCAATGGACGGAAGTTGGGGACTCCTGTGGTGAAATTATGAAGAGGCTGGAAGACACTGAAGAGGAAGGTGACCTCAGGAAGACCAGCAGTCCCAACTAACCCAGACCGCTGAGATCTCTCAGACACTGAGCTACCAACCAGGCAGCATGCACCAGGTGGAATGAGGCCCCCAAAACACATACAGCAGAGGACTGCCTGGTGTGGCCTCAGAGAGAGAAGATTTGCCTAATCCTTGAGAAACTTGAGGCCTCAAGGAGTGGGGAGGCCTGCTGGGGTGTGGGGGGAGGGGAGGGCATCAGGTGGAGGGGGAAGGGAAGAGGAAGACCTGAAGGGCATAATGACTGGACTGTAAAAAATAAAAACAAGTTAAAATGTAATAAATAAAAGTACCCTCGTCTGAAAGGATACCAAAGGGGGAAAAAATAAAAACAAATAACGATGAGAAGAAACCTCTTCTCTGTCCCAACATTAGGATGTCCAGAAGGAAACTGTCAAGAAGACGTCTGAGGGCAAGCAGGTGTGAGGCAGCCGTACTTCTTATTTTTACTGTTTATCTTACTGCTGATATGACTTTAGGAAATCTGTGTCAATTGATAGGGAAAATAGACTTTTTCCCACTTCTTAGAAGTTATGAGAGATTACCTCATTTAGGAATCACTGGGTTGCTGGGATATCTGGCAGAAGTCATTGTTTGGGGCTTTCCTGGCTGAGATATATCTTGGTCCCAGTCACTCAGTGGTTCACGGCTTCCCACACACATGTAAAGCTGTGATGGTAATTTGCAGATGACGCTGTAAAAACATGTCTCTAATCTCAGACTCAAATCCATTCAAGAAGACATCAGACACCTATGGATGGCTCTGTAGGGAAAAGGCCTCCAAGGAAAACAGGATCGGTGCATGTGACTAGCAGGCTGAAGATTGTGCTTTCTTTACTACAAGCGGGGATGGCTGAAACTATGACTGTAAAAGTGAAGAGAGGCCGTGGCTTCCCCACTGTGGAGAAATGATGGTGATTAGGTAGAGCCAAAGAGAAGGAAAATCTCCCAACAGAATATTGTTTCTCTGAAATGATCAGGAAATACGATAGCATTGAGAGATGTTGGCATTATTTGCATCTACAAGGTACAAGTTCTGGCTGCATGAAAGAATATACAAAGTTTTTTTTCCTCTGCCCCCATTTCCCCCATTTTTCTCAGCTGGCAGGGTCATCCTTCAAGTTATCAGTTGTAGAGAATGGAATTTGCTGTCTGGGAAGTAGAAGGAAGAAAACAAATGAATCTTTAACATGCTGGTTATTGGTTAGGGGATTCTATTCTCTCTTCCCTTTGAACATTTTTCTCTCTTACCCAATTTTCATCACTTTTCTTCCATGAACCGTTTCTTCATTCTTTATTTTGTCCCAAATCCAAAGTAAGCACATGATGCCTCAAAAATATCACCACAATTTAGGGATATGGATGTGTTTCTCTTAAGTGTTCCCCAAGGAATCACCAGTTAAAGGTCTTTGAGGAATGTGTTCTCCTTGGTAATTCCCATTGCATAGACTATCTCTTAGGTTGAGTTCTGTATTACAGTTATGTAAAGATTTTCCCTGAACACATACACATGGGGAATGCGGAGTATGTTTCCTATTAAGGCATTTTGAAAATGGCACAGGAAGAAAGCCTGTTATTTTGTTCACTGGCTGCCACTAAATGCAAAGTGATCACAACAGCAGCCTGATCTGGTACAAGAGACAAAAAAAGAATTAAAAAATAACCCAAAAACTTTAAGTTTCTAGACTGAAAAGTTGATCAGACTAAGCAGCAGAATTTCCTGGAAAAGTATTTGGAAATTGTGGTGATATCAGAACATGTTTCCCTGAGGCTTTCCTTTAGAACCAAGTTTAAATCTCAAACAGCACTGTCTTTAAGGTAGTTAAAAGTGATGGAGATCTATCTTGGGTAACATGCTATTTACTAGGTTGGGAATCCCTTATTACCTGCCAAGGCGTTTTGCCTCTGTAATTTGTATTTTCCCTAGCTAAGATCAGTACATAGGACCCTTCCATATGTCAGGAATGTATCACTTCTACAAAGTACTTTTTGTTATCCCTTTTTATATCTTTTGGGCTGTTAGGGAAAGGCCACTTCCAGCAAATTCCAAATCTTCCTTAAACTTCGTTTGTTCTTACTCATTCGTCTTTTCTTCTTGCTCTTCTAATCTCTTTCTCTTTCTGTTGCACCTTTTTCTCTCTCTCTCTTCTAATCCAGTCTATGCCTAGGATTGATCATAAATATGTTAATCCAAAAATAAATATTCTAATGAAGACTGCAGTCTTACAGGGAATAAGTAACATTTAAGATCTTAGTTTCAATAGAAACTAATATCTATGTTTTCTTCTGAGCTCAAAAAGTCATTTTTTGTGGAAATCCCAAAAGCAGGTATATGTTTTTTAAAAATGATAAATATCCAACTTGCATTTATGCCCTGTGAAGATACCCACTGGCCTGCCTTGTAGGTTAAAAAAATATATTAGAAGTTACCAGGAGCAGGAAAATAAAGGGCAGAAAGGGAGAATGGAAATATTTATTCTCCCCTTTAAGAGATCTGAGGGAAGTCGCTACAATGCAAACATCTGTCTCTACAGCATGTAAGAGCATTGGTTATGTGGGCGACGAGCACCTCTGGGGCCCTGGTGTACTGTGCTTTTACATTAGATACAGTTTTCATAGAAGGCATAGCTGTAAGTGCCAGCAGTAGACAGATGCTTGACAGGAGTGGTCACAGATCACGTGAGTGCTGACAACATTGATTTGTCTGCTGAAGAACAGGCTTTCTGTGAACAAGCAAGCTGCTCTAGGGTGACGTGAGAAAGCCTGAATTCAAAGTGCTTAGAGGTAAAGGTGAAACTCTAGCCAGGAAGACATTCATACTTCCCAAAAGCTGGGTTAAAGGGCAAGTTTGTACATGTGCTAAATGGGAAGGCTTACAAAGATTCATGAGGGAGGAACGTTAAGCTCATAGCACCATGATATGGGGTGTAGGCCCTTGAACTCATAAACAAAGCATTATTCTAGGGCTCAATTACTGAGAAATAGAAGAAAATACACAGACTTCTTTACTGTTCTATCCTCATTTCCATTTCCAAAGATTTTTAATATTTCACAAAGTATGAAAATGACTCTATGATGCTCACACAATATTCCGAAGGAAAATCGTTTATAGTATTCATATATGTAGCTGTTTATGGATACATACATAACAGGGAGATCTGCTGTCAATTGTTAGGTGCGTGTAAGGTCCTCATTTCAGGCCAAACTTTCAGACTAGATTTAATTGGGTTTAGAGTGAATTCTTGGTCTAGTGACACTGCATGAAAATTGATTTGGTTCAATTCCGAAATTCCAAGACCGGGGAATCTCTGAAAGAAAACTCTAGATGGTGTGCCATAAATTGGTCTTTGATAGACTTAAATGGGAGGCAAAAAATTCAGTGTCTTGGATGATGTTCAGATGAATGTGGCTGTTTAGATTACAGAATCTGGGCTGTGACAAGCCCTAAACACGCTCAGTTTTGAGCCAAGGCATCATGTACTTGCACTACCCAAGACAAGTGAGACAAACACTTCTAGACATTATTCATACAAAAATAGGCAGAAAAAATGTAACTGGAAAACCATTGGCACTGTCCGGATAAAAACTTGTTCCTCTCCAAAGTCATCCATTGGTATCAATGAAGGCAATCCAGTTCTTATTTGTATCTATGTGAGGTTAGGCTAAAACACATTTTCTCACATATAGCCGAAAGAGTAAAATTGGATCTTGTAATAGAAGTAGCGAATTGCCTCCCTTCATTCCTCCTGTCTCTTTATTCATTTCTCTCTATATCTCTCACAAACCACACAGGCACATTTACTGATGAACTCACTTGTTTATATAACACCATGTTCCAAGTGGCTTTTAACAATATTTTTCAAAAGTATTTGTAAAAGGAAATGAACAAATCAGAAATCCCAGTGAAGTCACAGTTTGTGTCTCTCTCAACTTTTTATTCTCGGTATTTTATGTAAACCACGAGAGTTCATTTAGACTGGTTATCACAATATAGCATCAAGTATACAACCAAGACATATAAACAACCAAAATTTATTTTTCACATTGCCAAGAAGATGGAAAGAACAAGACTGATGTTCTGGCAGACTCAAGGTTCTAGGGTTGGACTCTCGATTACCCCTCATAGGCATGCGCTTTGAATGCTTACTACAAGTGGGTTTTGCTATTTTGAAGACTATGTAGCTTTTAAGTGAAGCCTGGATGTGGAAGCAGTTCAGTAGAAGCAGAGCTTCAAAGGATTTATCTTCCTCTGTTTCCAGACCCCTGTTTCCCACTGCACATCCCTGCTACCGAGGATAAAGCTATTCCTATAACAGAGCTAGGACTATGACACACTGAAATCTCTGAATCTGTCTTCCCACAGCCTTTTTCCCTTAAGATGGTTCAGTCAGTTACTGCTACAACATGGAGAGCCTCAGGTCATTGATCTGTAAGATGCCATTTACCTAAGTAACACTCAGGGACATCATAGAATATAGGGATAAGATTTTTAAAGTCAGAATACCAGGCTGTCTGGAGTGAAGTAGGGTCTTCCGTTCATGGCAAGGAAGCTGTACCCATGAAATCTCAAGAATATGGCCATCTAAACAAAGAGCTGGACAATGACGGCACCATTTAATGTGCCAACATAGATAGTGAAAATCTCACAAAGTCCTACCCTTAGATGAAGAACTACAGGCACTTAATTGTTGCTGACAGAGGAAGCATCAGTCTTCTCCAGGGATGAGGCACCTGATAGGTTATCCAATCCCAGGTGGCCAACTGTGGAGGTCTAAATGGAAATGGTCCTCATCAACTCATGTGTTTGCATACATGGGCCAAACGGAGTGACACTATTAGGAAGTGTGGTCCTTTTGGTGTAGGTGTGGCTTTGTTGGAGGAACTGTGTCACAAGGTGGCAGGCTTTGTGGTCTCAGCTCAAGCCATTTCTCTGCATGCTGTCTGTGGAGCTAGATATTGAACTATCTGCTATCTCTCTAGCACTGTATCTGTCTGCAGGCCACCATGCTTCCTGCTATGATGACAATGGACCAAACCTCTGAAACTGTAAGCCAGCCCCAATTTGATTTTTTCCTTTAAAAGAGTTGCATTGGTCATGGTGTCTTCATAGCAATGGAATACTAAGACACAAGACACAAACTCTAAACAAATATACATCTGAGCCACACTAGAACAAGTGAAAAAATATCTATGTATATAGACATTTATGTCTGCATTTCACTTATTATTTGAGAATTCCACACATAAGTATTTTATTTATATTACTGTCGAAGAAGTCATGAATGTGATAATGAGTTGGGTGGTACTTGGAAGGAGTCACAAGGTAGAGGAAAGGGGAGAAATGATGTATAAATGCAGTATTTGTATAGGAAGATCCATCAAATAATTTTAATTTTGCACAATATAAAAAATTAACTAATACACATGTTCAATGAGGACCTGTTCTAAGGATGAAATATTGCCATTTTCGATGAGGTCACTTCACTTTGGAATGGTTGGCAGTTCTCTCTTAGGACTGTAGCAAAAGGTCGTAGATTTCTCATGAATGTTTTGACCTCATGATATGATAATCTTCTAAAGACCCAACTTCTGAACATGACAAGGATCTCTGCATCTGTTTTCAGAAGTTTCTGGGTGAAGCTTCTCTGATGACATTTATGCTAAGCAAGTATAAAAGAAGGTCATTAATAGTGTCAGGGGTGGGCTCCCTCTCATGGAAAGGGCTTCAAGTTGGGTCAGTCACTGGTTGGCCCTTCCTTCAAATTCTGCTCCATCTTTTACTTTTGTATATCTTATAGGAAGGACAAATTGTGGGTGTAAGATTTTGTGACTGGGCTGGGGAGCCAATCCCTCTACTGGAAGTCTTGCCTGTGTACAGGATTTGGCAGTTCAGGCTCCACACCTCTCATTACTGGGAATCCTAGCTACAGTCACTCTCATAAATTCCTGGGAGCTTCCATTGTCCTAGGTTCTAGCTCATCCCAGAGATACCTTCCCCAGTGCAGTTGTCTCTCCCAGTACTCTCTCCTCTGTCTTCCTCCCAACTCATTCCTCCTGCTTGTATCCCAACCCCTTCTACTGATGCTGATGTATAATCTATCTCCATTTTTCAGCGAGGTTTAAGTGCCCCCTGTGGACCCTCCTTGTTACTCAGCTTCTTTGGGTCTGGTTTGTAGCTTCATATTCCTGTACTTTGTTTGTGAATAATATTCACTTATCAGTAAGTACATACCATGTTTGTCTTTCTGGGTCTGGGCTACTGCACTCTGGATGATCTTTTCCAGTTCCATCCATTTGCCTGAAAATTTCATGATGTCATTGTTTTTAATGGCTAAATAATACTCCTTTATCTCAATATAAATAGGCAGATTGATCAATGAATTCCAAGTAAATCCACTTGATTTTTGACAAAGAAGCCAAAATTAAACAATGCAGAAAAGAAAACATTTGGCTACAACAAACTTGATAGAAGAAAAAATGAAGAATAGCCTTGAATGCATTGGCATAGGAGACAGCTTCCTGAACAATACAGCAACAGCTCAGGCACTAGGATCAAAAAATTAATAATTGGGGCTTCATGAAATAGAAAAGCTTATGTAAGACAAAGGACATAGACAATAGGACAAAATGGCAGCCTACAGAATGGGAAAGGATTTTCACCAACCCCAGACCCAACAGAGGATATATATTTTTTTTCAAGAAAATAATATATATATATATACATATATCTATATCTATATCTATATATATATATCTCCAAGAAAATAGACATCAGAAAACCAAATAACCCAATTAAAAAATAAACAGAGAATTCTCAACAGAGGAATCGCTAATGACCAAATAAAGAAATGTTCAACATTCCTAGTCACCAGGAAAATGCAAATCAAAATAACATTGAGATTTCATCTTATACCTGTCAGAATGTCTGAGATCAAACACAAGTGACCGCTCACGCTAGGGAGTATGTGAAACATGGAGAACACTCCTCCAATGCTGGTAGAAGTACAAACTGATACACACACTTTGGAAATCAAGTTGGTGATTTCTCAGAAATTTAGGAATAGTTCTATGTCAAGACTCAGCTATAAAACTCCTCGGCAAATATATACCCCAAAGATGCTCCATCTACCACAAGGACACTTGCTCAACTAGGCTCATAGAAGCTTTATTCATAATAGCAAAACTGGAAATAACCTAGATGTCCATCAACTAAGGAACAGACAAAGGAGTTAATATATATACTGAACTTTTAAATTTAGCAGTCTATAAGAGATCGTCCAATGTTCTAATATAAACTGAGAATATTTTTTTCTATTTATTCATAACTAGTATTTCCTAAATGAAGGTATTGAATGTACATTTTATATTTCAATTTTAGAATAACAATAATTATAATAAATAATATTTATTAGCTGATAGTCTTGTATTCTCCATGATGTAACTATCTGCTCTTGATTCTTCTCTCTTCTCTTACTCATTATATTGTATAATTTTATATTTTCTTCTGGAGGCTCTTTGTCTGTTCTTCTCTGAGGAGATGGTTATGATTTTTACATCATGTTGAAAAAACTATCATTATCACTTTTTTCAAGATCTATTTCATCAACTTTTTTTGAGTTTTCTATGATTTCTTTATTTTTAATTGGATATTTTTATTTACATTTCAAATGTATCCTCTTTCCCGGTTTCCCATTCGTAGACCATTATTCCACCTCCTTACCCCACTCATCCACCCACGCCTTCCCACCTCCCCGCCCAGACATTACCCTACACCGAGAGGGCCAAACCTTGGCAGGGACAAGCTCCTCTCCTCCCATTGGTGCCCAACAAGGCCATCTTCTGCTACATATGCACCTGGAGCCATGGGGTCAGTTCATATGTACTCTTTGGATGGTGGCTTAGTCCCTGGGAGGTTTCTTTGGTTGGTACTGTTATTCTTATGGGATTGCAACCCACTTCAGCTCCTTTAATACTTTCTCTAACTCCTCCAGTGGCAACCCCGTTCTCTGTTCATGATTGACTGTGAGAATCCGCATCGTTATTTGTCATGCTACGGTAGAGTCTCTCAGGAGACAGTTATATCAGGCTTTTATCAGCGTGCACCTCTTGGCATCAGCAATATCTGAGTTTGGTGGCTGTATGCCTATCAGATGGATCCCCAGGTGGGGCAGTCTCTGGATGGCCTTTGCTTCTCTCTCTGCACCAAACTTTGTCCCTATTTCCTCTTATGAATATTTTTCCCCTTCCTAAGAAGGGATGAAGAATCCACATTTTGGTTGTCCTACTTCTTGAGCTTCTTGTGGTCTGTGAATTGTGTCTGGGGTAATTTGAGCTATTGGTGCTAATATCCACTTATCAGTGGGTATATATCGTGCGTGCGTGCCTGTGTGTGTGTGTGTGTGTGTGTGTGTGTGTGTGTGTGTGTGTGTGTGTGTGTTTTGTGATTGGTTAACTCACTCAGGGTATTTTCTAGTTCCATTCTTTTGCCTATGAATTTCATGAAATCATTATATTTAATAGCTGAGTAGCATTGCATTGTATAAATGTTTCACATTTTCTGTGTTACTCCAGCTTCTGGCTATTATAAATAAAGCTGCTATGAACATAGTGGAGCATGTATCCTTGTTATATGTTGGAGCATCTTTTGGGTATATGCCCAGGAATGGTATAGCAAGGTCCTCAGGTAGTACTATGTCCAATTTTCTGAGGTACCTCCAGACTGATTTTCAGAGTGGTTGTATCAGCTTCCACCAATGATAGAGGAGTGTTCCTATTTCTCCACATCCTCTCCAGCATTAGCTGTCACCTGAGTTTTTTAATCCTAGCCATTCCAACAGGTGTGCAGTGGAATCTCAGGGTTGTTTTGATTTGCATTTCCCTGATGACTAAAGATGTTGAACATTACTTTAGGTGCTTCTCAGTCATTCGACATTCATCAGCTGAGAATTCTTTGTTTAGCTCTGTACCCCATTTTAATAGGGTTATTTGGCTCTGTGGAATCTAACTTCTTGAATTTTTTGTATATATTGGATATTAGCCCTCTATCGGACATAGGATTGGTAAAGATCTTTTCCCAATCTGTTGGTTGCTGGTTTTTCCTAATGATAGTGTCCTTTGCCTTAAAGAAGTTTTGCAATTTTATGAGGTCCCATTGGTTTATTCTTGAATTTAGAGTGTAAGCCATTGGTTTTTTTTTCCAGGAAATTTTCCCCAGTGCCCATGAGTTCAAGGCTTTTCCCCAGTTTTTCTTCTATTAGTATGAGTGTATCTGGTTTTATGTGTAGGTCCTTGATCCTCTTGGACTTGAAATTTGTACAGGGTGATAAGAATGGATCGATTTGTATTCTTCTACATTCTGACAGCCAACTGAACCTGCACCATTTGTTAAAAATGCTATCCTTATTGCATGGGATGGTTTTAGCTCCTTTGCAAAAGATCAAGTGACCATATTTGTGGGTTCATTTCTGGGTCTTAAATTCTATTCTACTGATCTACCTGCCTGTCTCTGTACCAACACCATACAGTGTTTATCACTATTGCTCTGTAATTAGCTTGAGGTCAGGGATGGTGATTCCCCCAGATGTTCTTTCGTTGTTGAGGATAGTTTTCACTATCCCGAGTTTTTTGCTATTCCAAGTGAATTTGCAAATTGCTCTTTCTAACTCTATGAAAAATTGATTTGGAAATTTGATGAGGATTGCTTTTGGCAAGATGGCCATTTTTACTCTTTTAATCCTGCCAATCCTGAGCTTGGGAAATATTTCTATCTTTTGAGATCTACAATTTCTTTCTTCAGTGACTTGAAGTTCTTGATATATAGATCTTTCAATTGCTTGGTTAGAATCACTCCAAGGTATTTTATATTATTTGTGACCATTGTGAAGGGTGTTGTTTCTCTAATTTCTTTCTCAATGTGTTTATCCTTTGAACAGAGGAAGGCTACCGATTTATTTGAGTTAATTTTATATTCAGCCACTTTGATGAAGTTTTCTATCAGGCTTAGTAGTTCTCTGGTTGAATTTTTTGGGTCACTTAAGTATATTATTATATCATCTGCACATAGTGATATTTTGACTTCTTCCTTCTTAATTGGTATCACTTTGACCTCCTTCAGTCTGATTGATCTGGCTAGGACATCGAGTATTCTATTGAATAAGTAGGGAGAGAGTGGACAGCCTTGTCTAGTCCCTGATTTTAGTGGGATTGCGTCAAGTTTCTCTCTATGCAGTTTAATGTTGGCTACTGGTTTGCTATATATTACTTTTACTATGTTTAGGTATGGACCTTGAATCCCTGATCTTTCCAAACTTTTAACATGAAGAGATGTTGAATTTTGTCAAATGCTTTCTCAGCATCTAATGAGATGACCATGTGGTTTTTTGTGTGTTTGTTTATATAGTGGATTACGTTGATGGATTTCCATATATTGAACCATCCTTGCATCCCTGGGATGAAGCCTACTTGATCATGATGGATGACCGTTTTGATGTGTTCTTAGATTAGATTTGTGAGAATTTTATTGACTATTTTTCATCAATATGCATAAGGGAAATTGGTCTGACGTTCTCTCTTTGTTAGGTCTTTGTGTGATTTAGGTGTAAGTGTAATTATGGTTTCATAGAAGGAATTGTGTAGTGTTCCTTCAATTTCTATTTTGTGTAATAGTTTGGACATTATTATTATTAGGTCTTCTAAGCAGATCTGATAGAATTCTGTACTAAACTCATCTGCCCCTTGCTTTTTTTTAGTTGGAAGACTTTTAATGACTGCTTCTATTTCTTTAGGATTTATGGGACTGTTAAAATGGTTTATCTGATCTTGATTTAACTTTGGGGTCTGGTATCTGTCTAGAAAAGTGACCATTTCATCCAGCTTTTCCAGTTTTGTTGAACATAGGCTTTTGTAGTAGGATCTGATGGTTTTTTGAATTTCCTTGGATTCTGTTGCTATGTATCCCTTTTCATTTCTGAGTTTGTTAATTTGGACACAGTCTCTGTGCCCTCTAGTTAGTCTGGCTAAGGGTTTATCTATCTTGTTGATTTTCTCAAAGAAAGAGTTCCTGGATTTGTTGATTCTTTGTATAGTTTTTTGTTTTTGGTTTTTTTTTTTGTTTTGTTTAGTTTTGTTTTGTTTCTACTTGGTTGATTTCAGCCCTGAGTTTGATTATTTCCTTCCTTGTACTCCTCTTGGGTGAACTTGCTTATATATATATATATATATATATATATATATATATATATATATATATATATGTTATATCCATTTGGTTTATAATTTCTGTTTGTTTCTCTGTGTGTCTGTTTAGTTTCTGACTCCATGATCTGTCCACTGCTGAGAGTGGGATGGAGAAGAGTCCCACTATTGTTGGGGGAAGTATTGTACTTTGAGCTTTCATAAAGTTTCTTTTACACATGTAGGTACCCTTGCATTTGGAGCATAGCTATTCATGATTCGGAGTTCATCTTGCTGGAATTTTCCTTTGATGAGTATGAAGTGTCCTGCCTTATCTTTTTTGATAACTTTTTGTTGACAGTCACTTTTATTAGATATTGGAATGGCTACTCCAGCTTGTTTCTTAAGACCATTTGCTTGGAAAATGGATTTCCAGCATTTTACTCTGAGGTAGTGTCTGTCTTTGATACTGGAGTGTGTTTCCTATATGCATCCAAATGCTGGGTACTCTTTAAATATCCAGTCAGTTAGTTTATGTCTCTTTTTAGGGAATCGAGTCCATTGAAGTTAAGAAATATTTAGGAATAGTGATTGTTGTTTCCTGTTATTTTAGTTGTTAGAGGTAGAATTATGTTTGTGTGGCTTTCTTCTTTTGGGTTAGTTGAAATTAGATTACTTCTTGCTTTTTTTAGGGTCTAGTTTTCCTCCTTGTGTTGGAGTTTTTCATCTATTATCCTTTTTAGGGCTGGATCTGTGGAAAGATATTGTGCAAATTTGGCTTTGTCACAGAATATGTTGGTTTCTCCATCTATGTTCATTGAGAGTCTTGCTGGATACAGAAGCCTGGACTGGCATTTGTCTTCTCTTAAGGTCTATATGACATCTGCCCAGGATCTCCTGGTTTTCACAGTCTCTGGAAAGAAGTCTGGTGAAATTATGATAGGTTTGCCTTTATATGTTACTTGACCTTTTCCCCTACTGCTTTTAATATTCTTTCTTTCTTTTGTTCATTTGATGTTTTGAGTACTATGTGACAGGAGGAGTTTCTTTTCTGGTACAATCTATTTGGAGTTCTATAGGTTTTGTATATTTATGGGCATCTCTTTCTTTAAGTTAGAGAAGTTTTCTTCTATAATTCTGTTGAAGATATTTACTGGCCCCTTAAGTTGGGAATCTTTGTTTTCTTCTATACCTATTATCCTTAGGTTTGATCATTTCATTGTATCCTGGATTTCTTTGATGTTTTGGGCTAGGAGATTTTTGCGTTTTACATTTTCTTTGACAGTTGTGTCAATGTTTTCTATGGTATCTTCTGCTCCTGAGATTCTCTCTTCTATCTCTTGTATTCTGTTGGTGATGCTTGCATCTATGACTCCCGATCTCTTTCCTAGGCTTTCTATCTCCAGGTTGTCTCCCTTTGTGATTTCTTTATTGTTTCTATTCCCATTTTAACTCCAGTATGATTTTGTTCAATTCCTTCATCTGTGTGACTGCATTTTCCTGTAATTCTTTAAGGGATTTTTGTGTTTCCTTTTAAAGGCTTCTGCCTGTTTACCTGTGTTGTCCTATATTTCTTTAAGGGAGTTACATCATCATGACTTGTGATTTTAATTCAAAATCAATGCTTTTCCAGTGCGTTGGGGTAACCAAGGCTTGCTGTGGTGGGGGAACTGGATTCTGATGATTCCAAGTGGCCTTGGTTTCTGTTGCTTAGGTTCTTGACCTTGCCTCTTGCCATCCACTTATCTCTGATGTTAGCTGATCTTGCTGTCTTTGACAGTGTCTTGACCCTCCTGTAACCTGTATGTCAGCATTCCTGGAGCCTGGCTTTCTCCCAGCGTGATCTGGGAACAGAGAGCTGTGTCACTTGTTCAGCTCCAGGTGCAGGTGGAAACTGGAAAGATCCTAACTTAGACTGCTCCTTGGTTCCTGTGTCCAGAGGGTTCCAGGCAGGTTACTCCTGGGTCAGGAATGTGAGCAGAAACGGTGGTCCCACCTGTGTTCTCAGGATTGTCCCCACTTCTGAGAATCCAGCTCTTGCCCCACTGAGTCTGGGTACAGAGAGCTGTGGCACAGGGTCAGCTCCAGGTACAGGTAGAAACCTGAAGGATCCTATCCCAGAGTGCTCCTGGGTTCCTGTGTCCTGAGGGTTCCAGGTAGGTCTCTCAGAGCAGAACTGGTGGTCTTACCTGTGCTCTTAGGTGTGTCAGCACTCCTCTTCATCGACTTTCTAATTAAACAATTTTGTTTTAGAATTTCATACACAAGTACTGCATTTATATTACTTCTACCCTTCTCTCTCCCCCTTTTGGTTTCTCCATTTTTCCCAAAGTCCCTCTATATTTTATGACTTTTCCTCCTTTTATCTTTATTTATAATTGAAACACACACACACACACACACACACACATACACACATGCTCGCGTGCGCGCGCGGTATTGAATCCATTCAATATTATTGTATGTGAATATGTTTTGACCAGCTAGGGTTGTATTTTTACCAGGAGCTCTTTCCTGAAGAAAGCAGATCTTCCTCTTTCAAAAGCTACTGACTGCTTGTAGTTCCTCATCCATGGGTGGGAACACATAGATGCATGGAAAAATTTCCTGAACAGAACACCAATGACTTATGCTCTAAGATCAAGAATCAACAAGTGGGACCTCATAAAATTGCAAAGCTTCTATAACACAAAGGACACAGTCAATGGGACAAAACAACAACCAACAGAATGGGAAAAGATTTTTACCAATCCTACATCAGATAGAGGGCTAATTTTGAATATATACAAAGACCACAAGAAGTTAGATTCCTGAGAACCAAATAATCCTATTAAAAAATGGGGTACAGAGCTAAACAAGAATTCTCAACTGAAGAATATCAAATGGCTGCAAAGCACCTTAAGAAATGTTCAAAATACTTAGTCAACAAGGAAATGCAAATCAAAATAACACTGAAATTCCACCTCATACTAGTCAGAATGGCTAAGATAAAAAACTCAGGTGGCAGCAGATACTGGTGAGGATGTGGAGAAAGAGGAACACTCCTCCATTGTTGGTGGGATTTCAAGCTGGTACAAAGACTCTGGAAATCAGTCTGGAGGTTCCTCAGAAAATTAGACATAGAACTACTTGAAGACCCAGCAATACCACTCCTGGGCATATACCCAAAATATGTTCCAATGTATAACAAAGACACATGCTCCACTATGTTCATAGCAGCTTTATTTATAATAGCCAGAAGCTGGAAAGAACCCAGATGTCCTTCAACAGAGGAATAGATACATAAAATGTGGTACATTTACACAATCAAGTACTACTCAGCTATTAAAAACAATGACTACATGAAATTCTTAGGCAAATGGATGGAACTAAAAAATGTCATCCTGAGTGAAGTAACCCAGTCACATGGTATGTACTCACTGATAAGTAGATATTAGCCCCAAAGCTCAGAATATCCAAGATAAAATTCACAGACCATATGAATGGTTTACTTGTTTATTCAAAAAGAAGACCAAAATGTGAATGCTTTAGTCCTTCTTAGAAGAGAGAACAAAATACAGGAGGAAATACAGGGACAAAGAGTAGAGCAGGGACTGAAGTAAAGATCACCCAGAGACTGCCCTACCTGGGGATCCATCCCATATGCAGCCACTAAACCCAGTCACTATTCCTGATCCCAAGAAGTGCTTGCTGACAGGGAATAGATATGGATGTCTCCTGAGAGGCTCTTCTGGAACCTTACTGATCCAGATGAGGATACACACACCAAACCATTGAACTGAGCATGAGGACCCCAATGGAGGAGTTAGAGAAAGGGCTGAAGGAGCTGAAAAGATGTTCAGTTCCATAGGAAGAACAACAATATCATCAACCAGATGCCCCAGAGCTTCTGGGCACTGAACACCAACCAAAGAGTATATATGGAGGGACCCAAGGCGCCAGTCACATATGTAGCAGAGGTTGGCATTGTCTGGAATCAGTAGAAGGAGCTCTTGGTCCTGTGATGTCTTCTTTCCCCAATGTAGGGGAATGCCAGGGTGTTGAGTTTTGATTAGATGGGTGGGAATGGGAGCATCTTCATAGAAGCTGGATGAGAGGGGTTGGGAGAGGGGGGAAGGGGATAACATGTGAAATGTAAATACATAAAATACCTAATAAAATAAATAAATATAAAACAGAATTGTTTCTTGTTTACACTAGCATGCCAATTTCTGACAATTAAATCACCAGCATCCAGGAGCGCCTCCTCACGTGTCTGGCCTTCTCATGCAAAGGTCACTGTTGTTTACATTCTATTTTATCACACCCGAACTAGCCCATCTTTGGGTTAACATAAACAGCCCTGTGTAAATGTCTTTGGCCTTATACATGTTGAGCATTTGTCTTGGACATGTTAGTAGAGAGGAGGCTAGGCTCATAAAAGGCCTGAAGTCAGTTTTGGTTTATATTTGAAGAGTTTTCTAAAGTGTCTATTGAAATATCCACATTCACTAGTGAAACAGAACTTGCAATGGCATGGTAATCTTTCCAAGTTTTTATTTTTATTTATTTGTTTATTCAACTTTTTACACCAACAATGTTTGTTTAGGAGAAATGATTAGCCTTCGAGAGCACTGGAGAGATGATGTAGCCATCAAGAGCACTTACTGCTCTTCCAGAGGACCTGATTTCAGTTCCAAGTTCCCACATAACAGTTCATGATTATCAGCAACTCTAGTCCCAGGATATCTGATACACTCTTCTGGCCTCTCTTGACATAGCACACACTTTGTACAAGGTATAAATGCAGGCAGACACCCATACACATAAAGAAAAATCTATGTATAATATATCTATTGCTTCTTTAAATGCTTAGAGACAGGATTTTGCTGTGTATCTCAGGCCAGCCTTTAACTTGTAATCCTCTTGGCTCTACCTCTCCAGTGGGAGGATTATGAAAATATACCTGACTCCCCCTTTCTGTCCCTTCCTGCCTTCTCCGTCCCTCACCCCCCATTTCTGTTTGTAGAAAAGGCATTAGGAGCTCTCAGCACAATGCCCTCACTTTATCTATTCCTAGATATCTAAAATGTTTTCTTTTGGAGGCACCCTAGCTGGCAATATAGGGCCTTCACTCATTTCAGCCCAGGAAGCTTCCTTCAGAGAGGGGGATAACCTTCAGGTGTTTTCTCTTGAAAGACAAGGTGTCTGACGCTAGTGGTACACTAATGTTATACCACCATTTGGGAAACTAAGATGGAAAAATGATTTTGATGCTAGCCTAAGATGCATAGACAAGTCAAGGCCAGCTTAAGTATACAGAAGAGATCCTATCTCAGAGAAGGAAAAGACACAAGGTCCTTTCTGAGGAAAAGAAAACTGTGTGTTCACATCTGTTTCTTCCTATTTCAGCTTTATTGTGCCATTCCAAAAATTGGTTATCCTGTTCTGCTTTTAAGAATTTGGAACAATGAAATGTAATTACCACACTTACAGAAACCCCATCTCCTCAATTAACTACTCTATGACTGCTTTCTTTTTCTTATCCAATTGTAGGCCTTGGAGGAATAGGCTCGGTCTTCTTACATTCTAAAACTTATCTCTAGATTTTTAAGACAGACAATTTAAAAAGAGTTATCCAGTATTAAAACAAATCCTGGTGGGGCTAAGGCTAGGGCTTACTCAGTCAAGTACCTGTTGTAAAAGTTTAAAGACTTAGGATCAGAGTCTCAGTGTCCAAATGAACAAACGCAAGACAACAACAACAACAACAAAGCTAGAAGCGATAGGACTCACCTGTACTGAGGTCATGGAGGCAGAAGGTTCTCCAGAGCTCATTGACCTGTTGTCCTGAGAAACTCCCACAAATAATGAGGTAGACAGTGACGAAGCTAACATGTTAACCTCTGTTCTTACATTCTGATACACATATATGTATATGTGCACACACACACACATTCATACACTCACACACACATACACACTTACAAATGCATACATGCACATACACTTGGAGATGGACAGACACACACAGAGCCACGCACAGTGTTTTCTAGCATTAATAATGGTTACTCAGTAATGGTAGCACTCTTCCTATGATATTTTGTTGATTCAGATATTCAGGATTTAGTAACATGCAATCCACTAATCATTTATACTTCAGTAAGAAAAAGACTGGCTTTTCTTTTTTCTTCTTCAGGAAAAGAGTAGATAAATTAATTCTAAAGGTGGAAAAGGTCTGTTTTTGAAGTGTGGTATTATAACTCCCTATAATATCATAATGTATTAGTTATCACTCTTTAGGATATCTTGGTGGCTTGATTTGACTAACAGAATATAGAAAAGAGATAATGTACCAAAATTTTCAGGAATCTATTTGCTGTATTTGAGCCCTGTCAACATTGTATGCTACCACAGGGAATCTGGAGAACAGAGAACAAATAGAGGCAGAACACTGTTATAAACCACGGTGGTCTTAAGCAACAGATGACATCACAGTAAGGTCAGCAGAGCAGAACTCAACCACAGCTGACCACATATAGAGGAGTCTGCACATTCAGGTGCAGGTAATGGCTGAGGTGACTCTGTGACTCCTGAAAAACACTGGAAGGAAGTTGCTGAAGACACAATTCAGAATATTTGTATCTCTATAGTTTATTAGTATAGACTAGAGAGGCTACACAGCGCTATGGGAAGACTAGACCAACAGAAGTATTGCTCAAGTCTTTCTTTTTCTTCAACTTTAATCTCTCCAAGAAAAACTCAACTGGTTATAGTAACAGTTAATTGGTAGAAAAAGATAAAAAGATAACAAATATTAATATTTTCTGTGATTTGATATTAACTTAGATTCATATTTGGTTCTAAGTTTCAGAACTTGTAAGTTGTTTTGGTGGGAATTATTTCTGCTTTCTTGTGTTCTGCTCAGGGAAATGAAGATGATGACAGCATTAGCTTTGCAAGGCCAAGAGTCTAACCTCAGGCGAGGACTCAAGTTGCATTTTCCTGGTTCCATGATAAATCAGTTCTGTGACCTCGGCCAAGTACTTCAGCCTTTCAGAATCTTGTTTCCTGGGTTATAAATTGTCCATAATAATAATCTCTATGTCAGAACAGAGATCTGAGATGAAGTGAGATGACGGATATGAAGTCCAAGGCTTGGTCTGATAAATGCTGTCCTTCATTTCACTTCCCATGACCATATATTTAAGTTAGAGTCTGGGTCAACCCCTTGACCTGTATCTCAACTCAAAACTGATAAACACAGGTCTAATTACACAGCCCCTTACTGTTGCTTTGGTCTAATCAACATACTGATTCTACTCATAGAACGCCTGCCTGAGCTGCTTTTTGCCTTGTTGTTCTTGTTTCTCATTCAAGTTTTAGTCTGTAAAGGAGTTGTGGGTAAAAATACACAATAAATCTGAACTCGCATTTTGAACTCCCCCAAAAGACAAAAATCTTTATGCGTGGATATGTAAAGTAAAGAAAGTTTGGAGGACATTTGGTACTGACTAATCTCTGACACTTTCTGGGTGATGGTTAGCACAAGAGTAGCCAGGCACAACAATGGGGTATTAAAGTTCTATACTGGAGAAAAGTAAACATATAGGATAGAATCCATTTCAGTTCATTGTTGGGATTTTTGGTCGAAATCAAAGTCAGAACAATGCAGTATAAAGACTACAAAGAATACCATGTCAAAACTGATCATTATTAATGTAACAGAGCCTTGTGACAGGAAACACTTATTAGAAGATGATGTAAAACCTTGACATACTTACATGTTTACGTACACAGAAGCAATTCTATAATATACATGTTGTTGCCCTACGCTATGGGATCCATCACCTATAACACTAACTAGCATCCTCTGAGAACTTTTTATAGACAAGAATTGGCACTCGTATTCTTTTGAAGTCCTTACCACAACAGTGCTTGGTAGAAGACAAAGCTTTCCTGTTTTGTAGATGAGAAAACAGATAGACACAGATGTGAGAGCATGGCCAGGATCACAAAGACAGCAGTAGCTTTGAGACACAGATGGGAGAAATCTGATGCAGTGCTAAGATTTTGAAATCTCACTCCCCACTTCTCTTTCTTTCTCTCTCACTCCCCCCCCCTCTCTCTCACACACACACACACACACACACACACATATACACACACTGCACTGATATTTCATTTCCATTTCTGATTATTCCAATTTATTTAAGATTTAGTTTGAGGTTAGGGGATCAAGTTATAAGCATCTACTTTGTGAGTACCTTGTAAAAGACTCAATGAATGGGAAAGATGCCTTAAATACATCACTATGTTCATTCCTTAAAATACTCTTAAGAAATTGATTAGAAGTTTACTTCATAACTACAAAAACAAAATCTTAAGGGGTTGATTCATTTTTACAAAGGTCACGGTTAGTGATGGCTGAACTGAAATTGGGACACAATAGTGACTCAAATTGTTTGCTCTTTGAACTAAATCCCTTTGCCCACAAACACAGTTGTACAGTTATTTTCAGTGTTCTGACTGGTGTGTTATACCTGAGCTCATTAAACACGTAGAGAATGGCTTTCCCTGACTTCACATTTTCTCAGAAGCCATTTTTACCTTATGCTTCCCTGATTCTCTGTAAATTCTCCTTAAGTACTTTCTTCTTGTTGAGTTTCAATTTGATTTGTTAAGATTCCTCTTCTCTTGCTAGAGGGAGAGTCAGTGATTTACATAGAAGGTTTAAGTGCATACTTTTGTTTTTTCAAGTTTCTGGATGCCTCCAAAAATTTACTTCTGAAGATCTGAAGCCCAGAGAGGCAGGGACCATAAATACTTAAAATGGGAGTATATTGTTTTAGTTAAAATTTATGGGGTGATTCAGGACTCCAATTCAATTTTCATAAATTGACATCAGGAGGTCTAGATGGGAAGCTTGTCTTAAAATTACCCTTCTGTGGAAGACAAGCCTTTTCAAGATGTCCTTGTTTACTTGTTAGCAAGTTTGTGACTTCAGGCTCAACCAGAGCCAGGTCTCAAGCAGCCTTGTCCCTATTTTTATTACCATTTGATATCCCTGTAAGCAATTGTTGTGGAGTTTCATGTGTCACCACCTCTGATCTATGAACTACTCAGGACTGGAGAAGAAATTATCCGAGCTAAAGCTTTGTTCTCCCTCAGAAAGTTTTCTTCAACTGGCCTCATTCTCAATAAAATGTAGATGAACCTCAAACCAAGTTTTAGAACGCAAGTAGTTTCTCTTTATATTTACAGTGCTCATCTATCAGTCACTACGTAAATCGGGCAGTTAATACTACCTTCTCTATTTCATGTGTTTGGAGGCTTTATCTCAACTATAAGTACTTGAGAGTTCAATTAAAGTATCACTGACGATTTTAGGAAAAAAGTCCTATGTCTTTTCAAACTATAGCCCAGTGTCAGCATAGATTTCTCATAGGTGTGTCCTCTCAAAGACAGGGACTGTATAGGTGGAGTTTGTTCTAACATGATAGCTCGAAACAGAGCAAGCTCGTAGGAAGCATTCAATGGATGTATACTAAAAATTCCTCAAAAGCAATATGCATCCAGAGATATAAATACCTTTGTCCAGAGACCACCTCTGTTATGTAGGATCTGTTATTGAGAGTGATGCTGAATGTAGACTTCTTTCCTCAAAGGACATTCATAAGGTCTGCTGACAGTTTTCTTTGTTATAGTCACGGGAGAAGAAGTATACCAGTATCTAAGAAGTTGAAACCATGCTTCCGGTTAAGTGTTCTGCATCCTAGTGGAAAACTCCACCATAGGGAATTACAATGGCTCCAAATGCTGATGAAACTAAGTTGAGAAATCTTATTCAAAAATTCTGACAGTTCATCGGGGCTTAAAAGTTTTAAAACCTAGACATTCAGAAGGAAAGGAGGGTGTGCGCCAAATATTATCTATGTTCCTGTCTTATTAAGAGTTCTTGGAGAAGCAGTTGTAACCTGGGATACTGAGAGCCCCAGAGAAAATGCAGTCTTTAATGTTGTTTGTTTATTTCTGTCTCACTCCCTTAGCTCAAGCTGCACTCCCACACACCCAGGCATAAATGCTCTTTAAGTATTTCATCCATAGAAAGAAGACAACATTGAGAGCTTGGTGGGTCAAAGAAAGATTACTTCCAAAGTAGAAGTCAAGTGCTTTCATAATTCACTCAGAGATATGTCTAATAGGTCAGTAGATACCATAAGTCACCCTATTAAGTCTTAATACCCTATTAACCTTTTTATCTTTTACTTTAAATTAAAAATTTAAGAATTGTCTCTTAAGGTTTCTACGTCTTTCTTAAAATTGGATTATACAATTACTTGGTTTAATTTTTATGTATTTATCATGTTAGTATTTTTTATGAAGTTCAGAGTGAAACATGGTATGCTTTTATGTATCAATCAAATATTAGCTAGGGTAAATGCATCATATTGAGCAACACTATTTAAATTCCTTTGATGGGAAAACAACTGGTAAGACGTTGAGACCCTTGGTGCCATCTTCTAGCTGTCACATTTACTATGCAACTTCAAACACACTGTGGGATTCCTTGGCTTCTGATCCTTCATCTGTGAAACAAGGATGCTGGATACTTGATCCACTCTCTTAGATTGTTATTTACTGAGTCATACAATTTCAAGTTGGTCCTGCTGAAAACAGTGAAAACAAAAATACTCATATTGATGTGTTGATATCTTTAAAGCATCACTACAGGTATTCAACTTCCAAGTTTATCTTTCAGAAACATCTTGTTAGAAAGTAACTATGTGTCCATGCCATTGTTAGAGATTGAGGTAGGCTTTGGCTTATAGCATCATAAAGTGTTGCTATTAAAATTCCTATTATTTAAGAACATGAACAATTGAAAGTATCAAAATCACCATGATCCAAGGTGAATATAGCTAAGAAACTGATAAAAACTTATATTTGCTCAGGATAGCACATTCTTGAAACCTTCTCTTTCAGAAAGAGAATTTCAAAAAAGATTTCTTATAATTAGTAAGAAATCTGCCTACAGATTTTTAACTGAAGCAGGTACATTGTCAAGGTTCTGCCATTGCAAGCAATAGAAACTAACCACTGTAACCATCACACACCAAGGTCTTCACCTTCAAGGCATCTTTCCTGGATCCTATGAGTGCCTTTCTACAGACTTCATATTTATTGAGGCAAGGCAGATATTTTGTAATAAATAGAATACAGCAGAACAGAATAGGAGTTGTTTCCCATATCATACTCTTCTCCCTTTGTTTTTAATTGTAAATTTAAGAGTTGTCTCCTCTTATCTGTTTTTCCTTTTTCTTTTTCTTTTTTGGCTTGTAACCACTGAGTATATATCTGTATAAGTATTTCAGTGTTTCTCTTTAGCTTTATCAAATAAATTCTCTAGGCAAAGCCTTCCTTACATGCCATGAATATATTTATGGAATACCAAGGAATAGAAGAATTTCTACCAACATCCAGCCCCAGACCAACACCCAGCATCAGACCAACATTCAGTACTTGACCAATATCCAGCACCAGATTGCCAAACACTTGATTGACAACTTTGGAAGTAGAACCTGCACCCTGCTCAAATCCTCTAGCTACCAGATTATTCCAAACATACAACAATGCCTATTATGTAGTTGGTAGACCTATTATGTAGTTTGTATCAATTAAGCATTTGTTAAATGGAACTGCAGTAAATTGTATTGCTTTTTAAAAAATGGCTTGTTTTCTTGAGTCTCTGAATTCATCCTTTTGACCTCATCCATTCTGTAGAGAAGATACAGAAGGAAGAACTAGACTGTGCAGCTTGTGTTGGACAAGAACCAGTTTCGTTCTGTTCTGAACATTTTCTGACATTTATTAAGGAAGGGAACATCTCAGCTCCTGTGTAGCTAGATGGTGCTTTCTTTTACTAGATAACAATCTTGACAGGCAATCCTGAAACCCACACTCATCGGAGAATTTTGGATTAAGGCTAGATAGAGTCCAATCTAGGACAGCACAGACTCAACTCTAGGATTGATGATGAGGATGAGGATGATGATGATGATGATGATGATGATGATATTGATGAGGAAGAAGAAGAAGAAGAAGAAGAAGAAGAAGAAGATGATGATGATGATGATTTAAACCTACACTTAGAAGGCATATATAGTAAAATTTATTAGTTCAAGGATAGCCTGGGCTACATAAGCAGACATTATCTCACAAATTATATAAATAAATGAGTCACACAAACATCTTAGTCTCTGATAGAAAAAAAACTTGGAAGGATAAGGTAACTCTGAATGAGGAAAACTTCCTGAGAATAAAAAAAAACCCTTTTTAAAGTAGATATCAGGAGGCAAAAAGGGAGAGAGGAAAAGTGGAAAGGGAAGGACAAAGTGTGAAGGAGGAAGAGAGGGAAGAAGAGAAAGAAAGAAGGTCTTAAATCTGGTCATTGTATTTATTTTATTCATGTTAGCCAAGCGGAATGCTGATTGTTGGACCTCCCTGGTGATTACATGTGAAAAGCCTACCCTCTTAGTATATTCTAACGTATCTGGGACAGCTAGTCCCATCTCTACATAGTTTAGACTACTTTTAATATGTTTTATTTAATTAACTTTATACTTTGGGTAGCAATTTATACTTTTTACAAAACATACAGTTGTGTAAATAGAACTGTTTAATGTTCCTTCATAATAAATTATTTTAATGTTCTGTAGTAAAATATGTCCTATTCCCGGATTAAGTCCCAAGCAACCAAACCCATTCACAATTTACTGCATACAGTAAGCCAGTCTTGTATTCTCCATCTTAGTTACATTTATATAGTGTCAACAGCTATGATAAAATAAAATACCCCAAAATGCAATGTCTTAAAAGCTAGGAAGCACATGCGGATCCCTACAGGGTCATTCTATTCTCACATGATCTCATTGACGTATTTGTGCTTGGCTAGAGATGTGACAGAATACTCCACTGATCTTGAATAAATTGGCTAGTATATTTGGTGATTAATTATACAGTGGTAAAGAATGGCTAAAGACTAAAAGAATTAAGTTGTCATAAATTTTGAAAAATATTTTCAATCCATAAGACAGCAAAGGGACTTGGCTGACTTCAAGGTTATATCTAACTTGTAAATGAGAGCATAGCAAAACCACTGAACTAGACCTCTCCGTGAGGATAAAGAAAGGTTGTTAGAGATCAAACTGCCAAGGCAGAAAGAAGAGCAAGACAGTGGTAAAGCAAGCAGATTTTATATGACAGTCAACAGGACAGGGTGATTGATCCAATATGGACTATTCAATGGATGATCTTGCTCAAGGTAATTGACATTCACAAGTAGATTAAAGGCATTTCCTGGAAACATAAATCCACCTTTAAGCCAATAACAATCCTTCCTTTACCTGGTCAAATTCCTTCCTTTTAGGACGTTATCATCACTATTGCTACTAAGGGGGAAGAGGCACTTTGAAACTAACCTAACTTTCACAGTAAACCAATGCAGAATTCTCTTATCTATTTCAAATTTATTTGATGATTAAAAAAATAAGATTACCATCATGAGTATTCCTCTTAGATCTATACAACTGTACATTAAGGTCCCCCTGTGCTTCTAATTGGGAAAGGAAATCTCTAAGTATTTTATACTTAAGAAGTATGTGGCCTTGATCAAGGCAAATTTGGGGAAAATTGAATATAGGGCTGGAGGAAAGGCTCATGTACTAAGAACAGAGCACTTTTTCTTCTTGTAGAGGACTTGGCCTCAATTCACAGCATTTACATGTCAGCTCTCAACAATTTATAACTTCAGTTCAGGGAATCCAATATCCTCTTCAGACTTCCACAGGTACTGGGCACTGATGTGGTGCACAGACACACATTCAAAGCACTCATATACAAAAAGTAAATAAGTCTAAATGCTGTTTTAATATAAATAAAATTGGATTTACAGACTTAGGGAGGTGTTAAAAGTTCTTAACAGATTTTATCCAACTTTTTTTGTTGTTTTTTACAGATTTCTAGAGTTAGCTTTCAAAGATTCTTTGATTATGGCGGAGGTATCACCATTCAGGAGTGTTGATTCTGTGTGCCAAGGCTTCCAGACACAGGATGTCTTATAAATATGCACAAGTGAACTAAAACTGTTTTGAAAATGGTGTTGTGACCTGGTCTTTAATATGGCTACCATCACAGAGAAGGGGACACATACAAAACCACAGTTCATAAGCTCTTGATCTCCTCAATTCTCCATCTTCTTATCTGTAAGATGAGAGGGTCAGCCTGGATGAGGGTAAGGTCCCTTCCTGCTCTTCAGTTCTGTGATCCCTTTTCCTAACAAGATTAAAAATTAAGAGTCATAAATAAAAATAAATATATCCAATTTCCTTTTCTTTCTACCCAAATAAAAATAAAATGTTAATAGATTACATCACACTAATTACTTTTCATTTTTCCCCCTTATATTTTAATTAAACATCTACCTTTTAAATGTCCATTTTGTAGATGATACTAAGCCCGCATAACTACATATCTTCCCACATATGAAATATAATCAGTCCAAGCTAAGATCCATAAATCATTTTCCTGAGGCTTCCTACTGCTGCATATTGGATTGTAGGAATAAAGTAAGCCTCAACAACAATGTTTCAACCCCGGGAAGGACCCTTTATGGTAAAGTATGGCTCTGTCTTATAAACAGTGACTTGAGGTGCCACCAAATTTTCTTTTGTGCCAGCATATTCTCGTCTAGTGCTGAGTATCCCCTATCCTGTTTCTGGCAATTTCTCGAAATAAAATGTACTAAATTTTCTATTGATTTATGAATTTAGTATGAGGTATAATAAAACTAATACCTAATCCTCCCCAGATTCAGTTTTATAGGACAGAAGTCAAACACATATGATCTTAAAGTATGAGGATACCCTCGTCCCTTCTCTCTAGACCCATGAAGAATGTGCATCCGGCTACTGTGCAAAGAGGACCTTACTTCTTCCTTTTTCTTTTTGTTAATTATTTTATTTATATACATCACAAATGCTGCCCTTCACAGTCCTCCCTCACTGAGGTCAGACAAGGCAGTCCTCTGTACATATGTTCTGGGGACTTTGGACCAGTCCATGTATGCTTTTTGGTTGGTGGCTTAGTCTCTGGGAGCTCCCAGGGGTACAGGTAATTTGGTGCTCTTGGTCCTCTTATGGGGTGGCCATTCCCTTCCATTTTTTACTTAAGTGGACCAGAGATGCAAAATAAATAGGAAAAAACCACCTCTGATTTTTAAATTCAGATCTAGAATACCATTAAACTAAATCATACTTGGACATGCTTTCTAGAGGTTGGAAGTCTGTGACGGTAGATGGTAGGGAGTAGAAAGCCAGGATACATACGTAAACAAAAGGTTTTCCTCTGGAATGTACCTATTAAACCTTTAACATTTTTGTCCTCTCATATTCCCCTGAGACCATCTGTGTGGTGGTAGGATAGGTGGAATTGGTGTAGACCAAAAGAGCCTTTGAGGGCCACAGAACTTCATATCTCAAGTCAAGGGGGCAGAGAGGAGGGATGAGGTAATTATCAAGGCAGACATGAAAACTAGCCCTGCCTGAGCATGGCTTCTCAGGTCTGAGAGGGGTGCCAACAAGAGAGATGCCATTCTTTGTGAAACATAAGATGTAGTTGGTGGAAGACACAAGGCCATAGAGAGAAGGAATTGTCAGCAGCTCTACAGGTGATGTCTGGAACACCAGGCAGAGCTAAGAAACAGCAACAACACGGCCTAGGAGGAGGAGCACTCGAGACTTCTGTATGGGCCAATGATTGAAGACCAGACCACACTATCCCCATGAAGCACAGACAGAGCCCTTAATCCAAGAGTCTGCTAGCCAAGACCCATATTCAAATGGTGCCTCAGAGACTTGGTATCTGTTTCACTACAGGGAGGTAATTTTGGCATCTGCAAGGCTATCTTGTCACAAACAGAATGAAGATAATACTGCCTACCATCTAGGTTTGTGATGGTCAAATCTGACTCACAAAATCAAGATAAATCTGTGATTTTAAGGCTTTTGAACTTAGCTGTCAGGAGGTTGACACTTCAGAAACAGTTTCTCTGTTTGATGACGTGGGGAGTTTTAAAATTATCTAACCCAAAAGTCCACAGCAATAATTTTCTGCCAAGAGTGCAGCCATTCGATGTCTTTGATTTCACTAAAATTTTCGTCTTCAGTTTCTACATTTTTGCTTCCAATGTGTTAGGTTTATTTCTTTGAAATCTTCATATCAGAGGAAGGTAAACCAGGAGGGAGGAGGTAAAGGAAAAGAAAAATACTAAAGAAAATAACACCAACTCTTCTTAGGCAAATTTCACTTTCTCATGAAGGATTTATAAGTAAACTAATGCAAGCAGTAATGTTGTTTACTGGTCAGTGAGGAAGCTGTTTACTATAAGGAAGTAACAAAAGCCAGAGTGGGAACAGGAAACCAAAGAGAGGAAGCAGTTTACGAGCCCCTAGAAAAATACACACAGATGGAAGTTAATGGAAAGATAGGAAAAAAGGAAGTCCAGTGTGACTCGGGATCCAAATACTGACTTGCATCATCACCCTGGCACTTACGTCACTCTCTTATTTCTGTGTTCTTGTTGGGATCTTTAAAGATAAGATTCCGACACTTAATCTTCTCCACTGGACTCTGGGTTAATGAAACAACCCATGTGCATTGGAATCCTGCAAAGAATGAAATCAACAGCAACTCTGAGAAACACGCAAGGAAGAAAAACTCCAAGGACTTATTAGAGATTTTACAAGCCAAAGCTACCCCCACCTCCCCCCACTTTTTTTCTTTTCCCTTTTGCACGATCAAGAGTCAATCCAGAGCAAGAAGCAGAATCCGGGGTTCACACATACATTTATTTAGTTAGCAAGACATTCCTATTTTTATAGCTTAAAGTTCTTAACTTTCTTGTTAGCAAATGTTAACAAGGTTTAAAATGAATCAAGTGAGCTGTGGCATGTAAGAAATTTTGGCTTATCCTGGCCCCTTTTTTTTTTATACCTTTGTTCAATGAAAATGTCCTACTGACAGGCAGAGCGTCTGGGCAAGTTTATAGATAGTGTTCCCACCTCAGGGCCACAAGGTCATGGATTCATTCCTGATTCTATTTAAAAAACACTCCACAATGGTTAGTTTGTGTGTGCTTTTATGAGCGGGAGCTGTTTTATAAGATTCAGGATCTTAAAGACACTCTAAGGAATCCTGTGGGTACATGAGACTATGAATTGGGGTGCTTGTTGTAATGTTGGGGAGCTTCAGGAGTCATGGGTAAGAACTGACTATAACAATTCTCAGACACCATGTCTACATAAGAGCCAAAAGCAGTTTGTTTTCATGGTGGTCATCAAAAGTACTTGAAAGGCATTTCAACCTGTCCCAGCATCAGTTTGCCAGTGGTCATAAAACGAAACAAGGCAGAGGGAAGGGAAAGAAAGGAAAAAGAAAAGAGCAGACCTCACTTGATCCAGAAAGACGCTTTATAAGTATATTAGTCAATGCAGGCCTTCCTTCTTGGGTAGCACATAAACATGGTTTCTGAGAATTTGTTCCTAGTATTTCTGAAGCCCCAGGAGAATTGGAAGAAAAAAGCCATCAGCATTTTAGAAGCAAACACAAGCCACTCCTCCGCGAACAGCCGAATCAGAAGGCTTCAATGGCTTTCTGAAAAATAGAAATCCTTATGTGCGCATGCATGTTGCATGCGTGTGTGTGTGTGTGTGTGTGTGTGTGTGTGTGTGTGTGTGTGTGTGTGTGTGTTTCAAGAACTTTCAGGCATTGGATTATTCTTTCTGAGTCTTTTCATTAAACCTTTTCACAGATGACAATTTAAATCAACACATTTGTCACCATGAACTTCAGAGGGAAGTGACAATTTAAAGCATAGCACTTATCTATTCTTTTTATATAAATGATGTAGCCATAAGATTCTCTCTTAACCAAGGTTATTATACAGTCTATTGTATAAATGTCTTTCCTGAAAGTGTGCCGTGGTTGTCCAGATCTCTCCTACTTCTGTGGAAGAAACCTTTCCCTCCGCATGAAAGTCTCTACAGTATGTGGTGTCCCATTCTCGCCTTTCATATGAATAGTAATCTCTCAGTATCAGCAGGATATTGATTGGTTCCACAGCCATTCATAGATATCAAACTCTGTGTATGATCAAGTTTCTTTTATAAATTATTGTAGTATTTATCTAGAACCAATGCACAGCATCTCATATACCTTAACTTCTTGATTACTGATAATACATAACTTTATATAAATTTGTACAAATAGTTACCCTGCATTGTTTAGAAAGCAATAACAAGGAAAATCCACATGCATTTGGTAGAGATATATACTGCCACAGAATTTTTAACGTATTCATTTTATTGTATGTATGTAAGTGTTTTGTGTGCATGTGTATATGTGTACCATGTGAGTACTCAGTGTTCAAAAAGTCAGAAGAACGCATAGGATTCTCCTACAACTGGAATTGCAGATGGATGTGAACCACCACTGTATGGCTGCTGGAGACCTAATCTAGCCCATTGGAAAGAACAAGATTTTTAATTCCCAAGTTATCTCCCCAGTCCTGAGACACAGTACTGTTTTAAAAATATCATCTGTTGTACTTGGACTTGTTAAATCCAAGTGTACATAACACATGAACCTAAAAAAAACTAACTGTAAATTGAGTCCCTTATCTCTCTCTCTCTCTCTCTCTCTCTCTCTCTCTCTCTCTCTCTCTCTCTCTCTCTGTGTGTGTGTGTGTGTGTGTGTGTGTGTGTGTGTCCACAAAGACTATAATCTAAGGACCTTTATTTCATTTTCTTTTTAACGTGTTCACCTAATCCCCTTCTCTATGACTCAGCACTATTACAAAGCCATTTCTAGCTTAGCAACTCATCCCACTGAACACAAAAAGGTAATCGGTATTTCTGCTTTTAAAACTAAGTTTTCAAATATGCCTATAAAAAGACATGCCACATGTTCATTAAATGCTCTCAGGAGCCCATTATTCATAAATCCAATTTCTTGTCATGCATAACATGTTCCTCATGGAATGGCATCAACAAAAATGACTCCTTAACTTCAGTGCCTGTTTGCAAGTCTCCAACATGACTCTAACTTTACAGGGCTATATGTCAAAGATAGGAATTAGTCAATTTGGGCAAATCTCATTCAGAAAGATCAGAGAGACAAATGTCTCCTACAGGCCAGGAAAACAGTAAGATTCACTATTAGATTAATCTACACAGAATCAGCTGATAAATTCTCAGTGCCTTTGTGTGTAACTAAGGGGGTCGCTAATGGTGACATTGCCTCTTACTTGCTGAGAGTCTCAGAGTTTATGAAGCATTCTTTTTAACCAATTTGACAGGAATCTCAGAGATAAGCAGCTATTGTGAAGCCTTTGCAGATAAGGATTCAGGTTACTTTGGTCAAGTGTGTTTCTTGAGTTTTCACAGCTGTAACATAGATTTTTTTTTTAAAAAAAAATCATAATTCTAATTACATGGCTAAAAAATGTTGCTATCTAAAATGACTTCAATGACCTAATAGGATCATAGTGACACATTAAGCATGAAGAGGTAGTTTGATATGTATCAGAAGTTCATAAGGGTTTTTTTTGAAATACAAACATCTGTCTCTGCCATTCTTCCCCTGAATTTGAAAGCATGGCTTAGTAGGAGTGTAGAGAGTATTTCCCATCCAATTCTAGTAAGAACATTTTTGAAGAAAGCATTCACCTGGCATTTCTCGTCTGACCTAGAAACACTGTTAATGATGAATTTTACTATCTGCTGTGCTGATGAAGCAAGTGCTTGAATAAAAGTAATAATAAACAATTTCAACTTGTAGGTGATTGATATAAAAGGGGCATGATAGTTTGGGAGCAAGAGAGGTTTGGTTCACCATCGACATGGAAATGAAAACCTGATACAGGGATCTACTGTTCAGTAACTCACACTTTACTTTTGAATATCATAGCCATATGGATTTGCATGCTCATTTCAGACCTGAGAGTAAAAAGTGAATGTTGTGATAGGCATGGCAATATCAACGTTTTTTGTTGGCCCTTCCTTCAATAAGCAGAGTTTCTATTTACTCCTTAAATATAAGCTGGCTCTTATAATCCCTTATTTCACTGCATGAAAATGTGTTGGTTTGCCAACCAAGGATATAGCCATTCAAAAGGTTTTACACTTCTATTTCTTTACTTAGACCCCAACTAATCGCCATGTGGGCAAGCCTGGGCTAGGTAGCTGAAAACTGACATACCTCAAAAAAGGCAAGGAAGGCTATTTAACCTAAGGTTATCCATGAATAACAAGCAACTTTGATCAGAGCCAGGAAGCTAAGATTCAGAAGGTCAGAATACTTAGGAATTCTACACCAAAGAGATTCAGATAAAGAAAATAGAGGACACTTGCAGCCATTTTTGCAAAATAGATTAGACCTATTATCTTGGTCTGTTATGCAAATGTAACAAGTAAATATAGATCAAACCTTTAGAGCTAAAGATGTTTTGTTTCTAAAATTTTAAGTGATTTCCATAATATTTGGAAGGCTTCATTAATCAGCACACTCACTCCTCTTAGGAAAGAATATTGATAGTATTTACACATCAACAAGCTCTTCCATCATCACTCACAGGGACTCAAAGACATTCAAATGCAATTAAACTACAAAATAAAGGTCAACAGATCCCTTGCCATCCTTCTTTCCTGAACATTTTTTTTGGCAAAGCCACTTCTGAGACCATGCCAAAAGCTAAGTACATGTTGTCTCTTCTCCTCAGACTGTGACTGGAAATTTCAATGGTAAAGATGACTCACACCATACAGACCTGGAAGGATTCCTTTATTGTTTTTCAATCCATTGTCTCATAGCTGGATGACACAGACCATAAAACCCATCAGAAATATAAGCAATGGGCAATGTGCAAGGGCATTTCCAAGTCTTCAGGGAGGGTTCAATCAATGCTTCTCACATCTGGAGTTGTTTCTATCTCTTGGGACTCATAAAATTTCTATCTTGAGGACACAGGGTAAGGTCTTCTTATTCTTTGAGAACAAGAGCCCGCTTGCTTCCTCCATGGCGATAAGTCACTTTATTGGATTTGGGTATCTAAAGGAAACAGCTCTGGGTTGTAGAGTCCTTTTAGGGAGTCAATGGTCCTATATAGAACCCTGATCCTGAGATGTGGGTTTAGCAGATAGTCTTGAAGCATTTTCTATGCAATCCAATTTAACAATTAAAGACAGCTTTCTGGTTTTCACTTTATTGTTGGGACAAGACATATTTATATAGTTTAAAATGCTTGCAAGATTTACACAGCATCATCTATGACTAAAAGAATCAGTTGTGAATATATTATATCACTCCAGGGGAAAAGCAGTTCAGACATTGAGATAAAATTCGTGCCAATATTAATGGGATCTGATAGTTGACAAGTCCAAGAAGGCATGATGGTCTCAGTACAAATTTGGATAAAGACAGCTCAATATAAAGAGAAAAGAATGAACTGGGTGTGGTGGCCCAAAGCTGTAAATCTGATATTCTATAGTCGTGGGCAGGAGGATTGTAATTTTGAAGCTAAAATGGATTACATAGTGAGAAACTATACAAAAATCCTCAAAGGTAATGAAATAAAAAGGGAATCACTTCTTTGTAGTTTCAACCTAATGATTAAAGTACAGTCTGCTATGTGGAGAAGATTCATTAGCACACAGTTCTCAGACCAAGTAGTTCACAGACAACATATGGTATACCATGCTAGCAGTTCTTATATCAACTTGACACAAGCTAGAGTTATCTGAAAGGAGGGTATCTCAATTGAGAAAATGCCTCCATAAGATCAAGTTGTAAGTTATTTTCCTAGTTAGTGATTGATAGAAGAATGTATAGTCCACTGTGGGTGGTGCCATCCCTAGGCTGGTGGTCGTGGGTTCTATAACAGAACAGGCAGGGCACACATATAAGGCTGGTAAGTAGTAAACCCCCTACACTCTGGCCCCTGCAACAGCTCCTGCCTTCAGGTGCCTGCTCTGTTTGAATTCCTCTCCTGACTTCCTTTGATGTTGGACAACAATATGGAAGTGTAAGCCAAATAACCTTTTCCTTTCCAACTTACTTTTTGGTCATGTTATTTTGTTACAGCAACAGAAACCCTAATTTAAAACAACACTATCATTCTTGTGCATTCACAATATATCGTGACATATTAAAGAAATAGTATGCATTTAGCTTTAGCACAAATACTTTCAATATGCATAAAACTAGTCACCCTTTGTTTTACCTTTTAATCAATTAAAACATTTAGACATGTCAAGTAGCTTCAGATACATCCACATACTCTGAAATGAGGCAGATGACGATAACACATCTTTAGAGATTGTTGTTTCAGAGATATGATGGTCTGATTCATTTGGAGATGACAGGAGGAAGAGTCAGGTGGCTTCCACATCATCAGACTTCTAGTTACAAGGTATTTGAATCTAAAGGAATTTGAACAATGTGTTAAAAACAAACCTCAGTAAGATGGTCTAAAAGGCATCACTCCTAAGGTTCAAGTACAGTCTTAAAAGGTCACACAGCTGTGGATGCAGGTCAGTAGCTGAGGCACTAGAACTGGCAGTAGTTCTAGAAAGTTCCAAAAAGCCTTGAGATGTAGACATTCCTTCTCAAAACCCCCATTTTCCACTTTCCTATTGATGGTCTCTTTGCTGCTCTAACCGTCTACTGTGTCTTTCTTCAGCATAGGTATCCAAAAGCTACCTTATTGGACTCAAAGTCATGGCACATTCATCTTTGCGTTCTACTACTCCACACTCAGTCCTCCTCTAAGTCCTTTACCTTCTCCTCCTGACTTGTCAGGGCTCTTCTCGATAGAGGCTGCTCTCCTTGAGTTTCTGAATACTGAAAAAGAAAGATGAAAAAGAATGGGACATTTATTAGTCATGCAACTGGACAGATTTGCAGTTGGCGGTTTGGCTTTTGGCTGGAATTCTGTCACCTTATCTCATTTTGATTATAAGCTTTATATAAGATTTACATACAGCTTTTTAAAACATTAAAAAAAAAACGTCCTTGAGAGATGAAGAATTCAAAAGGTGTGACCCATAGTTACGGGATTGATTCCAGAATAACAAAAGGCTGTGATCTTTAAGAGTTAAACAGCTCCACCTTCCTCCTCCTTTCCCTTTTCAGTCCTTAGCCTTTATTTACTTTCCCCCTTTCACCTAATCTTTTAATAGTGTATACCACGATAACTTAACCTTCTTTGATGCTAGCTAAAATACTTTTGTCACGATTTAGTTCACACCATCTGGACTTTTATTTCTGGAGCAAAAATTAGACTGTATCTGATAGTATGTATCTCTTAATTCATATTAAGGGATATAAACAGCAGGAATAACTGCATTGTGGAAGCAAAGGTTATTCTTAGCTTCACTTTTCATTTTGTAAAAATGTTAAAATATTCCTCCAGAGTTAAGACCATATTCCATCTGATTTCTCCCTGACTTATCAGTATGAATGAGCAAAGGGCTCATTAAGACTCTGAGGTTTGGATTCAAATTTCTGCTGCCAATAAAATGGCAGCGGTTATTCTATGAAAACTGTCGAAACTGATATGGAAAGAGTTTTAGTGTAAGAGTAAAAGGAGTAGTAGGCAAAGGAATGGTTGCCGTCAGATGGCTTAAATTTTACCTGCAACCAAGTGTAACCGTCAGATCCACTCTGCCATGTGTTGCTGGGGACCTCCCATTGTTTCTTTTTTCTTCAGAACTTTACATGTTTTTTTCCTTTTCATTGGGATTCCTTTTCTTTTCCTCGTGCACAAACACCCATATGAAACACGCGTTCACTGAAGCTCATGCCTTTTCTTCTTTAAATCCTCCCTTACATCCTCCCAAGAGCCCCAATGACCAACTCTGCAGAAGTGAGGGAATGCTGGGGTCCGGATGGGTTCTGGAAGCATCTTCTTCCAAAGACTTGGATCTGCCCTTTTACCTGCAACCTATAGCACCACAGGAAGATGTGATCCCTTGCACCAAAGCCCTAAAGCAAGTGTTTACTCTGCTGGCAATTCACAGACACAAGTAAATCTTAAGCCTGTTTAGTTAATCTTGACCTGTTTCTAAGGCATGTGGGATAGAGTACAGGTCTTGTTAGGCTCTAGAGAACATTTTGCCCAGTAGGAACTAGGATCTTGGGCTTTGGGTTGATGATTAGGGAATAGCAAATCAGATATAATCCTTCCATGGACCTTTTCCCAAGGTTGCCTCCTGGGCAACTGCCCACGTTGATGGGTGTGAATAAGCTTTCCTAGGTAGAAAGAGATTAGCTGAATCTCATTGCTTTTGTTTGTATCTTCTCTCAAAATTTTCCATCACAACAAGGCAGACTAGGGGAATTAATCATAATATTGCTTCTGAATTCTTGTCTGTATTAGAGGAAATATTTACCTAAAGCACCCAATGGCCTTCCCAGTAAAACATTCTGGTAGGGTCTCCTGCATATCAAAGCTGTTGGTTTACCTCCTATTAGCATTCAGGTGGATTGGGCTGTGTTTACAAACTCTGGTTGAGTCTCTGATATCCTGGAATCTGCATTTTAACTGCTAATCCAATGTAAAACACAGACACAGACACAGACACAGAAATAGTCACACACAGACACAGAGAGAGAGAGAGAGAGAGAGAGAGAGAGAGAGAGAGAGAGAGAGAGAGAGAGAGAGAGAGGAGAGAGAGAGAGAGAGAGAGAAAGAGAGAACTAAGTTTAGCTCCCTTGTTTTAATATTTGCTTTGTCGTCATTCAATATTTTCCAAAAGTCTGTGTAGCTCTCAGTTCTGAGCGCTCTATATCACCTTTGTTTTAGAGCCAAAATCATATCTCATGATATATTTAGAATTTGCTTTCTTGCTTTCTTAGACCTTGAAATTGAAGTACATGTGCCTCTTTGAAAGGAGATTGTTGTCAAATTCTAACAAAAGGAACATAACTGGGTAAAACAAACTCATGTTTCTCATGAGTCTTGCAGAGTCCTAACTCTTCCCCCTTGGATTTTCCTTCAGGCCTTTGGTGTCCTTTGTGTCCCTGCCCACCACTGAACAATGTTCTTGAGAGAACATTAACAGCCAATCATCCCCAACTGTAACTGGATTTAGCACACTGTGTTATCTCACCGTTGGTCCTTACCGCAAGGTGAAATACATGTCTGGAAATCTTTATTTGGTGTTGAGAAGAGGAAGGAGTTGTGTAGGAGAGTAAGGGCTCCATAAAATCTGGCTGAGTGAATGAGTGAATCTTGATGGATGGAGACCAGATGTGCCCCCTTTGAAATAGATAAGAGATAAAATCCAGGGGAAGCGTCTTCCCCTTTGTGTCCCAACATTATTCATTTAGGCCCCATCTAATCTTTATGAGCTTGGGCTATGGGCTTGTTTGTTTTGTCAATTCAATACAAACCTAGATGTATTTGGAAAGAGGGAATCTTAATTGAGAAGCTACCTAATTAAGTTGGCCTACAGGAAACTCTGTGGGGTATTATCTAGATTATTGCTTGACTTGGAGAACCCACTTCAGCATGGGCAATAATAGCATTCCTGAGCAGTTGGTTCCGGGTTGTCTAAGGAAGCGGGCTGAGTAAGGCAGAGGGAACAAGTCAGGAGGCATCATAACTCCGCCTACTCTGCTTCAGCTTCTCTCCCCAAGTTTCAGCCCTTACTTTCTTCAGTGACAGAATGATAAGATATATAACTGAGAGTTATAAGAGAAATAAACCCTTTTGTCCCTACGTTGCTTTTGGTAATAGTGCATTATCACAGCAATGAAACTAACAAAGACAGGCAAATAGAAAAAAATAAAGCAACACGGGGAGGGGCTGGGGAGATGGCTCGGGGGGCTAACAATACTTGTTGGTCTCTCAGATGATCCAAGTACAACTCTCAGCACTCACATGGTAGCTCACAAGGTTCTGTGACACCAGTTTCAGTAGATGTGAAATTCTTTCTGACTGCCATAGGCACCAGGCATGCATGTGGTAGAGAGATATTAAACCAGGCAAAGCACACATACACTTAAAATTAAAAAGAAAATAATTAAAACAAGTTCAAAAGCTAACATTTTTTTCAAGCAATACCACAGAAGCAATTACAAAACAAAGTCATCAACTGCTTAGGCTCTTGATTTCTCTCTAAACCTTTTGATTTAATATTTACAATAGCTCTTTCAGACATATAAGCAAATACGTAAACCATTTATCTGTCTAGCATATGGCCCAGGAGTTTAAGTGGCCACCATGTTAACTTGAAAATTGGAGCTCAGATCCCCTAGAACACCTTAAAAATCCTGGAGAGATGTGGCAGCTCAGCTGTCATTGGAGCTTTGAGAGACACAGACAGAACTCACAGGCAAAGCTGGTTAGCAAAACTAACCTTGTTGGCCCTCTTTGGATGTGCTTTGGATCCTGATTCAATGAGTAGAGTGAGTGAGAAAGTTTCCTGACATCAACCTTGAGACCTCAGATAGATGGCAACATATGTGCCTGTGCTCTTCCTATACACAGGCAAAACCTGTACACAGTTCTATGTATTAAAGTTACACTCAAGTACACACACGGATCCGCATACAAGAAAAGTGTGGGGGGGGGACCCTGCTCGTCGTATTAATCTTGGGATTTAGAAACCAGGGTGGAAATCTACAGAGAGCTGAGTCAGAGCTCAGTTCTACACATTCACAGA
The DNA here is from genome assembly GCF_011064425.1 of Rattus rattus. NCBI lineage: Eukaryota > Metazoa > Chordata > Mammalia > Rodentia > Muridae > Rattus > Rattus rattus. The sequence goes on along the minus strand of NC_046158.1, from coordinate 117,440,733 downwards.
GCATTGCTTTCTCTACATTGTGAAGGTTGACCCTATATAAATTAATTACTTAAGAAAATCAAATTGTATTTAGAAAAGGAAAACACAGTCTTTCTCGTCAAAGAAACGTGTAAAATCTGGAAAGTAGAATTAACAGCTGGGAAAAACTGAACAGAAGGTCTGTCTATGCCTTTCTAGTTTTCTCTGTTCATTAACTTCACTTAGAGCCACTTGTCCTAAGCAGAGCTCAGTCTGTCACACAGTACACGTCTTCCCATCATCAATTCCACATCCATATACCAAGAGGCAAGGGAATTCTGGTGAAAGCAATTGTTTCAATATCACAATCCCTGTCAATCTCACTCCTCAACCTGCCACTTTAGCATAGCGCTGATGAGCTTTCTATTCTGGGTCAGAGCACTTCTTTGAAAAAAATAAGCTATGAAACACAGGAGATAAATTTGAGTTAGCCACAACCCAAGTTAGGTATAGCTGAATGAAGGTGTACAATAGTGCTCCTCCGCATCCCTGCATTCTCCAAGTTGAGTCTCTTCCACATCTGCATCCCAAGGTGTTGGGCTCTCACTGTCATTCCTGAGCTATAAACTATATGATGCCTGTCTACTCATCCAGAAAGATGAGTGAAATGCTCAGTGTCGAAAGTAGTGATTGACTGGGTCCTGTTAATACACAGTAAGCTCACACCATCCTATTTGCAGACACAGAGGTCATTCAGAGTTACTGACAGCTGTTGCGGTGTTTAAAACCTCACTCCCTTAAGTGTGATAAAAAGTTCACTTATAATCAGCACCTTTCAGACCCTTCGTTTCTTTCTCTGTTCCCCAGCACACCTTTTTAAATTTTTTTCCCATATACTTAGATCACAAGTAGTTTATCGTTTCTGGGTCTGGGTGGCCTTGCATCCCTAAGAAAAACGTTATAACATTTTCCTGCCTCTTTTTGCATAACTTAAACAAGAAGAGTGGTGGGTCTTTGTTCCTGAAGTGTTAGCTGATGGTGAAAACAAACAGTATTGTTGGACATGTGCATTCTGTTTTAGAAACTAGAAACAAACTGCAGGACCTAAGCCAGTATCTCAGATTACACCACTAAAAGAGATTTTTGTTTATTTTGTTTGTTTGTTTGTTTTTTTACATTTTTTTCCTCTTTTCCCACAAGGGGACATTAGCACAGAGTGCTCTAGTGAGTATCCATGTGAACTAGAAATGGAAGTGACTTACATCTACTCCTATGTGGGCATCGGCTTCAGGCCACGTACACAGCACAGTTGGGCACACCCCAGAGCAAAGAGTTAGAAAATGCAAATGTTTGGCTAAGGAAACAGAAGCAATGTTTGCCAAGACTGAACTGCAGGAGTTCTGCTTGAGCATGCATTTGAGGAAGTGAAAAGACTGAGGAAGGGATTTCTGTGACTCCTCCTGACAATGGGCTGGCTAGCTCCCCACTGGCAGATGGTGTCCGGGTGTTCCTCCCAAAGAGACACTGTAGAACAGCTGTGAGTAACTCTGGATGCTCACTGTGCCTGCGAATAAGATCTGTGACTGACAACTCTGTCTAGGTACTAAGCTATCTAACCAAATGTGGGGCATTTAACCAGGATTGAGTTATTTACCATGGCATAAAGTTTACCTGTAAAACAGAAGCTTAAAAGTATTTAGAAGGGTACATCTATGTTCCTGTCTCTGGGCCTAAAGTCATATGAAGGCTCAACCATGGAAAAAAAAACTGCTTTCATAATCAATCAGTAATCATGGCAGGTCAGATATCATTTTTGTTAGTTGTTAAAAGTTAACTCCTTGACCCTTGACTCATTGGTCTAGGTGTAGAGGTGCTCTGCTTTGCTTCTCCTAGTCCAAGGAATTGTAGAATTGTATATTCTCTCTCTCTCTCTCTCTCTCTCTCTCTCTCTCTCTCTCTCTCTTTCTCTGGCTCAGATACTTGCACCTAAGGTAATAGAATACACTGTCTTTTAACACCGAAAAAGCCAACCCAGGGTTTATGTGGTCCTTTCTTTATGAAGAAACAAGTCCGAGGCACAACCAAGAGATGGATATTACACAGTGCATGAACTTCAAAAGGCAAGGAATATTATTGCTGCTCATGTTGGATGACTAGCACAGGTATTCCATTTTAAGTAGATGCTACAGATCCCTCTTCTTTCACTATAAAGGTTATAACATGTGGCAAGGCAGTTGTTTGAAAAAGAAACTTAAGATCGATCACTACAGATTGTGATCTATCAGGTCTATCCTACTAGGAGGTTGTAATAGACTTACACTGGTGGCTGTGAGGGCATACAAAATTAGGCAGGGATAGGTGAGCTAGAATCTTTCTAACTTAACCTCCAGGGAGACTGGACATAGATTTCCTATTTCAATGATCTGTGGAATGCACTTTGGTCATAAGGTACTCCCCTGGTATTCTTTGGCAGCTAAATGATGGAAACCACATGTCTTAATGGTGTCAGAGTAAGATGGAGTCACATCTAGAAAGACTTTCTGTCACTTATATCACACCTAGGCTACATCTTTTACACATCACAGTGAGAGGTCAGTTTTGTACATGGGTGACTCAGTAGTTCCATGAGTCACTTTATGTTCTTGCCTATACTATAGAAAAGTGGCAAGTATTTCCACAAGGTTCATAAGAATTGGATTTGATATCATGGTAGGATATAGGATATAGGCATCTGTAACTAATTAAACTTCCTTATTTTATGGACAAAGGCAATAGTTCAGAGCAGGGAATAAAGCAATCAATTCACTGTTGGGTATCCTATATGTTCCTGCTCCCAGCAGCATTCCAGAAACTTGAATGGTGGAGAAGGAAGGAGTTGGAAGGCCTTAACTCTCTGTTGTAGCCCTATGAAAATGAAAGGGGTAGAAAGCCAGAATATTTTTGCCTTAAAATGACCCTTCAAGGCTGTGAGCTTATATTATTTGTAATTCCACTTTGTGAAGCCAGACAAAAGTGCAAGGAGTATTCATGTAGAGGTGTTCCTGTTAAAGACAGCTGAACACTGGTCAACATAATCAGTTTCTGTCTTCCCACCCCATCAAGGAAATCCATTAGCAGGAGTGGACTTCTGTGCTGATGACTGTAGAGTCTTGCTGATGGGGTGGCTGTTAGGGATGGTTAGTATGTAACTGTTGGAGGCGATATTAAAAAAAAAAACCTTGTAGAGCTAACCCAGCTCAATCACAGTATGGTAATATGGGAACTCTAGTTCTAGCTCACACCTTCTGTATATAGGTGTTTCATCTTTGGCTAACTGAAAACTTTGGATACATTTCTTTAATTTGGAAAATACAAAAAATTGATTACATTACATTATAATTAGCAAGGAAGACATACCATGGCAGGAGGGAGTCTAAGAGAATTTCTGAGATGAGGTAGAAAAATAAAAAGTGCTGAGAAGAAAATTAAATGGTGGTTGTTAAAGAACTGACATTTTTCCATGGAGGTATGCTGTGCTCTTTGCATGGCTTCAGGGATTTGATCTGATTTGGGCATGATGCAATGAAGAAAAGACAGATAAAAAGACATCCAGACACAGAAAATCTGGAATTGGGTGACCTGGGTCTCTTACAGAGTAGCCACAGCATCTCAGCAGCTTAGTGTGTTCATTACATATAGTAGAACAGAGGTGGGGTTATTGCATACAACTGAAAAGGGACACAAGTTTAGGAGCAGTCTCTAAAGGGAAGCTGTCTTCAGGCTGAAAGCTTCAGGGGAGAAAGCTTTGATGGACAGCTTTTGCACTTACTATCAACATTCAACTTGGACTACGAGAGAAGGCTTTGGTATTTTCCCATGGATCTGAAGTTTTGGGTCCTTGATATGCTGTTCCCATACAGAGTTAGAACATGGTTAGAGATTTTCTAGGCACAAAATATAGTATAGGAAAGTCAGATGTGTTGGGACGTATGTACAATCTCAACCTTTGGAGAACGGAGACAGCAGAATTATATATTTGTGGTCAACCTTGGCACCTAAGGAGCTCTGTTCCAAGTTGAGCTACACAGAGAGACTCTACTTAAAATCAAAAAATGAAGAAGAGAGGGCTTCAATACAAGTTTATTAAAAGGAGCTCATTGTAGAAATTTGAATATAGAAATATAGTACAGTACAGGGATACTGTACATGGATAATCCTCTTCTTTACAGTTCTGACGCTCAGAGCCAGTTCTTCCAGTGAGAGGGCAGTGCAGTTGGGTGTCTCCATCCGTCTTAGTTTAAACAAAACCAAGATCTCCTCTCCAGCTGCTTTCTATAAAGCAGGTCCTCGCTTGTCCATCACTGTATTTACAGAACTAAACATCTCTTATTAGAAGACAAAGTTTATGGCTTGAAGAATATTTCTTTCAAATTCGTTGAAAAATGTGTTGGTTTCCAGTAGAAAGCCAAACTGAATTGTTATTGACTTTAATTCTAGACTTAACAAAAAAAAAATGACATTATGGCTACTAAAATTGTTATTTTAATTAATCACATTAGCATGCCTTTGTTTCTGAAGGGTAGTGGTAAAAACTTCCATTGTATTTTAAGAAGCACTGTACTGTAGACCTAAAAAAATTGTAAAAAAAATCCTAAAAACAATGTTATTTATATAGTCTTACCTACATAGTCACCCACTGTTACAAACTATAAAGTATATGTATAGCTTGAAAGCATGTCAAAACTTTGGCTTATGAACAGAGATAAATTTGAAATACTTCTCCTGCAATCAGAAATTCTTTCGTGACACAGGATGAGTTTGAAGCAATTTCTTCTGTCACTTACAGTCAGCATAAGGGTGTGAAAGAAAACAGGACATGATAAAAAGGATAGAATGTTTTAACATAAAGGAATAGAACAGCCTGTAATAGGGGGACCTGGGCTTGAAGGAGAGAGTCTCCAAGCCCTGGAGTCCTGAATTCTATGTTAGTTTTCTTCCTCCTATGGTCACAACACTTACTTGACACTGGCCATATCCTTTAGTTGTCTAGCTGTTATTAGGTTATTCCTTACAGCTTACAAAAACTTTGCAACATTTTAAGAGAGGCAAACAAGTAAAATATATTGTTTTACTTTGGGGGAAGAAATGTACATTTTAAAAGGCAGAATTCATGTATAAATTAGAAAATGGAAAAGCTATATCTTTTAGTCTTTTGTGTTGTGAGTATATGTTCATATGTTGCGTACGCATGTGTGTACTCATGACTGGTATGTGTATGTGTTCATGTGTGGTGTATGTGTGTATGTTTTTTGAAAGAGTTTTATGGAACAGCATTTTTAATTAAGTACATATCATGGGATTGTTTCATGCTTTTGTACAACATCATAAAACTTTTTTCAGACATTTATTAAATTGAATTTATGAGTTAACAAATATGAGTTTATTGTAATACTTTCAATAATTCTACTGTTTCTAATTTACTCTGATAATTAAAAACACTCCAGTGAGTGTCTTTACAAGTTTTTGAAAATAGTACAAGGAAGTAAGTGAAGTAAAGGAGATATAGGTATAAAAAACTATATCCTAGCCAGATCACTATGAAAATTGGAATTTCACCTAACCAGGTATAGAAAACATGGTATTATTCTAGAACTAGTTTATTAAGAATTTAATAATATTTAAATTATTGAGTAAATTTAAATAATAGGATTAGAAACCTCTTTCTTATCTGCAACTGACAGGGATAAGGAGGTAGTGGGCATCTATAGGAGATGACCTGGGATAATGGAGGCACCCAAGAATCAATGGAGCTAACTTTAGCTGTGACTCATTATATTGGAGATATAGAACCTGAGGAGGTCACCTCCTATAGCCAGAAAGGAACTCAGTGGAGCAATAGAGACACCAAGTCACCCACAAAATTTTCAGCCCCAAATTTATTCTGTCTACAAGAAATGCAGTCACAGGGGAATGGAGCAGAGACTGAGGGAATCTCCAACCAACAACTGGCCCAACTTGAGACTCAATTCGTGGGCAAACACCAATTCCTATCACTATTGATAATACTCTGTTGTACTTGCAACAGAAGCATGCTGTCTTCTGAGAAACTCCAACCAGCAGCTGACTCAGACTGATAGACACACCTACAACCAAACAGTGGGTGGAGCTTGGTGACTCTTATCAAGAATAGGAGGAAGGATTCAGGATCAGAAGGGTTAGGGACTCCCTAGGAAGAGCAACAGAATCAACTAACCTGGACCCTTGGGGCTCTCAGGGTTTGAACCACACAAAAAATATACAAGGGCTGGAGCTAGGCCTCACCCCCCCTCCCTATGCAGCAGATGTGCAGTGTGGTATTCATGTGAGTTCCAAACAACTGTAATGGGATAGGTTCTAGCTAGGTGGCCTTTGCTGACCTAAGTGGGAGAGGCAGCACCTAGCCTCTCAGAGACTTGAAACACCAGTGTGTGTATGGGGCAGGGAGTGGGTGGGGAGGGGGATAGCCAAATCCAATTTAAAGAGAAATTTAAAATTTCTCTTTAAAATTTTAGTGTTTATAATTTGAACCGTCAGATGCTTCTACTTAGAAAATAGACCTTAAAATATTTAAAGAACAGGTTTTGCCATATCTTGCTCTCCTTACTAATAATAAGTTCCTAGTATAAGATGTTTCAAGTATAGAAGATGTCAATCTCTAGAAAATTCTTAATAGGCAACAGTCAGTACTCTTTCACCACCAGATTTTCCTGATTAGACTAAGGCACTTCCGTACATAAACATGATCTACATGCCCTATAATTCTGATTTACTTCCTGTTCTCTGGCCTGAAGATATGTCCAGATCCTGTTAAGAAATTAAAACCACATGAAATTCCAGAATAAAAGTACATAGATGCTTAGGGTATGTTTAACACAGTGTGCAAAAATATCTCTAAAAAAACCAAAATTTTATTGTAGCCATCTCTCTACATACATCTGAAATGTTTCTCCTATCTAATTCTGCCTATGTAGAGAACTCTCGTATGCTTGCATTTTGTTTTTGTTTTCTTCCATTTTCTTTTCCAACTGTGCTACATGGCAGGGTTTCCTGGAAAAGCATAAGTTACTAAATTCTGCATTCCATAAAGGAGGGCCAAAGAAGCTTTGCAAAGGGAGTAGATATGGTGTAAGGAGTATTGTGATTATTAGTATATGCTTGGTCATGGAGCAGAGCCACTAGGTAGCTTCTAGCATCCTTTTAGTGGATATGGGTAGAATTCATTATCAAACAGAAGACATCACATGTGGTTTAACCATCTCCTTCATCCGTCTTCTTACACACACTTTTGTAAGGTATCTGGTGGTGAAAGGCACGCTGGTTTCCCCTGGAAGACCTTTTAAAATTGATTTTATTTGAATGTGGTTTGACAACTGTTTACGTGTGTTCATGCATTCAGGGTATTCTCACAAATGGTACCCAAGTCTATAAAGCTCCAAAGTCTCTTGACTTACCTTTCTGGATCTAAGTTCTTCCTTTTAACCTCCATGTCAGAGGCGCAACTAACCAAACCTCACAACTTCTGTGGCCCCTAGCTTGAAGTCTTCTCTTCTGCCATGAGATCACAAGGACACTCTGCTCTCCTTGTCCGCTTTGTAATAGAGCATTTCAGTGGTCTGGTCTGACCATTTTTATTTTATTTTTTTTCAGCCATCCAGGTATGAAAGTATAGACTGCTTAATCTAAATATGTTAAATAAAAGTTCTTTTATCTATTGTAATTGTTGTTAAAAAGAAGATTGAGCAGATCCAAAACATTGGCAAGAGAACTGAGATAAGAAAATATTTATGTGCATTAATTATCTTACATTCTTCATATATTAATGATCTAAAAGAAAAAATAGTTAAGAAATTGCCCTGTATAAAAAGATATTAATCTGCATATAATTTAATTTCATTGCAGGGAGCTGAGTGGAAAACCATTCTGAGAAAATAGCTATAAAACACAATTTGAAATTGATAGCACATAGTCAGACCATATTAGACAATGATATTGAATTATTATAAAATTCATTGGATTTGATATTTGCTTGTTGGTTACAAAGAAAATCCACATATTATCAGAGAGATATTCACAGTGAAGTATTTAGGAAATGATTTTTTCTGAAACTTAATTATCAGAGGTTTTAGAAAATTTAATAATTTCAAGTCTAAATATATAAATTCACATTCATGAATATATAACATATGTATACAATGAGATAAAAATTAGTACACTATCCATTCAGGAATGAGCATAATAGCTTGGAGATTTTATTTTAGGTTTTTTTTTGTTTGTGTTTTGGCAATAAAGGAAACAAAACACAAGGCATCATAAATGCTAGGCAAGAATTCTCCCACTGAGCCAAATACTCATGAGCCATATACCCATAAGCCATATACCCAGTTCTTCCTGACTTTTGTTTTCTGTTTGTGTGCTTGCTTTGGTAAAGCTTTGATTAATTTGACTTTCATTTTTAAAATAAAGAGTCCCAAATTCAAAGAGGATAGTGTTTACTGTTCTTAGTAACTTTCTTCCTTGAAGGGTGTGAGGAGAGTGGGAGGCGACAGCCAAGTTCTCCACTGCGAGTGCCATTGAGGAGAGTGGGAGGCGATAGCCAAGTTCGCCACTGTGAGTGCCATCAGGAGGCATCTTCTATGCTTCTTTGCACAGTGTCCATGAACAGAGCAGGGTCCTCTGGGTAAGGGCTTAGGATCAGAGACTTCTTAGGATTTGACACTTCAAATCTTGATTTCTCTCAGTAGACAGCCAACCGTGTCTTCATATGGTATCTCCAACTGTTAGGGAACCATACCACAGTTTCTGATTTCCAAAGACGTTGCAGCTATTCAGTTTATACTATGTATTTCACATGAAGATGTATCATTTTACAAAAATGATAATCAACAAAGACTAAAAGAATTTTTGGAACATGTCACAAGTCGGTATTAAAACCCTCTTCTCCGAATGTTTTACTGAGGATTAAGAGAGCAATTTCAATCTAGTAATCTCTTGAAACTAAAAGATTATAGTTACAGTCTTTATATCTCCTTCTTAACATTTTCTTTTTTTCTTTTTGTATCATCTGAGATTTTTCAACCATTAATCTCCTTTTAACTGTGGCGATTTATTGACTTAGTTGTCTGTGACTGCATTATAGAATAATAGTAAAGAATCCCCCATATATGTACTTCTTGTTACCATACAGAGTAGATTGGGTTATAACCCCAGTGCTATAGAAATATTAAACAACAATAAAAGGAACATAACTAAGAGGGGAGGTGTTGGGGAGAGATCCTGAAGGAATCAAAGGGATAGTGGGGGTAAATAAGATTGACATACATTGTATACATACATGAAATTCTCAAAGAATACATAGAAAATTTAAAGTTCAAATATCAAAAATTTAATACGTATATCAACTTTCACACACACACATATATATGCCAATTTTTGTGACTCTCAGCTGGAAGTTTAGTTTGATTTAGCCAACTTCCTTCCATATACAAAGAATCAAGTCCAAAGACTTTGAAGAAATACTAAGCCATTTTATTAGAATTACTCCTGTGTGAGTTTTTTAATATATGAAATTGAAGGTTTTTCCTAAGATTGGTGTTGATTTTGTTGTTATTGCCAAAAAAATAAATTAGTAAAGCATGCACAAGCATAAAATTCTGTCTTGCCATCCAAGCATGAAAATCCATTATCATGACCTGACTCTGTGGTGTTGTGCATTTCTTTCCTTCAGAATGAAATATTCCCTAAATAAAGAAATGGGAGGTGCCCCAAAGCTCTCTAGGAAGTTACATGACTCACAATAGCAAGGAGAGAGAAGACTTTTCCACATAGCTGTCTAGAGGTGTGCAGGGAATCCCACTGTAGTGGCGTTCTTCTGTGAATTCCTGCCAATTCTGCAGTGGTGGGATATTTGGTAGTACTACTGCCCGAGACATTTATGTTCCTACTACATCTATCTTCTTGTTAGTGGCCTCAATAAGCTAAATGATTTACCAAGCCAGACTTGTGTTGAGTCATTCTTCAATCTGTCATCAATGCTCTTTCTGAGGTGAATAGAAATTGGTTCATATCTCCACGGGGTGGGGGTGGCAGGTAACTTAATACAATCAGAGCTCAAACAGGTAGTCACAGAGTCAAAGACAGGTTTGGGAGAAGCAGTTGTGTCACCCTTGCTATAGGCAATGAGACATGCAAATAAGATTATTACAGCAAAAGTTGAGAACTATCAGGTACAATTTCAATATGGTTCCATTTCCTCATATACCATGGGATGATGTACCACTTGCTATTGACAGTTTTGTGCTTCTCCTCAGGTGATAAGACATGTAACTGAAGCTTGATCCATTTGAAAGTAGCATACACTTGACTGAATCCCAAGATGACTCCCTTCTTTTCTGTGGTATGTGGTGTCAAGTTTTCTTGATGAATGTGATCCACCATATTAGGATAGAAAGGTGCTATTAAAATGACCAATGGTCCAGGGAATATATCACAATTTCTGAAACCCCTCATGAGATGCAGTTGTAAGTAATCTCAATGAACTTGTTGGCATAAGCAAGTAATGACAATAGAAAAAAATCTGTCCTTAAACTTGTTTCTGATATGGCAGAAAATGTGGGCAGAGAAAAAGATGAAATGAATGCATTGATTGATCACATTTTAGAGCTGGTAGGCCAAAGAGAAAGACTATCACACTTTTCTGTGCTGGGTTACTAGTAATGTCCTTCTTTGCATACTGAATCATGAATTATCCCTTCCTGTGCATTCAAGATTATATATGTGAGGGTGCTATCTATCTATCTATCTATCTATCTATCTATCTATCTATCTATCTATCTATCTATCTATCTATCTATCTATATCTATCATCAAACAAGTTATCCTCTTCCTCTTTGCCAAGTTTTCCTTATAAGTCTCAATTTTTGGATCATAAAGGGCTCATTATCACACATCAAATTTGTTTTCCCCAAACAGGAAGTGACAGGGCCAAAGACAGGGTCAAAGAGCAGCTCCCCCACACTTTCCCCTCAGATCCACTCCCCCTTCTATTTCCCATCAGAAAAGAGATGGCTTCCAAGAAACAACAACCAAAACAAGACAAAAGCCCTCATTTCAAGGCTGGACAATGGTACCCAATAAAAATGAGTTCCAAGAGCAGGCAAAAATTTTAGTGAAACACCAGCTTCCACTGCTAGGAGTCCCACACTAACATCAATCTAACAGCCATAATATATAGGTAGAGGACCTAGTACAGGCTCATGCAAACCCTTTGTTTGCTCAGTGTCTGTGATCTCACACGAACCCTGCTCAGTTATGTTATAAAAGCAGAGAAGCTATGTGATATGAACTACATGTACCTTCTTGAGACAAAGTCCGCATAATCTGAGGTAGTATGAAGAAAACTAGTCCTTTACACAATACACTGAGAACACTTGGTTATTGTGGACCCAAATTCTCATTAATATCAAAGATTACAAGAAAGCATAGGAAGCTAGGAAGGGGCAAAGTGATGTTTTGTGTTAGTTTACCAGACTGGATAGAATTGTATTAATAGGAATGCTTTTAAAAAACAAGAAGAAGAAGAAGAAGAAGAAGAAGAAGAAGAAGAAGAAGAAGAAGAAGAAGAAGAACAACAACAACAACAACAACAACAACAACAACAACAACAACAACAACAACAAAGAAGAAGGAGAAGCTAATTCAGCAGAAAGTTTGTAGTACTGGTTTAAGGACTTTGCTGATACCCCATGATGAGACATGAGTTGAGAGACCTTGATGGATCTGAATTGTTCAGAAAGACATGTCTATTTGGTTAAGAAGTTATTAAATCATTCAGGATTAAATGAAGAACAAATTAACAGCAAACCAAAACAAGAGAAAAGTAGATAAGGAGTCCTGTTAAGCTCACAAAAAGCAAATGTGTTGAGGGTTGTGCTGAGTCAGAGTTCTTGGGGGAATGGTTGGTAAGAGCTCACACTCAATGTTTGTGAACATCTGGGAGGTTTTATGTCCTCTACAACAGTTCACAAAAGGTTTCTCCTGGTATATTACTCCCAGGAAAAGGTATAATGGCATGACAGTTGTATCAAGTCCCTTTTGTTAACGAGATGTGGAGAGATGCCAACCATGGTTAGAATCCAGAAATCTGCTCATAAAGCATTGTAGAACATGACAGTACTGTTTCTTGGCTTTGAGTTGGCTCAAACAGTACAAGCCCATACTACAAAGCTTGTCCTGGGTGGAGACATGTGTGGTGGCTCTAGGGAGGTAAGTAGTTCAAGATAAAAACTTAGCCAGGCTTACTTAAACAGAGAATGACTGAAGATTACACAGCTAAATAAGGTAATGTTCCCATCCTCACTATTATAGCAAGCATTGCTATTTTGACAAAGCAATTGTTACAAATAACAGAATGCTTTTATGGTGTACTGGATCTTACATTTTAGTATTGCATTCACCACTGCATATTGAAGTAGCTGCCAGTTATTTTTAATGGACATTAGTGGAACTTCAGAGACATTGTCCACCCATAGTCCCTGTGGAAGATCTCTGTCAACTTTTTATTTCATTGCATAATTCTTTGTGCCTGATAAAGATCTATAAACTTACCTGGAAGATGATTAAAAACAGCTTTTAATAATTTTACATCTGAAAGGCATCCAACATGGATGAAAAGGCTGTACGACAGTGGGATGGGAAATCCCAATAACATGGGGTACCAAATGAGTTCTTAGCCTGTAAGACTTCTAAAACCCTACAAACAACAAATGGTTTTGCCATTGCTATGGGTTAAATAGTGGATGGTAGAACTAATTTTGAAGATTCCATACACTTTTGTGTGGTGTGAATAGCAGAGCAATTATGTTGGTACTGATGTGGGAGTCCACTTCTTGCTAGTTGGTTTTTATGGTTTTGATAGGTGCTAGGTGGTCTGCTTAGAAAACATTATTCTAGATAATTCTTCTCGGGTATGGGACTTGTCTTTTATGCTATCGATATTTCAGGAAGCCCGGTGATGTGACAATGGCACTAATGTTATGGATATAAGCCATTGTTTTCTGTTGGATTTAAAGCCTACTTCCCAGAAGAAGACTGATAGTTTGTATTATAAAACCTCTATGGAGGTAAGTCATAAGCCTAACTGGTAAGGCTTTATTAAATAACTAGGGAATGCTGGTCAAATGGCCTTCTAAACTTTTCTGTTTTCACATATAGATGACTCCTCTTATCAGTCTTAACTGTGAAGGAATTTATTTTCATTTTTTTGGCATTGAACACTGCTGCCGTGGGGGCCAATAATCAGCCAAAGAGCTGAGAATAAATGGGTGTTGCCTTGGTGTAGCAGCCTAATTCAGAGCCATAAATGGAAGGAAATAGAAATCTGATTTATGTCTATCAAACTTCCCTCAAAGAGAATACAGCAATATTTCTGCCGGTTCTTGTTTTCTTAATCCTGAAAAATAAGCTGGTAGAGACAGCTTAATTAAACATTATATCACAAAGTGACTTGGGAAAATTAGCAAAGAAGATAACAACTTCAGGATGTAAGCAACCTAGCTCATTTTAAGTTCATAAACAATAGATACAATGGAAAGTTGGAAAACTTCCTTACAAATTCACTTATTTTCTTGTGATGAAGCTGTATCTGGGTCAAAATTTTTGACTCTTGGAGTATATCAAAATGCCTAGGGTAGAAATTTTGTAGAAACACTTTCCAAATATGCCAATGTATTAGTTGGAGTTATCTAGAAAAACAGAACCAACCAACAGAAGTTTAGATGACTAATAGTGTATAGAAATACAATACTAGGTCATGTGATTACAGAACACAGAAGTACCATAGTCTATGAAATGAAAGTTAAGATCAAGGAAAATTGGTGGAATAATTCAACTTACATTTACAGACAAGAGACTAAATGGTGCTGATTCTCTAAGTTCCATCTAAAGGGAAACAGAAGGCAGACAAGGTGTGTAGCTGCTCAAAAGCAACAAAGGAAAGAGTACATCCCTCCTTTCAACCAACTGAACTTTGGTTCAGTTGAGACCCTCAAAGGATTAGATGATGACCACCGTCATTGGGGAGAACTTCTACAGAGTGGAGTCATTCAAATGCTATCTCCACCCTGAAATATCTTCATAGATAAGCATAGAAATAAAATTTCACACACACACACATTTATATATATATTTATATATATATATATAATAAATTTAAATGAAGCAAGATTAAACTGCCTAGCTAATAAGCTAGATACCTAAAATTAACTGCCAGACTTAGGTTTGCTGATTTAATTTTTGCAATAACTAGAATAAGGCATATGTGTTTCTTAGGGTTAGGCAATTTTTGCTACTTCTTTAAATATGATCCATGGGAAGATAGCATGCAATCTATATATATTATAAGTTTTTAATGGAAAGAAAAAACCTAAATACATCCCAGGCCAATACACATAAATTCTCCCGTATTCTCGAATCACATTAATTAAATAAAAAATGAACTACAAACAGTTTCATTGGAGCAAAAGCAGAATCCTTCATTGTTCTCACCTCAGAATGCATGGATGACTTTGGAATCAAAAATATAGATAATTAGAATAAATATACATCAATGATTTTTATTAGTTCAATTTAATTATACAATGAATAGGTTTCATTATAGAAGTTTCTTAAGTGTACTAATACACTTTGAAATATTCACCCGTCATATTAATTTTCTTATACTCCATTCTTCTTTCCTATTGCTCCTTCCACATCCTAGCAACGATTTTAATTGTATGTGTTCATACTATATTGCAAAAGCTAACCAATGTCTTACCCTTCTTTGCATTTATATGTCTTTCTCTGTCACTTTTCATGACTTGCTCACATGGACAGGGTGAACTGTACTATATTTTGGCCACAATTTCCTTAGTGATTTTTTTTCTGGTTGATGAGCACCAATTTGGAAATGTTATGTATATATTGTATAATCCAAATTACAGTAGTCAATTTTACTCCTAATTTTAATTTAGTGGTAGGTCTCTGCCTAGAGCCTGGAATACTATCCAAAATACTTGTCCTTATTTTCCTATCCGATCTTCTAAACACAACCAACAAACAAGGAAGACTATAAGTATACATTCTACTTCTGAGCAATTGCTTACATATGCCTTTGGCTCTTCTTTTGTTTTACCCCAGAGCTTCCCATAATATACATTTCAATTGCAAGAGTCTTAGCAGAAAATTTTGAAACATTTTTATACCTTCATACTTACATACGAAGCTCACAATTTTCCAATCCCAGGGACATATATTTAGTAGTCTTTCTAAAAGACAACGCAAACTCTAAATGAACAGAAAGGGAGAAAGAAAATAATGCTAAAATTGATATTCTTATTGCCCAGAACATGTAGGTCATTGTGGTGCAGCAAATTTGCAATACTCTACAATACTGACATAGAAATCACCATTGTATACAAATGAATGTCAAAGACTTCTAAGTTGTTTGATGATACAAATATGTACAAAACAACCTTCGATTAAAGATGCATGGCATAAAGCTGGGAATAATCATATAAATCAATAATTAAAAGGGGACAAAAACTCAATTCTGCAGATTCTTTTAGATCCTTTGTGGGTCTCAGTGAAATCTCACAGATAGAGTTGGCAACAGTCCCAGCCTTTAGCTTGGGGCCTGTGTAAGAAACGATGTGACACCCAAGAGCATGTCAGGTGGACCATTAGGTAGGATAATTAAGGTACTAAATGGTAGAATGGCCCCCAAAGCCCTACTCTTCCCAGGAGGCTACAGCGGCTATGCAATCTATGTAGCAAACACATTTCAAAGGGACTTTCCAGACATGCAATATGAGACCGAAAGATATTGGATGGAAAATCAAGAGACCAAGTTTTCAGTCTGGCTCTGTTGCAAGCTCTTGTGTGTGGTTCTTGGCAAGTTGCATAACTTTCCCCTACATCACTTTCCTTGTCTGGAAAGAAGAGGATGCTGATAAGAACAAGAAAGATGAGGTTTTTCTGATGCGTGGACTGACTTTGTGTAAGCAAATGGGGAGAAAGTGATGGTGATGGTGTTACTGTTGCCACACCCTCTAGATGAGTTTTAATTGTACGCCTCTGCATGTGGAAAGTATTCTGCTAATTGTTTCTAATACTGTAGATACTCGAGCAAGCTTTAAAGTTCAGCACTTCTCGAGGTATTCTCCAAGAAGACCTAAGTGAGTTCGAAATTATAGAAGGCGTGCCTTTTTATGTTGGGTCGTGGGATGAAAAGAAAGTCAATGATTGTCTCTCTGCCTCCTCTGTGCTTACTGCCTCTGTTTGCACACTGTGATGACGTACTGAAGAGCTGGGTTATGGATCAGAAATCCCCAACAACCTGAACTCCCTCCCAACAAGAAGGACCAAAAGCCCCTGTTTGCTCTCCTACATTTCCAGATAGAAAAGACTGTGTGTATTTTAAAAGTGACGAGTTGTGATGGGGCCCCTGCTTTAATAGGGTCCTCAGTGACTCTGGTGTCAAACAGTAGCCTTGAACACTACTCTTGGGAGAAGAAAAAGCTGAAAGGTCAATGCCCAGTCATGTCCAGGGTAATATGTCAGCTCATAATTCTTTAGAATGTCCTGCCAGTAACAGCTGCAGCTTGCAAACCTCTGAACCCCGAGCTTATTCAGCCTTCTACTCTGTCCTGATGTGAAAAAGTGTAACTTGAGCTACTCACCCTCAGCCTCCAGAGGAGCCCATTTAACAAGAGAGGCCTGGACCTGCCAGGTATCGGAGAAGAAATGGAAAGTCTCAGCAGCCAGTGGCATTTCATCTTAAAGCAGCTTGGGCTGGCCCCTTTGCAGCCTCCCTCGCTCTGCCCCTGGCATTGGGTGTGCTGCCTGTCCCCATTAGCTTGTCATTAGTGCCATTAATGAAAATCCGGTTTTACGTGCTGAAAAGTGATCTGGAGCAGTCTCGAGGAAGTGCTATAAAGGCTGCTCCCACTGTTAGCAGCAGCCCTTGGCACACCTGCAGACTTGCCAGGGCTTTAAAAGGTCTCTCTTCCTGCGTGGAAGGGCGTGCACCAAGTGTAAGCAGTACAATAAACAGCACTAATAGTTTCATTCTGGGGCTGTGAAAGCCTTCCACAGCCATCCTATAAAGTCAATGCACTCGGACGAAGAAGTGAGATGTTAAGATTTTGTAGTTTGAGAAAATTGGTCATTAAGCCAAAATTCAGGAATGCTATGCCAGACCCAAGGGTCGCGAACAGTCTTCTGTGGCATTTTCCTTATGAGAAATTAAAGATGTTAATTTAAAGAAATTGCCTGATTAGTGATAAAGTGTAAATTAAGTAAGCTATTTTTTTTTTGCTATGCAATATCAAGGAAAGAAGATGCCAACGTGAACTTTTATTAGTAATTCAAACTCAATCTAGAATTACAGAAATTAGAAACATAAGAATGAGAAAAAAGAGACTGCTTTACAAAGCATGGTATTTCTGGGTGGAAATAAAGGAAGATAGGAAAGGAGGGATTTCCTAAGTATTTCTACTTACCTGTACTTTGTGTGTGAGCTACTCCCCCAAGCCCCGCCCTACACACCCTGACTCCTGTGCAAGAAAGCCTACAGACAAACTGGTAGTGTTATTTCGGGAGGTTGTAGAAAGCTAAAGATATGGGGCCAAACATAAAAAGTTGGGTGGACCATTGTGCTGTTTCAAGTCTGCCCCTCGCTGTCTCCCTTTATGGCTGCCTTATATGAGGTCAGAAACAGCCACTTGTAACAACCCCTGAGAAATCATGAGCCCAAATAACTTCTTCCTTTATATCAATTTGGTCAGATACTATATCATAATAATGGCAAAAGGAACTTGATAGTACAAAGCCACACAAGTTGGTAGACCAACCCCTCTGTAAAAGGTATGTGCTTTAAGGCTGTGACTGTGTTTTGCTGAGAGAGGAAGAATTGGTATTCAATGGAGAGGAGTCCCCTAATTGATTATGTAGTGCCAAGTGTTCAGTTATGAAATCATGTGCATATAAGCAACACCAAATGAACTTAACAGGTTCTATTTTTGTGTGTATATGTATATCTGTATGTGTATGTGTGTATGTGAAACAATAATAATAAAAATAAAAGAGGCCATGAATTTGAGAGGGCATAAAGGGATGATACACAGGAAGGGGTGGAGAGTGAGGATACAGGGGAAACGATGTAATTATGTTTTACCCTAAAATTTTTTAAATACTGCTCCTATGACACTGAAGAGAAAATGTAGCATATGTATGAGGGAGTCATTAAAGAAAATTAAACTCTCAGAAATAAGGAGGAGGAGTCTTGTGCTGTGTTGCTGCAGTGTGTTATTATGGGTTAACGGAATGTCTGGGACAGGAAACTAGAAAGCAAAATTGACCAACTGAATGGTGAAGGATGAAAAGATGAAAGGGTGCTTCATGTAAACTTTCAGGACCTGCACCCTGACTTGAGTCATTAGTGCCATTCAGTGTCTGTTCCACTCTCACATCCCTGCACATCACTCACTAGCCAAGTTCTATGGTAATTCTTCTTAACATTCAAATTCCATTTCTGTTCCTTTCCAGCCCTAGCTAGAATATCTTGTTGGGGTTTTAAAAGTATTAAGCTTCAGTGAATACACTGCTTTAATGGGGGTCATCTGTTGTCTCTGTGTCAAGCAATAGTCATTAATCCGTAAAATTATATAAAAACCATCATAATTTGCTTCTTCTCATTTAAGTTCTGTTAAAATAAAGCTTTGATTTGCACAGTAGATTTGGGTTTTCATTCTTCTCATAAGTAATATGCATGAAATCTGATGCCAGTCAGTAGGTACCCTACATTGCCTAAGTGCTGTACCCTCAGCTAACAGTAAAATAAATATCAAAACTCAGAGTTACATGTTTAGATTATTTCTATTTAAGCACACAATTATATAACATTCAAACGCTTTTTCTGAAAATGTCTAATTTCATCATATATATATCATGAAATAATTTAAAACTATACAATTCTATCATTTATTTATTTATTTAGTTATTTATTTATTTATTTATTTATTTATTTATTTATTGAGAGAGTATCTGTAAACCTGGCTGTCTTGGTATTTGATATGTAGACCAAGCTGGCCTTGAATTCACAAAGTCCCGTCTGCCTCTGGGCTACAAGTGTTGAAGTTAAAAGCATACACCACCAGGCCTGACACTACTGTATTACATTTCAGTTTAGATGCATCCACTCAAAGTCTAGTCCTTTAATTTAAAAATGAACATTACATATTTTATTATATATAGTATTTGAAATGTGTATGTTTAAGCGCTAATATATACATTACTTTAAATATTTGTAATGTAAATCTTGTAAACATTTGTAAATATTTCCTGTCATAAGAACACTCTTTATGTGACTAGGAATAATTTTAAGAATCTAAAGAGATATATCATATATCATGGGACATCAGTTACTAAGAATGTTCCATCCTTGAAAATGTCTATGAGAGTAGCCGTAAGCCAAGCATTTTGGTTTCCTAGGTATTTTGTGCCTTCAAGCCACAGATAAAGCCCATAAGCATGTCAATTTTAGAATATTGCCATGACGATTAATGATTAATCAAACCACTGCAACCATTGTATGATTTTCTATAAAGATATTAAATAAAATATTTCTAATTGTATCCCTGGAGTGTTTGTAGAGAAATAGGAATGGGATTGTTAGGTTAAATGTGTATAAATCTAGGGCAAATTTACTGAGATATTATTTTGTATGTAGTATATGTAATATATAGTATTATGTAGTATGTAGTACTATATGTAATATGTAGTAATATATGTAATATGTAGTATATAGATGATAGATGATAGATAGATAGATAGATAGATAGATAGATAGATAGATAGATAGACAGAAGGATAGATAGATAGGAGTCTTACTTCTGTAACTAGAGGACTGTGAGGTATAACTTTAACCTTCCCAATTGGTAGCTATGAGCATAATAAGCCTATTTAAACCTTAAGTTTATTTTCCTTGTAAAATCAGATAATGATAACATCTAATAAATTTGAGATGTTTAATTAATTGGGTATAAAAGATCTTAATAAGAAACACTCAACTATATCTTACATATTCATTATTAAGTTATAAGGATATGCATAAAAGTAGATATTAATGGATGAGTAAGTTGATATTAATGTAGATTTGACCATACTTTCTCTATTGATTATCGAAAGAGTATTGAACATTTAAATCTAAAAGTATATAAAAATTCATGGTAGTGGATCTAAAAGGTACTCTCAAAGAATGAAAATCATATAAATCATGAAAAATTGTTGAATTACTTATCCACCATTAAATGAAATCTCAAGTTCTTATTTAAAGACTCTCCATCGTGTGTAAATATACCATTATGCTCTGCCTGGATGCTATTACCAAATTGAAACCCATTATATTTCAAGTCATCCAATTCTAGTTTCTTTAGTAAGCCTCATTTTGAAACAGATTAATTCACACCATCTCCAAATCAGCCTACCTCTCGATTTCTCCTTTCTGTGCCAGTTCCACCCTGCTGCACTTCCCAGTCTATCCCTATTCCCTCTCACCTTGCTGTCCCCTTTCAGAAGGCATAGCAATCCCATGCAGTACCTGCACCCGAATATTTTGCAAAGAGCAGTGCTGTGTACTCCTCCAGCACCCTCTGCGTGTAGTTGAAGAGCCTCCTCTCCCTCAAATGTTGGGAATTGGTAAGAACAGAGTGACGGAGTGATTCCATTTTGCCTAAGGAGCAGTGGTCAGTCAGCTCTGCAGATGCCTTTAGGACCATCAACATAAGGTTAGACTTAGGGGAAGTACCAGGACTCCCAGAGAGACCAGCCTCAAAGCCTGTAGAAACCAGTACAGTCTTACCAACAGGTTTTCCTCTTCATTGGTCATTCATATTTAAAGGGTATTGGAGATGACATTGAACCAAGTGTAAGGCTATTCTGTTCTGAGTGAATGATTTCCTATCAGTGTTGACTATGAATTAAAATGTTTATTTTTAATTTCATTTTACATACAATGAGGTTAATATTTTTAATCTCAATTGTAGGGCTACTCATTTTTAACTGTCTGTAAATTTATCACTTTAACAGAGAGAGATACACCTATTAGAACCACTTATGTTAGTGTCACTCCTTCTCCAAAATCTTCTTTCCTATTATCTATGAAAAATTCTACAATTTAATGAAATATAATAAAAATGTTTCTTGGTATTTTTCAATATGTACATAACATGGAATAAAAGCAAAATGTAGTACTCAGTACTTAGTGATTTAAATTATTTTAAAATTCTCAAGAAAGCTTCTAAGAGATGACTACAGAGGAATGAGAGCCGTCGCTATGCTCGGGTGACTGCTTTCTGCTATAGATGGCTCTGAACGTTATTGTAAAATCATTAAGGAAGCCTTAAGCACATGAAACACATAGCCTGAATGTCTCAGAGCAAAGCATGACACTCCTCATGAGATAAAATAAGCGAGGCATTAACAGAATAATAAAGGCAAAGTAGTTAGAGCAGACTGTGAAAGGAAAAGTCTTCCCCCTCATTTCAATTCAATTTCAAAACTTCCACATGATAGAGAATACTGAGAGAGTAGATTTGGGACATTCATGAAAAGAGAAAGTGGAGAAGGAATAAATAAGTCAGTATAACAGAGTGCTGTCATTGAAATCTAAAAATAAAGAAACATACCTGGATACTTGTATACTGAATCAAAATTTCATTAATTCATGAATTTAATCATATAGAATTTCTTTTAAAATATAACATTATCTATATCTTATTAATGAAAAAATGAATCCACAGTGCAAGAAGCAACCGTGTAGAAAATGATGGACTCTAAGGACAGAGTGCGCTTGCTCTCACTCTTGTACCAAATGGTAAACCTGTCAGGCTTCAGGGGATGGTTCTAAAGCTGTGGCCACAGAGACAGTCCTGGTCAGAAGCAGAGTGCCAGGAAACAAACCCAAAAGATAGGAGTGTGGGAAAGAAGAGATTGTGACAGAAGTGAGAGGAGATAAACGAGGCTGAGTGAAAGTAAGCAGGATGCTCAACATGCCCCTCTGAACTTGTCAACCAATTTAGCTTTTCAAAGCAATAGAAAATACGGAAATAATTCTATACTCCATATTCCAGACTCTGAAGACGTTGATAAAAATACTTGAAGGTGAAAGAAACATCTGCTGAAAGAGCCCACATTGCTGTACGGTGGTCACTAAACACACTGACTGTGGAATCAGGAGAGATGTCCACATCAGGATATGTAATTCTAAACTTCAATTTTCATTTCCGCAAAGTAAGAATGAGATTTTTTTCTTTAAGTGAATCAGACAGATATTTACAGACCAAGTAAGTAGAAGAATGGCTAACATAGTGTGAACAATAAAACTTTAGGTGTTATATTTGCTAGTACAGACAAAGGTGAAACATAATTTTTATGTTATTTGGGGTTTATTGAGATAGATTGACGATACCATTTCCTTTTTGGGAAGGAAATCTATGCCTAAGGAGATATATTGTAATGATATTACATTTATCATAGGAGTGCACGGTAGGCTTAAAATTAAAAAGTCAAGTAAGAACATTTACACTGGTGATAGAGTAAAGGACACTTATACTAATTAATAAAGAAATACATTTAAATGAAAATTCTGTACTTACAATTAAAAAGAAAATCTGCTAGATTTTTATAAAAAACTAATGAACAATAAATATACTTAACAAAAATTATTGGCTTTCTTCTTAGCATCTGGAGTAAGACAAATATTCACTGCCAGGCTAGAGATTGTACTCATTTTAACAAGACAAGAAAAATAAGTATGGAAAAGCAGTTTGCACGGTGTTCTCTGGTAGATATATGCACGTCACAGCTCCTGCACCTGTGGCTCGGGAGACAGTAAGGAAGATGGGATGGAAAGAGTGTAAGAGCCACAATATTAGGGCTGTCCTGTGAGACAGTGTCTCCTGGAGACTGCTGCATAATCAAGGCCAGGACACTAGCAATATCAATGGACTTGGGTGTGTTAATACAGAAGGGAGGAAATTTTGCAGAGTCTCACCACCAGACAAAGAACTACAACTCCCAAGAGCTCATCCATCACCCTGGGATGAATAAGCTCCCTTATTGGTTGTCCAACAGAGAGTGGTCAGTCTTGAAACCATATACATACCAACTCAGCAGATTTTATTTACATGCCTTTGTGCACAAACACACATAACCAAAGTCTATACATTGGTGAGTTGGGAGCATGGAAAAGGACCTAGGGAGGGTAGCTGGGGAGGGCTGGAGAAGAAAAGCAAGTTGGTGAGAGTGATGTAATTCTACTTCAATTAAAAAAATTTAAACTCTCTGTCACCTTACCCGCATGATGACAGTTTTATAAATTGTAATACAGAAATTATCCTTTACTGTGTTTCACTTTCTGATGCTTCCAATACCTGTAGGCATAGTCTGAAAAAAATCACAGGGAAATTCTACAAATAAACAGTTTTCATACTTGGTTTTGGTTTATCAACATATCTTATCTTCTTAGAACACTTTTCCATATGGGTTAGCTGATGTTTTTAGACACTCTATAATATTCTATTGTGTAAGTATAGAGCAAGCTACACCTTATCTGCTGGGAATAGATTTTGAGATCCCCAGGAGATGTCTGAAACCCTATAATTTCATGTTTCCCCATCTTGCTATGTATTCACCAAGCCCTGTGCTCTAACAGTTGTAGTTTGAGTTGCATCAAAAAAACAAACACAACTTCCCTTTTCCTTCCTAACAAGTATAAGGAAAGAAGGAGAGGCTTTTTCCGTGGTTGTTAGCAGTCCCAGTTTGGGATTATTTTCTTCCCTATGCACTCCCTATGTACTTCTTTCTTACGGACTCTCGTGGTTTCAGTTAAAGGAAGCTCCCTATAGATTCTCTGCTGCGTAGGGATGCAGGAATCTAACAAAAGCAGTGACTTCTTAACAGTCAGCAAGCTGCACACTTAACGTTGTGTATTTTTTTTTCTGTATTTGTGTTCAATCTGAGAGAGAGCAGTGACTGAGTGTTCTAATTCATGTCTGTAATTTTAGGGCTAAGGCAGCTGGGGTTCCATAGCTAGTTCCAGGCCAGACTGAGTGACATATACAATTCTATCAAAACATAGAAACAACAACAATAATAACAACAACAACAACACAACACACACACACACACACACACACACACACACACACACACACGAACACTATGTTTAAAATGCCATTTCAACAAATGTGGACAATCCGAGTGCTCCTGAAGAAAAACAAAATTTGGTCCATATCTCCCACATTGGACAACAGTCTATTCAATGTGAATAAAACTACTTCATATAAAATCAGAAACACTAAAACCGGCCCCCCAAAAAATCCATAAGCACTTCAAGATATGCCTACAGGTAACACGTTTCCAAATAAAACCCCAATTGTACAGCATATAGCCTTGGAGATTGATACATGGGACCAAATGAAGTTAAAAAGCCTACACACAGCAAAAGAAACATCAATGGGTGGGCTCCCGAATGGGAGAAACATCTTTTTCAGAAATGCTTCAAACCAAGGTTAGTTTTAAAAGTATAGAGAAGACTGCAAATGTTAAATGTATAAAAATACAAAATTTCCGCTAAATAGGCAGTGATCAGACTGGACAATTCTCAACCGAAGAATACAATTCTGTCCTTTTACCTTTAAATTCCGTGATTTTATTTTTCTTAACAGCTGAATAGAATTCTATTATTATACTTGTCATATTTTCAGTGGTACCAGTACAACATTTATTAGATGACTTCTAATTAGATCATGCATATGTATATATTCAGTAAAAATTATTATAGAATAAGATGTGAATTTGACAGGAAGATTTGGGGAGAGAACACTAGAAGGATTTGGAATGTATTGTGCTCTGGTATGAAATTCTCAAAACAAAAAGTTTAATAAATATTACCTTTTTAAAAATAATTTTTTCTCTCACACAATACATCCCAACTGCTGCATCTCCTTTCTCCATTTCTCTTCGTCCTCCCTACACACTAACCTTCTCTCCTTTCAGATCCACCTCTCTCCCTGTCTCCCCCAGAAAAGAGCAAGCCCCTGGGGACAGCAGATGAACACAGCACAAGAGAAAATGAGACAAGGCACATGCCATCACATCAAGGCTGGGTGAGGCAACCCAGTAGAAGTGAAAGGGTCTCTCCCAAAAGTAGGCAAAAGAGTCAGAGACACATCTGCTCCTACTATCCAGATTCGCCTCAAAACATGAAACTGACAACCATAAAATACATGGAGGACCCAACACAGACCCATGCTGTCTCTATGTGCCCTGCTTAGTTGTTTCTTGACTCTGTGCCATAGTGGACACCACACTTGACTTCCAATACATATTGTTAAGACATTTTATTTTTGTGTATGCATATAGGTATATGCATCATGTGTGTGCCTAGTTTCTTCAGAGCCACAAACAGGTATTAAATCCCCTGGGACTGGGGTTACATAAAATTATGAATGAATGAGTGTGTGTGTGTGTGTGTGTGTGTGTGTGTGTGTGTGTGTGTGTGTGCTGGGACTGAACTCAAATCTAATATAAATATCTAAAAATTTATGATAACATAAACAAATAAGTAAATGAGAAATCCAGACAAATCTGTCCAGAAAATTTCTATTTATTTATGTAACTACTCTGCCTTTAGGGAGAAACCTAACATCCAGACTTTTAGTGACAGAGTTGAGTAAGGACTAGGGAGTACCTTCCCCAGAGTACTAGAACTGGGAAGGAGAAATAAACAGACGATTTCTGGTGGAGCACTACCTTAGGTGGGTCAGCAGAATTAACATCAGTGGTGACATGAGATGTTGAAAGCACATACTTTGGATGTGAGGTAATGAGAAAATGACATTTTATCTCTGTTCTTTTTCCCAACCCCATGATCTCAGTCTACTAATGACAAATGTTCACGCAAATCTACCCCAGAAGGACTTCTCAAAATTTGCAAGGTGAGCAAACATTAGGGAGGACTGAAAATTTTTCACAACCTAAAAGACTCATATAAGCTCAGATCTTAAGACAGAAGTAAAACATCAGTTAAGATGGTGAGAGCAAACTGAAGTAGGGAATTCACTTGATAATACAGGATCACTTTTGTTTCATTAGTTGGATCAAAAGTATAATACTCAAGATATTCACAGTGAGAGAATCTGGGTATGGTGTTCATGAGAACTATATTTGCACATTTGAAAATTTGAAAATTCATAAATTTTCTGTAAATTTAAAATATAAAACATTTATCATTTTATTAATATATAATTTTATCATATATAAAATATTAAATACAATATATAATTTTATTATATAATAGATTATATTATGGAAATTAACACATAATATTATCTAATATAGTTTGATAATATATAGCATATCATGTATTGTAAAAATGAACACATATTATATAATATATAATGTTATTAAAATATTAATAACAATATAAAACAAAATAAAGTTTTAAAAAGCATAGATTCATACAAATTAAGGAAACTTTGTGAAATCTCAATAATCATTAAGTGTTGAATACATATTGTTATCGTGCAGTAGATGTTTCTGGCTTACATGGTCTCATCCTGTGCCTTCCAAACTGATAAAATATGATAACAGAAGAAACCTTGTATACTGGTATTCTTAGTGAATGCTTTTAGCTCTATTTTTCAGTTCTATAAAGCTATTTTGAAATAGAACTTATTTTAGTCTATTAATAGCATCAAGGATAAATGTACTTTTTTAATTACTAGATTTTGTAGATGTATCATTGGGATTGGGCTCCATGCAATCACTTGTTTTTTCCATTTTGATTAGTTGTAGGTTTCTGTGAGGAGAAAATGTTTCCTTGATGAGGGGTGAGCCTTATACTTATCTGTGGGTATGAGGATAAGTATCTAAAATGCAGTGAGAATTATGCTGTCTTAGTAACGTAGTAATTAAGTTCTCCAAGGTTTATGACCTTACTAGATCCTATTAGCTGGCCAATACCACATTCGATTTCCCTCGTGCTTAGCACGTGTTTAGCATGCCTTAAGTACAGTTAGAGAGCTGTTGGTTCCACCAAGCTCTGGGTGTCACTCTTCTACCCTTGGGGATATTGTGCCCTGAAGATTGTTGTTTTAGTTCATAGAAATCATAGCTGAGTAGGACTATTGGGAGCTTCCTTCCCTTAGAAGCGTCCATGGTATTTCCTAGTGAGGTGAAAGCTATTCCACAAGGAGGAGCCATCCAGGTCCAAACCGGATTGAATCCTCTGTCTCAAGAATTCAAAGTGCATGGTGTCTTCTGAGAAAGGGACTTGCCTTTAACCCCTGAGAAGAAAGCAAGGGAAACAAACAGAAATGTTTCTTTGGGGAGGCTTTTGTACAACTCTCGTCAAAAATTCAAAAGGGGGACATGCCAGCAGCAAACCACTGAACTGAGAACGGGATCCCCATTGAAGGAATCAGAGAAAGGAATGGAAGAGCTTGAAGGGGCTCGAGACCCCATATGAACAACAATGCCAAGCAGCGAGAGCTTCCAGGGACTAAGCCACTACCCAAAGACTATACATGGACTGACCCTGGGCTCCAACCTCATAGGTAGCAATGAATATCCTAGTAAGAGCACCAGTGGAAGGGGGAAGCCCTGGGTCCTGCTAAGACTGAACCCCCAGTGAGCGTGGTTGTGGGGGGGAGGACAGCAAGGAGGGGAGGAGGGGGAGGGGAACACCAATAAAGAGGGGGAGGGGGAGGGATTAGGGGGATGTTTGCCGGAGGCCGGAAAGGGAATAACATTGAAATGTAAATAAGAAATACTCAAGTTAATAAAAAAAAAAAAAAAAAAAACAAAAACAAAGGGGACATATCATGCCCGATGTTGGAGCTTTTGTTAGATAACCTCTGGCTTTTGTGGGAAACAGTTCAAATGGGGAATTTTCATTTAGATGATATATGTACATATACACATAAACTTACACGCATTATATGTAATTTTAGGTACATGGTAGGCTGATTATATTTTCAGATATCCAATGTTATGTTAGACTGCTCCTACCTTATGTACTAGTCTCCTTCCCTCTCTCTAAATTCTCCCTGTCCTATTTCCTTCTTCAAGTGCCTTGACCACCGCTATTCCCCTCTCTGTGACACCTCATGCTCTCCTTTACTTTCCTTGTGTCTGCAGCTAGTCCAGGCTATATGCTCACATCTGAAGACTTGGGCTAGGAATCATAAATAAGGCAGAGCATGTGATGTTTATCTTTCTGGGTCTGGGTTTCCTCACTCAATATGATTTTCTAGTTTCTCCCATTTAACTTCAAATGTCATTATTTCATCTTTCCTTACATTTTATAGTGACTACATACCACATTTTGATTACTGGCCCGTTGAAGAACATCCCATTTACTAGCTATTTTGAACAGGGATAAGCACAAGTAACTGGAGTTTCATTTCAACTCTTTTGACCATGAGCCAAGGAGTGATGTAACTGAATCATATGGGATATTTACTTTTAGCTTTTGGGGGTTCTGTACACTGATTTCCAGAGTGCACGGAACACTTTACAGAACTATAAACAGTGCACGAATTCCCCATTTCCCCATATCTCTATCCACTGCATTTGCTGTTGATTGTTTTTGTTTTTTGACCTTTGTCATTGTGATAGAGATAATATGAAATCTCAAGGTTGTTTAGATTTGAATATCCCTAACTGCTGGTGGGAATTAGCTTTTTAAAGACATTTCTTGGACATTTTATTTCTTCTTTTAATAATTCCCTGTTCAGATGTGTTGCCGCTTTTATCTACTTTGTAGAGGATTTTCTTTTCTTTTAATTATTTATTTATTTTAAGGTCTTCATATAGTGTATAGTTCATTTGAAAACAAAGACCTATATCTTACTGCAACCATCTAAATAAATATTTCTTCCATTATTAGGCTGGTTAGGACAGGATTTGTTTAGGTCAAGTTTTCAGTCTGGATATCTAGATGTCAGTAATATGTATAATGAAATAATATTTACTATGGGTTCACATGGGCACCCCTTATAGGGTTCTACAGCTAAGAAAAGACAGTAGAAACAAAAGAAAACAGTTAGTTGTATGGATTTTACATTCTAATCTATAAGGACATACAGGTATTGAGAAAGTTAACTTAAAGTGCATTTACTATGGAATACTAATTTAATTTTGTAGGAAGTCTTTCATTGGGGTATGTTTTATGTTTTTCTCATGATATCGCTGGCCATGTAGGTTTGGGGAGGAAGATCAAAGATCATAGAACTGCAGTATACTTGCTATCATAATATCAAGAGTACACGTTATCATTGATATTAATCTTTATGCCCTATCTGAGGTAGTGTTTGTCAAGAGTCTACATTGTCAACTTACTTTCATACTTAAGGAATGAAACACTATATTCCAACCCCTTGTGCGTGGGATATCCACATAAATAATTTTAATTTATTTGGCATTAGAGATTTCTCAGTTCTCATCTATTTTTATAATTTATAGATGATATAAATCATCTATTAATAACACCATGGAGCCACGAATATTTATTTTTTATTTTGGTTACAATTTTTCCCTTCATTATCTACCATGTTGCTTGAATTATCCTAGCTTTGGCTATTGGGTGCTCTTTTAATTGACTCTTGTCTCAGGACATATTCTATCTACTGTGGGCTAGTAAAAAAATTCACTGTCTCTTAATACTTTAAAATGATATATTATTTTCTGTTCTTGATAAAAATCCATAATTTCTTAATCTTTTCAAGGTTATAATTTAATTACATAGTTTCTTCCTTCCACTTCTTCCTTGTAAGTTTTCTCAAACACTCTCCCTGCCATTTTTCAAATTCCTGGCCATTTTTAAAAACATTGTTATTATATGGGTGTATGCATATATATTCTTAAATATAACCTATTCAGTTACATAATGTTATTACAGGTAGGTAATTTCTATAAATATTTTCAATGTAATATCTATGTTTATGTAAACAAAGGTTTTGTTTATGTGTATATATGTGTGCCATGAGAACAACTGGTGCTCATGGAGCCCAGAGATGATATTGAATATCCTGGAACTGAAGTCACAGATAATCGTGTACCACATTGCAGATGTAGGGAGCACATCCTCTCCTAAACCACGGGGCCATTTCCCCAGCTCCTGGTCTATATTTTCCTTTAATTTAAATATTAGTCCTGAGGTCTACAACTCTACTCCAGTATCTCATTGTGCCTTTCAGTTTTATATTGTCACAGATAAATTAATACAGAAGCAATTTAAGTGAGGAAGGATATTTTTTCTAGGTAATAATTTCAGAGTATATCAATCTACCAAGTCGGGGAAGGAAAGATAGTGGGAGTTGATTGGTCTATATCAATAGCAGTCTAAGATGGCAGGTCACAACTTGGTGACAGACAAGAAGCAAGTAGGGACTAGAAGTAGGGTCACGTTATAATCATAAAGACCCATTCTTAGTAACAAATCTCCATCAGCCGGGCTTCTTGACATAAAACTCCCGCAATTTCTCAAAATAGTGACACCAGTAGGATCAAGGATTCAGACACAGGATCCTGTTGGGGACATTCACACCCAAAACATAAGACACACGGGAGCCTTTCTCTTTCTCTGTGATTTCACCAACAAGAAGCTTGGTTTTCATCATTTCCCATATATTTATGTAATCGTCCAACAGCCATGAGTGTGCATAGCTTTTCAGCTGGGGCCATATTGATTTCCAAGGGCTGTGCAGAGCTGGCCCTGACCCTGATTGGCTGCAGCTCTCTAGAGAGTTGGTCTTGTACCTCAGCCAGTCAGCACAGAGCTGACTCTGGTGGTATGGAAATAGGTGAGCTGTCCCTGGAGGAATGTGAACAGGAGAGCTGAACCTGACCCTTGCTTGTAGCAGCATTGAGTGAACTGGCTGGGATAATGCTACAGAGCTTGCTCTGGCGGTGTAGTGCAGGAGAACTGGCAGGCTGACCAATTCAGCTAATACCCAGATTCAGGCCTTTGAGTTGGCCCATCCCAATGGCTAACTCCATCTATGAACTGCTGGGGCACATGGAGGGGATGGTCCTGCAGAATTAAAGCTGCAGGAGCTCTATGGCATAGGACAACAGCAGGATATCCAAGAAGAGTCCAGGTAAGGATCCAGTACTGATAGTGGAGTCAGTCTTTACAGTCCAATGATGCATTGAAATGATCATTAGCAAGTAAATAAGTTTGGACAAAAGGACATACAGTGTGACACACTGTGACACAGTGCAGCTTCGATGGTGAGATTGTTTTTGTTTTATTTAATTTGGTTTTGCCTTGTTTTGTTTATTCCTTTCTTCCTCCCTTTCTTTAGTTTTCTTCTGGAGATAAGATTGCAAGGGCAGAGACCGGGTATGAAGAGACAAGGAGATGTGTGGGATTGGAACACATGACATGAAGTTCATGAAGAGTCAATAAAAAGTTTTAAGAAAAGAATTTGCTAGGCATCCTGACAAGTTTTGTCAACTTGACAAAAGGTATATTTATCAGAGAGCAAGGAATCTCAACTGAGAAAACGCCTACACAAGACTGTTTCATACACAACCCTATAGGACATCTTCTTAATTAGTGACTGATAGACTGAAGATGGAGGGTCCAGCCCGTTTTTGGTGATGCTGTCCCTGAGCAAGTGGTCCTGAGTTCAATAAGTAAGCAGACTGAGCAAGACACGATAAGAGAGCCACTAAGGAACACCCCTCCGTGACCTCTGTATCAGTGTCCGTTTCCACTTCCCACTGTGCTTGAATTCCAGTCTTGACTTTACTTGATGATGAACAGGGATATGAAAGTGTGAGCTAAATAAACCCTTTCCTCCCCAAGTTAATCTGGGTATGGTACTTCATCACAATAACAGTAGCTACAACTAGGACAGTACGTGAAATTAACCACCAATGTTAATGCTCACAAGCTCAGCACTCAGGAGCCTGAAGCAGTACTACCATAAGTTAAAGGCTCAAAGTACAATTCATTTAATTTCATTAGACGGATCTTATTGTATGTGTATGATAAGGATGTATGTTAATTCCTCCTTAGACTTTCTAAACTTTCAGGAATTACCTCACCTTTTAAAAAATATTAGTGATGTGTATGCAGGTAGGGGGCATTAGAAGTTAAGTGCACATGCATATGGATGATAAGGGCTGATGGGTGAGAGCCACCAAGCTAGGCCACTTGAGTTCTATTTGAGAACCTGATGATAAAGACTAAAACTAATGCATTCCTACTGGTTGTCCTCTGTCATCCAAGGCAATCATATACATATAAGCATGTGTATATATTAAATAAATAAATGTAATAAATTAAAAGCAGATGTTCCATCTGCATCCAAACGCTTTAGGAAGGAAGTATATTTTCATGTTAAATTTAGTGCAGGTACTCAATTATTTTTAAGGAGTAGGCATTATTACATATTCAATTATAACTAAGTGACTGAAAATTACTGATGCTTATTTAAAGGGAGATTATGAATATTTTTACTTTAGAGTAGAGAAGACATTCACTGATCCTCTCACATCAAGCAGGTTTAAAGGAATAGGGGGACAGAAATCTCTTTCACCATTACACTATGATTCAACATATTGATTGCATATTCAACTCATTGATCCATGAGTAGGGAATTCTGAACTATGAAGACCCACGTGGAGTATGTATAAGTGTGGGGATGGGGTGACACTTTAGTCTAGCTGATGTTTGCCTTTCGGTGTTTGACCAGCTTCTCAGAAGTCCCCAAGCAAACAATCTAGAGTTAATGTTCCAGGTCTACTTATAAATCCAAGATTCTCATACATTATTAATTGTATCCGAGTCAACAGGTTTCTTATACATTTCAGGTCACATCCAATAGACTGATTTATAAGATTGAGAGCAAACTCTTGTTTAATTGTTTCATGATCCACTATGAGATTGTCTGTCTACAGCATTTCTTTGGGAAGCATGGTTTTAGGATCATGCCTCAGTCTTCAATGGGCAAGTGAACCATGTGGAGATCTGAACAATAGGGTCTGGAAAGCCTGTGAATCTGGCTGTGCTGAAAATTCCATGTGGTCCTGTGCACTTCTGGTCTGAATGTCAAACTTTGAGCAAGGTTACTTAAGACATTGTTTTCCACATTCACATGCTTTATTTATCTGAACCCCAGATATTAATCATATGAAACACAGTTGTCAAGATTCTAGCCTCATTATTTTTTATAGATATGAGATCTAAAAAGCATGGAGTATTCCTAATTCAGAGACTTCGAAATGTGTCTAGTTGCTACCCAAAAGCATGAAGAAGGGAGACGTGCTTCCTCTTCATTTGGTCATTAAACTTCAATTGGAAAAAAGATGAGAAATGCAAAGGTCCTTTCTATAAATACCTCCCTAGGTACCTCTATAAGGTAGGTCACAGATGAAACTTCCTATCATAAAATCATGGTTTTCCTCAACCTTGACTACTGAACAGAGCTATACACATGGTTGTATAATTATCAACACTGTCTCTATCCACTAAATAGTCTGATCTTATTTTCCTGGGTGATGGGTTTTCAGGTGTTGAGCTCCTGGAAGCTCCGATGGGAAATGGGTATTGGAACTGAAATATCTAGTTGCTAGAAAGTGTCGTCTGAAATCATTATGGAGAAAGAAAATCTACCTCATTATTTATTAATTGTTGCTGGACCTTTGCACTTATAATTATTTCAGGACAGTTTGTGACTTCCAAAAGCTATCTGTCAAATTTGTGTGTTCCAGTATTGTATCACATAGACATCCATTTAAATGTAGGCAAGATTTAATAAAATAAGTCAACCACTATCTACAGAAAGTTTGATGGAATTTGTGTTATTTGTGTAACTACTAGTCTGAATTCTATTGCATAATATCTCACTTTTTAAACATTATCTGTTATGATATTTGTCTAGAAAAATACTATACTGAATGTAGTCTAATACAGAGGACATAATTGAGTTCAAGCCTTAGTCCTAATCACTTGACCAATGAATACTAAACATGGTAACAACTACTTAAAATACAGCAGGACCATGAATACATCAGTATCATCTTCCTGAGTCTCTTCTAGCACCTCATCTTCATTAATGCCAAGGCTCTTGTTGTAGTTTTACAATCCAGGAGTTTATTCTGACCCTTGAAGCCATTATTTCCTAATTATCGTCCTTCACATCCAAATCCACCAAATCCATTTTATGTTCTCTTTCACATTTGCAGAATGCACATTTTATTTCATTTCCATAGCTTAAGTGCCATATGTGATCATTTGTCCTCTGCTCAGTCTTTTAAATCAGTCTACTTGAACTACATCTATTATGCTTCCTTCTCATCTTATCTTAGAGGCATTCTTAGGGAACTCTAAGTCTCTTATAATAAGGACAAATATGACCAAATGATCTTATGACTTAGCAGTGTCTCTGAGTTATTCTTGTCTTTGTTTCAGCCACGTTGACTTCAACTCGAACTCTAGCATATCTCTTCTCTTCTATAACGATTTATTGCATGAAACATCAATCAATGGGTACATCTTCTAGTACCCATTCTTCCTGCACATTCCAAGCTCATCGGAACATTCTTAGGAGGATCTTTCCCTTCCAACATTATTAGGGAAGTTACTCAAGTTATAGATAGTATCAAGTATCAGAGCTATATTTAAAACAGTTGCATTTTGAAACTTATTTGTGATGGTTTCATTAATGTGCATACATCTTCAGAGAGGACATATTTTAAGACAGGAGTCATGTTTTTATCTTGAACATAAAGTTCCTTACTTAGCACTGATCATAACATAGTTGATTCAAAAGAGAAAAGCTGATGTGGATGTGGAAGGATGAATATAAGGAGTAAGTTAAAGAAGAAAGGTAGGAGAAATGGACATGGATGTGGGAAAAAGGAAGGAAGGGAGAAAGGAAAGGAAAGAAAGAAGGGGGGGAAGAAGGAAGAAAGAAAATCCAAAAGCTGGGTTTATTTTTTAAAGATGTAGGTAACAAAGTATTTGTATGTTTTTTCCAGACAAAAGAAAAAGGAGATAGTACAAAGGAGAGTTTGGAGAAAGGAAAGGGATCGGGGGAATGATACAATTATATTACAATCTTAAAATCAGAAAGTGAAGCAGAAATTTCATGGATGGCGAATATCTTCCAACCTTCCCCTTACTGACCTACCTACTTTAGCTAGTTCCCACCTCCTAGTATCTGTAACCTCCCCAAATGATACAACCAAATAAGGAAAAATGTCCAATAATTACTCTATGAGGGAAATTTTATATTTAATCTCATTTCATGAATGTATATTTTCATGATAAATATCTCATTTTCCTCATTCATTTATTGATTGATAAGTCATTTTGTGATATATATATATATCTCACAGTGACCAGCAAGTAATCTGAAGATCCTTAATAAGATCCTTAATGTTCTGATTTCATTCCCCATGAGTATGTTCCCAGTTATGGGATTGTTGAATTAAATAGTATTTTTCGTTTTTTAATGACACTTCATAATGACATATAGAATCATTTAAAAGCTAAAAATACTATATTAATGTCTCCCAACTAGCTAGTTTCATGCTAACCCTCCTGTTACAAAAGAATTCTCCCTTCAACATATATTGTCAATAGTTTAATTGTCTTTTAAATAGTATCTTTTCAAACTAGCTGCCCACAAGCAATCTTATCTTAAATTGGAAAAGGCTGAAAGTATTTTTTCTAAGATCTGAAGCAAGTCAAGACTATCATTTTCACTTATTTTCTTTGGGATAGAAGAATTATCTACTACACATTTGAAAGAAAGGGAGCATGAAGATTAGAAAGAGAAAAGTCAAATGTTCTGTGTTTACAGATGTCATGACCATTTAAAAATGAAAATATCATCAAAATGACAAACAGAAGATGACATTTGGAAAATGGTTCTGGAGAGATCATGAAGCCCATGCAGACCACTGATAATAGACAACGTGAAACCAAATATCTCTGTCTTTCACTCTCAATAAAACTCAATACAAAATGGATGTGGATCAATGGCTAAGTATACTGTTCTTTCAGAGGACCCAAGTTCAGTTCCCAGAATCAATGACTGCTGGCTAACAATTGCCTATACCTCTAATTCCAGGATATTCAGTGTCACCTCTCGACCTTCGAGGGCACTGAGCACACTTATGCATGATTTTACACAGACATAGGCACATAAACGTAAATTAAATCCTAATGAAATAATTATGTTAAAAATAGAACTGATAGATATTTAAAATGAAACTAAAGCAATACAATCTAAAATTCAAGTGCAAATCAAAACTTTGAAATCTAACAGTCTTTTAGTTTTTTTAACAACAAAGCAAATGATATTTTAAAAAGTTCAGAAGCATTTATTCTCTAATATAAAAGTGAAATTTTTCCTTAGATCCTGAGGTCTGCAATAATGGGTAGACAACTGATTTGGGTATTAGAGTGAGATAAATAATTTGTCTAATTTGCATTTTGCTTTGTTTTAATGTGGTTCATATAAAGGTAACATCTTTCCTCTCACTCAGAACTGCAAATTCACTGTATGGAAACTACTTAATTTAGTAGAGTAAATGAACAGAAAAAGATAAAATCATCTAAATTTTTAAAAATCTAAGCATCTTACTTTAAAAATTGAAGTATATTTATAAATCAGAAGCATCCAAGGAAATCTAATTAGACACAAAATTGAATTTCTCAAAGGTTGTATGGCCGGATCTTCTTCTAAGGAGATGGGATTCCTTGCAGATTTACATTGCTATCATTTTCACATTAAAGTCTTTTGTCCATTTTCTATTGAGTTTTATTCAGGAAAAAGACAGAGATCTGACTCCCCCCTGTCTACTCTCACTTTCAGTCTTCTGCATCTGCTTCATGGTCTCTCCAGAACCGCTTACTACTAAATGTTTCCTGTTTATCATTTCCTCAGCCTTTTGATAATATTTTCATTTTAAAACAGTCATGGCATCTGTAAACATGGAATGTTTGATTGAGCTCCTGCTAAGTCTTCTATCCCACAGAGAAGTGAAAGTGACAGTCTTGACTTCTTCCTTATCTTAGAAAAAACACTATGCATTCCTTCTGAGGTCGGAGCCAAGTTGGACATCTATGACAGAGGTCATCGTGCTAAAAGGTTAACTGGTAACTGTTTTTTTTAAGTGTGGTAGAATGTGGACTAGACCATTGTGATGTCCAGAGCCATGATGCACCGAGCCCCATGCCTGGGTCTGCCTCCTACTTTAGCTGGGATCTGGTTTGATGAATTCATGGCCCACGTTACTACTGATGCCATGTGAATGTTCATGGTAAGTGCTTCAGTGAATCCATGTTGATGTCTATAGGCTTTATTACCACAGGAGGCCAGGTTGAGTGGCCTACACTGACAACCGAAGCCTTGTTGAAGTTTTGGGCCAGTGCTGCTCTTGTGGGTTGTGATCATGTCTGGCTCCTGCAGTGGTAGATAGAGAGCCATGCTAATGACTGTGGTCTGTACTACCACAGGATATCATGCTAAAGTCCATGGCACATGTGCTGCTGGAGATCGCATGGATGTCCATGGTATGCACTATGGCCACAAAACATGCATAAGTTCATGATCCAGGATTTCACTGACTAAAAAGAACAAAGAAGCTACTTTAGACAGAGTAGTGATTTCTTCAGACTCACAGTTGAGAAAGAGGGATATAGAAGTCTTTTGTGACAACCCGAAACCACCCCCCAAAGGAACAGCCAAGATAAAATGTCATCTAAGAGAACTCTGTAATATTGCGATAAGGGTGCTGATGTATATCTCTCCATAATTGATAGCTTCTGGCAGGGGTACAGGTGGGGAAGAATTCAGTTTTCTATGAGGCGCTAGTAACCCAGAGTTTTAGCTTCAGTGACTATATATGACCAACAAGAATTAGACTTGTTCTCTTCATCCTCCAGCTTTTCTCCTCTACCTCTTCTTCTTTTGTGTCTTCTGTGAGGGCATTCCAAGGGTAGGGGTGACAAATGTGGGAGGACCGGGAGGTGAGTGTATGCTCAAGGTTCATAATGTGAAATTCCCAATTAAGCAATAAAAATATTCTTTTAAAAGTTAGAAAGAAGAAGGAGAAGGAGAAGGAGAAGGAGAAGGAGAAGGAGAAGGAGAAGGAGAAGGAGAAGGAGAAGGAAAGGAAGGAGAAGACAAGAACAAAACCAGAATCAGCAGAATCTGGACTAGAATATCATTCTGGACCTCAGTAGTAACTTCAAATCATATAATGTCAGTAAACTTTGCAGAGTCAAATTCAGTTGTCTGGGTTCTGTTTAAGATCCAGTATCCTGTATTAAGATTTCTGTGTTTCTAACAAATTTCCAGGTAACCTTAGTATTTCCAGTTCATATCATACATGTTCCACACTCTCCATAGGCAGCACATCAAAGACCCTTTTGAAAATAAGATAAAAGGACTGACCAGTACTCTTAACTGGCTAGCCAAGTCATCGCAATCAGTGAAAAACTGATGATGTTAATACCACATAGCTCAATGTGATGTGTCCCTTCCCCCTGGGGTATTCCTCTTTAGACTTAGGCCCAGTGTTACCATGACCACGTCATCATAGCACATTCACTGACCAGCTGTGTGAAGTTTCAGCCTAAGATGAAGGGATAATGAAAGGCAATGTGGTACCCTGTTCATGGCTGAGGTATCACTGTAAGCTCCTCAATTCATATAAGCCTCTAACTGTATCAGCCAATCAAGTGGTGGCAGTGACGCCCCTGTGACTTTTTAAAGTCTCTGCAGTGTCCTTTTGATTCTCTTAGAATATTTTCCTTGGAATTCTCCATAGAATATACTTATCCCATTAAAGATATCTTCTAAGATCCCCAGTGCCAACATGAAGCACAGAGCTCTGCATTACTCATCCATACTCTATAATTAACACCAATGCCCAAGAGAGCCTTGAGTGCTCGATTCTCTTGCCTTGGTTTTCTATTAGGATTATGGGTTCACACTATCATGCCAATATTATAGTATATTTATTCCTTATACATATGTGTTCACATTAGTATTTAATTATAAATGAGGTACACTAAGAGTCAACAATAACTAATTATAAAAAGGAATGACTGTAACATTATTATGTGAATATATTCTCTTTCTCAAACTACTTTATTGCAGTTAAAGAACACTTCACAGCACAAGTTTTACAACATATTTAGCATTATTGATATAGGTATGCAATCCCAGAACTCAAGAGGCTGAAGCAGCAAGGTTAAAATTTTAAAGCCAACTGAGATTGCAGAGTAATTTCAAGGTCTGGGCTCTGTGAGAGACTCTCAAAAGTAATTGCCACATCATTATTCTTATGCTCCAGGACCATTACTAAATAAAAAGATTATTCAAACATCAGCACTGTTGATGAACAGTTCATCTGATTAGTAAGATGCCTAATTGACATGCAGGTACTGTAAATAGCATGGTCCTATTAGACAAAGGAACGCGTCACAACCAGAGGGACTTCGGAGAAGAAGGGTTTCCATCATACTATGTAGATCAAGGTGCACTTGGAAGCTTCTGAATTTTAATTTCAGAATTTTTTCAAACTTAGTTGATTGTAACTGAATCTGGACTGGAAAAGTATAGATATGGATTAACTCTCTCTTAGAACCAACCTGTCATAGTAAATGAAGAAGCCAATATAGATATTTTAAGAGAAAAGCTCAGTTCCTTTTCATGACACTACATAGACAGTTGGTTGTGCCAGAATGAAGATGAATATCTCATTCCCAGCCACTATCTGTCAGAAACTCACTGAAATTGACCAAAATACCACAAATATGGAAATATCCCCCATGCTTATGAATCGGTATGATTAATGCAGCAGGAAAGGTTGCACTACAAAAGCAGTCTGCAGATTAGGGCAGTATCCATCAATAGTCTAACACTGTGCTTTCCAGAAACTGAAAGGACAATTGTTATCTTCCCAAGGATATACACACATAACACAAACACAAAAAGAAACAAACATACACAAGTATACAAACACACAATGCACAACACACACACACACACACACACACACACACACATACACCAATCAAACAATAGCAACAATGACAATAACAAACAGGACAGCTAAAACAATCCTGAATAAAAACAGTACTGCTGGACTCATCACTATCCCATGTTTATATGTGTGCTACAGAGATGTAGGAATAAAAAAGACTTGTATTTGGCATAAAAACACCCACATTGGTCAGTGGAATTGAATTGAAGACATGGGCATTGATCCATACATCTATGGATATTTGTTTGGTTTCTTTGTTTTTACACACACACACACACACACACACACACACACACACACACAAATACACAAAAGGTAGCACCTTCACCAAATGGTGATGGTCAAACTAGATGGCTCTATGTAGAAAAATGCAAATTGATCCATGACTATCACGCTCGAAACTTAACTACGAATGGATCAGATACCTGAATATAAGGTGAGATATTCTGAATCTGATAGAAAGAAAATGTGGGGAATATGATGCTTGAACTCATTGCCAAAGGAAAGAACTATCTAAACATTGCACCAGTAGCATAGGAAGGCACTTATAACAAGGGTTAATAAAGGGCCTGTCATGAAGCTGAAAAAGTTCTTTGTAGCAAAGTACATAATCATTCAGGAAGGGTGGCAGCCTACACAATGGGAACAGAGCTTTAGCAGCTATGCATCTAATATCGACTATCTAAAATATTCAAACAAAAACAAAGATCCAATTAAACATCAAGAAAACAAATAACTCAATTTTTAGAAATAGGTACAGAACTGAGAATGTCCTCAAAAGATGAGACTCAAATGGTTGAAAAACACTTAAAGAAATGTTTAACATCCACAGCCATCGGTGAAATGAAAATTAACACTACTTTAAAATTTTCTTTTGCACTTGTCAGAATGGCCAAGTTCAATAAAAACAAATGATCACACATGTCAGAAATGATTCTGCGAAAGGGAGCACTTATTCATTACTAGTGGACACAGACACTGTAAGAATCAGTGTCATGGTTCCTCAGAAACCATGGGAATAAATTTACCTCAAGATACAACTATACCATTCCTGGCATATCCACATGGGATTCTATATCCGCAAATATTTGCACATTTACGTTCATTCCTGCTTCATTCGAATAGTCAGAAAAGGTGTCTGCTTTTCTTGCCTAAGAGAAAAGCTCAGTTCTTTTTCAGTCTACTGGTTCTTGTTCATGGTACTGAAAAGCACTCTGCGTGATACCAGAGGAGAAAAATAATCATTAACCTAGCTACAAAATTTGCCACCTAAAATAGTGACGTGCTGTGCAATAGTGGCACAGATTTATTGGATTAGTCAACTACTTTCTGATTGTACTTACAACATAAACTTCACACTGCTGAAGTGAACAGAAGCCAGAGTCTAGATAGGTTATGTGTCTAGGGGAAAACTAAATCCTATTATGCTGTTAAAGAACATAGTAGGGGTTGGGGATTTGGCTCAGTGGTAGGGCGCTTGCCTAGCAACCGCAAGGCCCTGGGTTCGGTCCCCAGCTCTGAAAAAAAAAAGAACATAATAATAAAATTATTCTTAACGATACCCATTCTACTATATGCATAGATCAGTGTCTCATTCAGCCATCATCATAGAAGCATCTTCTTGCAGTGTATAGGAACTAATACAGACACCACAAATAGAAAACATTCAGAGTGAAAGGGTATAGTGCACTCAGTCCTAAACGGGATAACTTCATCAAAGTCCTCCACATTAGGGCTCAAGTATCTATGTAGGAGAGGAGGCAGAAAGATTGTAAGAACCAAAGGTGATTCTTCTGGATGATATTGTATCTTCCAGACACAACATGACTGATACACATATGACCTCATAAACTGTGGGACCATACAGGACTTATACAGTTTCCAGACAAAGTCCCAGAACTGAAAGTGGGAAATGTTCATAAGTTCCCTTAAGCAGGAAGCTGTTTGAAATTGATATCCACTGGCAAAGGAAATGTTAGTTTTCTTCAATGAAGACTCATTGGGTATAGCAACCAGACTCAGAAAGTTAGCCAGCACAAAATGAACTTGAAACTATTTTTTTGCAGAGTTTGTATCATTTTTCTCTGTTTGGGTTGTTTTTATCCTCATTGGTCTTTTGCTTTTTTATTTTTGTTTTCTTTTTCTTTGTGTTTTCCTGTGTGGAAGGGCCAAGTGTATGTTTCTTGCTTTGTTTGTTTATTTCTTTTTTAGATAAATAGAAAGTGAAATGACATAAAGTTGGGTGGGTAGGGAGGCAAGGATGATCTGGGAGGAATTAAAGAAAAAATGTGATAAAATATATTGTATAAAATTATCTTAAATAAAACAATATTATAGAGGAGCACAATAATTAAACCTTCAGAAGGAGAGCAAGGCTCAGCTTAGCTCAGTATTGATGTAATGTCATCGGAGCTATAGACATGTTCAAAAAGAAAGTTCCATATGATTCTAGATGCAAGTCACACGGGGCTACACCTTCCTCAGATATTTGTCCTCTTACCTGAAGGCCAGAGAACAAAACTGAGACAGAAAGTCCTAATCATGCTTGCATACTGCCTAAAGTCTTGATGAATTGGGTCCCATAACATAATGAAATGTCTATGGTTTTATGTAACTAAACATGGGACTATTTGCTACCAAGGCATAGCTAGAACAAAGAGGTTTGCTGGGAGATACTACTTGGAGACATTTTTTTTCATGGATCTTTCACATTTCTTGAATAGTGTGATCAAAGTCATTAAGTGCCCTAGGTTCTAGCTGTGCTCATAAAGAACTGACTCAGTTGAGAGCTGCACCTCCCTCTAGAGCAAATGGGAAATATGATTACAGTTCTATGGTGGTTTGAATAAGTATGACCCTCCCCCTCCCCAGACTCATGTGCTTGAATGCTTGGCCAGTACAGGAGTGGCACTATTAGGAGGTATGGCCTTGTTGGAGTGCTTCATTGTGGAGGCTGTCTTTGAGGTCTCATATGCTCAAGCCACACCCAGTGGAGCAGCTCTCCTTGCTGCCTGAGGAACGAGATGTAGAACTCTCAGCCCCTTCTTAGCAATATGTCAGTCTGAATGCTGCCATGCTTCTTACCATGATGATAGTGGACTGAATCTCTCAAACTGTAAGCCAGACCCAATTAAATGTTTTTCTTTATAAAGGTGATTTGGTCCTGATGTCTCTTTACAGCAATAAAACTCTAACAAAGACAAGTCCTAAGGGAAAATGATGGTATATTTGGAACAAAAGCAAGACACAGATACTACCATTATATATATTTGAATTCCCTAAGAATAGACTTTTGATTTTCAAAAACTATTTTATGTAGAGATATTTATCAGACCTTGTGGCATCATCCTAAGGACAAGCATAACCAGCAGATGCTCATGCTGCTTCCCGTGTCATACATCTCTAAACAAATCTTATGTCTCCTGCCAGCAACATGCCAACCTGTAGCATGCAATCATGAAAAACAAAACAAAACAAAAAATGAAAAATAAAAAACGAGTCTTGAAAGCATATGGATTTAAAAATAGACCTGAGTCTAAAATCCTGTTCTTGTAGCCAAATCTGTATGACTTGGGTTAAGCTACTCAAACTTTCTGAATCATCTTCATCATTTACAAAGTAGGATATATTTAATGCATATATACATATATACAAATACAATATTATGTATAAGGTACCTAGAAGAGGGCTTGCTGTGTTCATGAAACTGGAGTCTTGTCAGTGACAATCCCCCCTGGATTTCCCATAATTCCCATGTCAACCCCTTCTGTTCATCTATGTGTTTCCTATTTCCTATTTAATAAGCAATAGACTTTGTCCTCAGTTTTATGGAGACTGTTATTTAGAGGCTATTTATTCAAGCTATTTTTATATTATAATATCATTTGTTCTGATTTGAGTCTTGGAAAAATGTCACCATTAGAGTGGTTTGTTCCTTTCTAAGATCTTAGTCAAAGTGAAGCATCATGATTCTCCTAGAGTTACTCCTTTAAATCTTCTCAGTACCTTTTAATGGAGAGCTACCAGTTGTTTAAAGAAAATCGGTCCCCAGCTCCGACAAAAAGAAAATAAAAGAAAAAAAAAAAGAAAATCTGTGAATTGGTTAGCTTTATTTACTCTAACTAGTGGAAGATACATTAAAAAAGATTAAAAGCAAATGTAAGTACCTGAAATGATCTAGAAGAAAAGCAGCTTTAGATATACTAATCCCTCATGACATGTTTTCGTGTAATAATATGTTTTTCTTCTTCTTCAACTAATGCTGCTGTAGCTGTGAGCCAACATGCTCACATACTTTATTTTTTAAATTCATCAC
Organism: Rattus rattus; assembly: GCF_011064425.1. Lineage (NCBI taxonomy): Eukaryota > Metazoa > Chordata > Mammalia > Rodentia > Muridae > Rattus > Rattus rattus. The sequence goes on along the minus strand of NC_046158.1, from coordinate 117,396,326 downwards.
TCGAGCTTGAAAGTAGATGTCATCAATAAATATTCAAGAGTAACTGGCAGAACCAAGACTCTCTCAGACAAAAATCACCCCTGACATGTGACTTCCTGAATCTGAGGGAGTAAGACTGGCTCAAAAACAACTAAGTCTGGATTAGCACATAAGCCTACTGTACAAGAGAAAATCTAAAGCCACAATGCTACAGCTTCAGTGGGAAGCCACAGGGGAAATGCTCGCCTATGTAGCATCTTTAGATTACTGTCTTGAAACAAAGCAGTGTATTCTGATATTTGGGGGTGAGTAAATCTAAGGAATTTAAATAGAACAGAACATAGAACAGCCAAGTTATAACAAATATTATATGATATAAGCTCATATAATAGCCCAAATTAATAGCTAGAGAGCCAACACACATACCTCAACTTTAAGTCAACAAAAACAACCCTGTAGATCTGTATTGTTCTCATAGCATTTGTGTGTGTGTGTGTGTGTGTGTGTGTGTGTGTGTGTGTGTGTCTGAGTCTGTGTTAGTGCATGCATGTACATACATGCGTGTAAACCCCTGCGTATTGGGGTGATTGTAGCAAGTTATCAATAGTTGACTTCCATTTTTGGGACCCAAATTCTATACCAGTTTGAAGATCACACAGAAAAATTTTCAGATGTGGTAACTACTTGTGTGTCTTCCTTTCTTCCACAGACTCTGGTTCAGTAATTCCAAGATGGGACCAGGATATTCACTGTCTGACAAACTTCTAGGTGGTGCTGTGCATTGAATACGAGTATATAAAAATGAATTCAGGATTCAGAGACACCTTTCAGAACTCTTAAGTCTGCATACCATCCAGAGGTTCCAGACTTGGGTGAACTTGCTGCTGCCCAGATCTGTGGCCTTGGAAGCATCCCAGATTACCTTGATAGGTTTTTCACATATGTAAGGTCAACAATGTGTGGATTACTAAATGTTGGTCATGATGGTGACTACTGAAATTGCATAGTGTATCTCTTCCTCTCAGAAGGTCTAGTATGGGCTGTTTCCGAGTGGTGGCTGTGGCAAAAATAAAGTAGCATAGTAGATCTCTTGAAGTCTGGTTTAGAGCAGGTCTGGCATCAATTCTGAACACTTTATTGACAGAAACAAGTGACAGCATAGTCAAGATTTAAGGTCAGGGCAAACTGAGTTGTCATTTTGTGGGAAGAGTTTTGGAGACTTGGAGTGCAAAGGATTTTACTTAGGGAGGTCATGAACCTATCACAGCCTCTAAGGTAGAGGCCCCCAGATCCTCTCCTGTCGTTCTAGATTTACCAGAAATACCAGTGATTGTAACTGAACAGCAAGGTGATTTTACTGGAAGGTGATGTGTAAATCAAAGTTTCATAGAGTTTGCTTTTAAACACCTGAAATCTGAAAATCCACAAATATATGAAGGAAAAAAGGAGCAGGGGCATCGATAATTAGTAGTTGGTTTCACTTGACGACAGGCCATGAATTCTCTTTGGGAAACTTGGATCCTTGAAAACAATAACATACCACCAAATGGAGCAAAAGAGACACCATGCAAAAAGTTAAAACCTAGAAAATTAAAGAAAAGTCAGTATGAATGCATAGTGTTAAATTAGAGGACACTTTGTCCTTGGTTCCCTGTTTCCTGTAGCTGAAACCATTTTAAGAGGTTTGCAGTAGGAGACCTGAAAAGAACTGCCTTTGTCCAAATTGTCATGAAGCTAAGCTCTGTTTCCATGCCCTCTGGACTACTGCTGCTCTCTTTTGCAGTTATAATGCCATGTTCCCACCAGCACTAGGAGTTCTTTCATTACTAGGAGACCTGTGGGTAAGAAGTTTGACATGGCTGTTCCTGGAGAATATTCCTTCTGCTACATAGGAGAGCAAATTATATGACTTCAAAGGTTCTTCTTTATACAATAATGAACATTGGACACACTCACTTTACTGGACACATACCATTCATAATTATTAATCATATTTAACAGAATTTGAAACGTTTACGAATCAAATGTGTTTTTTTTTTAAATCTCCCCAGTCTCAAAGCCTACATGCAATGCAAAACAGAGTTCAAAACAGGTGGATTTGTAAACCCTGGAGAGAGAGAGAGAGTTGCTGTGGGGGGGTGGCAGTTTCTTCCGGTTGGAGGGTACCAGTCTCAGCAGCTGGAACTGACCAAAGATTCTCTCCCGAGAAGGAAGCAAGTTTGTTCCTTCCCAAAGGCTTTGTTTATGTAACTCTCTAATTATAGTATCACCAAATCACAAGGATTTTGCCATGGGAAAATGTAAAGTCATTAAGCAACTTAAATACCACCCCACCCTCTTCAGGCAGACAACACAGTCATTAAGCAATTAATGCATGTTAAGACATTTCCAATTTTGTGACCTAGTGCAGGTTCAATCATTTGCGACTGGAGAGCATAGCTGGAACCTAGTCATTACCCTTCATGATGGGAAGCAGAGTGTTTTACATGCTTCTTTTAAAAATGAAATTCCAATCTCCAGCCCCCACAATGCACAGAGCATTAGCCTGGTTGCAAAACAAGACTGGATACTGTTTGCCAGTGCCTGGCATTTCCAATAGGTGTATGAGTCAGGCTTGGGCTTTAATCTTTGTTAATTGGCTGTCTTCAGAGCTTGTAGATTTCAGGCTTTCTAAACCCCGCTGTCAAATTCTGCTGACATGTTGGGCTGTGGTTTGTTTTGGGTCCCACGGAATGGAAAAAATCATCTACTTCTGTTTCCAAAACAATCACCAGGACCTGCATATCTCTTTGTAGCCAGGGTTGGTGACAATGTGACATGTGCTCTTGTGTAATAATAGAAATATGGACACATATGAAGGCAAAGAATAACCAGGTAATTTTCTACAAACTGTTCACTGAAAATGTTTGGCTTCTATAAATTGTATGCCTTTTCTATCTGCATTTGCTTAAATATCTCTCAGTCAGTCATGAAGTGCTCAGAGTGGAAATAAATCCATGTTATTTCTAAGAGGCAAGAACAGAGCATTTATGGAAGGAATGTCCATTGACATTTTCCATGTACTAGCACTGGGGGTGTGGGAATAGCATGATGAGTAAGGATTCCTAATCTCTCCTGGAGTACAGTATGGTGAGACAAGACAGATAATAGAGGATTAAGATAATACCTATGGCCAAGATACTGGATAAAAATAAAACACAGTAGTGTGCTGTTTAGTTCACAGGAGTTTATCATAGGTCTAGGTAACACAAAAGAACGGATGTTTATTAGACCCAAATATTTCGCACAAACCATTCAGACTCAAAGTTCTTGGGGCAGAAGGAAACTTCACTGTAAAATTTCCAAGTTAATGGATCAACACTATCCTGGTGAAAATAATAGAAAAAAATTCAACACTACAATTTTCTTTATCTAAAGAAGCTGTCAGTATGTATTTGTATGTACAACCTAAGGATTTGTCTCCTATTGAAAACGAACCTGGTTAATATTCATGTTTGTTTTCTTAAAATTTGGAAAAAGTATCACTGAAGCATTGTGAAGCTTTCTTGTAACATCTCTGCAGTGTGTGTGTGTGTGTGTGTGTGTGTGTGTGTGTGTGTGAACACGCACCCTAAAAATATTCTGATTTCAATAAAAGAAAGAAAATAAAAGAAATTCCATCACAAGACTTAGGGGCAAATTCCTAATGCTAGGTAAATTAATTACCTTTTGTTGTATTCGAACCACTCCCAGATGTGTTCAATGCCAAGCATTTGTTTAATCCATGTATCTGTATGTCCGTAAATTGACTATTCTCACTGAGCTCATTTGGAGTCTCATTTACTCTTTTATTTATTTCTTCAGTCTTAGGCAGGGAACACAGGACCTTGCACATCTAGGCACACCCTCTACCACTTATTTAGCTCTATAGCCTTCTCTTGGTCTTGATCACCTTCATCCATGTTCCTGTGGTCAACTTCAGTGTGGAACAATTTTGCTTCCTGGGTTTGGTGGATCATTCCAAAGGGAAAGACTTAGCTGAGCTGTTCATCTCCCAGGATCACACAGACTATCTAACACTAAGGCAGGATTCTAAGAGATGAAGCTGAAGTCTGAAAGTCTCCTGAAGGCTCAGCTCAGTGGGCCCAGAATGGGCACAGTCCCATTTCCTTGGAACACTGGAGATCAGAATCACTTACAAAGCTTCACGCTTGGTGAGGGAAATGAGTGAAAACAGATAGAGGTAGAGAATATTGCTACGCCAAGATGGAGCATTCCAACCAACAAGCTGTGGCTAAATGGTTCCTTCTAAAGCCTTTTGTGAGACAGTAACAGCCACCAGGAACGATGTCCTGGATTTGCCCTTCAGACCGAAGCTGACATATGGCTGAGCTTTGGTCCAGAGGTTGAGGGAAGGAGCATGCCTTTGGCTTTCAATCCAGTACATGTTTACAGAGCCTCTTACGTAAACTAGATATGTATCGTTGGTGGTGGTTGTCTGCTGCCTGGATGTAATAATCACTTACTTCCTTTTGTTTGTTGTGGTTAGTTCACTTTCAAGGAAGAAAGACAAAAATTTCTAAGTGGAACAAATGCTAAGAGGCGAGGGAAAGGAAATAGTGAAAGAATGAGAGCATCCCTTAAGGGCAAGGATGGGACCCTAGCCAGGATGCCAGAGTCTCCAGCTGGAAGTGATCCTGCACTTCAAAACACTTACTCTTGCTCTTGGTACATATTTGATGTACCTGGGAAGGTTTGCAAGCTCCTGGTCCTCAGGCCACACCCCCAGGGCAATGCAATGGGATTCACCAGGGCTGGAATTCAAGCACTAGATATTTTCAAATCACCCATATGAATCTAAGAGCAATCAAATTGTGAAAGATGGATCTGTGATCTTGAGTCCTCTCAGTGACATTTAGTCTGGATCATGTCAGCCATACATGTCTGCAACTCACCTGAAGGGTAGCCACATCTTTCTCCATCATCTTTCTCCATCAGTGTTTCATAGGAACTCAATAATAATGGGATTCCTTGTTAATCTTTTGAAATCAGATAGAGCACTGGGCCCTGGAGTTTAATAATCATTGGCTTGAAAGTTGCCCCTTATCAAAATGTCATAGTCCTTCTCAACAGAGTAATCACCTATATCAAGAAAACCTGATTTGTGGAAATCAATGACAGTTTTAGTTGAAATATTCTTTCTGTTCAGAGTAGCTAAAGGTATTTTTACAAAGATTTTAGGTAAAAACCATATTCAATTTTTAATGAGTAAAGTCATAATATTAAATGCCCTAAGATATGCTTCTATAATTAAAATTTACTCTTTCTTGTTTGCATTACCTACAGCAGGGCAACTATTTTCAAAACGCTAATGTTGAGTTAGATTTTTCTGTTACTTCAACCAGGTGATGGGTACAGATTCAAGCTAAATGGCTTAAATATCCAAATAAAACCTGGGCCCTGTGTGGTTTTCTTTTGTCCACAGAAGCAGACTATGATCCTCATGCTCTAGCAGAAATGTGATTTTAGCCAGCTGCAGACAATTTTTCTTTTTGCAATTGTGTGACTGTTGAATGTCTAGGGACTCTTGAGAGGGTATGGAAATAAATTCTAGTGCTCCAAGAGACCGGTTTGGTTTGGTTGTTGTTGGTAGTTGGGTTTTATTGGTTGTTGATGGTCATGATAGTTGGTTGCTATTGGTAGAAGTTTGTTAAGTAGTCATGTACAGGGAAGAAACAACAAAAACAGTAAATTAGATACCCTGCTAGCAAAGATCAAATTTTCCCCCAAGGAACTTGACACTCCCAACAATCAGCAGGAAGTAATCTCGTGATAAAGTTACCTTCTTTGTTACCCCTGACTTTAATCAGGGATCTCTTTCCCTTTCTCACTATTCTTTTTTCTGTCCTATCTAGTGTTAGAGGACTGAAAGGGTGATAGAAAAGGAGGTGGAGATGGGTGGAAGAAAGAAGAACCCACAAAGTAGTCAAGAACAGCTACAGACAAACCTTTTGTCTCCCCATAATATTCTCCAAAGCGAGACAGCAAACCTGGCATCTGTCCCCAGGCCCTGGAGCCAGATCTCTACAGCTGCTTCAAGTTCAGAACCATCAAGGCCGAGCTCAAGCCTCCTCCTCCTACCTTCTCCTGCCAAGGACCAGAGGATTATAGCCCTTCCAGAACCAGTATCAAAGGACACCATTCACAAAGGGTGAGGAGAGTTCCTTCCAGTTCAAAGCTGCAGCCTCTGATACCCTAGCAGTTAGACAAGCCTGTCCACATTCTGAATAAAAGGGGGGGCACCACTCCCTGAGAACTGGGCAACTATCAGATTTAGAAAAGTTGACAAGTTGAAAACCGAGCAAGTCTATAATCTCATCAACGGTAGGAAATGCACAGTTATTTTAATGTAATTCAAGATTTTAGAACCTTAAATTGCAATTTCTATTGACTACTGCTTTTATTTATTGTTTGTTTACTGATAGGAGTTCTCAAGTGCAAATGAAAGCAGATGGGGAGGGGTAAAACTCACACAGCTGCCACTTCGGTCCCACACATTTTAGCATTTTGCTGCATTCATCCCATCCCTTTTCCTCAAGTGGGTGAGACTTAGAAACTTAAACAATGCAATATTCTTGCAGCCTTCTCCACTTCAATATGTGTAACTGAAGATAAAGACGTGCTCCTCCACTAGCCAGAACATCACCACGCTTAGCCCAACATGTGCTTTCTTTGTGCGAGCTTATTCTTCGGTACACTGTAAAGTTTCTACAATTGTTCACAGATATTTCAAGTGGCTCCTTGGCTCATTCCATGGCAGATTCAGTCCAGATGCAATTTCTCAATTAGGATGCAGAGAAAGCAGTCTTTTTGTTACACTCTGAGAGAAATGGCTGCAAGTGTCGTTATCAGTCCTAGAAAACTGGGGGTGGGGTTGTAATGTTTGGGAGGATGATAAAAGAAACAAATAGAAAGCTTTTTTAAATTGGCTATTTTCTTTATTTACATTTCAAATGTTAACACCTTTCCCCTTTCCCTTCTGGAACCCTCATATTCCATCCCCCTCCCCGCCTCTCTGAGGGTACTCTCCCACCTACCCACTCCCGCTGCCTCCCTGCCCCGGTGTTCCCCTACACTGGGGAATTGAGCCTTCACAGAGCCAAGGGCCAATCCTCCCATATGTAGCCCTCTACTACATGTGTGACTGGAGCCATGGGTCCTTCCATGCGTGTTCATTGGTTGGTGGTTTAGTAGCTGGGAGCTCTGAGGGGTCCGGTTGGTTGATATTGTTCTACCTATTGGGTTGCAAACCCCTTCGGCTCCTTCGGTCCTTTCTCTAAATCCACCACTGGGGATTCCATTCTCAGTCCAATGGTTGGCTGCAAGCATCTGCCTCTGTATTGGTCAGGCTCTAGCAGTACCTCTCAGAAGACTGATATATCAGGCTCCTGTAAGCAAGTACTTCTTGGCATACACAATAGTGTCTGGGTTTGGCGTCTGTATATCGGATGGATCCCCAGGTGCAGCAGTCTCTAATGGCTTTTCCTTCAGTCTCTGCTCCACACTTTATCTCTGTATTTCCTTTAGACAGGAGCAATTCAGGGTTAAAAATTTGGAGATGAGTGGGTGGCCCCATCCCCCAACCAGGGACCTTGCCTAACCTCTTGGTATGGTCTCTACAGGTTCTCCCTCCCCTTTGTTGGGAATTTCAGCTAATTTCATCCCTGTTGGGTCCTGGGAGTCTCCTGCTTTCCAGACATCTAGGACTTGTGGGCAACTACCTCCAGTTCCCCATCCCCCATTGCTACACATCTCTGTTCAATTTCCTGACCCTCTGTATATCATCCCCATCTCCTCTCATACCTGACCCTGCCCCCCTTATCTGCTCTCCTCCTCCTCTCTTCCTCCCAAGTCCCTCCCACCCTCTACCTTGTTCCCACTTCTAAGTACTGACACATCCACACCTTGGTCTTTCTTCTTCTTGAGCTTCGTATGGTCTGTAAATTGTATCTTGGGTGAGTTTCTGACTACGCAGAAAACAGGCTATTGGGAAACCCCTGGATGGAGGTGGAAAGTGTCAAGTTGAATTCAGTGAACCAGTTTGCACATCAATATGTAAAATTTATGCACCATGTATATGCTGTGTAGGGAAAGAGTAGGGGAGCTACTGAACATTTCTTAGTTCAAAAGGGAAAAACATAAGGGAGAATGAGATATTAGAAATGGGGCTGGAATTTCATAAAAACATAACCTCCAGTATTTGGGAGACAGAAGCAGGTAAATCTTTGAGTTCAAGATGAGGTAGGTTATTCTACTTTAGAAGTTCCAAGACGGCCAGTCAAGCCTACATAGTAAGATTCTGCCTGAAAACAGATTAGAACAGCCCGATATTTCTTGATAGCAAAAAAACCACAGAGTTCCCAGGGCAAAGGCACAGGAGCAGCAGAACTGAACAGAGCTGCTTGGTATCCACCTGCTTCCACAGAGCTCCTTAGACATGCAAGTGCCCTGGCCCCACCCCAGACCCCAGGGGAACCCTCTCAGGATGTGAGCCAGAGGCCTGCTGCAGCATGCTGCCACAGAGATCTGCACACACATTCTTTGTCTGACTTTGAGGGCTCCTTCAGTACTCCAGTCAAGACTGCCCCATTGCATGTTTGCTTCTCTCAAAGGCACCTTCTATCTTTTCCTGTCTTTTCCCATAGCATAGATGATTCTCTACTTGTAAAATACTAGAAGCAAGAGAGCCAAGACAAACGCACCCAGTACCGCCAAACCAAAAGAAAAAAACAAGTCAAAAGTCCTTCAATTTTCTACATTCCTTGTTCTTTTGTCTTTAATGCTTCAGATCACCTATGAAATGTAACCTTGAGAGACATAGTCTCATGAAACAGTGCATTTAAGAAAATGCAAACCACCTTTCTCAACCCCTTCCCAGGATCCCCATGAATTAGCACACTGATCCTTTCTCCATATTTGTCTAGCTCACCCGAAGCATGCATGAAATTTAGCTCGTCAAGCTTCTTGCATCCATTCTATTTGACTTCTTATTTGTTTCATAGCCTCTACCATCCAACTTCCCCACTAAACAGGAACGTTTCTTTACCATTGTCTCTCCTGCAGAAGTAGCATCTGTGATTTTCATTCTGGCAGCCACTGGACTGAGCATGGTGTATAGGCATAACTTGGATGAAATTCATATATCTACTCTTCAACAGATCAAGCTATATAACCTCCTACCATCTGGCATCTACATCTTTTTACCAAATTATCAATCTATCCCTACTAGGCCCTTTCTCACTTCCTTTAATTAGCGAAACTCAAGCCTTGAGTCTCATATCATCTCATTTTACTATCGCTCTACCCCAGATCCTTTGCACATATCTTTTTCTATTTGTTTCTATGGTGCTTGCCTCAGCCTCCTTGAGCTCTTCAAAATATTACTAAGCATAGTCATGGTGATACCCACTAATGGGCTTCAGTGAAAGAGTGCAAGAAAATAAGTCCGTGGTTAGAATACGAAAACCAGTTCCAACCTTACTGCCCATTAAAGGTTCCAAATGTCAGATGTCAATGGAGTATAACTCTCAGGAAAGCCTACTCTACAGCGTCACAGCTGCAGTGCCTTGCTCAGCATATATACACTGCTTTATCACTGCAGCCATGACTGTTTTCATTATTCTAAATTAATGGTTTTGTTCACGCTAAGTAGGTGCTGTGCCACTGTGGTAGACCACAGTGCCCTTTGTCATCTAAATGGATATTTATCTTTTGATCATTATATGGAAGATCAGGGTTAAAGTCTAAGAAAGGCTCTGAGTAGATGAAGTCAGCTTCCTTATGTTACTGAGCCCCGCTGAGTGCTTTTTCTCATGCCGGATCTGTGGCTTCCTGGGAATCTTATCATAGGTTGGTTAACAATGGAAGCATCGTGGGAATTTGAGACATAGGCCATGTGTGTGTTTCTGTGTGGTGTGTGTGTGTGTGTGTGTGTGTGTGTGTGTGGTGTTGTGTGTTGTGTGTTGTGTGTTGTGTGTTGTGTGGGGTGGTGTGTGTGTACATGTGCATGCTCATGTGTGTTGTGTGTGTATGTGCATGTGCATGTTTGTGTGTGTGTACACACATGCACACATGCACACATGCATGGGTGCCTGCATACACACAGTGTTGCTGTCAAGAGCCGCTTTGGGGAGCAGCCAACTCTCTCAGCATCTCTGAAATTGCCTCCCAACTTCTCTTCTTTCTAATGAGGTGGCTGCAAAGAGCTTGAGAATGAGACCAGGAGAAGCTGCAGTCAGGATTTCCTACAGCCTCATGCCACCCACGGTGGCTCAGCCTACGCTTCTGGCACAAACAGTGAAAAGTCAGGACATGCTGTTCCTGTACAAGTCATTCATGTATGCCTCAGGATCATTTGAAGCTTGAAGCTGAAGGGCGAATGGCTCTAAGTCCTTAAATTGGATAGAGTCAGTTTTCGTACTTTTTTGTAAATTCATTAAAGTAATAACCCCACTGTTCTGAGTCCCCTGAGGAACCCATTTCTCCACAGGACTGTTAATGATTACATAAAATGCAGTAACAGCAAAATCAGCAGCCAAGCCAAAAGGAAAACAAAGCTTAGAAAATGATGATAGAGTGACGTATGGAGTTATACCCATTTTAGACATATCATCCCGAACTCAAAAGTAGTCAAAGAGTAAGCATTCTGAATTATTGTTACTTTTGGATTTTGGGAAGCAACATGGAGCATGTGATTCTGGTAATATCACAATAAAACATATGCCACACATCTGGGAAATAAGTTCCATTTTAGTCATTTTCCAGAGCAAAGAGGATACTCACATTTATTGGGCACAGAGAGTTTTGCACATATCTTCAAATGTAATCCTTAAGGAGCCCGCAATTACACTGAACATCAACAAGTGTAGACAAAGATATTAGGGCTTGAAGAAGTCAAGAATATTGTACATTTTGATCTCATAGTGAGACTGTCTATATCAGCACACCCCACAGCAGGCCCAATATATTCAGGAGTAGTTGGCTAGGAGTAGTCAGCCAAGGCAAATCTGACCCAATGCTTAGTGTGTGTGTGTGTGTGTGTGTGTGTGTGTGTGTGTGTGTGTGTGTGTGTGTGCGCGTGTGTGCATGCTTTTCTGTTGTTTGTTTGTTTATTTCTCTCTAACAAAGAGAAAGAACATAAAGTCGGATTAGGGGAAGATCTGAAAGGAGTTGGGGGAGGAGAAAGAATATGATCAAAGTATAGTGTATGAAATTCTCAAAAAATAAACAAAAGCATAAGAAAAATAACAAATCGATATGAAAAAAAGAATATTATAGTTCAAAACTGGATTAGGACATGGATTCAATCATTCCTCAGCTCTCCTGTCTCTCCCTTTCCAAAATGTTTGTATTGAAGAACCATTTCATATGCAAACTTAGGGTGCGTCTGCTTGTAAAGTGCTCAACTTTCCACTTAGAAAATAAAGCTCTCAAACAAAGACAACGAAGATGGCTAACACACCCAAACCTATTTCGTAGCTCTGCTGAAGCCTACCCTATGCAGTAAATCAGTACTTTTGCTATCAGTATTGTTATCTTTTTATTTATGAGCAAGAGTAAATGGAATAGAACACTATGTCAGCTAAAAGCCATAGTGGTGACTTCTTCAACCCCACCATAGCTTGTGAAATTCATATTATAAAATGTTACAAATCATTGCTTTTCACTTGTATAATGTTGTATAATATTCTTTACAAAACTAACCATACAAGTTTATACAGTTGATGCATGTGAAGCCTTGACTATTTCTCACTACTACAAATAATTCTGGTGAACCTATGTAATTGTTTTTGCCTGGGAGTAGAAGTTCTACATTACAGATGCATAGTGTCAGCTATAAGGAATGGTGTTAAAAGAACACGCAGATTGGTTGTACTAATCCCATCCAACCAGCAGCTTACGTCATTTACAGCTCCCGGTGCCCATCGCGCCTTGAGAGTTTGCATTTTCACTCAGTGCATTATAAGACTATATGGATATTTCACTGAAATTGTGCATTTTTAAAATTCATACCTCTTTCATGGATTGCATTTATTTTTTAGGTACCTAACTAGAGCTTTAAAATTCAGGCTGAAGTCCTAAAATTATTCATAGCAAAACAGCTCTTCCATTAACAGCAGCAAAAAAATAGCATCTTTTAGTGAGATCCAGTGCACTAATGATTGTTTAAAAAAAGATCCCATATGCATATATGTATATAAGTTATTATATAAAACAACTACACATAGGATTATATGCATTATATATATTATATATGCATTATATATAAAATATAATATATATGCATTATATATAAAATATAATATATATGCATTATATATAATATATAATATATATGCATTATATATTATATAACATATATAATATATAATGCATATAAATCCTGCCACAGGGACACCAATACATTTATATCCATTGATGCTCTATTCAGTAAAACTAGGAAAAAAGAGTCAACAGCCGACATGTCCATCAACAGATTAATGGATAATGAGAATATATTCCTGTATACACTATTTTCAGCTTTAGATAAAATTGGATCTGTGAAAATTGCAGGAAATACGGAAGGAACTGGAAATTATTTCATGAGGGGGATTACATACTTCTGGAGACAAATATAGCATGCTATTGTTCACATGTGAAGTGCTGCTGCTTCTAAATTTTATATATGTCTACTTATGTGCAAATGACTGTGAGTATACAGTAAAACTAGATGTGAGACTATGAAGAAGAAAGGGGTAAGAGACTATAATGAGAGATAATGGTGGAAAAAGAACCAGAGGAGGCAGAAGTGTACAAATGAAGTAATTGGAAGAGAGATGTAGAGAAGAAGATAAAGCAAAAAAAAAAATGGATGAAAAGGCTATAACCATACCTGTGACTTTGCATATTTTAAAAATTAATGTTATTAAGGGACTATGAGATGCAGTTAGTAGGGGTGGAACAGGTTGTACCCTAGCCCCGTTATCCGTCCCATCTCCAGACATGCTCTCTCCTAGCAGCTCCTCCAATTAAGTAGTAGAGCATGCTCCCCAGTCTGTAAATACAGCCTGGCACTCTACTTCATTCTGGTGAGTGGCACACAACAGAAGTGACAGTGAGTCAGGTCACCTTATGCATGGAAACTGTGTTCTAGTTTCTAATAATTTAGTTGGAATTTTATTGAGACACCAAGTGGCCAAGCCCATGTTAGCCTCTGGGAGGATAAGAGACATCTGGACCATACAGAATTGTCTTGGTTGACTGAACAGAGTCTCAAGCAAGCCTCATTCAAGCCTTCTTAGACCGAGACAGCAGCAGAACCATGGAACATGTAAGAAAATTATTAAATGACTGTTATTTGTATTCACCGACTATCTCTCAATACCAGCTATGGCAGGGTCATCCTACTTTATACATTCACCTTACAGCAGCTTCTGAGTCTGAATTTCTCTGGCCTTATGGTCTTTTTCTTTTTACTTGAGGCAGTGGGGTCAGGAGTGGGGAACCCTTGCACTCTGTTGTGTTTCAAAGCAGTCATTTGAAGTCCTGTTCCTTCCCCCTCCTCCTTCTACCTCCACCATCTTAAAGACCTTTGCAGGGGCTGGGGATTTAGCTCAGCGGTAGAGCGCTTACCTAGGAAGCGCAAGGCCCTGGGTTCGGTCCCCAGCTCCGGAAAAAAAAAAAAAAAAGACCTTTACAGAAGATGTTGAACAATCCCTAGTCCAAACAGGCTCTAGGAAAACAAGCTGTCTTCTGTGATCCAATTTACTTCTGGATGAGAACAGCAGTCAGTTCCCAAGTACAGCCTAGGAAAGCCAGGAATCGCCTATGTCAGCACATGCAGCATGCCTGGAACTCTGATGTTCTGCCAAAGAGTCCTCCTCCCAAAGCAATCAAACCACCTCTTTGCCAGTGGTGAAAACACTGTCTTTGATGTCTCACCGGATCTGTGCTAAAGTATTTCCAATAAAGAAGATGACTCTGCAGAAATCTAGTCTTGTTAAAGAGGCAATGTGTCAGAAAGGGCCAGAGAAAGGCCTTAACTTCATAGGATTCGGTGGGAGCTTATTGAATAAGACTCAGAACAAGCAGACCGGAGATGGGACCTGAATTCAGCATTTCTAACTAGCTCTTGGAGTGTGCTGATATAGAGTCAATAGATAATGCATTAGCTTTGGACAGACTGGTCTACAACCAGGGTATCAGCCTCAGCTTTCTCATCTGTTTCTTGGGTTGGTACAAGAACTGTATGAAACCACATATGTAATGGACTAATCCATTAGGTTCTGGAACGTAGCACACAAAGAGTTATTGTATTATATAAAGATGTCTATAGTCTTTCACAGGCACTCTCCATAAAAACAGGTCTCAGTTCTTATTAGGATTTCTGTGCCCAGGTTGGTTTTAATATTTTCAGAGACCCATGGTTTCCCTGGCATCTTTGCAAGCACTATAAATTAAAGAGATAAGGTGTTTTGCGTTCTATTCATGACGAGAGGAATTAAGAGTGGGACATCACAGAGGGTCTACCCTGAGTCAAGAATCTTATACAAAATAGTAGAGTCAACTTCTTTCATTATCCTCATTTATTCCCTGTCCTACAGTCTGCTGGATTATGTATGCACACGTGATATGCATTTCCCTTTGTATCAAAAGTTAAATTTGAGAAAAAAATTAATTTGTCCTGAAAATTAGAGTAACTGAAAGTACTCTAGTTTTTCAAATCCACTTTCCTTATATACATCTAATTTATTGCTAATTAAGAGCAAAACCACAGGGTTTAGGGTTTGGGTTTTTTTTTTGTGTGTGTGTGATTGTTAAAAATCATGATTAAATCATCTAGGAGGTTAAAGATCCATACCTCTTAGGGTCAGAAGTGGCATGTCTGAGGACAGATTGTTAGATTCTGGGGTCTTTGACTTTGACCTAATGAACTGTTAAATCTAAATGATTTATAACATGATAGCATATTGTAAAGTCAGAAAATGTGGGAGGGGCCTAAATGAAGGAAGTGAGTACCTGGGTTGTGTCTTTGGGGGCTATCCAAGCCTCTTCCTAAATCCTCCTTTCTCTATTTCCTGTCCATCATGATAGAAACTGATCAGCTGTGCCGCACTGTCCCTGTCATGGTGGGTGGAAATTTCTGAAGTAGTTGCCCCAAGTAAAGCTTCCTCCCTTTGGGTTGTTCATGTCCAATAGTTTGGTGGCAGCAATTAAAAGCAACCCACACATTTAGAAATAATAAGAAAAGTCTATCCAAAGAATAGGTTCCCTGAACTCTTACACCAACCATATCCCATGGACATTTTGAATCAACACCACATGGACATTTACCAGAAATGATGAAAGATGGGTCTCTCAGCAGACCTGCTAAATCAAGATATCTGGTACAGGGCCCAGAATTCTCCATTTCAACAACCTTTTCAAGAGATGCTGAGGCCTGTCCAGTTTGAGGATGATGGCCTTGGGGCTTCAGTTCTAAGAGCATTAATTTGGTCCCTTTCCACTTTTTAGAACAACTGAGCTAGAATCTGTTATGTTAACCATATCAAGAGATTTGTACAGTCTTCCTGAAGTGTGGGAAATAATATTCAATCTGGGGAAAACTTTGTGTGTGTGTGTGTATGTGTGTGTGTGTGTGTGTATGTGTGTGTGTGAGAGAACGTGCACATGTGTAGCATATATGTTGTGTACATGTGTAGCACATATGTTGCATACACATCAATGGATAGGGACATGTATATATGAAGGCCACAGTGTCTTCCTCCATCACATTACCATTTTGCCATGAGCCAGTGTCCCTCATAGAATCAGATACTTGCTCTTTGCTTGACTCTCTGGCCAGAGTGTTCTGAGATTCCTGCAATGTTCACCCAAGCTCTATCTCATCCGGGTTTACAGGCACTTGAAGCTGTGCCATGCTTTTACTAAGGTGGCGGGAATTTGAACTTAATTTTTTACACATGCAGAGCAAGCACCAATGGAGCCACCTCCCAATTCCCCCAATCCAAGCAAAACTTTCCCCTATTTGTCCTAAGGGGAACTGATTAAATAAGGTAGACACAATACAAATAAATTCCTGGAAAAGTAGAGGAAGAGTCTGCCTAGTACTGTGCTTGTATTGATGTGAAGCAAGTGAGGATTGAGTCCTTCAGGCCTCACTGTTCCGCTATTTAGATGCTGTTGAGGGGTACATTGGGCTTAAGTGAAGTCAATTACAGACATCAATCTTGCTCTGAAAATATTCAAAATAATTCCCATCTTGGCGACAATTTTTTGAAAGAATGGCTTCTTTGCTCCATTTCTGGTCAGCTCAGATCAGAGGTTGATACCGAACAGAATAGGAGGGAGGGCTGTGTCACTCAGGGAAGGGAAAGCATTCCTTCCCAAGTTGGAACCCAAGGTTCTGGCCTTAAAAGTGGCTGTCTCTGCCAGGTCTGGCTTCCTGGAGGCCCGGAGTATAGAAAGTCCTGTGGTACAATGCCTTCTGGTCAAGATGCTCCACATCAACCAGTGTTTTTATCTTGCGCACGCCGTGTTCTTCACAACCCTGGCAATCAGGCAGGATCTGCATCCATGCCTTGGCTTGTCTTTTACTTTTTTTCACATTCTCAGCATAAATATAGAGCAGGTAGGCCCCTGTGGGTATCCCAGCTAGTTATGGTACCAGAATAATCAACGGAGGGTATATTAATTTCAGACTTATTCAAAGGTATATACATATCTTTATATTTATCAGCTGCTGACATATAAGACTCACTAGACCTTGTAAGGAATGAATATCAAATTCGATTAGGCATGTAATGTTTCTATTGTGTGAACATGACTTATAGGAAACAGGGAGAGGGTTCAAAGGCTGTCAGTCCTTGTTTGATGCAGGTCTGAGTTCCATAAAGAGGAGAGTAAAGGAAAGAAGGCTAAGTAGAAGTACCCTAGAACATTGTTTAGTCTAAGAAGGTTTTTTTCACTGATAGAAGAGAATCTCTCAGTCAAAGTTGGCTACCAGGAGGGCCTCATGCATTCTGGAAAGGGGACTTTTCTAGTTTTCCTATATAGATTGTCACTGAATGGACACAGCCTCTGTGCAAGGAAGGCAACTGATTAATGACAATTAAAGCCATTAATCACTGCCTCTACAGATGGGGGTCTATAACGTACAATGTCACGTCCATAATTATCCTTTTTCTTGTTGTAAAGCATTATTTATTACATATATTATGTAAGCATTCTTTAAATGACAGTATGCCAGTCTGTCTTAAACAGTATTGCTGATCTCTTTGATATGAAATAAGATAATCTACGTATTCCATCTCATTCAGGGGTTAAAGGCTATTTTGTGCTCTTACGTGAGTGGTGGAGATTCAAAATCAGTTCCTCAAACTCAAAGAGCAAGTGCACTCACAGAGTCATCTATACCCTTAGAGCAAGGTATCAACTATTTACTTATGCTCAGATGTTCTTTCTGGAAAAATAATAAGGAAAAATTGGGCTTTGTTTTGTATAACTTCAACAACTAACACCGATCCTTTATCAAAGTATGGAGAGTCATCATCAGCCAAGAAGGGACGAGGTCAATGTAGTCATGGTGACAGTGACCCAGCCTCGACGCAAGCACAACTGCTTTGCTGAATCATTCACTAATGTTTTTGCATTATAAAATGCAAGCTTTCCTCTCACATATCCAAAGAGAACTGACGTAGATTCTCTAATAAAGAGATTGAAAAATAGAAACGATAATGGCAAATTTCAATTTTTTTATCAAAAATAGAATTTTTCATATAATATATTCTGATTATAGTTTCCCCTCCCCAACTCCTCCTAGATCTTCCCCACCCATTCAAATTTGCATCCTTTCTTTCTCTCTTTCATTAGAATATAATCATCTAGTTATTATTATTACTATAAAAAACAATCAGATTAAAACAAAACACACAGAAGAAAAAAGCACTAAAGAAAAGCACAAGAAACATACCTAGCGCCAGTTTAACTTTAAAATTCAAGTGTGAATGGGAGATCGTTTTTAATATTTATTGCTGTAATGAGTGACCATTAGCATGTCATTTCAGTTTTCCTCAGAGTAATGGTTATCTCCTTTGTGAAATAAGGATAATCGTAAGTGATTACCTACTCAGTAGAGTTGTTTTTCTTGTTGAATGTCATCATTACATATTGACTCTGAGGTGACTGTGTGGCATAGCTCATGCCCCCTTTTATGCCTTGAATCCTAACAGTTTCCGGCTTCCCCCGGGGTAGCACTATTTTGAAAGACTGAAGAAACTTGAAGAGGCAAAAGCAAGGTCTGACCAGTACAAGTAGCTCACTGTGGTCACAGTGATGAGATTATAGCCCAATACTTACTCCCAAGCCTCTGCTGTAGTAAAGAACCAAGCTAGGCTCTCTAGATTGTTGTGATGACAACTCTAGACTACATGCTTCCACTGCCACACTCGTCATGACAGGCTCAAGTTCTCTGAAATTATAGTCCAAGGGAAATTAAATCATTGACCCCTGCAGTTATTCTGTCACAGTGGCACAAAAAGTAACTAACATTTCTTTCTTTTTTTAACTATTTATTTATTTTATATATGTGAGTACACTGTTGCTATCTTCAGACACACCAGAAGAGAGCATCAGAAACCATTACTGATGGCTGTGAGTTATCATGTTGTTGCTGGGAATCGAACTCAGGACCGTTGGAAGAATATTCAGTCTCTTAGCCCATGAGCCATCTCTCCAGCACCCACACTCTAATGTTTCAAACGGGGGAGCATTTGTGTGTAGATATGTATGAGCATGTGTGATGCATTCACATGTGTGTACCATCCCCACCATGCATGCATGGTTTGTAGACACACACACACACACACACACACACACACACACACACACACACACAATAGGAAGGCTTTAGATGTCTTATTCTATCACCATTTACATTATTTCTTTAAGACGGTTTCTCACAGAACAAAAAGTTCACTGTTTTGGCTAGGTTGTATGGTTATTGATCTCCAGGGAACTGCTTGTTCATTCGCCCTGAGGTTATAGGAACATAGAACTATGCCTTTGTTATTCCTTCTTACAGAGCAAGTACTGTTACTCAGTAAGCTATCTCTCCAGCTTAGTGACCCTGGGAGAACATGAATAAGTTAAATCTAGAGGGAAAAAATGTCCTATGGAAACAGTTTAGCCAGTATTGTTCAGAAAGGTTTCTCCTTTTCTTCAGACTTGAGAACTATCATACTTTCCAGTTTACGCCCTAATCCATTAAGAAAAAAAGGAAGGAGTTTGAGATGTGAGGTCACCTCTAGTTGGATGGTTCATCTGCCAACAAGTCCGAAAGATACTTCCTTTGGACTGGGATATTTCAGTCAAATGGGAGAAACTCTTCATGTCAGAAGCTGACAAATGAGCACAGTGTGAGCACAGTGGAGCTTAGAGAGGTGGCTTAAGAGAACGTAGAACTCTAGCAGAGGACCTGGGTTTGGTTCTCAGCACACATGGTTACTCAAAACCATCTGTAATTTCAGTTCCAAGGGATCTGACGGCCTCTTCTTGCCTTCCTGGGCATCATGCACCTATGTAGTGTGTGTAGGAAAACATTCATGCCTATAAAATAAAAATTAGATCTTTAAAAACTGATCAATGTGCCATCATCAGGAGTGGGTGGAATACAAAAGAGGAATCGCAAAGCCTCTACTACTTCCAGTCCACATTGTTCTTCACAACCATGTACCTGGTTTATAATTTAATACTTCTGCTAGAAATATGAATTATTTTTATATTTGTTTGTGTGGCTATGTTCATAGTTGAATATGAACACATAAATATGGATAAATTCATAGTATGAATATTATTTTCCAACTAATATGTTGGAAAATCAGAGGTATGAAAATGATGACCAGACTGGAAAGAAAAAAAGGAGTAAAAAAAGCAATCTGAGTTACAAGCTCACCAAAGAGCAGAAAAGAACACACCAATGACAACTCAGCCATTTCTTACCAGAACATGTATCACATTCCCAGGCTTTATGATATATGTAAGTCATTGACAGGTCCCCACGAGACACAATGCTTGACTACATAAGCAGAGGAGTGATAGTAGCAAAACTCTCCACCAAGTCTCTCAAAAAATACAAAGGCGAAATAGATTTTTTATTTTGTTTTAATTTTTTATTTTATTTCCTTTTTGCTTGTTCATTTTCAGTACATCCTGGTCACATTTTTTCTGCCCTCCACACTTATATGCCAGATCCACTCCTTCTCTGTTCCCCTTCAGAAAAGAGCAGGCCTCCCGGAGATATAAGAGGAACACAGTATAAGATACACAAAGACTAGGCACAAACACTCAGATTAGGGCGGGGTGAGAAAAGCCAGTAGGAGAAAAGGGTCCTAAGAGCAGATGAAGGAGTCAGAGACAAGCCAGTCCCACAGTTAGGACTCCCACAATAATGCCAAACTAACAACCATAACACACACAGAGGACCTAGCATAGTCTCATGCAGGCTCTGTGATTGCCACTTTAATTTCTGTGTTCTGTACTTAGCTGATTCTGTGAGCCTTATTTTCATGCCATGCTTGACCCCTAGCTTGTTTATAAACTCTCATAAACATTGTTCAGTTCACAGATGAGCCTAAAGATTCTCGTACTTCTTTTCCCAAGTTCTTAAATGACAACCTTGATTCCTTTTCTTGGACACTATTTCTGTACTAAGACAAATGTAATCTGTTTAGCCTGCAATAAGGGAGAAGGCACTACTATATTCCATTCTGTCCAAACCAAAGCCCTGAAGTGCTCCTGCCCATGTTACCACTTAGCCATCATTACAAAGTGAAGACAGAGACCTCACTAGTGCCTGGGTCCTCTCCTCTAGCTCTAAACAGACTCAGTCCTATTTCAAATGTTCAGTGCCCAGAATTGCCTAGAGGGTGATGCTCTCATAAAACCATTTCCAATGAAGAAGGTCCTGATGCAGGTGATTTAGGAAATGTCTGTAGTGTCATGCCACGCCCAAGACCTCAATGAGAAAGCCAAACATCCAGGAGAGACTCTAAAAGGAAGAGTTGACTCATATAATACAATCATAATTGTAGGAACTGTAAATTCATGTAGTGACTTTGGGAATTCATTTCATGTTTTGACAATTAGTTTACTATTCAATAAATAAAAGGATTAGGGCCCTTGGACTTCTGTTTTTATGTGTCTGTGAATCACCTTCAGACCTCCTGTGGCACAGTTCCTCCGGCAATAGGTGGCATTGCTACCCATGTCTCCTGCATCACCTGAAGGTCTGAAGACTATTCTTTATGCAGAAATTAAAATAAATGAATAAATAAATAAATACAAAAATGACAGTAGCAGGGAGTCAGGAAATACTGGTTCCAGAAGGACCCTTAGAAATTCTATACGTAAATCCTCCTATTCATGTATGACTTACCTCTTGAATCTTCAGGGTTTGGAGATTACTCCCATTCATACTTTTAAAGGGACACAGGCACTCACAGGTTCAGAGGATAGTCCTTTAAATTCTTCTATGAAACTACAAATAAGTCTTTGGAAAACTTCTAGTTTTATGGAAAGTCTTGATCCTCATGAGCTAAACTGAGAATGCTTCAGTGGGCACAACCATGCAGAAGTATGTTTCTTACAATCAGAGCCATTCAATTGCCCCTAAATGGGTGGGCCTGTTTTTTTGCATTTGCAACTTGGATTTCAAGGCTGGGAATACTGGAGCTGAGGAAGCTGAAGTACAAAGGAAGGGGGAACAGAGCAAAGGATTAAAACAACAGGGAAAGGCAATTACAAGGTGTATTAATGCACACTGTCCAGAAGTAAGCATTTATTATACTTACAGCATGTGTGTTCATGTGCGTCTGTGTGTGTGTGTGTGTGTGTGTGTGTGTGTGTGTGTGCGTGTGTGCGTGCACACTGTCCCTTGAGTGAAAGGTAGGAAAGAACTGACATTTGTTAGTCTCAATTGAGTAAGTGCGGTTGTAAAGAATAAAGGGGGCTTTTAGAAAGTGGGCAGCTGTGGAGGAGCCTGAAGCCATGGTACTTGATACTGCAGTATCCTCTCTCAGTGAGGCTGGGCTGCTTTTCAGAGCAGCAAGCAAGCCATTGAGGGAGGAGAACAATAGCAAATGTCAAGACTGAAAGAGAATCCATCGTTTAAAAGACTGTTGAATGACAAGTAGGCCAGATCAAAGAGAGAGACTTATCAAGTGTTTATAATTATAATGCTAATGGAGATCAATAATCATAAAAGAAAACTCTAATAAAAATACAGAAGAGGACAAAACTACCCAATGACTCAAACACTCACCATTTCCCCCATTCTGCTTTTATATTGTGTATTTTTTTCATTGCTCAATTATTGAAAAGGACATTTCTGGAACAAGCTTCAATGTCTTTGCTTTGGAAATAATACAGTGGAAACCGTGCTGGAGAAACACACACAAAAAAAGGACTCATGAGCAGTGTGCTGTAAGGCAAGCCACAGAGCCTGTATCTTAACCGGAGATTTGGGGATCAATGGGAGGTATTTAAGGAGGGGCAAAATTCAGAGGACACATCTATCACCTACTTCTCCAGCCCTTCCTTCATTCTTGTATCAGTTCTGTGCCCTACGCGTACACGGATATGCAAAGCTTCCTTCTAGCAGCTTGAGAGGTTAGACTTGAAGGGAAAGCCCTGCTTTTGAAAACTTGCTGGGGCTTGCTGAACACCGGGGTGGTTTAGAAGCCCAGGAAGAAATGTCGAAATCAGTCATTGCAAAATCACTTTTGCAATAAGTAATGAATAAAAACTGAAGGAAAATCTCTTTCCTCCCCAAAGTAACACTCTACAACTTAACTTGTCCAAACAGCTCCTCATAATAGAAGTTTAAAGGCTCCATAAACCAAAGTGCTTCCCACGGCCAAGGCCAGAACCTCCAGCCATAACTGATTGATTGGTTCATTCATTCAGATCTGTCGAGATAGGGTTCGTGGAAAGCACAGCCCTGGACATCAGTGTAAAAAGCAAGAATGTGTGGCAGCTTCCCCATGACACTCAGAGGTCAACAGAGGTCATCACAAACCATCATGTCACCTTGACAGAGCCCAATATACTGTACATAAAACTTGGGGTCTTTCTCCACCTATGACATTACTGGGAAGAAGCAATCTGTTACCTCCAGCATCCTCCACAGCAGTACCTCATGCCTAGTGATATGTCAAACATCTTTAAGGAAACAAATGAAGAAAGTGTATCCAACACACCATCTGGACAGTGACAATGTCATACATGGATAAAGCTATAATGAATAAGTATGAGGTCCTTTAAAAAGCTCAGGAGTTAAGGGCACTGACTGCCTACACAGACTTCATAAAACTCAAGATCGTCTGGATAGCCAAGGAAACAATCAATCAAGTGAAGAAGAAACACAAAGAATGGGAAAAGTATTTGCTAGCTACATATCTGGTAGCAGATTAATATTCAGAATATATAAAGAACAAGAAAAATAATAACCAAGTAACTAAAGAAAAGAAATTATGCAGTTAAAAATGGGCTATGGCTATGAACAGAGATTTCTTATAGGGAATGGGTATTGTTTAATAAGAAAAGGAATGTGGCCAAAATATATTGTATGCTGTGGTTTTTAATCCCATCACCCAGGAGGTAGTTGTAGGTGGATCTTTTTGAGTTGGAGGCTAGCCTAGTATACAAAGTGAGGTCTAGGATGGCCAATGTTATTGCACAGGAAGACGCTGTTTAAAAAAAATCAAACAAAAAATTAAAGGAGTATAAAGCTTAGAATATTCAAAATGCTTAACATTCTCAGTAATTATGGAGATGTAAATTAAAAGTGCTTTGAGATTTTGTCTAGGCCTCTTCAGCATGGCTAAGGAAAAAAAAAACAACAATAAAATCTGATGAGGAAATGGAGGATGAGACCCTCATTCACTGGTTAGTTGGGTGGAAAACTAGTGCAGCCACTATGGAAACCAGTATGAAGAATTACCAGAAAGCTAAAAGTAGACCTTCCATATGACACAGCTATGCTAGCATATACTCTAAACACTCAACACGCTCCTGCACCAGTGCTAGCACAGGTAAGTTCTTTGGTCTCTATTCACAACTAGGAAATGGAATGACCTAAATATCTGAAAAGTGATGAATGGATGATGAAAATGTGGCCCATATACGCAGTAGACTTCTATTCAACTGTATAAAATGGAGTTGTGAAATTTGTAGGTCACTGTATGGAACTGAAGAATACTAGACTGTGGAAGGTAACTCAGACCCAGAAAGAAAAAAAAAAAAACCTGCATGTTTTCTCTTCATTCTGGATCGTACCTCTGAATCTTTGGTTTGGATAATGTAGAGTAACTGTAGAAGCCAGGAACATAGAAAGAAATCTAAAGGAAAGAGGCAGAGAGAAAGGGAGAGATACCAGGACATGGGCTATATGCAGAGAAAAGAAAAGAAAACATGAACTTTAAATGGGGAGGAGGAATGGGAGTAATATGCAGTAAAAAGGGGGAGGAGAGATAAGTAACACTAAAAATGTTTGAAAAGTAAAAATTTACTTAAAATACTCTGAGGGGGAGCATTTAATGGAATCACACCATATTGAGTGATAATGCAAACCCCAAAGAAGTATAAACTATCTAATAAAACCCTTGTGCCAGGTCTTCCTTCTGAGTTACTGATTAAGGAGTGTCAGAAAAAAATATATGTACACACACACACACACACACACACACACACACACGTACACTATGATTCTATTGATCTTGGTTTCCTTCAAGAAGATGAAGATATTATTTATTACTGAAGACACTGCATGCATTGGATACAGGACTTTGAGGATTAAATTAGAACTGACCTGCAAGTCTCTTCTCTAATGATTATTTCTTTTTTTTAAATTTATGTTTTATTGGATATTTTATTCATTTATGTTTCAAATGTAATCCCCTTTTCTGGTTTCCCTTCTAGAACCCTTCTATCACAAATTCCCTCACCCTGCTTCTAGGAGGGTGCTCCCCTGATCACCCACCCACTCAAACCTCCCTACCCTGGCATTCCCCTACACTGAAGCATGGAGAATTCACAGAACCAAGGGCCTCTCCTTCCATTGATGTGCAACAAGGCCATTTTTTGCTACATATGGTGCTAAAGCCATTGGTCCCTCCATGAGGACTCTTTGGCTGGTGGTTTAGACCCTGGGAGCTCTTGGGGGTCTGCTTGATCGATATTGTTGTTCTTCCAACAGGGTGGCAAACCCCTTCAACTCATTCAGTCTTTTCTCTAACTCCTCCATTGGGAACCCCATGCTCAGTCCAATGGTTGCCTGCAAGCATCTGCCTCTGTATTTGTCAGGCTCTGGCAAAGCCTCTCAGGAAAAAGTTATATATGGCTTCTGTCAACATGCCCTTTTGATATCCACAATAGTGTCTGGGTTTGGTGTCTGTATATGAGATGGATCCCTGGGTGAAGCAGTCTCTGGATGACTTTTCCTTTGGTCTCTGCTCCACACTTTATCTCTGTATTTCCTGAGCGTATTGTTCCCCCATTCTAAAAAGGCGTGAAGCATCCACACTTTGGTCTTCCTTCTTCTTAAGCTTCATGTGGTCTGTGAATTGTATCTTGGGTATTCTGAGCCTTTGGGCTAATATCCACTTATCAGTGAGTGCACACCATGTGAGTTCATTTGTGACTCAGGATAATATTTTCTAATTCCATCTATTTGCATAAGAATTTCATGAAGTCATTGTTATTAATAACTTAGTAGTACTTGATTGTGTAAATGTACCACATTTTCTGTATCCATTCCTCTGTTGAAGGACATATGGGTTCTTCCCAGCTTCTAGTAATTATAAATAAGGCTGCTATGAACCTAGTGGAGCATGTGTCCTTGTTATATGTTGGAGCATCTTTTGGGTATATGACCAGGAGTGGTATAGCCGGACCCTCAGGTAGACCAATGGCTTATGCTCTAAGATTAACAATCAGCAAGTGGGACCTCATAAAATTGCAAAGTTTCTGTAAAGCAAAGGACATGGTCACTAGGACAAAATGGCAAACAACAGATTGGGAAAAGATCTTTACCAATCATATATCTGATAGAAAGCTCATATGTAATATATACAAAGAACTCAAGAAGTTAGACTCCAGAGAACCAAATAACCCTTATTTAAAAATGGGGTACAGAGCTAAACAAAGAAGACTCAACTGAGGAATATCAAGTGGCTGAGAAACATCTAAAGAAATGTTCAACATCCTTAGGCATCAGGGAAATGCAAATCAAAACAACCCTGAGATTCCACCTCACACCAGTCAGATTGGCTAAGATCAAAAACTCAGGTGACAGCAGATGCTGGCGATGATCTTGAAAAAGAGGAACACTCCTCCATTGTTGGTAGGATTGTAGGCTGGTACAGCCATTCTGGAAACCAGTCTGGCAGTTCCTCTGAAAATTGGACATAGTACTACCTGAGGGCCCATCTATACATCTTCTTGGCATATACCCAAAAGATTCTCTAACATATATCAAAGACACATGCTCCACTATGTTCATAGCAGCCTTATTTATAATAGCCAGAAGCTTGAAAGAATCCAGATGTCCTTCAGTAGAGGAATGGATACAGAAAAGGTAGTACATTTACACTATTGAGTACTACTCAGCTATTAAAAACAGTCATTTCATGAAATTTTGGAGTTTCTGGAGGGGAAAACCAGGAAAAGGGATAACATTTGAAATGTAAAGAAAAAAATATCCAGTAAAAGAAAAGTAAATAAAAAGTATAATAAAAACTCATTTATTTTAATGATATTCTGGCAATAATGTGTTCTGATCAATAGACCGTAAGAGAACCTGGAAATTATGCAAAATGCACATAAAAAACTAAACATGTCAAAGGGTGCATTTGAAATCAGTATTGTTAAGTTATTTGACAAAGGGCATGGAGAATTGGCTTATATTTCAAGAGGTAATTTAAACTTGGATCTCACTATTATTTGCTATTACAATATAAATTACACATTGTTAGTCTTTAATGTAATTTAAAGTGAAGCTTTAGAAGGGAATATGAGTGATTCAGTAATGTAATTTACAGTGGGAAATCTATATAGCTTTATGCGGAAAGGTTTCTTATCCAGTGAAGAAAGCCAAGGAGAGATGAGTAGCAGGGGGTGTGTTTGTATACATGCTTTAGAGAGCCAAGCTTCCTCACCACACGGTCAGGTTTATAACTCTCAAGAAAAACTATCCTATGAATTATCATGAGATCAAGGAAATGGTAAGGACTCATAATAAGAGGTATGATGCCAAAGACATATAATTCTAAAAAGAAAAATAATATAACAACGAAATACAATTTCCCATCTTAAAACAGTGAAAGTGCTTTTGAGTGTTTTTTAATACAGTGTTTGTAAGGTTATAGAAAAATAAATAATAAAACAGTCATAAATATGATTTGCCATTTTCTACTTGAAGCAAAATTTAAAAATAACTATGATAAACAAGACCTATACCTTTAGTTACACCAAATTGTTCTATATTTTATTTGATATGCATTCACTTCACCTTTTAAGTAATCAGTTTATTTATGAGTTCATTTTTGTTTATGAAGGAGCTTGTTTGGAGGTCAGAAAACAACTGACAGGAGTGTCTTCTGATTTTGTGTGTGTCAGGAAGCAAACTCAGGGCATCAGGCTTGGGGCCAATTTTACTTCTGAGCCATTTCCTTGTTCCTAGATGTGCTATTCTTCTATGCAAAAGCATTATAGTGGAGGAAAGGGGAGAGCAAGAGAATGAGATAAAGGATGAGAAGTTGTTCCTAAATATCCATTTATGGAAACATGTCAGATAATTGGATAATAAAAAAAAATTGGGCATGTTGATGTTGAAAAAATTCAATATAACAAACACACAAACAAAAACACAGAGCAGACAGTTTAAAGAATGGAGTAAATGTAAATATATTGTAAATTTCTAATCGCTGTGAAAGAATATTGAGGAATTGCTCCAGGAAGAACCAATTGTCTCTCAACTGGAAATCTTTCTTTCATGCCTCTGTCTAGGACACTGTAAGCCGTGTATCTTCATGATGTCTCTCTCTGTTAAGCCCTGATGACAGCTTCTAGACCATGGTCCCTTTCAAAAAACAAGTCTGAAGTCCAGAGTAGTGGAAAATATCTTCAACTGACAAGTCACATCAGTGAGTTTTCAGAGTGCTGAGGACTGCCACAGTGGTTAAGTGAAAACTTCTAAAATGGTCAGTTTCACATGGGATTCTCCATGAAGCCTATTTTCCTACTTCCTCTGAGTTTGATATAAGCATAGGCAGACCAGAAAGACAAAGTGATTAACAGAACAAACTTGCATTTAAGAAAATTAATTAAATAAATTAAATATTGATTGTTTTCTAGCCATTAGAATCCAAAGAGTAGAAGATGATAGTGTGTTTCAAGTTTTTTTCAAGTGACAAATAATACATTTTGCTTTACAGATATCTGACAAATGCAATCACACACAGGGGAGGAGGAGGGAAGGGAGAGAGGGAGGGAGGATTGCATGATTGACCAGCACTTAAAGTTTATATGTGATACTCACTTTAATATTGTCCAGCCTTATTCATTTCATTTTATCATTAGAAATAAAATGTTCCACTGAACCAACAAACAATCTTATGTGACAATCTGAAATGGTATAAGACCCATAATCTCACCAATAAACAACACAGGTAAAAGAACATTTATAATATATATATATATATATATATATATATCCTACTTATATATGCCTTCATGCTTTACAATTGGATGGATGGATAGATGATAGATAGATAGATAGATAGATAGATAGATAGATAGATAGATAGATAGATAGATAGATAGTAGATAGATGTAGGTAGATATAGATAGATATAATACACATATATATGATAGATGATGGATAGACAGATGATAGATATAGATATATACAAACACACATATGTATATGCATAGATACATAGATAGATGACTGATAGATATATAGATATATAGACAAATTTATAAATACATAGAAAAAGACAGTTGGAGAATGAAATTTGGAAGATTTTCACATTTTAAAGAATGCCTATAGTATGACTATCACCAGTAGATTACTTCCCATAGACTGAAGAAAGGTTTACTGGGGAAAAAAACAGATATGGCTCTTGGTGTCATGCAGCTTGTCTTAATTCTGTGACCACGCATGCAGGAGAAGCCATGTGCTATGAAGTATGATGTCTTAAAGTCAGTGGAAACTTGGCACTGTCATTTGGAGACCATATTGATTTTCCTAACATAGAATTTACAGTGTGTGGGGGGATGGGCAATGGGAATAAGACTGCCATTTAGAAGGAGAAAGTAGTAGACACTGACCAAACCCTATAGGGTACAGAACAGCACTTCACAATCAAGAATCACATAGTCACAGTGTTAATAGTGCTAAGAAGCAGAAAGCATCTGTCATGGAAACTGGATGACTGCAATTACAGCTGAGTGGAAATGTCTTCAAGAGTCTTGGTGTGGGTATCATCTTCATTTGTTTAGACAAGTCTCCAAAGCTCCAAGTTTCAATTTCCTCATCTGCAAAATGGATATAATAATATCCTCCCACCTCCATAAGTGGTAGTGATGTGTAAATCAATTCAAAGATGACAAGCTTGAGAATTAGATTAGATGGCCAATTTCAAATGGGCACCTCCATGTTATTAACCTTTCCATAAAATTGAAATATGCCATGAAGCATCAAAGATTTTTTAATTAAAAGAAGCTTATCAAAACCTAATATTGGTATAATTACAGAACTGGCCCCTCATTTTCATTGCTTAAAAAAAATCTGTCTCATTTGAGGGGCTTACATTGTAACATCACAGGTTCAAAAGAGAATCAAAATTAAATTAGTTGCTTAATTGAGCCAACATTCCATTCATGTGATGCAAAAATAAACAGAGAATATATTGTGGTTACACATTATTCATGCTCTTTAGGCCTTTCAATACTCTTTCAGGCCCAGAGAGTCAAAAATACGGACCATGGAAAAAAGATAAACTGTCTCTTTCTTGGTACTTCCAATGGCCATTTAACTGAAGAGATGAGTCCTCCATTCCCTTTACCTTAACATGTTCACTGGTCATACTGCTGCCCCTCCTATGCTCCTTATGCTGTTCTGTTCCTCTCCTTTATAACTTCAGAAATATTCTGTTAGTCAGAGGTGGAGTAGTGTGTCTTCTGTACGTTGTAGCAGCTTTGCAAAACAGCAGATGTGTGTTGTGTTCAAGAGAAGGGAATTCAGTGAAGATGGTTCCTGTTTCTGTGCTTTTTTTCTTCTCATCTATATTCATGGAAATGAAATGACTACTTGATCATGTTGTCAATTTATAATAACACTGTAGTTCTCCAAAGCCTGGTGCAATTAAAAAATGAGCATCCCGATAGACTCTCTAAACAAAGCATTAATATAAAGCCCCATGTGATACAGAGCAAGTTGGCATCATCTGCTAATTTCTTTGACTCTGTATTGTGGTGCTCTGATAACCACATGGACTTGGAAAATACTGAGTAGAAACTAAGACAAGAATATAAGAGCCTTTTGAAAAAAACCACATCATGACAGAAGAAAACTTTGATCTCCTTAATCAAACTTTACCTCAATTATTTACTGAGCATAAAGTTTTGTTGACTATTAAATTTTGGGTTTGTGGATATGAGCAAAACTTGGACCTTTAGTCTCATACTTATCAAAGGACTCAAAATACCTACAAGAACTGCTTGAAGCTCTCACAAACAAGCCCGGAGTCATAATTTCATGGTTGATCATCAAGGAAGTCAAGTTGACAGCAATGACTAACCATCAACTGGAAAATGTTTTATGAGAATATGAAAGAAAAGTAGACCAGGTTCAGGGGGTAACTGGAAAATGACACATGGCTGTGAACCATAATGATATAACCATAGAAGTACATGTCCTGTAGGAGCTGTCCAGTGATAAGAATAGAAATGCCAGAAACATTTGAAGAACTGTGGTTCAGGCTACATCATCCATATTTCATAGGATACACCAATAGCTTCTGAACATCAATACTTTATAAATCACTAAATTATTCTTAAAATAAAGGGCACATGCATCATATGTCAATGTTTATCTTCTCCTGCAGTTCCTAACATTTAGAAATTTACTAATCCCATCATTATCCTTTATAACATTTTATAGGGAAAAATAATTCATATCACATTGTTGTCCTTTCTGGGTACATAAAGTCATTTCCGAGCCAACTTAGTCATATCTCAAGACCCTTGTCTTGCTTTGTTCAAAATATTGACTGTGTTTCTCTTAAGCTAAAGCACAGAGTAGCTGTAGAGTACTTTCCAGATTCCTCTACAGGGCCCCTGGAAGACCAGGGGATTTAAGTGGTGTTGCTACTATGTATAAGAAAGTAGTATAAATGTTCCCACTTAAGAAAGCACTTCTGATAAAGCTTCAGTAGCAGAATGTGAGGATAAAGTCTGCAGGAAGCTTCTGAGATTTCTAATGTGCATTCATTCATTAAAGATAGGACTGAAGAGATGAATCAGGGGCTAAGAGGTAAGCATGTGGGCCTGAGTTCAGATGTGAATGCCTACATAAAAATTTGAGAATGACATTGTCCATGCCTGTAACTCCAAGGCTGTGAGAGTTGAAGACAGGGAGATCTCTGGAGCTTGTTGGAAGGTAGATGAACCCCAAAATCTGTGGGCAGAAATAAGGCAGAGATGGATAGGATAGAACATCCTCTCTCTGGATGTGCATGCACGAAAGAAAATAGCCTTACAAATATGCATGTATATGCACATACCACACACAATACTATGTCACATGCACAAACCCACAGAAGGTAAATAGTAAGAGAATATGCCAAAATATACCTTTTTAATGCACATAATATTTTTGTGTCTGTTATCAGGGCTGATCATTTGGCATTGATTAACCAATTTATGTGCCAAATAATCAACCAATCAATTAATCAATTAAAAGAGGAAGAAGACTACCTCTTTTGCTCCTAAATTTCCTCACTGAACTATAGTCCTTTGTACAGAGTTGAGTCCTCCTGGGATTTTAATTTGGTGTGTCCATTGTTACTGTCCTTGCCCATCTCTTACTTGTTAGTCATGTTGGTGAAAGTTTATTATGAGTGTAGCTTCTGGTATGTTACTAGGAAACTAAATCTCACAGCAAACTCCCTGATCCTCTAGCTCTGACAATCTTCCCATACCATCTGCCATGGTGTTCTACAAGCCTTAGGTAAGAGAGTGTCTTGTAGATGGATCCATTGGGATTGAGCTCCTCTACTGTGCATTTTGATTGCAATTTTCTGAGATGGTCTCTGTCTATTGCTAAGAGAGGTTTCCATACACGTAGATACATGTAATAAAAATTAGTTCAAAAAGAAACCATAAATTTTAAGGAGAGTGGTATGGGAGGATTTGGAGGGAGAAAGGGGAAGATAGAAATGTTGCAATTATACTCTCTAAAGAAAATAAAATAAATGAGGCTAAAAAGAGAATATGCTCATGAATTTAAAACCAACATCGTTCACTAAAATATATGAGGCTGGAGAGATGACTAAATGGTTAAGAGCCTTGATTGCCCTTTCAAAGGACTTGGTATAGATTCCCAGGACCTAGAGGCTCTTTCACAACCCTTGGGAACTCTAGTTCTAGATGGTCCAATGCCCTCTCTGGCCTCCATAGGCACTATACACACATTGTGTCACACACGCATTCAGGCAGAACACAGGTACACATAAAATAATTTTTGAAAGGACACACAAACATATAACAAATAACATTTTTACAGTAGACTGAACATGAAAATTGAGAAATGCTATCATGAATGAGCTGATTTAAAAGAATTATGCTCAAGTTGGATGCTGGATATAGGAAGCTAACTCTGAGAAAATTAATTGTCTTTGGAACAAGAGAAGATTTATTTTTCTTAAGTTGTCACTGATGCTTTTAACTACTTGTTGGTGTGCCATCATTATTATCTGATCCCACTGAACACAAGGATATCCCTGGGTGCTCTATCACTCTTGCTTCCTACCATGCTAAACACCAACTCTCTCAGAGAATTTACAATATATCACAAACCATTTAAACCAAAAGCTTAATAAGGAAGCACTTGAAGATTATAGAGCCAGAGTTTATGTTTTATGAGTAGATTATAAATTCTGACTCTCATACATAGACAACTTAGTTTTAAGCAAACTTTTGAAATTAAACAGAGAAGTATATACAGCATGTACAGCATATGGATGCTTAAGTGAAAAGAGAGCGTGAGAACCCAGCTCATGAGGAGTCAATGGTGAAACGCACATGCTCAGACTGCACTCTTTGCCCATGGCAATCTTACCTTCCAGATGAGTCAAAGAAAAAACCCGATACTTCCCAGAAAACTGCTCCTTTTGGCCAGTTTGGTGGCCTGAATTTCATATTGGCCTAAGATATATAGATAGGTGTAAATATAACTTTTATTGGCTTGTGTGACTGTCATCCTGGAGGCATACTGCCTCCATCTGCTAAACTAGGCCTAGTCCTAAATCTTCTGGTCTATATACAATTAATGTAGAACTAGAATAGTTTTCGCCTCTGAGACTCGCTGCTGAATGAGCTCAACCCTTCTTAGTTCTTTCTGAATTTTGGTTGTGAATCAACTCAGGCTGTTCTGCCTCAAACTCCTCTCCAAACCAACTGATTCATTCTCACTTTTCTCAGCTTCTCCTGAATTGCTCTGCTTAGCCTCAGAGAAATTCCGGCTTGTTCTGTCTTCACCCGTGTCTACCTTGGTTTTCTCTCTCTTTTTTTCCAACCTATCTCTGCAAAATTTTCCTCATAAAGCTGCCTCATTCTCCTTCTTTCTTCCTGCACTCCCCTGAGTAGCTTCCATTTCCCCTCACTACTCATGAGAGTCGGGAATATCCTTTTCGGCCTCATCTTTCCCAGATTTGTCACTTTGCCATTCATTTAGACGTGACTGTTAAACATGGCTGCTTCCTTCTACAAACTAATTTGACCTTCATTGTTTGGGACTAAAGGTGTGTCTGTATTCCAGCCAGAAGAAATTATGAGAGTTTGCTAAGGGCTGATTCACACCACAACTAGAAACAGGGATTTTCAATAAATAACTTAATCCTGGGGTCTTAAGTGTGATCAAATATCCTGCGGATTTAATGAGGAATTCTGGAATGTCTCACTAGATCTCTCTGTATGGAACCACAATTAGGAACAATTAGCATTTTGAAAGCTTAGCCATGAGGTTTGTAATTCCTAAACCCACTTTTGAAATCAACAGTAGTTTGATACACGTTATTGTGTATGTGTATAGTTTTTCTAGCATTTCTTGTCCCTTAATTTCTTTCTTTGTTCCAAAAACCACATTAATGTCTTAACTTAGAAGGCTTCTTCTCTGTTTGTGTGTGAACACACATGTACACATATATGTGTGCAAACAGATGTATGCATGTGCATATGTGCAACACACACACATGAAAAATCATATGTAAAAGTTCGCCCCATCCTGGGCATTGCATGTCCAATAGCTATGTTTAGATGTCAACACCTGCTTCTCTGGCTATTTAATGTTGAGGTTTGGTCTTTTCCTGTGTATTGTAATGCGAAGTGAGGGCCCCCAAGAACTGGTTGCTCCAAGAGATGTGAAAGTCTGAATGTAGACCCTAGTGACACTATGTGACCTTGACCCCAAAGATGCCAACAGTCAATCATTGGGCAGAAGACCCATAGGTGGGTTTTAGGGTTTCTAGGCCTTTGGGGGGAGGGGGATCAAGAGATAACCATGGGGAAAGGTGAAGAGTAAAGAGAAGCTACCATGGGTTAGGTCAGTTCATGAAAGTGTGGCCCTGAGGGCTGGCCAATTGGAGTTAAGAGTAGTCCAGAGAAAACAGAGTAAGTAGTAACTCGAGGCTATCTGCAGGAAAGTAGACTCTATTTAGCATAGAGGGCAGACGTCTGTGCAGCTCCTGTGCTATTTACAGCTGATTATAAATAATAAGAGTGGGGAGTTTTCTCTCTGGGAACTGAGTGATCAAAGGTCTGGTAGAAACCAAGAGCTGGGTTTAAAATTTTCTACAATTTAATCCTATTTTCACTTTGTAAAGGCAAGCAGAAAGTTCCAGAGAAATAGCATTTCCAACCGTAACCATGAAGCAATCTCAATATTATCAGTATCAGGGATGATGAAAAAGGCCCACAGCTTTGCCACGTTTTGGAAAGAATTACCTCAAGGTGCTTGCTCAACGTACTTCCTGGGGCTTCCCATAAGGATACTAGCTGTTCAGTGTGGGAAACTTAATATTCAGATTTACTGACCACACTCCTTGCTTGCTGGCTTTCTCTACCTTTCTGCTAATGGTTCTACACCTCCACAAATAAATGCTTGCCCCTTAACGAGACCCAATTTCTAAGGAAACCCTAATGAGCCTGCACACATACACTCAGACATGCATACACACACAGGTACCCTAAAAGAGAGACATTAATTAAAACCTTTGAAAAGCAGCTACCTCCGATGACTAATACAGAAAATAATCCCTGGTAGCTGCAGTCACTAAGCCCTGGATGTGCCCCCTTTCTGATGCTTTGTGTCCTTTTCCCACTCTGCCTTCTCTTCAAGGTTACACCTTCAAGAGAGCACTATCTACACTATTTCCAATGTACGTTTTCCTTAACACCCACCCTCATGTTGGCAAAGAAAAATGTGATTGTTTTATCTTGAAATGAGAAATAGAAACTGAGCCTGAAATGCCACTACAATTCAGTTAACCAAGATTGAGTCATTCAAAATGAAGAAAAGTTCTAGAGGGTTCTTTTTAGATCCAACGCACTGTGAATTCTTTTAGGCTTTGGAGAAAGCTATATGCAGGGTGATTCTGAAAGATTTAGTGAAATCTGAGCCAGGTGATAGAACACTTGCATATCTCTGTGCTGATTTGGGCAATTGCTGTAGGAGGCGGAATGACAACTTGAATGAAATTTCTTCAGGCAATTTCAGATCCCTGACACTGATCTTTGTCTATCACAACTGGTGTGTGTTAGAAAAATATTTATTTTCCTCACTAACATGTGGGATGGTTAGAATCTAGCTGGTACTTCCTGGGCTTGAATACTTTGTGCTCTAAGTGGAGGGATCCTTTATATTATTAATATCATATTAATACATAGAAGAAACACAAGCACATTACCCATACCTAAAAATTACAAAAAACTAAGTGGAAAAGCTGAGGTTTTTCTGTAGAGTCCTAAGTTAACTGTCTTTTACATATTGGACGAACTACCTGAATTTAATCAATTGGCCCATATGGGTGCAAGCCATGAGCATCTTTTCCATCAATAATAAAGAAGCATAAACTACTTCCAATCTAATTATAAGACATCCTGAGTAATTAAAACTCAATATTACATAATAAGAATCAAAGTAGTTAAAATAAACTGTATTATATTCCTACAAGAAAGTACTAAGTACAGAACGTATCCTTCTGAACATTGAACCTTATTTCTTATTTAGTCTGTGCCAGCTCCTCCAAGCTCCATGCAAATAGCTCTGGGTCATCAGAGAGTTGCGCATTCCCAGCAATGAGTACAGTCATTGAGTCCATGAGTCCATTCTGCTGCTCTTTACAGTTCTTCTTTCTAGCCAGACAAAGCCAGCAGCATAAGGTACCAAAGCCTTCTGCTCTCTGCCTCCCAGCCTGTAGCTCTGCCCCTGAAATACTCAAGAAGTCACATCTTGCTGTCCCGTATCCCTCTAAATGAAAATATTCTGTCTGCTTGTCTGCATAGCATTAGAATGAATGACAGCTCCTGACAAGGAGGTAACTCAGACTCAACAGAGTAAAGGAAGCAGGGGCATTGCAGTGGTTATCTGAACGGATGACGTTTGTGCTAACACTCATGGCTTCTATCTTCATTGACAATTTTCATGCTCCTAAACAGAGACGCCCACATCTCCGTCTAGTGAGCCTGATTTGAGGGAAGGTCTACAGAGCCAAGATTCATTGAATGCTTTCTCGTGAATCAACTACCGTGGCTTTGAAAATTAGCTTTAACAGATAATTACTTCACCTGTGCCATGTTGATTTATCCTGTGTTTCAAAACTCAGCTAGTTTATTTATAAAGTGAAGATCCTTATATTTCCTTTAGAGGTATAAGTTTAATCTTCAGGAGGTTTAACTGGAACAATATCTGCAAAGTTCCACTCATTGCACTGAGCATATATTAACTTGTCAGTAGCTAGTATTACCATCGTTATCATCGCATTTATCATTACAATATTTCCTTAAATTGTCCTCTATGTAATAGCTAGAGAAAGGTCTATTATACCTTAAGATATCCCTGGATACTAGCCTTAAGCATGCTGTTTGCACCAACCATTCAAAAGACAGCTGGCAAATGTTTAGAGCTTAAAATGGCATTCATACTTTCTTCTGACAATAGTAGACACAATGGGAAAGTCTACAAAACTCATTTGAACTGAATACATATGAGTGTACTATATATAAAGTACATAGTATACAAAATCATGTTAGATTTCTATACATCCAAGAGAAGTTATTGTTACACTGAGAGAACATAGGGACATAATGGAAAAACAAAAGAACTCTGAATGTTCTGCCAAACAGATCCTCAATGAGGAGTTAGAAAAAGGACTGAGTAACTGAAGGGGTTTGCTCTCTAGCTGTGGTGGCTCAAACAGTGAGAGCTGTTCTAACGGGCTTCTCATATTCCATGGAGAACAATCAAATTTTCCTCTTGTTCCTCTAGGGATATTATTATTCTTCTACACCCAAATGCCATCATTGGTCAAGCACTTTGAGTGTCAAAAACATTGAGTGTTTTTTTAAGACTTTGTTTCAATTTGTATCTAACACTCAACAAATAAATAGGTATTTCTTTGTTTTTGCTACAGGAGTGACTGCATTAGACTGTGTTCTAATGCAAGTGTAGTCCGTTCTACACTGATTTCCTTCTTTTAATTTTGATAGGTTGGTTGGCTTGGCTTTATTTTGGGACAGTCTTAAGAAAATCCCTTCAGAAAAGTTTTTTTTAATTCCTTACAAAATGAGAACCATCCGAGATATCCTGAAATATACTTATTTATTGGCATCAAGCTCTGTGCAAATCCTACCCCCAAGAGGGTGGGCT
Source organism: Rattus rattus (assembly GCF_011064425.1). Taxonomy (NCBI): domain Eukaryota; kingdom Metazoa; phylum Chordata; class Mammalia; order Rodentia; family Muridae; genus Rattus; species Rattus rattus. The sequence continues at coordinate 117,358,123 of NC_046158.1, read as the reverse complement.
TGATCAGGAAACTCACTTCCAATGATCAGAGTACAGATGAAATGATGAAAAGGTATTCATTAAAAAATTAGGTTATGGAAATAGTTGACTTATATACTTGGATTTTTTTCTTTTTCCCCCTGCTTCAGATGCTAGCAGTGGTAGAACAATCTGCCAAGGTCCTATGAACAGTTTTACTGATAGTCCAACATGAACAGTTTACTGATAGTCCAACATGAACGTTTACTGATAGTCCAACATGAGAAGTTATTGGTATAACTAGCAACAGGCGGAGAGGCATTGAGCTCCTCTCCTAGCACCAAAGAAGTGACCTTGAAAGCAGATCTCCGGATGTGCTTTGAGTTGGCAGAATCCGTCGAACACCTTCACAGTAGTCTTATGAAAGACCTTCATAAAATCCCTTCATGAAAGACCCAGAAAATCGTGCCTGCATTGCTGACTCAAAAAGATGTGCAATAATGAAGTTTTATATTTATTCACCATTGATTTTCAAGTAATTTTGTTATGCATCTGTATTGCTTTTGTCATGCTGTAGGATTCCAGATTGGAAGTAAGTCATTATAGAGAATCGTATCAGCAAGCTCGGCATGGTGGCTGGAATAGGAAGTTGAGGACTTACATCTCAACACAAGCATGAAGCAAAGAGAGAAAAGGAGAGAGAGAGAGAGAGAGAGAGAGAGAGAGAGAGAGAGAGAGAGAGAGAGAGAGAGAGAGAAAGACAGAGAAAGACAGAGAAAGACAGAGACAGAGACAGACAGAGAGAGAGAAGCAGAGAAGCAGAGAGAGAGAGAGAGAACAAAATGGAAGTCAAGCTATGCATTCAGTTCTGGAAAGCTGCGGGCAGATGACACATCTTCAGCAAATCCACATTTCCTAGCTCCCACCCTACCCCCACCCCCAAGCACTACACCAACTGGCACCAAGGATTCAAATATTGGACTCTATGGGGAATTTTTTAAGCGAACAAATAACAATAGATAGCTAACAGGCCTATGAATATGTAAAGCTGCAATCGGAAACAGCAATTAGCATAAATAAGCGAACTTTTTAACTGCAGAGTTAGAGTGAGCTAGAGAGGATGGGAAGCCCTGTCCGTACAGGTTAGGAATAGCAGACACATTTCAGAAATAATTTATCACCCCGGGGAACAGGGACAATGGGTACTGATTGCTCAGAGCTTTCTTCCTTGTTGGGATTTCCCTCAGCTTCCAAGAAACTGCCTCTCCCAAGACTATGGCCACACGCAATTAATAAAGAAGCTTCTATGACACCTTGAATTCCTTGGGACATTTTGAAAATCTAGTCCCAGAGCTCCACATGGGGGTCAGCTAAGATCTCCACTCTTACAACACTAAGGTTCAGCTTTTCTCTCTGCCTAAACTGCTTCCTCCACTTCTTTGGCTGTACTGTGTGGCACACTTCCCAGTAATGCTTTTCAGTGAGTACCTACCTCACCAGAATATCTAACTACAGCATTGTGTTTCTGCCTGAATTCTTCTTCCTGAGCATTGTGTGATTTAAAAGCATCACTCGATAAATTGTTATCTGTCTCTCTCTCAAAAGGCAAAATGGGTTTCGTTGCTTTCCTGAGCTAATAACTAGTTAATGTTTATCACCGTTATTGTGGTCCCTCTTCTCACACTAAGAGCTTAAAGTCATCCCTTAGAAGAAGAGGTTAGCTCTGCCCAGATGTGAGGGACTAAAGCAACCTACTGGTTTGTGTGGTTTGTCTATGGCAGTCATTAGGGTTCCTAGCTTGCAGAATTATCCTCACAACTCCAGTTCTGTTGAGAAGAGGAGGCAGGGTCAACATTACTGATTTAATTTTATGTTTGGGTAAGTGAAACAATAGTTCATGAAGGGAATTTTATACTTCAACTGGGGTAAAGTACTGTAGACACGATGTTATTTTACTCCAGGTCTCGTTGTAATTTAAGTCAATCAATCCCTGCCCTGACCCAGGCAAGTGAACTAACTGATTTTCTCAGACAGATTTTGGCAGAGAGATAATCTGTCACCTTTTAAACTCAGGATGAAGAGATGGTGACTATTGGAAGGGATACTACCGTGAATGCTTGCTGTACTCAGACGATTTCTCCAGGGACCCTTATTCAGCAAGAAAAGAAACTCTAGATAAGTAGGAAAAGACCCCATAAAATATGCCTAGTCTAAGAAAAAGTTTGACGCCATTACTATGGTTTGAATATAAATGTCCTCTGACTCAAACACTTTGTCCACAGCTGGTGTTGGTATTTGGAGAGATTCTGGAAATTAAATTTTAGTGTAGCTGGAGGGAGGAGTTTCCAGAGAGCCAGTCCTTGTGTTTGTTATCTCTTTCAACTTCTTATGTCACCTACTTCTTACTCCATCACCAAGTGAACAGTTCTCCTTCCCCTTCCTGAGTGTATCTGTTGGTTATTTTTATCATCGTGAAGCAACACAGCTAGAAAATAATGCAAAGGACCTGGAGCCTTGTCCACGCATGCAGCCAGGACCATTTCATTCTGCCAGACAGGGCAGGCAAACAATGGCACAGCAGAATGGCGTGTGTATTTATAAATACATTTTATTGGCACAAAGATACCTTCATTCATTTATGTATTATATATGGCCCTTTCTGTGCCACAATGGTAGACTAGGGACCATGTGGCAAGTTAAGAGTTTACTATCCGGCCCCTTATTGTAGTCTTGTATTTGAATTGCTACTTATTAAAGACTGGAGCCCAGTTTGCTTTTTTTTTTTTAAGTTACTTATTAACTTATAAAATCTTTGACATGGATGCTAATTGTTGATGTGAAAAAAAAAAGCAGATAATTCAAAATGTCCTTTTCACCTATGGCACATGAAACCTTTGCATGTTGAATTCTACGGTTTCATTCCAGCAGTTCTTCAGTCCTTATTCAGCTTCTCCACGTTCTCCTTGAATGAGATGTATCAGCTGCTGATTCCCTTATGGCTGAGTTAAATAATCTTTTGACTCACACTCAAATTACCAGTGATGCTGGGGACTGAACTCAGGACCTCCTTAGCTCAATTTTATTTTTGTCTGACTAGTGTTCTTAGAGTCGTGAAATTATACTTTAATATGGCCAGTCCTATCTAGGACTTGCCTTTTAGAAAAATGAGTATGTAATCTTACAAACTTGTTTTCACTCTGTTGCCTCGTCCTCTGTGGAAATTAAAAATTAGGCAGGTTGACGAGGCCTTTCACTATGATGTTAATGCACCAGAGCCAGAGATCTTACAGATTGTTCCCGCTTCTTGTATGTGCTCTTTGGGCAAGAGCACTTATGTAAGCCTAATAAACACATTGTAACAAATGGCTTCATTCAACTGTTTGAAAAAAACGAGCAAGTTTCCTTTCAAGCCTCAGCAAGTAGAAATTGATTTGGAAGACAAGTTGAATGGCTCAGCTCCTTCTCCTGTTTTATTTTTCATACAAGGAGTATTAGAATCTAAATCCTCATAGTCTCCAAGGTTCACCTGAATGAGGAAAGAAACAGACAGAATGACTTCTGTGAGCTAGGTGCCAGTATATATCAATGTCAGGAGGTAAACAGAATATTAGGAAAAAGATCTCATGGCTAAACTCTTCATTTTTCCTTTGACCAGTATTAAATAAGATACAGTTGATCTCCTGTGAAATCAGTGGTGAACTTGTGATACAATCAAGTGGTACATTCAAATTGCCTGCACTTTAATAGGTGTTTGATAAACATAAGTCCTGCATAGCCTTCCTTCCCATTGGATGGGGTCTCATCATGCTTAAAAGTATTTACCAGCTTGGATAATCCATTAGATTTTGAAAGTATGTGTACATTTGCTAGGTTTAAAATATAGTTTAGCAGACAACTTGAGGAAAATAAGGGATTTGTCCCATTCTGCCAGAAATGATCTCTGAGTCGATAGCATTCTTGTGCTGATGAGTCTAGATAGCATTCATGTCTTAGCACATTATTTTCTAATCTGATTATTTCTGTACCTGGGCTCCTGGCTGATTGAAGTCTTAAGACAGATCATGAAAACTCTCCCACTCCTCCCTTTCATTTATAGGGTGAATTTGTGAGCTATTCATTAGCAAGTGTAACCCTATCAGATCTGTCATTCCTAGCCATACACAGAGCAAAATATTCCCAAACCACCCACAAACTCAGCATACACTCACTTGTATGTGATGAAATAGGAAAGCCTTAAAAACAACTCTTGTTTTCCTTCTGGACCACTTTCCTGCATATGTCTTATTTTTTAATTGTTGAGAGAACATATGCCTGCTTTCTGCTTGAAAAGAACCTGGAAACCACCAATATAATAGCTCTTTCTGTGTGGTTTCATTCATCCATGTTAGCTTTTCTTTAAATGCATCATACTTGTGCCTATGTAATTCAGCATGGGAATGGAGTCACCTGTGCCCTACAATGACAACAAAATCCTGACAGTCTTCGAGATCTTTCCTCCAGGTCCTGTGAGGAGGGAATCAAATAGGAAAAGTCTGGTATGTTGCTTATTTTTACATCCAGTGGTTCTTGAAGCTCGAAGTGATCTGTTATCCTTAGGGAATAATAAAGTCACATCTTGGGCAAAGTGGTTGATTTTTCCAAAAGGAATCCAGGAGCAACGATATTCATTTTCTTGATAACCTGCCAGTTATTTAGTACTTGTCATCTCCTTTTATCTCCATACAAACTAGTGGGGGCAAGTTGTCATTTTCCATTTGGAAGTGAAGAAACAGAAGCAGGGGATTTAAGAATTCATCTTAGATCTTGGCTGATAGTAGATGATCCTGGTTGTACAAATATAAGTAACAGTCCAAGCCCGCATTTTTGAGGTTTTTAGGACAAATGATAACACACATGGAAATTACCTAGACAGCAGATTTGAATACATATTCTCTAGGCCTATCCCCAGACTCTCTGTCTGGAGTGAACATAAAGTATTTGATTTCTAGGTCATTGATGCTTCTTGACTCTGGACCTCACTTGGAGAAGGACTATGATAAAACATAGTGCTGTGATAAATGTACAGGCTTAAAGCTGGCACGCACAGCTCACAATCCTATTCCTCTGAAATTTCTGTAATAGGAGTTACATTCTATGGCAGTCTCCTTAAGGTTGGTAACCCATCAAGGGGTGTGCATGGTTCTCGGTCACTGGGTGTAGTGTTAATAACATTACTCTCAAATTTGAAGAGACCTTAGAGATTTAATTCCATCTCCCCATGTTACAAAAGAGCAAGCGTGACTAGCTCAAATTTATTGAAGAAATAAATTTTCTGATTCAATAAAGTTGTCATGGACAGAGCTGATGTCTGTTCATTATCCGTTTCTAACCAGCTAAATTCTTCCAAGGGGAGTAACTTGGACTACTTTAGGATGAGAATCCATCTCCCAGAGCTTTGAAAATAGATAATGGTGAATCCTGTCTTTTCATTCATCTTCCAACTAAATAACTTGTGTGGTATGGGACATTAATTCTCTTTAGGGATTGATCATTGAATCTCTCGGAGTGGTGTATGAGGATGGAGGTTTTTGCATCCACACACGCGATCTGGAGTTCTGCTCTATTTTCCTGAACCCGGGCCAGAGATCCTGACTCAGAATTTCCCATCCCTTCTTGAATTAAAGTAACCCTGCCTAGAACACGGTTTCACTTCTAATTCCTCTGTTGTTTCTTGTACTCAAGCCTCCTAAGTTATATCCAGGCAGATCAAGAAAGACTTACTCATATTCTGTTTCATGGGTGAGCTCATTTTAGTGGACTCTGCTCTGTCAGGTACCTAAATTCTCTGTTAATACTTTGATGATTGTTTCAGGAGTTCAGGGAGTGAGTGTTGTGATGTAGTTGATCTGATTTATCAAGCTGGGAGCAGGGGGGTATTGAGTATGATTAAGGAGAGAAGAAGGCTCACTATTAAATGTTTACAAATGGGAAGATCTTCTAGGATTTGCGTACTTCTTGAGAATGAGAGTTGTGAATCTGCCTTGCTAAACATTCTGACTTTTTAACAAACAGGAAATTAAAATATAATTTTACAGTTTAAAAGAATATTAACTGTGTAGCAAAATTAGGAAACTCCACTAGTTTATAAGCTAATAAAAGCACATTTAAAAATAGATTTAAACACAGTTATCTAGGAAAGTAAATGATTTTGCTTCCAGAAGACAAGGTAGCAAATGAAAATTTCAGGCCCAGGCCTAGGTTACCTTTTTCCTTATAAGTTGTCAGTCAGAGAGGCCTGAGGAAAACTCTAACCAAGGTAGGTCACTGCCTATCTTGGTTAACCATCATAGGGAGATGATAAAACACTGTGGCTGAAAACATCAATTATCATTTGAAGTCTTGAGCTTACTAAGAAATGCTTTCTTTCCTAAATAGCTTCAATCGTTCAGAAAAGTACAACACAAACTATTGGGAGAGAAACAGCAGCAGTGATCTTACTCAGCTCTCAATCCTGTGTGCTAGAATAATGAACTACAGTAGAAAGGGTTTTTTTTTTTAATTGGAGTAACTGACTATTCTTTGTTTGTTTAACTTTTTACTTCACTGTTTTAGAAATCCAGGTCAGAGTTACAACAAGTCCGCTTTTCCTCTCCACTCTCTGCCACCTCCCTTGACTCTTTACTCCGTTTAAGTGCAGGGCTTTTATAACTATTATTGCTTACACACATGCACATGAACATGTGCACATACATGGTCACACACACGCGCATGGTCACACACACAACCTATTCATCCTTTCTAGTGTTACACCTATGTATATAGACATGTATGTGTGTATGCATATATACATATTTATGGCTATCTATAGACATTTATGGCTGTCCACTTAGGATTGTATAACCCAACAGAGAGCCTTTTGTTCTACAGAAATCTTATTCTCTCAGTAGCAATTGTATGTTTGTGGCTCTTCGTCTCGGGATGAGGCCTTGTGAAATTTCTCCCATTTACACTGGTATGCCACACGGTATGGTGGTTATTCAGGTCTTGCTTATGCTTCCATATTGTTATGGTTTCATTTTTCTTCACAGCTAAATAAAATTTCATTTTGTATATGAAAGGAAATGTGGTTCCTTTGGATCATGGGCATGTCATCATCATAACAGTCTTTTAGGTTTATTATATCATCTTTGTGTATCAGAAAGGTTAAAGAGAAAAGATAGAAGCTATAATTCTCCCCAAAGGAATAACTGGTGATACTTTAATTCCAAAGACACTGGAGAAAATAAGTGGGAAGAGGAAAAAGTTTCAACTCCGTAAATGAAAACCCTGTCTCAACGACAGCAGCAAAGATTGACTTGTTAAATGCCTGGGATTTTTATTTGACATTCATTTGAGGAAAATATTGTCGAACAAGCCCATTGTCTCAGAGAGGACCCAGGAGGCTGAGGAAATGATGGTCTAAGCAGCAGCCTTGAAACGCAGCAAGAAAACATAAAAACTTGGCAGGAATTGGTGATTGACACAACCTACAGGAGACAAAAAGGAACTTAGAAATACAACACTGAGGATTTGTAGCATGGCTATTTGATTGCTGTTTCTATCTGTGTAGAATTATTGTGACATAAGGACATTTTGCATAAATGTCTTCCAAGAATTGGAGGCATTAAAGTGAAGTCTGGTGGAACCATGTGGGCCAAAGATGTAAATTTAAAATCTTAAACAAGGAACATTGAAAGACAGGGAAAATAGCTTTAAGATTTGTTTTGCAGAGATAGTAATAATCCAAGAATTGCAGTGCATTGAATGCATGCATGCCAAGCACTACACTGGGAGGGTTTGACTTGATTCTTATACCTTCAGGGCATGTTTGTATTATTCTTCACCTTATCACAGAGAGGCTGTGACATGCATATAAAAATAATGCCCAAGATCATGTCATCCATAACTCATAGTTAGAATTCAAAACTAGACAATCTGATCTCATAGCAAAAAAATTTTTATCCGAAAAAAATATATAGAAGAAATGTTAAATACCACGAAATAAAATAACGCAAGATAACTAACTATTCATGTACTCTGAGAGAAACAGGCAAGACATGGAGATATGCCATATGACAATACTGCTCACCTCAGCAGGAAGTTGGACACATGTCTTTGTCTTTTAGAAAACTGCTATGATTTGATTATAAAAATCACTGTTGGAACGGACAGAGAGATGGCGCAGAGGTTAAGAGCACTTGCTGCTCTTATTGGGCACGTGGATTTGGTTCCCAGCACCCACGTAGTGACACTCTACTTCCAGATGATCTGACACCTTCTGTCTTCCAAGGACATTTATGTATACATTCATGGAAAACACTTATACACATAAAAATAAAATAAACAAATCCTTTATTAAAAAATGCTATGATACATTCAGCAGAACTCTGTGTTGTAGTAATAAAAAGGACTCTGTATTATTGATCTAGATCAGTGGCACATAAGTTTTGTTCTTCATGTTATGGTGACCCCAACCATCAAGTTGTTTTTGTTGATGCTTCATAACTGTGATTTTGATACTATTATGAATCATGATGTAAATATCTGATGTGCAGGATATTTGATATGCAATCCCAAAAAGGGGTTCTTTGACCCTCCAAAGGGGTTAGAAACCACAGATTTAGAAACAATGACACAGAGAGATGTGGTTGGCATGGTAACAAGTGAAAAAACTAATACCAGATTATCTAATTATTTATAATATTATTTACATAAATTATAAAATGATTATTGAAGCAACATAAGAATAGTTGGGATGATGGTAATTATATGTAGGATATTTTTATATAGGGAGGCTGATTACAGAGATTGGAATACTTTTAAACTCCCACCTTTCCTATTTTAAAAATTACCAATAATTTCTAAATAATTAAAAATCAATAATGAGGCTATTTTCCCTTTGAAATCAAATGTATTAAATACTGCTGAGATGTGAAGGTTCCTGTAGACAAACTATATAAGGGTGATAGGGAAGCAGAAGGTCAGAGGTTCTATGCTCATCACATGAATAATCTTATTCAATTTTCCTAATACCCTTCGCTGAATACAGTTGTAGAAACATGGGTTGGGGGTTCGATAAGAATTTCAGAGCCATGCGTTACATAAGTTGCACAAATAAGATTTGAACTTCTGCAATTTGACCCTTGAACTCTCAAACTGAATACTGTTCTATACTTAAAACATGACCGATTTCACAGAGAAGAAATGAAAGAAATGTGAATTGAAATGATGATATATTAGCCCCTTTAACCTCTAAGTCTGATCAACGAGAGTTAAAGAAAAGTTACAATAGTTGACAGCCGATACTGCTGAAACCAGGGTTCAGTCATCTACATGTGGAGAATGGAACTGGCATCATCCCAGAAAAATATAATAGTACAAGAACACTGTTAAATTCCATGTGGTTTGGCTAAACGTTTCCTCTTCCAAGAACCTATTCTGAGAATCCAGAAAAAAAAATACACATAAGAATTCCTCTGCCAAAGCACTATTTTGAGCAGGAAAAACAAGAGACCCCATAACTGTTTAGCAATGAAGCAAGCCACAAAGTAAAACATGATAAAACGAAATCCTGAGATATACTGTGTCCAACAAGATAGCATACTTTGACCCTTTTTGTTAAAAATGATATTCACACAGAAGAGTTGGCAAAACGAAAAGTACAAAGTAGTTGAATTTTCATAAAAACAGCACTCCATGCTGCCCACTCTGCAGAGCAAAAGATGGACGCAGTCTGCAAAACATCCCGTTTCTCGTCTCTGTAACTTCCCTTATCACCATTTACTTACCTCCTCACCAAGGAGGCAAACCTGAGCAAGGTAGCTTCATTCTTCCTGGTTTGAGGCCTATCTAGATGAAATCCCATATGTATGTATTTATTTATCCAGACTCTTCATCTGACAATTAGCTGAACTTTCTGAAATGGTCGAACTTTTCTTTATTGTCTCATTTAAGTTAATTATTATAAATATCCCAAGTACATAATATAAAGTCTTATTCTGATTTGTTAGATTTTGTGTGCCATGTGGAACTACTAGGTAGATTTTTAAAAACACCTTTTAAAATTTAAAACTAATTTTTGAAACCATCACTCAAACGTACTCTATTCATTAGCATGTGTCTATGTCTCCAATATGTGATAAAATTCTATATGCATTATTTTAGATTTACAGTAGTTTGCTATCTCATTTTGAGTAAAAAGTTATAGTAATCTAATTCCACCTTTTAAGGGAAAGATGGGTGGTTAGAATACAAATCTATTCATGTCTATGAAGAGCCTTTCCAAAGATCATTAACTGACTATAAATACCCACCCTGAGTGGGAGTGGCGCCATATAATCAGAACAGTCAGGGCAGTGTTGGCGTTCCCTACTCTCTGCTTCTTCCACACAACAAATACCATTTATCTGGTACCACACACTCACACCGCTGTAATGTCTGGTTAAGTGCTTGATGGAAAGCCCGCATGGACAGAACTTTCTGGAAACAAACCAAAAATAACCTTTTTGAGTTGTCACAGTAACAATGAACTGTACTAGTCACATGGGCAATTTACTATTCTGGAACTTTTATCTACCACTAGAACAATATGACTAACCAATGGTGAGCCCATGTACAGCAAATGGAGGCTGTCTGTGAAAAGAATGCTCTAGACCACCATCGCACAGCGAGAGAACATAGCCAAACCAATACTGTCTTCTTGTTGCACAGCCAAACACACAAATGGACAGTACACTGAGTCATGAACAATGATCGGAGTTTATTGTTTTTAGTTACTTAATTTTAAAATACTTCTTCACATGACATTTATATCCTAGTAGAGTTTTAGGATATGTTGGGGTAGAATTCAGAAATATTGAAATGGGTGGCACTTTAGTCAGTATGTCATTCTATAATGAGATTTTACAGACTGGGTTACTAATTAATATTCATTTCTAAAATTCTGGAGAATGGAATTGGAAGAACAGAAAGCCGGCCTGGCCAGGTCCTTCATATGGGTCTTTCCTTCATTAACAGATATATGTTTTATATTCCAATTACTGCAAGGCGTAGAGAGAGATGGCAGGCTATGTTTTCCTATATCGGCACCAATTTCATTGCAAGTCTCCACCCTCATACTCTAACTGCTTTTGGAAGGCTCCGTTTCCAGCTACAATCATATTGAATTCTAGAGTGGTATGGGAGATTATAGCGTGAGCAGAGAGAGAACATTAGGAATTCTCACTGGTTCTCTGGTGATGGCAAAGAGAGAGTGTGAAACGTAGATGTGGGAAGTTAGTAGGACAGAGGTCAAAGTTGAAACTTTCCATCAGTATGAAAGATGTTTGCCTGGCGATCATGACTGGCTCAAGCTGGCATTTTGAAATCAGTACTCTGACGAGATTTTGGAAGAAGGGGCATGAAAAGATGATGTATGAAGAGAGATGAAGATTTTTGTCTCAAGGAGAGAGTACAGTGAGAATGGAGAATGGAAGATGGATGGAGAGAGGACGATTTAGATGGAAAGACAGCACACTCAGTGGTAGGAGAGAGACAGAGCAGGAAAGCATCTGACAGTACACACAGGTCTGAGGCATACACTTCCGTCTTGACTCTCTTGTGTTCTTCTCCTTTGGAGCCCATCCTGATATAAAAACTACACACATATTTTTAAGCACTATATATTTTTGTAGTACTATACCTATAGTATCTATAGTATAGATGAAGACTCACTGTGCAGTCATAAAAAGTGGCATTTCTGTAAACGGGCTTAAATTTGTAGATCTTCTAGCCTAGCAGTATGGATAACAAAGCCAAGGCTCTCGGTTCTTCCTGAATATTTAAGTCCATCTGACCACCCATGTCACAACACAACCACCCAGTCAATTAGGCCACTCTTCTCATTTCATCAACCTTTTCTTAAAACTCTAAAGTAAAAAAGAATCTCATCTCAAGGTTTAGGAGTCAGTGTGATTACACCAGTGCAAACTCCTTGAAGGACCCAGTTGTAGCCTCCACCTGTTCCATATTCTGATATTGAATGTGTATTTTGGAAAATTATTTCTTATTTTCAAAGTAATAATATACTCCCATGAGTTGATGGGCATATTCCTTTTGGATGGGAGTAGCATTTAAAAATGTGTGTTAATAAAAAATACTAAGAAAAAGAAATTCAGTTAAAATTTTAATGTCACTTCTAACAATTGTTTCCATTTCTTGGAAAAACTCCTAGCATAATAAATGGAGCAAACATTTCCACCATAAATACATTTATTATTTCCACATGGTGTATGTGTGTAGTGTATGCAATTGGGTTTGCTTTCAAATTAGAATTGCTTTAAATCTCACACACAGAGTCACTTTTCTTTCATCAGGAGGTCCTGCCAGCCAGGATTTTCTCACGGAAACTGGAGAGACCTACGCAGCTCTGTTTCTACGTTCCTTGGAGACTTGGGGTCATGTCTCTGGTACTCTCATGGTTCCCTGTATTATTTTTTAAACAATGAAAGAATTTGTCTGTGTCTGATTTGGTGGATTTCCATGTCTTTGCCCATCCATCTTTTCTTTTCTTTCTCTTTCTCTTTTTTCAAGCTACTTTAGTCTTTCACAGATACTTTTCTTGCCCTAGTGATGTCTATTTTCCTAAAGTTCGTTTGTGTGTGTTTTTATTAAACCCAGCATCTGTGAGTTTTACTAAGATAAAAGTCATCCCCTTAAGACAATGTCTCTGATAGAGCGAGATCATCTCTCTGTAGCTATTCCCTGTAATTTATGACCCATAACTTCTGGTCATTTCTGATTTTGGAGTTCCTCAAATAAAGTTTTGTTTTTGTCGAAAGAGATGAAGTTTCTACATGGAAAAGTGGTTTTATGAATAAAAGGAGGATTTTAAAACTAATAGTAAATTGTAGTATCAAGTTTTTTTCAATAACTTATTTCTTCCCTTTACATCACGGCCACAGCCCCCTCCTTCCTCTCAGTCCCACTCTCCCACTTTCTCTCATTCCTCCCTCCCCTTATCCACCACCCTGGTACCAACCCACCATGGCACATTAAGTTGCATCAGAACTAAGTGCATCCTCTTTCACAGAGGTCAGACAAGGCAGATCAGCTAGGGAAAAGGGATCCAAAGGCAGGCAACAGAGTTCCAGTCAGACAACCACTGCTCCAATTGTTAGGGGACCCAAATGAAGATCATGCTACACATCGGCTGCTTATGTGTGGGCAGGCTATGTATGTCCAGTCTATGCATGCTCTTTGGTTGGTGGTTCAGTCTCTGTAGGCCCTCATATACCTCGGTTAGTTAACTGAAAGTCTTGTTGGTGTCCTTGACCCCTTTCACTCCCTCAATCCTTCCTCCTTACTCTTTCACAAGACTCTCTGAGATCCCCTTAATGTCTGGCTGTATGTCTTGCATCTGTTTCCATCAGCTGCTGGATGAAGCCTCTCAGATGACAGTTATTCTAGACATCTGTCTTCAAGCATAGCAGAGTTTCACTACGGGTGTCAGTGGTTGGCTCTCTTCTGTAGGGTGGGTCTCAACGTGGGCCAGTCATTGGTTGGCTATTCCATCAATCTCTGCTCAATCTCTATCCCTGCACATCTTGTAGGCAGGGAAAATTTTGGGTTGAAGTTTTTAATAGATGAGTTGGTGTCTCCCTTCCTTCATTGGAAATCCTGCCTGGCTAAAAATGGTGACTGCTTCAGGCTTCATATCCCCAACTGCTATGGGGTTCCACTAGGATCACATTCATATCCTCCCAAAGGTCCCACCCTTCCTGGGTCTCTGGCTTATTCCAGAGATGCCCTCCTCCCCTACTGATTTTCCTTTCTCTCCAACCAGACAGTGTTGTATAGTAGATCCCTAGAATTTTCATCTATTACAATGCAAATTTTATATACTAGAAGCAACTTTTCACTCCCCCTGCCTTCCTGTTCTAGTCAAGTGCCACATTCTTCTGTTGCTTTCACCTTTCGGAGTTCACATCTAGGTAAAATCATGCAGTGTTTATCCTGTGATTGCCTTGTTACCATAATATTGTCAAGATTCTTCCATGTCTTCTCCTATTTGTATTTCCTGAAGAATTGGATTTCATTGTATGTAAAAGCGACATTTTCAATTTTCAAACCTGCATCATGACTTAAAAGATTATATTTATATGTGTCTGGGACACAAAATGTTGCTGTTATTTCTGTCTAATAACTAAATAAAACAAACTAATATATCTGTTCTTAACAATTCTGAACTACACTATTATTCTGAATTACCCACACTGCAACTAATCATACATAAATTTTATTCTCCTGGTGAAGCTAAAATTTGTATTTGTTAACTACAGTTCCACTTTCCCCAATCATCAACCATCATTTCCACTGTTCTGCTCTCTGCTTCTGATTTTTATTACGTTGGATCTTACAGGTGTGAATATGTAGGGTTTATTTTTTTTTAATGTGAGCAACAACCTACGGTTTATTGATGTAAGTAATTTTGAGAATTATTTTCTTTATAACATCTTATTGTGCACAGAGACATGTTCTGTCTCGTATTTATTCATTAATAGACAAGGAAATTTCCTTCCAGATGATGAAATATGCTGGAATAAAATTAGCTATACAGGCGTGCAACTTTGATTTTAATTTTATCAGATAAATGTACAGAAGATAGACTGCGGATTATTCTTATTTTGGCTTTTTATTGTTTTAGAAAACTCCATGGCAGATGCATCATTTGCATTTTCATCAACAGGATAAAGGCTTCCAACTGGGAAGGGTTGTATCAACTAACCAATAGATAATGTAATGTACAAAAGATCGTGCAACCTATTGGCTAATAGTGACATGATAAACATTGCTTATCTTCCGAGAGATGAAAACAAAAGCTAGAGTAATATATCACCTCAGGCCTCACAGGACAGCCATCATCAACACAGAAAAAGAAAAGGAAATGTTGACTTTGACAGTAGTGACACTGACTCTGACAATCACTTTGAGTAGTCATCTTAGTGATATTAAGTGCCTACTGGTGTCTTTTAAAGTTTCTTTCAGCCAATCCATTATGGTTTTCAGTGTGCAGTTCTTTGCCTCCTTAAATGTATGCACTCCTAAGTGTCTGAATTTTGATAAATTTTTTTAAAAATTATTGATTTCATTTTGAAACAATTCATTATTGCTCTGTAGAAACCCAACCAATTTTTGATTGTTGATTTTTCCATTTTGTGACTAAGCTCATCTGAAAGTGTGACAGTGCAGTATGACATATTTAGCGTTTTCTACATTCAAGACTATTTCTTTGTGAACCATGAGAATTTCCTTTCTTCCTTTCCAGGCCAATGCCCTTTCTTTCCATTATTACTCTGGCACTTCCCACCTATCTTGAATCTGAACAAAAGAGAGTTGTCATACCTCGCTTCTTCACCTTAAAGGAAAAAGTTCAATATGACAAAGGTCTATTCCACAGTTATATTCCCTCCTACTAAATGATGTTGCTTGGACATGATGTTTTGAAGTCATTTTGGACCATTTCTTTCTTACACTGGGCATCAAGGACATCCATTGGTTAGACTTATAAAATAATCTCAAACCTAAGGGGTTTTGCCAGTATCCTTTCTACCAATCTGGTCCAAGCCACAGTCATCTTTCATATATAAAACTCTGACAACCTCTCGGTGATTAAGCATGTATATTTCTATCTACTTAGCATAGTGATCAAGGTGGTGCATTTAAGACAGTGTTTACACAGTGTGCTTGTTTAAAAACCCTCTGTATTTTACTAGAAGCAAAAGTGAAATACCTTAACCTTTTTCTGCCTACTGTCCTGTAACTGGCACTGAATAAGGGTTCCTAATCTTCCTTTCACTTTCCTTGCTTGATGTATTGACCTTTCTGTAGGAAAAGCAACATATCCTGTGTCATAGGGCATAGGTACTGGCTACTCATACAGCAAGTTCCTTTGAGCAATTTCTTCCCCCCTTTTTTTTTTCTTGTCTCTATCCAAAGTCAGATGCTCAATGAAACCCACTAAAGTTTCTATATGCACTTCTTAAGGACCTAGCAAGTCCTTAATCATTGCTTTGCTTTAGTTTATCACTCCATATACTAATATTATATACTAAACCATCCAATGTGTACTCCTGTGACTTGCATCAATACTGTCACCTGAGAGCTTATAAATACAAAATATAGGACTCCACCCTACTCCTAATGAGTCAGAATATCCAGGGCAGAGCACATACCTTCTAGTTTCTAATGTATAAGAACATCCATAAAGGGCTGTCCCATTTTCAAACTTACGGATTACACTTATTATTAACTATTTTTGATGATTGAGTGGAGGTTTCCTAAGGACAGGGTAACTTGCATATTATATTCTCTGTTCTACGTTATTTGCAGTGAGATGTGGCACTCAATATATTTTTTTAGTGATACACTACCACTTTAAGAGCTAACAACTTACTGTTAACTCTTTTAAAGCCAATTTTTGAGGTACAATTTATATAAAGAAAATGTATTCTTTGTGGAGACTAGTTCTCTGATTCTTTACAGATGTTTATGATTATGCAACCACCACCACAATTATGAAACAGAACTGTTGTTCATTTCCGAACATTCCCTTATGCCCTTTGTGGTCGAATACCTCACACCACACCCATACCGTACAACAGTTAATTACAGTTCATTGTTTCCTGAAAAATGCTAAGAGAGTAGGTTTTGAATGTTCTTGTGTGGGGTGTGCATGTGTGTATGAGATGTGCATGTACACCCACATACAGCAAGGGCATTACCAAATGAGGAATCTCCATTAAGACACTGAGTATTCTCATAGTAAATAAATGATAAGGTATGATGTGAAACAACAAAAATCTAACATACGTAACCAGTTCCAGGTAACCACTGACAGTTCCTATCCCTATAGCTTTCCTCTTTTCTAGAATGCCATACAAACGGAATCATAACCTATACAGCCCTTCAGTCTGACTTGCTCACTCACGATACGGTGTCTGAGATTTCATTTGCTCGTGAAACTGTGTTCTTACAGGGATAAAGCACAGTTTGGTTCACGCTCATTTATTTTAAGACTCTTGCGCTGTTTCCAGCTTTTGGTGATCATGAAAAATAAAATATAAACATCTACATAAAGGTATTTTTAAGTAATCAACCTTTATTTCTCTTGAATAAGTACCCAAGAAGCAGATAGCTAATGTGATAAGTATATGCTAAACTCTGTAAGCAGCTGCTAACACTTTTCAGTTATAGTTTGCATTCCCAGCAACTATAGAGACCTGTGGATTCAAGGGTTCCATGTCTACTCCATCACTTGGCATTGTCAGTTTTATCATAATTATGGTTGTAATGAGCAGGAAGAATAGGATAATGATAATGACATTGTATAGTAAAAGGAGTTAACAGTTGACATATTTTTGTAGGGTTTTTTTTTTTTATTGCTCTAATGGATAATGCTGTTATTAGCAGCTCTTTTCTCATTTGTATATCTCCTTTGCTGAAGTATGTGTTTAGAAATTTTTTTCAGTTATTATTTTTATAAAAGGAACCTATCAACAGTCGATCAGAGATCAGGGAAGAGCTCATGGGGTTCTTCCCATGCCTCCTAAACTGGTTACAAGTTATTGTGGGATGGGCACTCATGGACCTCAGTTTCATACTCCATGAGGACTATACCAGGTTTTGATGGATAGTTAAAAATTTATCATCCCACAGATGGCCATTGATAAACTGAGTGCCTCTCAACAAGAAAGAGAAAAGAATTAATAGACAGATATGTTGGAAAGGGCCTTGAAGGGAGAAAGGAAAAGTAATAGGAACAAGGAGAAAATTAGAAAGGATGAGGGCTTATGGTAATTGAAAACACTTTATATAAGTATGCTATTGTCAGAGAAAAAATTCTATAAAGGTTTTTAAAGATTAAATTGTTTGACTTCTTTTTATTTATTTTTGAATTTTGATTTTTATTGTAGGTGAAAATATTTTACTAGCTATATACTAGTCATATATTTCCTCCAATTGTGCAGTCTGCCTTTTAATTTCCATCAAAATGCCTTTAGAATAAATAATAAAGGCTTCAACACTGCAATAAATTATAAATAATAATTATAAATTATTACTTATATTCCATATTTGGCATGTGTGTAATATAAAATAAACCTATGCCTTACCTAGGACCACAGGGTTCTCTTTGTACCTTCTAAGTTTTATACTTTTAAGCTCTAAATTTAGGTAATGGTGCATTTTAATTAATTGACTTGTGCCATACAGGTGAACATTGTTCTACCATCGTTTTCACAGAACATCACTAACACTTTGAGATCAGATGCCATCTGCGGTTTCAGATGTGTATATGGACTCCTTTTAAGAGACTTGTAATATCACATTTCCTTGATAGGCATAATGATTGAAGTTTTAGTGTGATTCTGCTTTGCTGGTGTCGAATGAAGAGCTTAAGAAGAGCTTCAAAAGGCAATTCGATGTTCACAACAGATAAGAGTAAATTCTGGAGAACAGTTCATGGAGAATTATAAAATAAAAAATATCAAATAGAAACTTTCAAATTTTAAATCTGAGAATTTTGTTTTAAAATAAACTGTTTTGTTAGCTGAAGTTCTTGGTGATTGAACAGAAAGAAATAATTTTTAAAAAAAGAAACATAAACAAAAAACAAAACGACTCAAGTACCGGTATGTACTGGGATATATGTTTAGGATTTCTGTTTCTTCAGAAACAGAAACTCCAAAACTGAACTTGAGCAGATATTGGAAGTAAGGGCCTGCTGGGTCCAGCTACAGGAGTTTCTATGACTGCAGTAAGCCTGACCTTCAGACAGTAGCCCTGAGCTCTAAGTGCTTATTGCTGTGCTGCGAGGCAAACACTGCAACATCATTGAGCTCTCCAGCTCGCCACAGACATCGCAATGGCTTTCTGACAAGGAACACCCCTATCCTAGCCTCAGGTTTCAGAGTCCCAGCTGTACCTCTGATTGATCATAATTCAGCGTCATGTACAAGTATCCCCACGCATGAACTGATGAAAATTCCCTCTGTTTTAAATAGGAGTGGGGTCCTTCCTGGATATAAAGACTAGTTCGGTGATAGCAATCTGAAGCCAAAGTTTTCTAACCAGCTAAGTTGGACAGCCTCAATTTTACAAGCCAGAACATTGTATAAAACAAATCCCATCAAGATTCTAAGAGGAGACTTCCCTGAAACAATATATCTAAGGTGAGGCTCATTTGACCCAATTCTCATATAATATAACCCTGAGGAGGAATAAGCTTTCTGTTTTTCACTGAAGTACTTCCAACTGCTCAGACTGGCATTTGAACAGACCGTACTTGCATGGCAACTTGGGAGGGAATGGATGAGAAACCAACTTCTCAAGAAGTGCTCCATGAAACTCCTCCAGAAAGGCAACCCTCCCCTCATTCAAGCCGGAGCCTGGCGATAGCCACCTTGGAGCACACATGGTTATGTGCTGTTGAACACATCTACTGTCCCCAGGCAACTGTGATCTTTGGCTAAAGCCTGAGACAAAAAACAAAATCAAATCAAAACAAAACAGAACAAAACAAAAAAGCCCTAACAGATATGAATGTTTTCTTGCCAAGTGAGTGAATCGAAAGAAGACAAAAACAATGTCTGGGGTTACCACAACTGTCACAATAATTTCATTTTCCTGTGCCTATTGATTAGGGTGGTGCGTCTCATAAATTCAGACATTTTTCTATGCTTAGTTATGATTCCAGAGCTTCTCTGACATGCAGACAAGTGCAGACAACTATCTCAGCTCCTTACCTTACTAGAAACAACACATCTTTGTAGGTAATCCTTTTGTGGGAAAAATCTTGAATCAGAAACATTCAATTTCAGATAATATAAAGGGAATAAACTTTGAGAAAACCAGAACTCTGTACATTCAGGAAATCACAATTCATTCATAGTTTGAATATGAGTTACCTGTGATACCAAAACATTAAGTGTCTTGGCCAAAGTACCCAAGTAAATAATTGATATGCTCTTTAATTTCGGTATAGTAAATATAAACCATCTTTCTCATTTTGTAGGAATCAAAATAGAATGGGCAATTCTTTAAAAATTAATAGCTATAAACCTCAGTAGTTTGCACAATGATGGCTTTCTATTAGTAGTCCGTATTGCCTCCCCTAGGAGGAGGACTATGAACTTTTCTATGGGTCCTTATCCCCAGGTTTGTATTTAGTTGAGATGAGTCACTGCTAGTTGTTTTCAAAAGAAAAATAAAGCATGAAAAGATTCATACTAGACTCCCAGGCCTCTCATAAGAAAAAGTGAAAAACTTCCCATTTCAGAGCCAAAACAACATGCATGGCCAATCTTAACTATTGGTGGGGTACAGAAAGCAAATTCCATCCCAGATA
This sequence comes from Rattus rattus, assembly GCF_011064425.1. NCBI lineage: Eukaryota > Metazoa > Chordata > Mammalia > Rodentia > Muridae > Rattus > Rattus rattus. The sequence goes on along the minus strand of NC_046158.1, from coordinate 117,337,764 downwards.
TGAGTAAAATGCTGGAGAATAATTCAGTCTCACTTGCTTGTCCAGTAAGACCTAAAGGTCTATAGATAAATATCACTAGGGTATTTGGGCAAAAATAACCCACCATATACTTTCTTATTTATTTTAAAATGTTTTGATATGATATATGTTGATTATGTTTCTTTCTTTTCCCTCAACTCCTTTAAGATCCTCCTCACCTCTCTACTCATACAACTCCATGTTCTTTCTAAAAACAAAACAAAACAAAACAAAAAAATTAGGACAACAATCAAACAAACAAAAATTATACAACAAAAATCCCACCAAAACAAAAACCTACAAAAATATGACAAAGTTTGTCTTGCTTTGGCCAACTACTCCTAGACATAGGGCCAGTGATAGTTCATTGGAGAAAACTGATTTCCTCTTTCCCAGCAGATGTAAGTTGCAAATCATTTCTTGGTTAGAGGTGGTTCTTTAGGTCCACTTCCTCTTCTCAGTACTGAAAATTTACTTGTTTTGAACCCGTGCAGGTCTTGTGTGTGATCTTACGGTCTCTGAGCTCAAATGGGCATTGGTTCTGGTGTGTCTGGAAGACACTGTTTCCTAGGAGTCATTCACCGTCTCCAGCTCTCACAGTCTTCCTCCTTCCGTTCCCCGAGTCTTGGGGAGATGGGCTAATGAAGACATCTCATTTATGACTGAGTGCTCAGAACCCCTTAAATATTGCTGGCCATTGCCAGGGTATTTGCTATTCTCCACAACCTTAATCAGAAGAACCTATTGCCTAAAAGACTGCTTATATATGCCATTGACCACAGAAAAGTTGAGTTGGTGCCCAGCCAGAAGCTTTATCCCTAATCACTAATGTTCTTGGTACTCGAAGGAGCTCGGCATGCTACTGAAGGATTAACCAGCTTGTGACTTACAACAGTGACGTGCCTCCAAGATATACTGGTACAGTAGTGACCCACATATTATGGAAATAACTAAACATGTATTGATTTAATTTCAGGCCCCAACCATACCTGCCACTGCTAAAGAGACCAAGAAACAGACTAAATGTTCAATAAGCTTCAAAGAAAGCCTATTAATATTCTTTTTCGGAATGAGTATAAAATAACTTCTAATAACATATTAATTTATTCATAGATCAGTATCTTCCTCAGCCTTCATAGAAGAAGTTTTCAGTAGGTGAGAAATAACACAGAGACCCACAGCTGGATAATGTCCAGGAAATGCATGGTTTCAACCTCCCCCAGGTCTGCTAACCTTTATAGAACACAGGAAATTCCTGTGCCATTAATTTGGGAATCATTGTGTAAAGACAATTTTTAAATATTACCATTAAATTTATGTGATCATGGACACTTCCTTGTTTTGCTGTTCGCTCATCCCACTTTTCTAGTTAATGGAGGAAGAAAGATGTATAAGAAGGGATCCGCAGTAACATCTATGAGCTTCTTTGTCTTGATTTACAGTTCAGGAGAGATTATGCCTCTTGCTTTAGGCATAAACTTAGACATCTGTATAGTCAGATACATTTTCTGAGTGGAAAAACTCAAGGTTTACAATCTCCATTGAGTATATTTGGGGTTTTTTTTTTTTTGGTAGAAATTTTTTGCTAGATCTCTTATCTATTTCAGAAAAAAAAAGTGCACACTCCAAATTGACAGCTGTTTTAATATCGATGCTATGCCATGCAAAATGTAGAGGTTGTCCTGAGTCACAAACTCCAAGCCATATGTCATTTTTGTTCCTCCTAAACCAAACACATATGCATGCACACATATGCACACACACATGCGCACACACACACACAATAAAGGAAAATGATGTGACAAAGACTTATCTAATGTTTGTTGTTTTTTTAACCTAAAAAAATCTTGTAAAATCAATAATAAACTGGAAATACAGGAAGCCCTTCAGCCTTTAATTATTTCTCAGCCAAGGACAGACAGGTTTCTAGCCAATATATATATGTGTATATATATATATATATATATATATATATATATATATATATATATATATATATAGTGTGTTCAATGGCTACTATTTTTAAAGATTCATTTGTCTTTAGTCAAAAAATGTAGGGACTTCACCTTTCTAGGTCTAAGATTATAAATTTTTGTATGTTCTATTTTTCTTCAAGAATTCTGCATGTGTTGACACTTTTATGAATTTAGTTTCTACCTCACTTAAGATTTGCTTGAAAGCAATTCTATAATTGGACAAAAACAATGCTCCCTTTTTAGTCTATTAGTCTGAGATCCGATGCTTGCTTATTACTGGAAGGACCTTATGTGGTATCAGTAGATGGTATTTTCATCTCCTGTACTCAGTGGGAGAAAATAGAAGTCAACAGAGCAATCAATGGTATTGTTCATTTCAAGTCAAAAAAACGTTCATCAGGAGCTTTCAACCTCTTTTTTTCCCAAACATTCATCTTGTTCATAGGATGCCAACAACAGATATAGAACAACCCTATCAATGTATATATCAAGTATATCAATGGTGGTTAAGAACCTGTGCTTCAAAATAAGTCCAAGTGTGCTTTTGCCTCACTAGTGTCTGAATAATCTGTCATATTTTCATTTTATTTGGTTTTATTTCTTATACAATATAAATGGTACAATGCCAATTTTACTAAAACTTCCGATGTGCAAATAAAGAAGTGCATATAAATCATTTGACTAAGCTAGAAAACCTTATGTGGATTCCATAAATATTGATAATGTCACAATTTTAGATGTCACTAATGAAATGACAAGTGTTGTGGAACAATTTTAGGTACTGTCCGTGTCGATTGAATGACGTTCCCTTCTCCAGCTAAAGATGCACCAACAGCTCACTAGCCCTGGCCTCCAAAGGGCTCTGCGGGAAACAGCATCTTTGCTGACTCAGGCACAGTTTTGAATAGACTAATCTGACACACTGTGGGCACCCTGTTCAACGTAACGTCTTCTCATAAGAAGCTGGATTTTGAAAGGCAAGAACAAAAAACCACACAGACATTTTCATGTTATCTGAAAAACACACGTTGAAGTAATATGGCTACATGTCCAGAAATGTCACAGGTCACTGGCAAAGCAGCAGAGGCTGAGAAGAGGCAAGGAAGCATTCCTTACAAACTACAGACAGAACATAGTTCTCCAGACATTTTTTGTTGTTGTTGTTTTAGAGTTCTAGCCTTTAGAATTACATAAGAATAAGTTTCTAGATTTTTATTTCGCCATGTGGTACTTAGAAAGAATAGTCCTGGGACATTCAGACATGATATATATTTCCAGATTTTTCTTCAAAATGAGTTTTACATTATAAGTTAGAAGTTATATTCTACTTTTATGGCTCAGAAACACTGTTTATGAACACTGGAACAGACCTTTCAACTACTGTGAATCTAACCTATCAAACATTTTTCATGCATGCGTGTGTTTGTATGTATGTGTGTGTGATATATAAGTATATATGTGATAGAAATAACATATGACATGGAATATGACCATAAAGAAGAAGAAAATATATAATTAGATTTGAAATAATTTTCTAGACCTTGAACTCTTTTATTTCAAATACCCATGGTAAATTATTCCATGAATAACCTTTAGCAGGTCATCCCTTCTTATGTCCGTGTCTGTGGACACATTGACTGTTGGGTTGATTGGCTATGTAAATTCCTGTGACCCATGAGATTGCAACATACACAAGCAGAACATTGCATCTGGATCTTGTACTCTTAGAAAACTGCTGTTAGATAGAAGGTCTAGGTCAGCTAGTGGAGGTGTATGACCCAGTTAGAAGCCAGGATCAGCACCAACTGCTCTATCTTTGAATTTACAGCCTAGATAATATGGCTGCCAATGTTGGCCACATGCATGAGCATCAGCATGTCTCAGCCCTATTGGTGACTCAGAAAATCCTGAACAGATACTATGGCACTTAAATTGTGTTTATGGTTTGTTACATAACCATACTAACTGATCCACAGTCAAAGGTTTTTAATCATCAGTTAAGACCTCTGAGCTCATGAATATCGTTCATAGGGAGTAAAAGAGGAATATTGTCATCTGGGAACAACTCTGTCTTAAATAGTGCAAAGTGAGCTTTCAATGCCAAGGTCAGAGATTCTCCCCGTCTTTCAGATTCTGGCAACAGACTTAATATTTCGAAAATGTTTACCTGCGTTTTAAAATTTCACATCATGTGAATTTTCCATTACTGTTAAATAAATAAATAAATAAATAAATAAATAAATAAATAAATAAATAAATAGGAGGAAAGTGTTTTTGGCACCCCGTTTCAGTCCATGTTCTTTATACTCCCTTGCTTTGGCCCTGTAGCAGTGCAGTGCTGATCTGTAGTACTGGGTGCTGGAACTAACCTCTTGCCTCAGAGCCAAAAAGGAAAAGAGACAATGGAGGAGACTGTGGTCCTAGAAAGCCTTTGGGAGCACACACCCAATGGTCTAAGTACTTTCCATTAGACCCCACCCACTAGATTTGCTCTCAGTAGTGCCAAGTTGTAAAGGCCATGCCTCAGTTAAACCCACGAGCCTTTACAAAAACACTTATGTTAACACTATCAGGATACACAATTCGAAAATTAAATGCACATTAAGAAAAGAGAGTGATGGCTGTAGACCCATTTAGGTAAGAATAAAGGGAATGGAAGGGCTGATACATTACTATTTCTAGCAGTGGTCAAGAGGTTTCTGATCTGATAAATTGAGCACATGCTAGGACTTGATGGACTTACTTTCCTTTAATAATTATATTTTATTGTATTGGAGATGGATTAAGTCTTTACAGGTTTTATAAAGTAATATTTTTCATTGAAAGAGAATTTTCTTCTTGCTAAACTGAAGCATCAATTAGCATTCCATGTGTCCTGTCCTTATAACCCAACACATCCACTAAGCATTGGAAATAAAAGTATCTTTGTGTACAAAGAACAATCACACACTACTTTTGTCTATTAGAGTGCTGTAAGATCTTAAAAGATTATTAAAAAAAATTAGACATGCTTAGGATCAAATTCTATATCACTGGAGAATCCAAAGTGCTATTATAGGGTGAGATTTTCCTGGCCTAGGCCATTTATAATCACATTTCTTTCCAGAACCCAGCAGGGTGGGTCCAGGATTCCCCTTCATCCACCCACGGAGCCATTGCTAATAAGCAAGACTAAATTGCTTTTTCTTCTTCATGCATATAAGTCTATCTGTACACGCCTCCAATATCTCAAAACAGATGTTTGCTATTGGAATTGTCATGTGTGTGCAACATATTCCACAAGTGGGGATATTCCGGGGTCTAGGGTGTGTGGCAACATCATTTAGGATAGAGTTCTCAGAACAGTCAGTGGGGAGTCTGTGATTCTGTCAAAGGACCATTTTATACAGCACTTTCCTAACAACATAACAATGTGAGGGAGATTTTAGGTGTCTCTAACAGAATAACAAAAACATTCAGCACTTTGTGCACACATTAGTAAAAGTCTGGTTAGAACAAAAGCAAAAATGCGTACCAGCCAGCTATTTGAATAGAAAAAGTTACTGTGGGAAACCCAGTAAATATGGAAGTGTTAATGAGGAAAGATCACCACTACAGCAAATTTAGCAAGTGCAGAAAGAGCTAATCTCCTTAGGAAAAGAAAGGGAAATGTTGACATTAGTTATATAGAGAAATTTGCTAGTTTTTAGTGCAGTCTTGAACAACTGCAATCCAGATGCTTGAGATAGGCAAGCTTCACACCGACGCAAACTCCAGAGAAATGCCATGGAGGAATGCTAGATTAGAGATTCGGTTCCACGACCATTCTGCTAAGTGTTAGGAAGCACAAGTTATTACCAAAACTGCCAGAGAAGAGACACTGAAAACAACATACAGCCTTCAATGTGGATTCCAGAGCCCCACTCCAGACCTCCTTGGATAATTCTTGGATAAGTAGTCTCTCCATATTGATACTGATTATAGTGTTATTTATTATCAACGGAGGTGGGAAGACAATAAACTCAGGCTGTTTCTCACAGCAGTTTCAAACACTCTGAACATGTTTTTAACTCAACGAAGTATCTTCAGATGCCTTGACCCCTTTCCAGTAGTTGGAAGTAGAGGTGTATATGAGCTGTTGCCGCCTATAACTTTCCTTAGAGGATATTAGGTAGTCATTTAAAAGACCTGTCTGAGTTCCTTTGCCAAGATTATATTTAATGCTTGCATCGACCTGGAGAATTAGTCAGGAGATTATTAATCAATCATTCACTGAGTGTCTATTGTGAGCCAAAAATTATGCTTTTTATGAGGAAAAAAACTTTTGACTTAAATAAAAACTAACATAGCCTTGGCCCTCATATATGTTTTACGTAGTAAGAGGAAATACATTAAATAAATTGATAACATGCAGATGCAAACATTGGAAATCTTATGAAGAAAGAAAAAGCTATAATGAAGACTTATTGCAGTAAAAAAAAAATCAAGAGTGAACCTTGTTCTCTTCACTGAAATCACATGACTTGGAACATAACCTTCTCATTTTCCCAATAAGCAGCAATTCAAAGCCCATGTGGGCCTAAGATTGGTTGTGTACTTACATGTTATATTTGTGTAGCTTGGTGTTTTTGTGGGACTCCTAACAGTGGGAGTAGGGGGAAGGTGTCTCTGAGGGGCTTTTTGCCTTCTTTTGGAATCCTTTTTCTCCTACTGGGTTTCCTCATCCATCCTTAATAAGAGGGTTTGTACCTATCCTATTGTAACTTGTTTTGCTGTGTTTGATTTACATCCGTGGGAAGCCTGCTCTTTTCTGAAGGGAAACAGAGGAGGAATGGATCTAAGGGAGAGAGAATGTATGGGAAGGGACTGGGAGGAATGGATTGAGGGGAAACTGGTTGGGCTGAATGTATGAGAAAAAAAATACAAACGAACAAAAAGAGGCAAAAGCTACTTTCTAATGCATAATTAAGTGTGTTAATGTGAGTTGTAAACTCATCAGCAAAACCAATTCCCTAAAGACCAGAGGAGAGTCAGAACATTGTCCACAGAAAGATTTGTAAACACTTGTCCATAGCAGTATTATTCATAAGGGCTGAGAAGCATAAATAATCCAGTTATCTATTGATTGGGGCTAACTCAATATTTCACGTTTGACAGCACTGGCAGTGTGCTTTCCAAGTTTCCTCTGTCACATGCAGAGAGGCCAAAATCTATACCTATGTCGTCATTCACTAGTGTCTGATGTTTCTGTTTTTGCTTTTTCCCAATATAGCTATCCTGATGTGTAGGAAGCACTGAATTTTAATGGATCTGTTTTACTTTTTTTAATTACAAATTTTATTAATTGGGCCAACAAGCTGGCTTACAGTGTAATGGTGCTTTCTACTCAAGCTGGGAGACTTTTGTTCGACGCTAGAAATGCATGAAATGATTAATGGAGAGGGCTGACACCTCAAAGTTGCCTTCTGCCTCCACAGGAATGCCATGGCAAGTGAAACCTCTACCCATTCATGTAATATTAATGTTACTTTTTAATTAAAAATACATTATTAATCCTTCCATATACTTAGTGGCTATTTTAAATCTTCTTAGAACTTTATTCAAATTCTTTGTACATTCCTTAATTGAGTTATTTCACTTATTACTTAGTTATGCAATTTACATATACTAGATAAGAAAGTTCCTAATGAGGCCTATGTTTTAACAAACTCATCCCATGGTAATATACATTGTCCTTTATTTACCTGAGTGCGTACTTTGAGGAAGATTTTTAGAAAGTCTAATCCAATTATATTTTTTTTTTATTTTATCCCCTGGTGTTCATTGTAGTCCATAAACTAAGTTCATTGCCTAACTTAAATAAACTGAAATTATATCCAACAGTTACTCAAATAATTACATAGTGCACCTACACTTCATTCTTAGTTATTTTTATTTGTAATGTAAAACAGTGATACGATTTTTCCTATATAGCTGTCCTATTACCTTTCTAAAAAATTTTAATTTCTTCCATTTCATCATTCACTCACTTCATTGACAATCAGTTGAATATTAATGGAAGAGCATATTGTTTTGTCGATTCTATCTTATCAATCCATATGACTATAATAAAATCATAATTAGTGACACTTTGTGGTAAAATGTAAAATTAGAAATATGTATCCTTCAACTTTCTTACTTTATTTCCAGATATTTTTTGCCTACTCTGAGCCATTTGCATTCTATAACACTTGTCGATCTGTTTGGACATTGAGCTGACCTGTGAGAGCACCTTAGTTCCAACATTAAAATCAATAAAATATCTAAGTATGTATTTTATGTATTGATTTATTAAAATTATTATTTTTATGTCTGAGAGTTATTTTGTTTCAGATAACAAATACTATAGAACAGTGGGAGCATCTCAAGGTTCTCACCAACCTTTACCACAAGTCATTTCACTGATTCATCGGCTTCACTTAACCTCACGGTCACACAAGTGCTTCATGGCTTTATTTCCTCTTTATCTACAACCTCTCTAAGACTCCAAACCTAGTTTTTGAATTTCATCTTCTTAGTGAACATCTGTAGTTGGATATCTCAAAAAACATTCTTCAAACACAAGGTTAAATTTGAGTTTAATTCTTCCACACCCTGGAGTAAGTCAAGTCTAATAATTAATGCATGTGCTGTGAAAAGAGACCATCTTCCATTAAGTTGCACAGGACAAACGACTGGGATTCGTTCTTTCTTATGCCTCCCTTGATAGTCCTCACTTTGCCAAAAGCACTTTCACAACATCTCACAAGCCACACTCCACAATCCACACACCAGCTTCTATCCTTCTGTGATTGCTGATAACACTTCCCAATCCAAGATACTCTTAGCTCTTCCCTGAACTACTGCAATCACCTTCTAACTGGGTTTCTTGCCTTCATTCTAGGTATCTTTGGTCTATTCCAAGCACAGAAGTGTGGTTTTAAAAGTCAAGTCTAATCATGCAAACATGCTTGAAAACTTGGACTGGCTTCTTTTACTTCTCATGATAAAGTTCTACATCCTTACCACAGTCCACAGGACCATGCACAGCTTGGTTCATGCATACATTTGTCTCATATTATGCCACTCTTCTTTTCTACAAATACATTAAATCGTATTCCTTTACATGTCTTCTATCTTTTCTTCCTCTGGGCCAGACCATATTTTATCTAGAATCTTAAACATGTCGACTCATATATGTAGTCATTTTTATGGAAAGGGGTTATATGATTCCCTCTCAGGCACAATTATACAATAGGATTTTATAAGTAATATCTTTTCCTCAGTGTACTTATTAATCTCTATAGTGTTCATTTTAGTATTAGATTGCTGCCCATCTTCCTATAGGCTGTAACCTTCATGAGATCTGAGATGAACTTATCTGGGTTAACTTTGCATACCGGAAAGTCATTGTTTTTCTCTTGCAACTAAGATATGGAATGAATTTAAGAGAGAAAGAAAGAAGAGAGAGAACAACCATTTGTTTTCATTCCTTAGTTATTTTTACTGCATGTATTTCATGTCCATAATTTCTTATATTTCAAAATGATGGCTAGCTGGGCCCAGGTTTAAATTCTGCTAACTTGGCTTTCAGAAACAGATAATGCTTTTTTTCCCCTTAGAGTACCAGAGAAAGGTCCCAGATTAGCTCTCAGTGATATGAGTTGTATAACATAGCCAATTCTGAACCAGTCCTTAGGCTAGTACCGGTTCCAAAACCACAAGACAAAATCAGACTCAGTCAAAGCATGTACACACAGAGCTTAGGGAAGAAACTCCCAAAATGAAGGAAGAAGAAAGAAAATTAAATCTCAGTATAAAAGGCATTAGTAAATCTCCAATACTTAGCCAATTGGTGTCTTGACTTTTGGCCAATAACACTAATCAAATGGATAAAGTGTATCTTTAGACAATGATATTGCTCTAGACCAATGAGAAAAAGATAAAGAATGGAGAAAAATCTTTCTGGATGAATGAAACTGACCTGAAGCTCCACGTCCAACCTTTACTATCTGATTAACCATTGTCCAAGTAAACACTTCGGTTTTCCTGCTTTGCTTGTTTGCTTTTGTTTTTGCCTTGATTTGTAATAATGCTTCCTAACAACCAGAGATTTTGTGAGACCCATGTATTATCAGACCAAGTAACTTAATTGGGCATGATATAGAACAAACCCTCAAATTCTTTTCATTTCTCCCTTTCCTTCTTCCAAATTTGGCCCTAGTGTCTATTCTTCCCTCACCTTGCAAGTATGGTTTTCTAATGAAATACATCCATCCATGTCTACTGAACAAGGAAGGAGGGAGGGAGGGAGAGAGAGAGAGAGAGAGAGAGAGAGAGAGAGAGAGAGAGAGAGAGAGAGAGAGAGAGAGAGAGGAGAAGGGGAGGGGGGAGGGAGAGGCAGTGAATAGAATCGAAAGAAATGGAGAATTTTTCAGTTCTGAAAGAGTCAGGTGAGGTTGACGGGTGTAACACAGGCCCACCTTCCGACACCGCCCAGAGGAACCTTGAGCCAGTAATATCCTTCTAGTCAGCTCACACCTGGTTCTCAGGGAACGGTACCTTAGAGTTAGCACAATGAACTTGTTTGTATTGTTCTGTGCGATTTCTTCCTGCCCTCACCTGAAACCACATTTCAATCAATTGCTAATGTTAGCGTGGGAGTCCTAATCCTCCTTTAGCCTCGGCAAGTCACCACATCTCCTAGGGTCAGAGGAAGGAGTTTGCGTGCTGGAGGAAGCGTAACTGAAATGCAGACAGAGCTGTCTGTTTTCTCTCAGGCAATGAGAGGGATTCAACCCAATAAATAAATGAGCTCTACAGCTAATACCGCTGCTAGGTCCTCGATGCATCTAGCATTCCCTCAGTTGCCAACGATCCTTCTTCAGAGACCAGCCTAAGCCAGTCTAACATGACCGTCTAAAAAGTTACGTTTAAAATTGAAGTGGCTTGTGGCGTGTGTCAAAGATGGGAGTCAAGTTTCTGAGCAATATTATCAGATAAGCCATCATGAAAATAGTCCAGTGGTCTGGAAAAGAGCTCCTTGCGGAGACGTCAGCAATGCCTGGAGACAGGGTAGGGAATCGCTAGAGGATTCCCAAGGGTTCTCAAGATTAAAGAGCTAGAATGTTGCCAAATTTCCAGGCTTACGGAGTGTTTCTATAACCTACTATCCATCTATAGTTTGGTGCACAGTTGATTTTTATAACAACCTTCTAATAAAAGTATGGGGATAGCAAGCTGGGGATAGCAAGCTGTCACTTACCTCAAGCTCTCTGTAGTGGCTACTGTCATCGATCCCAAAGTTCTTAACACAGAATGCCTTTAGCTTTGTTCAGCTAAAGAACATTGTTTGACTTTTGCATCAGTCTTTGACAGGTTGCATTAGCCTTTTCTGAATATGTGAGTATTAATTCAATAATTGATGGCCTATTAAAATATGAAAAGTAACTATATTTATAGTAAAATGTGAGTACCCTAGAGCCTTTTGTTTACATATACATATTAACATTCAACAAAGGGAACTGAACTCAGTCACTAAAGGCACATTTATCACCCCCTCCCCGACCCAGTGTACAGTTCGCATGGCTGAGAGGGTAATTTCGATTGAGCACATGACTCTCAGAAGAAAAAGGTACGAGGATAGGCAAAGATAAGTATACACTACTTTCCCTAATCCAGCTAATATCACATTTGCTAATGTCTCCTCAGTCAAAGCCAGTCACAGGGCTGAGCTGGGTGAGAGGGGGAAATAATAATTCAAGTTGTATCCCCTTAGATGGCTAATGCTGGAACAACCTTGCAGATATTAAAAACAAAAGGTGGCCCCAAGAGAATGAGAAACCTTGGCATCAGGCTACCAGGTGGACGGGGAAACAACCAAGAATGCTGCCCCAAAGCATCAGACTGTGACGCCATCAGGAAGCAAGCCTTAGGAGGGTAAGCCTCAGACTTGACCTCTCATTTTCTGTTGCAATTCTCGATTCTCACACACTGACTGGAGACCCAGCCTAGGTATGCCTGTTTGGATAAATACAGAATATCTTCCTTTCTTTTTTTTTTCTAGGCTGCAACATGCCATTGTAAAATATTTGGTGGTTTTGGATCTTTGCACATCTTTATTGGAGTCTATCTTGCTCAGTAAATCGATCTTATAGTAAAAAAAAAAGTTCACTCAGAAAATGCGTGATTAAGCCTTTGTCCGCTTCCTCATAATCTGTGTGATAACTGAAAGCTCTCCAGCCTCTTGAGGAAATGTCTTCTAGAAAACCAAGTCGAAAAACAGATGCGGTGTCTCCAGGGCTATTAAAAGCACGTGACAATGTGCTTTATATTGCAATTACGTGACAATAATTGTGAATCTTTTTCGACTGCGAAGTACCTTGTAAATGCTAATGATGTTATTAGTAGTCATTGACTCTTGCAAAATCAAATTGGAAATAAATACCAGAGGGTTTTTGTTTTTATAGTGTCTGCAAACTCATGCCTTATATCATTTAGATTGACGCTTCCTGCATTGGAGCAACACTTTTAGACCCAGGATTCCAGTTGAACTCTTGCTTTAAGTACTCCTGTCTGAAAAAAACGTCCCCAGCTGCCTTCCCCGGGGGATGACAGGTCCTTTCATATGGATTCTGTTTGTCCACATTTTCTTCAGCGGTTCCATCACCAACCGCTGGTGAATCCCGCCATAACAAATCTCCCCAGGCCTCTCAAGACCTGCGTCTGCACAGGCCTTCACCTAGGACTGGAATCTCCCAAGTCCTGTGCCAGGCCACCTGCACATCCCCAGCCAGGGAGGCAAGCTGATCCTCGGCATTAGACTAACCTCCAAGCTCGGGTGTTTGGGAAAGCCTCTACCCTCTCCCACCCTCCAGGCAGAGTTAGTCATTGTCTTCCTGGGCTGGAACAGCCTTTCACATTCTTCTGCTAATACTTCATTTATTTGTTTACATGTCTGTCTCCCCAGCAGGATGCTGGGCTCTTGGAAACAAAATTGTGTTATCCATCTCCACCCATAGCACATAGCCCAGTGTCTGAAATGTTAACAAAGGATTTTGTACATGCAGGGGAATTGCTAGCCTACCTAGTTGAGTGGTAGTCTACACTGACTAAATGTAAAGTCTCTTCTTTTTAAGTGTGTTTAGTGTGTAAAAATTATATAAAAATAGCGATGTTAAGTTTTTATGGTGGGTGGGTGTGTGTGTGTGTGTGTGTGTGTGTGTGTGTGTGTGTGTGTGTGTTAAGTTCTGGGACTAATTCAGGGTCTTCCAAATGCTAAACTAACACCTCACGTACCCAGCCCTAAACTGTTTCTTCAAAATAAAGTTTTCACCTTCAGATTATCAGTAAACCTTACATGGGGTTTTTAAACTTCAGCATTTAAATCACCTGTGAGAAACTGACAGAAAGGCACACCTAAAGGAGTGACAGGCTTTAGGGGAAGAACCAAGCCTCTGTTTCCAGAAACAACCCCCCCACCCCCACCCCCAAAGTGATTCTGATGCCTATCAAAGTTTGAAAGCCATCGCAATAAACCAATCCGAAGTTTGAAATTGCCGGTTGCAGTTGTTTCAAATAGTTCTTGCTGTCAGAGGGTGCAGGAACAAAAGCGCCTATTCAGAGAGCTGGGAGCCCTCTCTCCACCTGGCCTCAGATGCCTGAGCTCTCCCTGGAGAGTTAATGCCGCCTTCCTTATCGACAGGCAGCCTGGGCAGCCTTTGATCAGGAGCTTCTTCATTCTGCCTCATTCTTTACTTCAAAGCTGGGAAACTGGATCAGACCCCTCTCTTTTCCCCTTCACTCAGGGTCCAGCCAGCCCCACAGGTGGGCCAGCCCCATGGAGAAACCTGCACAGACAGGCTTCAGCCTTCACAGAGGCCAGGAGAAAAGCTTTTGTGGGACACTCCTGTCTGATTCTCCCTGAACGCAACTGGTGCCAAGGAGAAACCAGGAGAGGAAATCTGAGCTTGTTCTAAGTCGGCCCTGTGGGTGTGGAGTAACCACAGTTAGGGCACAGTTCATGAAGAACAGTTCTGTGGCGTTCCATCTCCTAATCCCTGAGGCAAGACGTCCAGGTTAGGCTGCAAAGTTCTTAAAAAAAAAAAAAAAAAAAAAAAAAAAAGCTGCCTCCCCTCCCCCCCTCAGGTTCCAGAAGTAATCATGTAACAGGGAATTAAAATTAGCTCCCAAGTGAAAATTCACGTAAAAGAAGATGATAGAAGATCTGGTTTGTGAATGAGAGAATGCCAGTATTTCCATTTCAGGGACTGACACGGGCTCACACTAGATGTTTTTCAGACCCACAGTAGTTATCCAAGCAAGACCCTTCCATTTGATCTCTCAAATATACTGCTTTTTAAATGTACTAAGAAAGATTACACCTTCAGGAACTAGTTGTATAATTCATTTAATAAGTACACAAATTAGGATGTCCTTTTAAAAAGATGTAGCTCACACATCGTTTGCTTTGCTCAGGAGAACATACACTTTGGTGCTTTTTATCTGCAGAATTAAGCAGTCTAAATTTAGAACATTCTCATAATCACAAAAGAATCCTGTATTTGTGAGAAAGCATTCCCCCTCTGTCTTCCCATGCACAACTCTGAGAGCTACTTACTAACTTTCTGTCTCTACAGATCTACATATTTTGTATATTTTGCATAAATTCAATTATAAATCAGATGGTCTTAGATTATTTGCCTAAGAATAATATAGCATTTATCAATGCTCTCCTCCTTTTCATGAATAAATATCCCATAGAATCAATATATCTAATTATTTTATTATAAACTCGTTCAATAATTAACACTTGGGATCTTTTCATTTTGAACTACTATGATTAAATCTACCTGGAATATTTGTTTATAAATATGTGATGCGTATGCACTATTTATCATATCCAAGAATGGAACTGGTGCTAAGACATGACTTAGTCATCAAAGTGCCTGTCATTCAAACCTAAGAACCTAAGTTCAGATCCGGGATACCCACATAAAAGCTAGGAATGATGGCCCATGTCTGAAGCACAAGTGCCAAGGGGTTGGAAACAGGCAATGTCCTACAACTCATTGACCACCCAGGCTAACCTTATGATTAGTACACACACACACACACACACACACACACACACACACACACACACACGCACTTGCACAGTGTTGTGATTTGAACGAGAAACAGCCCTAATAGGCTGTGTATTTGAATACTTTGTCTCTTGTTGGTGTCGCTATTTGGGAAAGTTATAGGATGTTGGAGGCAGAACCTTGTTGGAGGACATATTTCACAGGTTTCATGGCCTGCCCCTCTCCCTCTTCTCTCACTCTACTTCTAGTACGCAAATGAAGTGTGATCAGAATGCATTCTGCCCACCAACCGTGCCTCATAGTCCTGCTGTCATTGCCTTCCCCACAACAAAGACCACATCCCCTCAGGAACTGTAAGACAAAACGAACCCTTTCTTCCCTAAGTAAGTTGGTTATATAAGGGTATTATTACAACACAGAAAGAGAAAATTTGCTAATGCATGGGGTTGTTCCGTAACTCTGTAATTAATATTTTGAGAGCCTCCATAATTGTTTTACAAACTGAACGCACCATTTTCACTCTCGCCGGAATTTGATGAGCATTTTAATTTCTCTATACCCACACCACTATCTTGCTAATTAAAGCCAATCTAGCTGATGCACACTGGCAGCCCTTGTAGTTTAATTTGCATTTTGCTTACAACTAGTGACACTGAGGATCATTGCCCCAATTGATGCCCATCAGCATATCTGCTTTGAACAGATGCCTACTCAAATTCTTTACACACTTTCTAAATTGGGTAATTTATATTTTCAGGACCACATTCTAATATTCATATATTATGTACAGACAAGCTTCTCACAAAATAAAAGATTGACAAGTCTTTTGTTCAAGACTGAAGTTTTGTGGTTTTTTTTTTCCTTCACAGCATGGTTAGAAGCATGAAAGTTTTCAACTTTGACATCAAATTTCTCTTGCTCATGGGCTTTGGATGCCATAGTTAAGAAATTATGAATATAGCTGATCAATACTTAGTTCTGTTTTCTTTTAATAGTTCTAACATGTTTGCTGAATTACATGACCACTTTATGTTATGGATATGGTGTGAATTGGGGTCCACACGGATTGTCTTGTGTGGCGTCTAGCTTCACTTGATTGAAAGGCTGTCTGTCTGTCTTCGTTTTCCTCAGCAATCCACAGAAGCTTCCACAGAAGCCTTAGAGTTTGCCCTTAGACTCCGTTCCACCTTAGCCCTCACTTAGTGCTTACTCTGTTACAACTTGGTTCTTTTTGTTGTGACTGGTTTGATTACTGAGCAGTGTTAGTCTTCCAAACTATCCTTGTTTAAACTCATTTTTGCTATTCAAAAAATTGGCATTTTAATGTAAAATTTGCAATCAACCTATTGATTTCTGGTATTCTACGTTTATATTCAATCTGTGCATAGAGTTGGATAACCATAACCCAATTTTAACAAGCAGTCATTTTTCAGTCTTTGGACACATCTTTCCAGTCACTTTCTTCAGAATATTTTGTAGTTGTCCATGAAAATGTATTACATTTCTTTGAGTACATTTATCCCTAACTGTTTTAAATGAGATTGTTCTCTTCTTACAGTTACACTTTTGAATTATTCAGTATTTCCACAAATAAGGCGCAGTAACTCAAATTATTTCTCGCTGAGCAAATTTTTGTAGCTTGCCTTTCTAGAAAATGTTTTATGTTATTTAATTTGTTGGTATATAGTTTTCGCCTTTGTTCTATTTTATTTGTATGTTTGCATTCCTTTTCTGCAACAACTGCTCACTAGCCTGGCCCTTGGAGCCTTGACATCCTCCTACTTAAACTAAAATAATTCCAATACAGGCATGTGCTTCCATGCCTGCTCTATTGCTTTCTTCATATGGTTTAGGTTCTGTATGTGTTTTGAATATTATTAGGCTCTTATCAGATTATGTATGGTTTCCAAACATTTTTGTACATTCCATAGGCTGTCCCTCTACTCACTGTACAGAAGCATTATTTTGTTAGAATATAAATTATCTCTTTTCTTACCTTTCCTTTTAGGTCCAATGTCACCCCCTGAAAATTGCTCAAACCAATGGCCTAAATTCTTTTTAATTATTTTTATAGTATTAAGTCCATCATTTAAATCTTTTATTCCTTTAGAGTTTATTTTTATAAGTAAGGAAAAGATCCAATCTAGTTATTCTGCATGTGAAAAACATGTTGTCCTCAAACCATTTATTAAGAGGCTGTCCTTTCCTCTGGATATGTTCTTGTCACATTTATTAAAACCTCATTAAATGCTAATTTGTACTTTTATTTCTGGGCTCTCTGCTATGTTCCATTGGCTAATGTGGCTTTGTTTTAATGTAATAGCATGCTACCTAGATCATTATGGCTTTCCAATATATTCTGAAGTAAGGGAGTACAGTATCTCCAATCTTGGCTTTTGTTGTTGTTGTTGTTTGTTTGTTTCTTTTGTGTTTTGTGCAACACTGGTTGGACTCTCAGGGATGTTTGGTTGTTCCACACGTATTTTGGGAATGGTTTTTAGTTATAACAAACAAGCAAACCTATGTAGTGGCAAGATGGCTCAGCAGATACAGGCGCATAGCACCAAATCTGCTGAGCTTATTTCAATCCCTAGGTACTATGAAGTAGAGGGAAATAACGGGCATCAGAAAGTCATCTTCCGTCCTCCAAGTAGACTCCATGTAGAGTGCAAGCATGCTATTATTGCCTGTGTGTAGTCACCTATTCCTACACCCTCACACACATACAGGTAAGTAAATACATGTAATGAAATATTTTTTCAATCATGCCACTATAATTTGATTGAGACTGTATCAAATAATAAGTGGAAATTTTATCAGTATCCCTTGTTTCTGTCCTTGAACACAGGACAGCTTTCCACTTACGTGAATACTCTTCAGTGCCTTTATCACTCTGTAATGTTTGTCAGTATTTATGGCTCCCTTCCTTGTCTAAACTTATTTCTAAGCCTTTGTATGAAGGTGGTAAGTGGGACTGTGTTCTTTGCTTCTTTATCACTCTTACCATTTGTACACATAAATACTGCCCATTTTTAAATGTTGAATCCATATCTACAACCTTATTGGATTGCTTATAATTGCTTTTGTGAAGTCTTAGTGGTTTTCTATATATAATGTTGTCAAATGCTCCTGTAGATACTTTATCCCTAGAAATGAAGGTTTTATTGAAACTTGATCTATATGTAGACTGTTTAGAATGTGTATACAACAATATATATTCACATGGAAATGAAATAGCTACAGCAGGGAAGAAAAATATCACACCTTCTATCACATGTGAAATTTAAATTTAAAGTATGCTTGGCAATGGTGGCACATGCCTTGACAAAGGCAGTCAGGGGCAGGTAGAGGCAGGTAGATTTTTGTGAGTTCAAAGTCAACCTGATCTACTTAGAGAAAACCTGTCTAAAATAACCAAACATCTGAAGGAACAAACAAACAAACACAAAAACAAACAAACAACACCAAAAAGGATGAGAGGATGGCCAGAGCAAATCACCCAGGCTCTGAGATGCAAATCCCAGTACGGGAGACAAAAGCAGCAGTATATCTGAGTTCACGGCCAGCCTGTTTGATGGAGTGAGTTCCAGGACAGTCGGGGCTACACAGAGAAACTATTCTGATAAATAAATAAATCACAAAACTATGTCTGTGGGTGTATCATACATATGTTTACATTTTCATATATTTACATATGTATTTCTTCTACATAGAAGGAATAGCCTACATAAAGGAAAAGGGGACTCTAAAATGACAAAGGGATAAGAAAGTGTAATGAATAACAAATGTTAGTTTCTCATGTTATAAGGAGATATATATATATTTGTTTCTAAAAAGAAGAGAGCTATTGGGGACAGGGAAGATAACAACGTGTCAAATGTGAGCCAAACACACAATATGAAATTGTCCTAACAAAAACTGTTATTCTGTATTTAAGAAAGAAGTAACAAAGATTCTGTAATGTATGTACCATATTGTGTTCTTACATGTTAAATGTTTCCTTCCCACTAGCTACATTTTTAACACTTGATACCAATGGGAATTTCAGTGGCTGCTGCATCGTTCCTCATAGGGAATTTTCAAGTTGGTTGGTGAATTTAGATCTTCCGGTCCATTTCAGATATGCCAAATCAAAGTCAGTATTTTGGGAAGATTAAATGTGCACACATAAAATTTAAAGCACTACTTCTCAGGGCAGTAAAGAGCATTATGTTGATGCCAGTGATCTGAGGCATAGTTCAGTACTTGACTTACCCACGTCTCACCATGAGAAAGTGATGAATGCACAGCCTAGAAAGTTTGATCAAGTTTCTCATCTGACCATATATGTGATCACTTTTCCTAATAACACTGTTTTATCCTGGCCTTCTACTTATAAATCTAACATACCACAAATAAGGATTCTGAGGAAAATATATGGAAGACTTCCCTTGAGTACCTTAGCCCAGAATTTTATTTAATAAAAATAAATGGTAACATTGGTTCTGTGGGAGATGAATCGGAGTTTATAATAAAGGCTCCAATATACAGGTGCTTTCATTGCTTCTTTGATGGGCCCGGTTTAATTTACTCTTGTTCTCTTAACTCCATTTGTCTGGACAAAGGGGCGTCTTTTCCAGTGTGAGGAGAGAAAATAGGACGGGCAGTAATGCAAGGTGGCTTTTGTATTGAGCTCGCCTGTGCTTGTGAGCCATGATGAGTGACAGCTTCAATGTCACGCTGAAAACTGAGTCTCTAACTCCACACTCCGCTGTCTCACTCAATACCTACAGTGATAAATTTGAGTGCTCTGAAATTTGCCACAGGAGGTGGTGAGTTTACAAATTCAATATGACCCTATTTTTAATACTAAGAATCTCAAAGTTACTTAAAAGTAAGAATATTTAATTTTAACAAGACCGATCATTTTTTTATCTCCACATAACAAATATCTTGAGATTTGGAAAGACCCAGATATTCACAATAGGTGGTAGGTACTGATTTTGACAGTGTTTTCTATAGCGGTCAATGTTGCCATTCAAATGAACTGAATTGTCTACAGTAAATCTAACATTACTAGAAATTTCTGGCATGAAAGTGACCAGAAGTTACCAACTTTGGTTAAATTTGGCTCTTAAATAATTTTTGTAACATGTTTATTATAAGTAATATCCCAGTTGAGTTATCTGCAGATAGGAAACTGCAGAACTACAGAGAGATTAACGAGATGCGACTGTAAGGTGTATTAAAGATACAATGTACTGTAGTCATACTATCATTACAGGTTACCCTGGATACTGACTAGTGTAACTTATGATGCTCTACAACTAGATTCCATGCTCTGAGCTCAAAGACTTCTAGAAGGGCCTAAAAAGCTCAACTAAGTCAAATTTTGGTTAAAGTTTTTGAAGATATAGCTGTCTTCTCCTTTCAGAAATCAACATGAAAATGATAATAGTAACCATCTTAATAATAGAAAATTCTATCTCCAATTAAACTGAAGGGCAACAGAATCTCAGAACACAGCTTATGAAAAAGGTATTATTGGAAATATAGCAAAAATAGCAATTAGTTGGAGGGAAAACTAAATGTTAAAAAATAGCTTTGAGTAAATCAGTTATCTAAAAATAATACCTATAAATATAATAGTCACCCTGAAGCCCTGAAGCAACTTAGGAGTAACTAAGTTTGGCCACGTCCTGAGTCTTGCCTATTACTATGTGGTAGCAAATAAAGTGTGTTAGGAATGAGTACCAGGCATGAGGACCCATCATATAAAAACCTACCTGTCCTCTCACAGCAAATATAGTTATATGCCAAGATGGAGGAAATATAACAAGGAATTATGACTATACAGTAAGAAGCTTTAAGTCAGACAGAGAGGGGGGAGGAGGAGGAGGAGGAGGAGGAGGAGGAGGAGGAGGAGGAGGAAGAGGAAGAGAGAGAGAAAGAAAGAGAAAGAAAGAAAGGAGAAAGTCAATATTAGGTCAAATACCCTCTGTCTTTGTGTGTGTGTGTGTGTGTGTGTGTGTGTGTGTGTGTGTGTGTGTGTGTGTGTGTGACATACATACCACCATGACCAACAAAGATACCATAAGGTATCCCTGAAAACAAACATTGTGTGAGAGATTTACCAAAAAACAACGGCTCACTCTTAGGCTATTCATTGTTCGAATGGCCAACTATTCATATTATCAAATAAAAAAGACAGAATTTAAAATATGCAAAAGGCCTTCCTTCCCTTCCTCCTGATGCTGTTTCTGGCACTGCTGTTATGGAAGAAGCTTGTAGCATGGCATTGGGTTCTCGCCCCTCTACTTACTGAAGGACAGAGAGAACAAAGCCAAGAAAGAGACTGACTTTTCCCACAGTCATTCATTCTCCTGTATGACTGGTTCATCAGTTAAGAAAAGAGGATGGAACTCTAAGCTTGGAGGATTTCCAGATGATTCTAGAGCTTGCCATCAACACACTGGGGACAGCACAAGCAATGCCTTCATTTCAGATGGTGAGGACCATGTGAGCTTCCGATTACTGATGAGAACTTTGAATCATTTTTGACCCATTGAAGATAAGAAAAACAAAACAAAACAAAACAAAACCACTCAACTGCCAAATCAAGACGCTGCACTTTGCTCTCAGACTCTACAATGTCGATAAAGATGACAAACTCTCCCATGATAAGCTGTTACAGGTCTACAAATGATGATGGGAGTGAATATCTCTGATGGGCAGCAGGCCATCACCACAGACAGGACCACCCAAGAGACTGCTCAGGATGGAGATACTGCCATATTTGTGTAGAATTTGTGAAGGACGTATAGAACAAAGTAAAATGAGTATCTTATCTTTTCCCTAAGGGACAGAGACCAAATTGTTCTTCCTTTCTAATATTTAAGTACTGGAACTTCTTTGTGTCCTCAGTCGTCCCCTGCCCTGCCATTCCTTTACCCATAATACTGCTACTCTTGCATGACAATCCCAAATCTTTCCTCTCCACACAGATCTGGCTTTTGTGTACACACAGGCATTACAGAATGGCAACCAATCTATTTCTGTTCAATATTCACCCACCAGGCCTCTGTAAGTACACTCTATCCCTATTCTGCTGCTGAATGCCATGGATCCATCCCACCTGGCAAAATCAGACAGGGACTCATATCAGTAAACAGACAGCAAAGCTCCCACTGTATGGGACCACATCCATGCTGTCTTCCCTTCATCAGGACTCCGGCATGTTCCTGTGTCCTTCTTGTGTATTCATCACTTCCTTCTTCCCTGGCACCCAGCCTTCTATTCATTCGGCCTTTCAGCCTTCCTCCTTTTCCTTGAGATTCTCTGTGTTCTATTTGGCACTAGTCTATGCTCTTTTCCTATTTCTGACATGGCAGGATAGTTGGAGGTCTGATGTGTCTCTGGGGCATTGTCTATCCAGAAGCTTTTCTGCAACCAGTACTACTCTTAGAAGTCTACGACAAAATTTTAGTCCCCTGCTCTGTCATCACAGGGCTAATGAGTGAACATGTTCACAAAAAGGGACCATAGTGAGGTTTTTAGAGTGATCTCCCCTAGGTGGTTTCCCCAGGTCTCTCTATCTCTGGCTCTTTTGATGTCAAAATGTTAATGTGGTTTCTTTTTTCAGTACGGTATTGACATTCAAAAAATAGTGTTATGACTGCCACTTTGCTCCTCTTTACGGCACTGTTAGTACCAGAGTAGATGCTCAAAAAAATGTGGGCAACCTTCTTGTTGTTTTTTGAAGGAAAAAGCTAGGCACTCTGGAGAACATCTACATCATCTCTGCAGCCTGGGTCATGTTCTGTATTCTGGAAGATTCTTCACATTTCCAACAGAAAGAATAGTGTTACAGACGTACCTGACTTAACTCTGTCATAAAGAATAACAATACTGCTCTTGGTGTCCTAAAGGGTCATACCAACTTCTGAATGAATTTTATTCTTGGCAAATTTTAATGCTGGATGCCCCAATCAGCTCATAATCCTCGTCAAAAGCATTGGATATATTGTTCCATGGGCTTCCAGATCACAGGACTCTTTCCTTGTGTAAACCACTGCAGATCCTTTAGAAGGATAGGGCCTGGCGCTGGTGACCACAACTGAGGGACATTGGATGCCTTTGAGTGGTGCAGCTTTACTTTTCTGCCAATGTCAGTTTAGACTTCATTGAGTCAGAATGTTTCTATCTGTATCTGCTCTTGGCTGCCATTTTCTGGCACTGTTTGCTTTCTTCCTTGCTTTGCTAAGGTATCCAACATATTTAAACAACCAACTCTTTAGGAAAAAAATTGATATTGAAAAGCCAAACACACAAAAAAACACTAAAAAAGGGTTCTCTACAGGGAGGAGAAGGGCAGTGGCTAGGACATATGACTTGAGTCTACATGAACTGGGGAGCTCTTTCTGAAATATGGCTGAGTTTGTGATCAAATGATATAATATAGTAATTGTGTAAAGAGGAAGAATTGTCTGGTACTAATATTTTTGAGAAGTTCTTAAGAGGCCTCTTTGTTTACATATTAAAAGTTTCTAAGATTATTTGTCCCTGGATGTACAGCAAACTGTTTCAATCCACAGTTTGTGCCTTATTATCCCATTAATATTATATTTCTCAGTCCATCAATAAATTATTGTAAATAGAATGAAAAATATAAAAATAATAAAAATACAAGAGAAAACATTTGAAATACAGGCCAACAGAACTTACAAAACATAGTCTGATAATTTTTAAAATAAACCAAATACACTTTCCAAATATATCTAGAATCTTCAGAGCATAACAGTAGAATGCAAAAGAAAGATTTATTCTTAAAACCTTCCTAAACTTAAGGCAATAAATTCTCCTAGTTTACTTTCTATCACTTTGCTAAAACATTCTTACTCAAAACAACTTGGGGAGCAAAGGCTTTATTTGGCTTACACATCCAGTTTATGGCCCATCACTGAAGGAAGTAAAGTGAAAAACTCAAGGCAAGAACCTGAAGGTAATGGCTTGTCTGCTTTGCTTGTAGGCTTCCTATACAACCCAGAGCCAACTGCTCAAGGAATACTACTTCCTTCTAACTTCAATGAATAATCAACGCAGTGTTTCACACTGCAATGTCCACAAAGCAATCGGATTAAGATGAATTCAATTGAGATACAATGTTCATGTTGATAGAATTCTAACCCGGAAACTGCAATCATCTTTATAAACAGATACATCGGTTTAAGTATCTGTTAAACCTTTCATTCTTTGTCAAGATCCCATGTTACTATTATAATGAAAGACATAGTTCAATTGATTTAATTTTTGACACTTTAAAAATCCAAATTATCTGAACTGTGGGCTCCTGTAAAATAAAATAATAATTATACATTTTTTAATATAAAAGGGAATAATTAGTGCATAAAAACAATCATGTGAAAGCAAATTCAAAATCCAGCAATGAAAACCCAAATCATTTGATGTCTGGCACCTGGGACTCTCTCATGGTATAATTGTCTGGGTTCCAAAGGGCTTTAGTAGCATCATTTCTCTAGCTGTACCATCTTCAGCAATCACTTAGTCTTGTAAGGTTAGGCCAGCTCCACTCTACATCTGAAGTGTAATTGGCAGACATCCCACAAATCACAGCGCCTCTAATGTCCTAGGGTCTGAACCTTCCCCACTGACCTCTCTTAAGAACTCTGACTTTCCATATTGCACCAAGCTCCAGCTTTTCTCAACAACCTCTTAAATCCTGCAGCTTTCCTGCCTTCAAAAACAGTCCCTCCTAGGAGCCGTTAATGCTGTGAAATTTTCTGCTAGTTTGATAGTAACTTTGGCCCAATTAGACCCGAGCTTCTGTTCACTGACCCAAAGGAAAAATATTTTCCTTTGTCCCAATGAAACACCAAATATTTTACCTCATGATACTATTGTTTCAATTAGTCCCAGATGATTCTTTCACCCTAGTTCATCAGTACCCCATTGCCCTACAAAAGTACAAGAGGCTATGTTTCAATGATACAGACCCCTCTGACAATCGTAACTGGTTCTTCTCCCCCAGTGTGTCTATCAAAGACAAATTCTGAGCCAAGGATACTAATCCAGTTCTTGGCTAAGTCCTTGCTTCCCTGTGAAGTCTTGTGACATAGACCTTCGCTGTTCACATTACTATGAACAGTGTCTTCAAGATCCACATACAAATAGCTTATGAAGACTCAGGAGCTTTTCCAGCCCAAAGTTCCAAACTCTTCCACATCCCTCCCACAAACTAAGCTAATGAAACAATTTCTCAGACGAGAAGTTCTTCAGATATTCTAGGCTGTGTCACAGTTGATGCTAAGTAGGACACACACCAAGATCATCTTGTTATTCTGCTTGCACCCAGACTCTTCTGTTTCTACACTTATTTCTTCTATGGAATTTTTATAGCTGAATGATTTCTAAGGATACCATATAGGGAATTAGAGAAAGTATAGATATACACATTTCCTTGTAGATGACGTGAATCTACAAATGACTATAGTAGCAATTATCAAATTCTAAAGAGATAGATTTAGTCTAGTAGAATATAATAATATTTCACATAAGCAAACAGGAATATGAGGAAGTTTTAATATTAGAAAATTCATTAGTATAATTTAGCATATTATTATGTGAACTGTTAAAATAGACTTAGTAAATTTTAATATCCATTTTAATAGCTCAGTAAAGTATGAATCGGAATGTTCCTTCTTTAACCCTAATTAAAAATATGTCTCATTATAGTGTTAGCTCTGTATGGGACTGAAGCCTCATAAGTCAGGATCACCCATAGCAGAGACCACAGTCCCTGCACTAGTGCCAAATGTTTCCCAGTTAGTTCTGGAGTTTAAGAAGCCTCTTTATTAAAGCCTCCTCTTCAGGTCTGATCTCCCTCATTCTCTGTGTACACTTAAATATCTTTTTAAGGTTTTCTGTTTTAGTGACTGGGAAATTGAAGCACTTTTCAGTATTACTTGCAAGAAAAAAAATCACATTCATACTTTTAAATGCTCAAAGTTCATATGCTATCATAAGTAATTTTTGAACAAGAATTTTGCTATCTTGCATTTAATGTTGTTACTGAAGGAGAAAGCAGGAGATAGAAAAAAATGGGTCAAAGTAGCCGAAAAAGAGAAAGAGACAGTGAGAAAGTGGTTGAGAGACTTGTCAACGAACCTCAAAGTCTCAAAACATATTTCAACACAAATGCAAGCAAATATTTTAGCCTGTTTTGTAATTCCATAAATTCTGATAGGACAATGTAGTCTTCTGAAACACCAGTGAAGGAAAAAAAAATTATACTCACACAGTAACAATGACGAGGGTGTTAGAATTTTTACATTGCTCTCCTGAGTCTCATATCTCTCTTCACACAGAGAGAACCAAATGGCTGCCACACAGTCAATATGAGTGTTATAGAAGGAGAGCCCTGGTCTTTTATGTTGAGCAAAGACTCATTTGTCCTTCCATCCAGAAGATGTTGGCTTATATTACCCTGATGAGTGTCACTTTGGTGTGAAAAGTGACATTTACACTATCTTGCAAAGCTGGTCATCACATAACACAACCTTAATGGGAATGGTTCAAGAAACAGTTCATCCCTGAGAACAATGTGGGCAATGCTCTTATTCACAAACTGTGAAGCAGCACAAGAACCACAAAGTCTCCAGCCTACATTGTTTTGGTTTTTATGTGAGTTGTCTCCCCAGAGGCTCCTGTCTTGGTTCTTTGACAATGGTGCTGTTTAGAGAAGACTGGTAGCCATCAGAGTACTGAGGTGTTAATCCCTGGAAACTTGCATACTAAATAAACTATTAGGATGTGGACCCTGGTTAGAGGAAGTAGGCCTTTGAAAGGTATATCTCCTGGTTGTCCTCTTCCCCTCCCCACCTCTTCCACCCCCACTCTGCTTTCTTTGTTTGCTGGTTGCCATGATATAAACAGCTTCCTTCACCCACATCCTAGTTTGAAGATTGGCACTCAAGCTAAAAGCAGTGAGGACACAGGAACTACGACTGGACCCTTTGAAAATTCATCTTTCCTCCTTTATGTTGTTTTCTCAGATATTTTGCTAGAGTAAAGTTACTAATACGGTGTTTATTTATTCTTTGTAATCACACATTTGTAAATATGACATTTTATTATGATCTCTACATAGACCTTATGTCCATGAAGATGTCAATCTTATCCTTTTGTTTGTTTGTTTGTCTTCATGGTTTCAACACAGGGTTTTTCTGTGGAACCCCTCCTGTCCTGGAACTTGTTCTGTAGACCCAGACTGGCTGCTAATTCACAGAATCCACGTGCCTCTGGCTCCTGAGTCCTGAGATTGAAGGTGTGTGCCCTTACCGCCTGGCAAACCTTATCCATTTGATCCATTACTACATGCATGTAAATAAAGTAAATACTTGGATATAAAAAGATAAAACTCAGAATGTAAGCCATAAGTATCCAACAAATAAACGAGTCAATTATCAAAAAGATACCAGTGTTTTCCAAATAAGTGTGCATATATGTTGTTCATCTGTGTGTTTTTCATAACGCAACACTTCTCTGTATGTGTAACTCAATTCTAAGGAAATACAAAGTCAATTGTGTCTATAATACACATAGACTAAAGATTAAATCAACTGTGTCTATAATACACATGTTCTTGAGATTGGTGAGTATAACAGAGGCAAATACAATCTTTGTATACTAACTTCAAACTTACATTTGTGGAGTCTGTCTGCTCTGTCCACGTCTCTACAGCCTTTATGGAGGAGAAGACTGGAGCTAATTTCACAGCCCTCACTTCTAGGAAACACTTTTGCACTGTCTGTGTATTTGACTAGAGCATTACATGTTTTTCATTCTGCCACCTATTTTTCAGAGATAATATACCTGCATCACTTTGTGAAACGAATCTAACAAAGAATCCGTTACTCTTTTCTGTCAGGATCGGATGTGGCTTCAGATCCATCTAAATACTGTGACTGTTCGCCTAACACTTAAATGAGGTCAAGATGTCTCTTGCTTAAGGTTACTATCAAGTACCGTGTTTCAATACTAATAATAAGGTTTAAAGTGCACGAAACTTTATATTTGCTTAGCTGAAAGATATTAATATATTATAGGCACTAGCCAATCATACTTTCAAACTAACCAGATGATAAACCAAAGGAATAGCAGCGACAACAACAACAACAACAACAACAACAACAACAAAAACCCTCACAAATATAAAAGTTAACAAATAAATATCATTAAAGTCAATACTGAGCCTTATAACTAAGAAAAGAGGACATCTATTTGATGGGGAAAATGATGAAAAATACTGAGATAATGTTTTGAGTAGACACTGTGGTAGGCTCTTTTCACAGATGAAGACACCATGATGCTAGTTCATCTGTCAGTGACCACATAGCTGGAAAATGCCAAAAACAAAATTCTGACACTAAATCCTGGCTTCAGAATCAGATTGTTAACAATTGTAAAATGTAAAGCTTACTCATATGAGTGTAACATTGGTTTCAAATGAACTTAATTGTTGGTTGTGACATTTTCCTTTTGTTGGGAAACCGGCTCCCTCAAAATACTTTGCAGAGTAAATAAATACTTTAATATCTAGGAGGCAACAGAAGGCTTGTCTGAGTCCCATGGATTGGAAAGCTGGCTTCCAAGCCACATGATAAACACGAACAGTTGGATTACGCTGTCTGAGAATTGGTAGTTTCCAGCAGTGTAGAAGTTTTGGTACTAAACTTACAAAATATGTGGTGACACAGAAGAGTTGCTCATTCTCTCAAGGGAATCCACTACTCAGTGTGTGATCCACCTAGCAAAGGAGTTGCAGAGGGGTAGCCATGGACTTCTGTTTTTTAAAGATTCCTTTGTCTGTTCCTAGATCATCCTCACTCAGATCCTCGTGATGTACATTATTCAAAACTTTCCTCCTCTCCTTTTGCCCTGGAATAGAGTCATCTGGAGGGCTTGTTAGAAACGGATTCCAAGGTAGCTTCTGAGATGCTGGATTGGCTGCAAGCGTTTGAGATGCCCAATGTTGCATTTATAAGATGGTGTGAGTAACTAAAGCTTTAGTGGCCACACAAGCAATAAGCCAACAGGAGAGGAGGAGAAAATCATTTATCAGTGTAATTCCGTGTCAGCCGCTGTGGCTGACAGCTCCAATTCATCCTTCATCAAATCCTTTATCATAATTAGAGACTTTCAACTTCTGCTTAAATCTTTGTCTTTACATAAATAAATGTATTGCTTAATTTTAGTGTGTGTGTGTGTGTGTGTGTGTGTGTGTGTGTGTGTGTGTACCAGCGTCACTATGGACACATGGGGATCAGAAGAGAGCTAGCAGACAGATGGTTCTCCCCTTCTAGTATTTTTCTTCTAGGACCTGAACTCAGGTGTTGAGACTTACCAGCAAATACTATTATACACTTATCATCTCAAAGGCCCTTGCTCTAATACTTAGATAGTTGTTGCAATTCTCATATCCACTCGGCTTTTCTGCTGTCAAATGTCTTTACTCCTCAAATGCCTTTGTTTCACTGTTTCTCACCATTTCTCATGATTTTCCTACTGATAAGCTATCATTCAACCTGCTCCTTCCCAGCCTTGACCTCCTAACATTGTTTTGTTTTGTTTTTATTTTTGTTTTTGTTTGTTTGTTTGTTTTTAGTTTTCGGAGGCAACCCTGTGTAGCCCTGACTGTCCTGGAACTCACTCTGTAGACCAGGCTGGCCTTTACCTCACAGAGCTCTTCCTGCCTCTGCTTCCCATGAGCTGGGATCAAAGTATATGCTACAACCAACCAGAAAGAAACACATTTTCCAATTCAAGTTTAATTCAATGAAGTCCTGCTATCTCACATGACCACCACCACAACATCATTGGATGGAAGTGATACGTGAGTGTGCATGGCTGCTGTTACTTTTGATGTACATTACAGGGTGTTATACAGTCTTCCTCTTGCTCTTCAGTCCTGGCAGTAAAACTCAATTGCATAGTTTTCTGTAATTCATAATATATCAACCAATTTTTGTGGTTAAAAGCTTTTACAATACTATAGAAACAATCAGTTAAGAGGAAACCCACAGAAGGAGAGAGACTATTTGTCAGCTGTGCATCTGACTGATTAATACTCAGAATATATAAAAGACTTTTTAAAGTAAAAAAAAATCAAATTTTAAAAATTGGCTATAGATATAAGGAATTCTCAAAAACTATAAAAAGTTATATTTGGTATATAACTATACCAAGTCCTGTTTATCATCCTTTGCAATTGCAGAGATGCAAATTAAAACAACTTTGTGATCTCATCTTAAACCCTCTGAAAGTGGAATCAACAACAAAATTGACCACAAATGCTGGCAAAGATGTGGGGAAAAGGAAGCCTCATTCACTGTGGGTAGGATTGCAAACTAGTGCAGCAACTTTGGAAATCAGTGTGGAGAATTCTCCAGAGACTAAAAAGCAGCCTTCCTTTCCCACCCTATCACTTTGAGTCAGCCACCAACTGCCACACGCTCCTCTTGGAAACCCTCCTGCCGCACCAACCAGAAATTAAGTTAGGCCATCTTCACTCTCCTGCCTGTCTTCCAATTCCATATCCTTATTATACCACCAGATTTGTAGCCAAACATGTGCGGGGGCCACTCCTTCCTTTCTGACCCCATTCCCAGGTCTAAGTAATAGGTTACATCAAATTGTCTTTTTGGACAATGAGGCCTCATGGGAACCGCTAAACAACCCAGGCTATTGCCAAGGCAATTCCTTGGTCTCTATAAACTGACAGTAAGGTCCCATTGGTGAAGACCACATCTATACAACTCAACGAACATAGAAAAGTCAAGCTGGTGCCTACCAGAGCATTTACTTTTATGGATTAATAATGTTCATGATACTTGAAGGTACTCTGCAAGCTACCAAAGGGGATGGGTAAACACCAAGCCATCTACACATCATTCAATCTATAGTGATAACATGACTGAAAATGCATTAGTACAATAGTGGCATTAAAGCTAATGGGCCTAACCAACCAATATCTAATCGGATTTAAGGTAAACTCCATGAAATGAAGCCCATCCAAATCATTATTTGGGTGACCAAGAACCTAAGACTAGATGGGTCTGGGACCTAGGGAAAGACATTATACTACTTCTCTGTTAAATACTACATAGCAATAGACTGACTCCTAACAACATTCTGTTGTACATGTAGATCAGTGCCTTGCTCAGCCAGCATAAGAGAAATTTCCTCCTGCAGATGGGAACAAATACAGAGACCACAGCCAAACAATATGCCGAGAATGAGAGACCTTCACACACTCCATCCTATCTGGGATGCCTCTAGTAAGTCCCTCACCTCGGAGCTCAAGAAGCCTGCAGAAGATGACATAGACAGGTTATGAGCCAGCATAGATGAACAACACCAAGGAAACAACCCCTTTTAAACATAGCAAGACTAACCAGGCCCATGAACTCGCAGAGACTCTGACAGTATGCCCAAGGTTTGTACATGACTGCACAAGATGGGTTCCCTATGCTGAGAGAAGTGGGTGCATGCCCTAAATCTGTAAACAAGAAGTTATCTCCAGTAGATGAACAGATGGAAATTTCATCTCCTCCAACAGGATCTCACTGGAGACACTAATCACTCTGAAGGGCAGGCCTCATGGCCAGCAGTAGCTGGCTAATATAAAACGGACTCGATGGTTTATTTGGAGGCTCCTTTTACTTACTTGGCTACTTTCTTTTTACTGGTTTATGATCAACCAGCTTTCTTTCTTTCTTTATTTTTTTCCATTTTAATATTATTTTTCTGGGATATTTTATTTATTTACATTTCAAATGTTATCCCCTATCCCCCCTCTCTGATACCCTCTCCTGCCTCTCCATGATTCTATGAGAATGCACTCATTCCCACCAACTCTCTCCCATTTCAACACGCTGGCATTGCACTACATTGGGGAAACAAGCCTTCACAGGACCAGGGACTTTTCATCCCATTGCTGCCAAACAATGCCATCCTCTGCTACATACGTGGCAAGAGCCATGGATCCTACTACATTGGTTAGTAGTTTAGTCTCTGGGAGCTCTGGTGGGCACTAGTTGGTTGGTATTATTCTTCCTATGGAGTTGCAAACCTCTTCAGCTTTGTCAGTATTTTCTCTAACTCCTCTGTTGGGACCCCTTTTTCAGTCCAATAGTTAGCTGCAACTATCCTCATCTGTATCAGTAGGTCTCTGGCAGAGTCTCATAGGAGACACCCATATCTGATTCCTGACAGCAAGCGCTTGGTATCAGCAATAGTGACAGGGTTTGGTGGCAGGTAGAGCAGTATCTGGATGGCCTTTTCTTCAGTCCCCATTCCATGCTTTGTCCCTGTATTTCCTCCTGTGAGTATTTTGTTCTCCATTCAATGAGGGAATGAAATATTCACATTTTTGGTCTTCCTTCTTCTTGAGCTTCATATCTGGACATTTTTTCTCAGGCAATCCAAGCTTTTGGGGTAATATCCACTTATCAGTGAGTACATACCGTGTGTGTTCTTTTGTGCCTGGTTTACCCAACTCAGGATGATATTTTCTAGTTCCACCCA
Source organism: Rattus rattus (assembly GCF_011064425.1). Lineage (NCBI taxonomy): Eukaryota > Metazoa > Chordata > Mammalia > Rodentia > Muridae > Rattus > Rattus rattus. Next base: position 117,305,105 of record NC_046158.1, on the reverse strand, counting down.
TTTGTCTAAGAATTTCATGTAGTCATTGTTTTTAATAGCTCAGTAGTACTCCATTGTGTAAATGTATCACATTTTCTGTATCTATTCTTCCGTTGAAAGACATCTGGGTTCTTTCCATCTTCTGGCTATTATAGATAAGACTGCTCTGAACATAGCGGAGCATGTGTCTTTGTTGTATGTTGGAGGATCTTTTGGGGGTATGACCAAGAGTGGTATAGCTGGGTACTCAGGTAGTACTATGTCCAATTTTCTGAGGAACTGCCAGACTGATTTCCAGAGTGGTTGTACCAGCTTGTAATCCCACCAACAATGGAGAAGTGTTGTTATTTCTCCACATCCTCACCAGTATCTACTGTCATCTGAGTTTTGATCTTAGCCATTCTGACTGGTGTGAGGTGGAATCTCAGCGTTGTTTTGATTTGCATTTCCCTGAAGACTAAGGATATTGAACATTTCTTTAGGTGCTTCTCAGCCATTTGATATTCCTGAGTTGAGAATTCGGTGTCCAGTTCTGTACCTCATTTTTTAATAGGATTATTCGGCTCTCTGAAGTTTAACTTCTTGAGTTCTTTGTATATATTAGAAATTAACCCTCTATTGAATGTAGGATTTGTAAAGATCTTTTCCCAATCTATTGGTTGCCATTTTGTCCTATTGACAATGTCCTTTGCCTTACAGAAACTTTGGATTTTTCTTAGGTCCTATTTGTCTATTCTTTATCTTAGAACATAAGTCTTTGGTGTTCTGTTAAAGAAAATTTCTCCTGTGCCTATGTGTTCGAGGCACTTCCTCATATTCTCTTCTAATAGATTCAGTGTATCTGGTTTTATGTGGAGGACTTTGATCCACTTGGATTTGAGCTTTGTACAAGAGGATAAGAATGGATCAATTTGCATTCTTCTACATGCTGATCTCCAGTTGGAATCAGCACCATTTGTTGAAAATGCTGTTTTTTTCCATTGAATAGTTTTAGCTCCTTTGTCAAAGATCAAGTGACCATAGGTGTGTGGGTTCATTTCTGAGTCATCAATTCTATTCCATTGATCTACCTGCCTGTCTCTGTACCAATACCACACAGCTTTTATCAAGATTGCTCTGTAATACAGCTTAAGGTCAGGGATGGTGATTCCCTCAGAAGTTCTTTTATTGTCAAGAATAGTTTTCTGTATCCTGGATTTTTTTTTTGTTATTCCAAATTGCTCTTTCTAACTCTATGAAGAATTGAGAGGGAATTTCAATGGGCATTGCATTGAATCTGTAGATTGCTTTTGACAAGATGGCCATCTTTACTATATTAATCCTGCCAATCCATGAGCATGGGAGCGCTTTCCATCTTCTGAGATTTTCTTCATTTTCTTTCTTCAGAGGCTTGAAGTTCTTGTCGTACAGATCTTTCACTTGCTTGGTTAGAGTCACACCAAGGTATTTTATATTATTTGTGGCTACCGTGAAGGGTGTCATTTCCTTGACTTCTTTCTCAGCCTATATATCCATTGAGTAGAGGAAGGCTATTGATTTCAGTTAATTTTATATCCAGCCACTTTGCTGAAGTTGTTCATCAGGTTTGCCAGTTCTCTGGTGGAATTTTGGAGTCACTTAAGTATATCATATCATCTGCAAATAGTCATATTTTGACTTCTCCCTTTCCAATTTGTATCCCTTTGACCTCTTTTTTTCTCTAATTGCTCTGGCTAGGACTTCAAGTACTATATACACTAGGTAGAGAGAGTGGGCAGCCATGTCTAGTCCCTGATTTTAGTGAGATTGCCTCCAGTTTCTCTCTATTTAGCTTGATGTTGGCTACTGGTTTGCTGGATACTGCTTTTACTATGTGTAGGTATAGGCCTTGAATTCCTGATCTTTCCAAGACTTTTATTATGACAAGGTGTTGAATTTGGTCAAAGGCTTTCTCAGTATCGTACGAAATGATCACTTTTTTTTCCTTGAGATTGCTTATATAGTGGATTACATTGATGGATTTCTGTATATTGAGCCATCCTTGCATTCCTGGGATGAAGCCTTCTTGATCATGGTGAATGATCATTTTGATGTGTTCTTGGATTCAGTTTGTGAGAATTTTATTGAGTATTTTTGCATTGATATTTATAAGGGAAATATCTCTTATATTAAAGAAAGAAGTTCTCTTTCTTTGTAGGGACTTTGTGTGGTTTAGGTATAAGTGAAATTTTGGTTTCGAAGAAGGAATAGGGTAGTGTTCCTTCTGTTTCCATTTTGTGGAATACTTTAAAGAGTATTGGTATTAGGTGTTCATTAAAGATCTGATAGAATTCAGCACTAAACCTATCTGTTCCTGGGCTTTTATTGATTGGGAGACTCTTAATGATTTCTTCTATTTCTTTAGGGGTTATGGGATTGTTCAGATGGTTTATCTGGTCCTGATTTAACTTTGGTACCTGGTATCTGTCTAGAAAATTGTCCATTTCTTCCAGATTTTCCAGTTATGTTGAGTATAGCCTTTTATAGTAGGATCTGATGTTTTTTTTTTAATTTCCTCAGTTTCTCTTGTTATGTCTCCCTTTTCATTCCTGATTTTGTTAATTTGGATACTGTCTCTGTGCTCTCTGGTTACTCTGGCTAAGAGTCTATCTATCTTGTTGATTTTTCTCAAACAACCAGCTCCTGGTTTTGTTGACTGTTTGTATAGTCCTTTTTGTTTCTACTTGGTTGATCTCAGTCCTGAGTTTGATTATTTCTTGCCTTCTACTCCTCTTGTGTGAAATTGCTTCTTTTTTGTTCTTGAGCTTTCAGGTGTGCTGTCAAGCTGCTAATGTATGCTCTCTCCAGTTTGTTTTGGAGGCACTCAGAGCTATGAGTTTTCCTCTTAGCACTGCTTTCATTGTATCCCATAAGTTTTGGTATGGATATGTTGTCCCTTAATTTTCATTAAATTCTAAAATGTCTTTAATTTATTTCTTTATTTTTTCCTTGACCAAGTCGTCATTGAGAAAAGTGCTGTTCAGGTTCCATGTATTTTTGGACTTTCTGTCGTTATTGTTGTTATTGAAGACCAGCCTTAGTCCATGGTGATCTGACAGGATGCATGAGATTATTTCAATCTTCTTGTACCTACTAAGGCCTGTTTTGTGACCAATTATACAGTCAATTTTTGAGAAGGTATCATGAGGTGCTGAGAACAAGGTATATTCTTTTGTTTTAGGATGAAAGGTTCTATAGATATCTGTTAAATCCACTTGTTTCATAACTTCTGTTAGTTTCACTGTGTATCTGTTTAGTTCCTGTTTCCATGATCTGTCCATTAACGGGAGTGGTGTTGTGAAGTCTCCTACTATTATCGTGTGTGGTGCAATTTATACTTTGAGCTTTAGTAAAATTTGTTTTATCAATGTCTGTGTCCTCGAATTTGGGGCATAGGTGTTCAGAATTGAGAGTTCATCTTGTAAGATTCTTCCTTGATAAGTAGAAGCATACATCCTTATCTTTTTTGATAGATAAGTTTGGTTGAAACTCGATTTTATTTGATATTAGAATGGCTACTCCAGTTTGTTTCTTGGGACCATTTGCTCAGAAAACTTTTCCCAGCCTTTTATTCTTAGATAGTGTCTGTCTTTGTCACTGAGGTGCGTTTCCTATCTGCAGCAAAATGTTGGGTCCTCTTTCCATATCCAGTCTGTTAGTCTTTGTATTTTTATTGGGGAACTGAGTCCATTAATGTTAAGAGATATTAAGAAATAGTGATTGTGTCCTGCTATTTTTGTTGTTAGAGATAGAATTATGTTTGTGTGTCTCTCTTCTTTTAGTTTCGTTGCAAGAAAATTACTTTTTTGCTTTTTCCAGGGTGTAGTTTCCCTGCTTGTGTTGGAGTTTTCCACCTTTTATCCTTTGTAGGACTGGGTTTGTGGAAAGATATTGTGTAAATTTGGTTTTGTCATGGAATATGTTGGTTTTTCCACCTATGGTAATTGAGAGTTTTCAGGATACAGTAGCCTGGTCTGGCATTTGTATTCTCTTAGGGTCTGTATGACATCTGTCCAGGAACTCCTAGTTTTCATAGTCTTAGTTGAGAAATCTGGTGTAATTCTGATAGGTTTGCCTTTATATGTTACTTGACATTTTTCCCTTACTGCTTTTAATATTCTTTCTTTGTTTTGTGTATTTGGTGTTTTAACTATTATGAGACAGGCGAAATTTCTTTTCTGATCCAGTCTATTTGGAGTTCTGTAGGCTTCTTTTATGTTCATGGGCATCTCTTTCTTTAGGTTAGGGAAGTTTGCTTCTATAATTTTGTTGAAGATATTTACTGGCCCTTTAAGTTGGGAGTCTTCACCCTCTTTTATACCTATTATCCTTAGGTTTGATCTTCTCATTGTGTCCTGGATTTCTTTGACGTTTTGGGCTAGGAGCTTTTTGCATTTTACATTTTCTTTGACTATTGTGTCAATGTGTTCTATGGTATCTTCTGCTCCTGAGATTCTCTCTTCTATCTCTTGTATTCTTTTGGTGATGCTTGCATCTATGACTCCTGATCTCTTCCCTAGGTTTTCTATCTCCAGGGTTATCTTTCTTTGTGATTTCTTTATTGTTCCTATTTCCATTTTTAGATCCTGGATGGTTTTGGGCAATTCCTTTACCTGTTTGGTTGTGTTTTCCTATAATTCTTTGAGAGATTTGTGTGTGTGTGTGTGTGTGTTTCCTCTTTAAGGGCTTCTACTTGCTTGCCTGTGTTCTCCTGTATTTCTTTAAGAGTTATTATGTCCTTCTTAAAGTCCTCTATCATCATCACGATATGTGATTTTACATCAGATTCTTGCTTTACTGGCAGGTTGAGATATCCAGTATTTGCTGTTTTGTGAGAACTGAATTCTGATGATGCCATGTAGTCTTGGTTTCAGTTACTTCAGTTCTTGTCCTTGCCTCTCGCCATCTGGTTATCTCTGATGTTAGTTGGTCTTCCTGTCTCAGACTGGAGCTTGTCCATCCTGTAAGCCTGTGAACCTGTGAACTTGTGATCTTAGGAATGAGAGCGCTCCTGGGAGACCAGCTCCCTCAGAGCAGGTTTTGGGTCTACAGGGCTGTGGCAGCCTTAGCTCTGGGTACAGAAGGAGACCTCAAGTGTCCTGTTGCAGGTTGCCCTATGACTTCCAAGTCCAGTGTACTTCTGCCAGGTCTCTCTTTGGACAGTCAGTGGAGCAAAAGCAGGGTCCTACCTGTGGGCTGTGGCTTAGGAGGGAGAGTGCTCCTGACTTTGGGTTTTGGTTCTGAGGATTGTGGGACAGCCCCTGCTCTGGGAGCAGATAGAGACAGGAAGGATCAGCCAGCTTTCTTATACCAGTTGTCTACTTCTATTCATATTTAATAATTTGATGTTTGGCTAAGTGTGTGGATTGGAGAATGATTTCTGTAATCACACAATTGAAACATTTCTATTATCTCAAATGGTCGTGTGTGTGTGTGTGTGTGTGTGTGTGTGTGTGTGTGTGTGTGTGAGTGTGTGTCTGTGGGCACATGCATGCTGGTTGTGTATGTATGGCAAGAACATTTAAGATAGACTATTACAGGAATCTCTGAGTGTCCAATACATTACTAAAACACTGTTATTAACTAATCAGTGGTTCTCCAATAGATCTCTAGATAACAGAAACTTTGCAACCTCTGACTGACATATGCTCTCCAGACCTATGCTTAGTTAAAATGACACTATTTTCTATTTTTTAGTAAATAATATTCACTTACTACACAATATCTTCTGTTTGTTGATGAGTGCTTCGATTTATGTCAGAAATTGGCAGCTCTAAATATTGTATGAACATGGGATTTCAGATGTTTCTTCATTGCAGTGATTTTTATTAAAACATATAGCAGATCTCTGTTATATATACATTATTATTTTTTTAGGAATACTAATCCTAGTTTCATGACAATTGTGTTATTTTAGATTCTCTTCAATTGTAGGCAAGGATTCCTTTGCTCCACATCCTGGGTAGAAGTTACCATTTCAATCATAATAAATAAAATGTGTCAATATGGTTTTCGTTTGGATTGATTCTCTGATTAGCAATGTTGAACATTCTCATACACTATCAGTTAATTTGTATCTCCTTTTTTTTCATTTATGTATTTGGAATGTGGGGATGAGTATGGCAGTCACAAGATACTTTACAACTGTCTATTATATCCTACCATGTGATTCCAAGAGACAGAACTCAGGTCAACTGGTTTGGGGAAAGTGCGTTCACTTGGAATCTTCAAATGTGTGTAGCATTCAACAGTATTATTATGCATTCAAAAAATCATTATGTGGTCATGGGGAGGGGCTTTCAAGGAAGCGGAAACAACACATTATATTGTACAAAAATTAGAGGGGAATATTGGAGCAGGAAATAATAAATCAGAGTGGGAGATGGGGTAGAGAGAGGAGGAAATATGGGATGCCCAATTAACACCAAAGGCCTTTTAAGAAAGCCAATTGGAAACCTACTACAGTAGAAGCGTCCTAAAATTTCTACCAGTGCATATGTAAAAAGAGTTTTATTGGAGTTTCTCTACAACAGAAGGACACCACATGCTAGCATATAAAAACACAAGTACCAGGAATTGGTTACATCTTTGTGAGTTTTGGGCCAATGGAATTTTATAGATCCTACATGAAGCGTTACAAGCTAATTGCCAGTTTTCTTGGTTACCTCCAGTACTCAATGGTAAGAACCTATGGATGAAGTTACTACAAAGTGGACTTGCAGAATATAGAAAAGCCAAGCTGGTACTCACTTGCAAGCTTCATCTCTATTGGTTATCATAAGTGCTGAAAGGTGATATCTATGCTACCAGAGGATAAAGGGTTGCAAGCTGCAACAAAGACTGGTCTGGAAGGGTATACCAAATGGTGCAGTAGTGGCACAAATATTTTGAAAACAACCAATCACTTTCTTATTGGCCCTTGGGTACCCTCCCTCAGGGGAAATGCCTTTCTGTCACTGTTAAAAGGACTAAAAATGTGTGCCTAGATAAGTTATAAACCTTAGATAAGAGCCTACTACTATTTTTTCTGCTAAATGGCCAGAGTATTAAATGACTTCTAATGGTCTGTACTCATAACACAGTACCACTATCAGCCCTCATCAGCAAAGCTTCCCCTTGCAGTAGATGGCTTTTAACACAGAGGCCCTTAACTTCTCAACATGTTGAAAGTAAGTGATGGTGGAATGCTCAGCCCTAAGCAGGATGAAATTGCACAAGTCGTGGCAAGGCGAAAGTTCAGCATGGAAGGAGAGAAGTGGGAACACAATCCCAGCACTACCTGGGAAACGATTGGCTTTTGATAGCTGCTGAAGAAGGAGAGTCGGCTTTGACATCACATGGTGACATGCCATGTCTTGACCCATGGTAGCTTGACCACACTACAGAAGAGGCCTCACATAAAATAGTCAGATTACCCAAACTCAACATAATGGGGATTGAAAGAAAGAAAGGACGAAAGAAAGGAAGGAAGGAAGGAGGGAAGGAAGGAAGGAAGGAAGGAAGGAAGGAAGGAAGGAAGGAGGGAAGGAAGGAAGAAAAAAAGAGAAAGAAAAATGAAAAAGAAAACTGAAAGTTTTGTGGGTGGGAAATCGCAGGTGAAGAGAGTAAATATGGAAGGAGTTGGGGTGATTATTTGATTAAATGTACTGTATGAAATTCACAGAGAAAAATACAAATATTATTTTCCAAGGAAATCTCAAAATTAGCAACTCTCAATATATTTAATGCAGGATAAGCCTTTGTTTAATGTAGAAGAAATGTCTTTTTTCTTAAGGAATCTGTAATCATAAATAAACCCCAAGGAATTTCTTAAGCAAACTCGTGGTTCCCACTCCACTCCTGAAGCCTTTGCACCCCATAACATATCTCTAATACCTAGGCCCTGAAGACTCCAGATCAAATATCTGGCCAATAGAAATTCATCTTCAAGGGGTATTTCCCAATCTAGCCACCGAGAAGCTGACTGACCATTCTGGATTTTCACATTCTTCGGCATGAACCAAGACAAGTTCTTCTAGAAAGAAAGTTTTGAATATACTTATATAGCACACTAATTTTTTCTTAAAATTCTAACGTCAGTTAAAATAAAGTGGAAATGCTTTGTCATAGCTGGCTCCAATTAATAAACAGAGCAGATTTCAGGCAGATTAAAGTTAATAAGAAATGTAAAGCTTCTTGCTGCCCAGATAATTGGTACATGTATTGTACCTAAGCTTTTGAATGTGAGTTTTGGAATGAGACTTTCTGATTGCTCACAATATCATCTTTCCTTGAAAGAATCCAACGGCTCTTAGGAACGGTCCACATGAACTTTATGTCACTAGTTGCTGCTTTGTGAAAAGACAAGGGGAGAGAAGTCTCTTGGTTCCTGTTGGATCCTGCAGGCAGTCTCGTTTGCTCTCTCTTCCTAATATGTTGTTTTTTACCTTCTACGAACATGGTGTGGAACCTGGCTTATCTGTCTGCAATAGAAAATATTGTACACAGACCCAGGAAGTGAGGATAGCAGGGTCATTTCTCTACAGCCTTTTGGAACATTTGAGCTGGCTTTATTTCCCTTTGTCACTAGATGTCACTGCATACACAAGTGTGCTATCATAGCTGAAGCCATCAGAGACAGAGAGCTTCTGGAAGCTTTCACTGTCATCCTACTTGGAAGATATCAGTACTTTGGATCTCTTTGAGGCGTTCTCAAAATCCAGTTTAATTAGGCTAATCTCTCCGACTGCCTTGTCGTTTTCTATATTGTGTGAGATCCAATATAAATGTGCACAAGCCTTTTGCCTTTCGGTGGGATCTTTGGCAAGACTTAAATGTGGTAAATTAATCTTATTCTCTATTTCTTTCTTTTAGAACTCTGGACAGGATATAAATTGGCTATTTATCTCCTATTCCTAATCTAGGTCTGTAGCCTATAAAAAAAGTTATTTGTCTTCAAGCAGAGTAAACATTAAATCAATACTCACAACTGACTTCAAATATGTTTGCTAGCAAGCATCCATATATATCTGCTCCACGCTAAGAGTTTGCTTTAAAACGTAGAGTCCCAGTCTACAGTCTCTGTCTATAGTTTGCGTTTCTATTTGTGTTGACTAAGTCCACTGGTGTCCTTGGTTAAACCCATGGGCTTCTCCCATTATTTCCTCTAGCAAGATTTGCCGTCTTTGCAACAAGCATTTATGGGATTTCTTTGCCATGAGTTCCAGGGCTCTGTGGAAAGAGTAATTCCAATCTCCTCAAGAAAATTGGTGAAAATCCTGTCTTCTGAAAGATCTCCTACCTCAGGTGGAATGCCAACTCCCTGAGCTGATTTGGTGCACACCTCCTAGGGGAGGGAATTGTAACTTTGGCAATTAACATTTGAAGTCTGCCACCTTCCTTTTCAGCTGCAGAACCAGACCTGAATGGGTACCTGGAAAAGTGAATCTCTAACTTTCCATTGAGATCTGCTCAGGGTCCCCCAGAATAATCACCATAAGGTGTTAAAGACCCAGGTTAGGAACCCTAGCCTTCTGTGTAGCTGTGGAAAACCTAGGCCTCAATTACTTCTTGTACAAAAATGACAAAAGAAAATCTGCCCTTTTATTCCACCATGTATTACGACAATCAATCAAAGTATAAATTGTGCCAGAGTTGGGCGAGGGAATGATAGACTAACGTATCTTCCATTTCTGTAATTATTTGATTGGGAAGTGTGCACTTAGATTAAAGCAGGGATAACACTTTGAAAGGTGATAATTTACTTCTTAAAGGCTCTTTTTAAATATTATACGCTAGGATCAAACATGATTAGCAGATCACTGACCAGATATTGTCCACACAGCCAACAGGCAAATTGAGAGAAATTAAATAGAAGGGAGCATGGTGGACTGTGGTGGCATAGTCTAGGCACCCATGTAGACCACTCAAGGGAAAAGAACAGAGCATTTTTATTGCCATGGAAACCGAGATGCTTCCGATGAGGGTCAGACTAGCAAGTCAGCACAGGAGTCTCAGAAGGGGCAAATTTGCTCATTGTTGGCCTGTTCATCAACTTTATTTCTAAGAACTACAGTCCGAGAGAAAATCGTGCACATGTTGGTGAGTGTGGAGTCATTCTCTGATGCAGCTAAGGTAAGCAAAACGATGATCTAGGAGGATTAAATGTTCGTTGAAGTGCACATGATTTTAAGAATGGGGTAAAGGGAAAAAAAGCTGACAAAACTAAGACAATTTTAATTAAATCTCAAATGCAATCGGGATTTGTCCCCAATCCATTCTTTATACACTCGTTTGCCTCTCTTTAAAATCTGTGCTGATGACGGCACATTCGGTAAATGGTGGCTTCAAACCCTGGCAGACTCCTCTCCTCCTCAGTTAGAGTTCTGTGAGCACCACAAGGCTGAGGCCATCCTCTAATTAAGGGCAGGATTAGCGCTCAATAGCCCATGTGTTGTTCTTCGTGGCTTTCAGCCCTCGTGGTTTCTCGCTTCCTTATGGTCACTGTGGCCACCTAGAAATTCTTTTCAGGATTATAATAACCAGATCAGCTGCTGCAGCCTGGAGCTGGGCAGGACAAAGGGAGGCGGAGGGCACTCCCGCAGGGGACTGTCTGTTCACAGATCCCAGCGGGCATTTCAGGGTCACATCAAACAAAACCATCATGGAGCCCTATTTTATAGTGCTCCATTCCACAAGACCCGCTGCCTCCTACTTAAGGTCTGTGGGATATGCTCCAAGAGGATGCACTTTTGCCAAAAGAAATACTAGCAAGATGGTGGGGGTGGGGTAGAAAACACCCAGGCCCAGCCTGAAGCAGAATCCTCCTCACACATTTTTACTCTTTGCACAGTTCTCCACTGAAATCGCAAAGCAGGTACAGGCGTTTCTCCTAGGATCTGTTTTTAATTCTGATTTGGGGAAAGGTCCCTTTAATAGGCACAAATGGGAAAGAAGAGGGCATTTATTTTATCCTGAAATGACAAGGGACTGCTCCCTGATTCTGCTGTACTCCGGACAGGTTTCTTCTGCCCCACGAGTCCAGAGACCGCACCGTGTGAACAGCCTTTTCCTAAGTAGCATCTGGTCCCTCTTGGGGGATTCCATAGACATTTTGTCTCTTTCAGACTTTCAATGGTGTCCTCTGTGGGCGGGAGGGGACCATTTGGCTAAGCGTCACCTGGCTGGCTGAGCCTGCCTTGCTACCCGCAGCTCACTGCTGAGCATTCCTCTACATCAAACAGCTTCTACGGACCCACCAGGGACCTGGCAGAGTGATAGGCAAAAGGGCTACAGGGCTAGAACGATGGTATTAATAATGACACTTTTTATACAACAAACTGCACCACGTGACTTTAGAAGAGGGACTTAGCAGCTAGTCGGATGTCCTTTACCTCCTTACTATGTGGCCACTTTGCCTCCGGCATCACTCCCATGGACTTAGACAATTTACCACTGAGTGTTTTACATCTGAAAAAACAGGGGTTCAGGGGAGGGGGACTGTGGGGGGAAGTCACCTTTTCCTTAAAAGACGTTAGTAACGATAGTAACGAGACTACCCAGGCACAGAGGTTTGCGTTTCAGTAGACTGGAACTAAAGTGTACGTTTTAGTCATTTAGTAAAGGAACTTTTACAGAGGAGCGTGTGTGTTTGGGGACACGCAGGGAGGGACTGTGGCATCCCGGAATTGTCACCATGCATGGGATGAAAGGGCAGCCAGAGAATGTTTATTGGAAACCAGAGAGATGGAGTTAAAGGGAGAAGAGCGTCCGGGTTCGAACTGTGAACATCATTGGAGGTCTACAGCAGAGTGTGGCCAGGGAGGGAGTAGGTGATAACTAGGCCTAAAATCTCAGCTTCCTCTCACTCTGTAAATCTCTCTCTGGCACCTCCTACTTCCCAAAGCAAGCGGCAGCCCTGCCCATTTCCCTTGGCATGGAAAGGTTTTTTTTTTTAACTCTTTTATCAGGGAACTATGGTTGGTTCCAATGCCCTACAAATGTACTGGGCGGCCAATGGACACCAGAGGAGCCTAAACCCTAACTGATGGCAAACAGTAAATTAATGCAGGGCACCACAACCCCCAACGCCCAGCACCTCCTAGTTTTCCTGCATTATCTAGCAACAGGGTGCTCAGTGAAGGCTAGCATAACAACACATCCATCTCTGGGCTTGTACTTCTCCTGTCTCTCTTCCTTGTGCTTCTGCTGTCCCCGCCCCACCCCACCCACCAATCAAATTCACAGTCGCCGCTGTCTTCCTTATCCATGATCACATCTCTGAGGATCCTAAGTGAAGACAGTACCTAATGCTCTCCTCCTGCTGGCCTTCCAGAGGCAAGGGGAGGCATGAGAGAGAAATGAAGTCCCTCAGCACATGACATCCCACACAAGCCCCTGCAAGAAACAAGCACTCATTCTCACGCCTGGCTATGCAGAGCAGGCCATGTAGCTGGGAAGCGTCTCCTCACTCCAACTCACTTTCAAAATACACCCCAGCCACTGTTTTAGGCTTTCTCCCTGTACATCCGGCCTTACGTATCTTTGGGTTCCAGGCCCCTAGATTTAGCCAAACTCAAGGGAAAGATATGGGGATTTTTTTTTCTTTAACTATCCATGCAGATTTTATTTTCTTGCCAGTACTCTCTAAATAATATGCCATAATGACTATAAACCATGTATGTTTTATTAGAAATTGTACATAATGTGGAGATGATTTAAGACATACAGAAAAGTATTTGCAAATTACATATAAGAGTCTGTGTTTTTATGAGGGAATAGAATAGCCTCTGGGATTTTTTTGGTATCCACAGAGGCCCCAGATACCAAGGGGTGACTAAATTTAGCTTACTTAGCTGATGTCAGTTGCAATCTAGCCATGCCCTTTGTACATGTATGTATAGATGGATTTTTTGTTTTGTTTTGTTTTGTTTTGAGGAAGGGACAATATCCCACTGCAGGTGGCACGATAGCAGATGAGAGTGGGAAGTGGTAAATACTTGGGAAAGTGTGATGTGGTCATGACAGTGAAACAAAGCTTTAAAACTTGATGCACAGACATGGGTTTGGGGCTACCAGTTAGAAATTGATAGAGGGCTGGGGCGTGGGGCTCATCACAAACAGGAAACCTAGCCAGTGTCCATTAAGCTGAAGTATGAAGCCATTAAAAACGATCCCTAACATGAGAGTTCACATCTTGTAAGGCCTCAGAACAGTCAACCCAGTGTGGTAAGTAATGAATGAGAAGGGTTTCAGCCAAATCACTTACTAGAACAACACTCACTTAAGAGACTATTATAGAGACTGTCATGAAGCCAGGCTCAATAATTAGTAAATGACAGATGAGTAGATGGGTGATTGGTTGAAAGGGCAGGTTGACCTGATAGGACAGAACCAAGGGTACTCAACAAAAATCAAAATACTAATATTAAGAGATAGAAAATTCAGTTTCTCCCACAACAGGCTCATGAGAAATCATCCAATTTCAAGAGCTCAGAACCAAACACATACACATATGAGCAACACTAAGGGGGCTGAACAGTTACTATTTATAAATGTGTGTGAGTATACATGGGTACAAAAACTCCATAGAGACTGAGAGGCCATGAATATGAGAGAGGCTGGTGGGGGCCTGAAAACCTGGGGGGAGCAGACGGCGAGGGGAATGTCATAAATGCAGTGTTCGCATTGGCTGGCTTTGTGTCTTAACTTGACACAAGCTGGAGTTATTACAGAGAAAGGATCCTTCCTTGAAGAAATGCCTCTGTGAGATCCAGTTTTAAGGCATTTTGTCTTAGTGATTAGGGGGGGAGGGCCCAGCCCACTGTGGGTGGTAGTCCTAGGTTCTATAAGAAAGCAAGCTGAGCAAGCCAGGAGAAGCAATCCAGTAAGCAGCACCCCTCCATGGCCTCTGCATCAGCTGGTGTCTCCAAGTTCCTGCCGTGTGTGAGTTCCTGTCCTGACTTCCTTTGGGTGATGAACAGCAATGTGGAAGTGCAAGCTAAGTAAACCCTTTCCTCCCCAACTTCCTTCTTGGTCATCATGTTTTGTGCAGGAATACAAACTGACTAAGACAATATTCATTCATGAAATTCTAAAATAGCAATTACAAATAAAAATTTTAATTACTAAGGTTCTTCCAGCTTCCCTGGTTTAAAACTTCTTCTTTGGTGGTACCATGTACTGAAGCTGGGGTCTTGCACATGTAACACGGTGCTGTACCATGAACTATATTCCCAGTCCCTAAATATTGAAGGTAGATGTGCACATGTACACATATGCATGTGTAAACACACAGACACATGTTATAATGTACATGATATTCATAACATTTGCTGGTATATTATACTTTGTTATATACTAATATTTTAGTATATTGGCCCAAAATTCCATCAACCAAAGTGAATCCCATAGGAAGCCCTGTGTTGACACAGTACTACGCTACAAACAGCATTGATGAAAAGAAGCATTGGTGGACTAAGAACAATTCCACGATCAATCTTTCTTGGCATCCTTCCCTTTTATAGAAAGGGTCCCCTTCCTTTTAAGCACTGAATATTTCTAATGCTCTGGCCCTCCATATCAGAGCTCTACCCATCACCGTCTCTGCTAGAAACCTCTGGAATGTTTGAATGCTGAGTGAATTCCTAGGAACCAGCCCAGATAAAGCTGCCTTTCCAGAGTAGAACGTTTAGTCTTCTATTTTGATAAAGCATACTCAGGAAAAAAGTGAACAATCATGCTTCACACATTTTCTTCTTGATAGATCAGTGAGTCCCAGAGGGCATAGATTGGGATTTTTAAAAAGGAGTTTATTATCGACTTACTTGTTTCAACTATCTTTTTCTTACAAGAGTGCTTTATGACCTGAGAATCCAGAAGTCATAAAATGTATCAGGGATGGAATGGAGACCAGGCCTCTCATCTGCCCACTTCCCTGTGAAGCCCCAGGAGGCCAGCAAGAATGCTGGGCATTAACTGAGGCAGTAGGGTGGAAAGACAGTAGCTCTCTCCACACAAGAGCATTGTGTTTTCAAAGAGTCTTTGGTTGGAGCCAGGAAGCATCTTCCATAAAGGAGCTAAAAACAAATATATTTAAGTGAATCGCATGAGATTTCTACACAGCAAGGACTGACGGGAGCAAAAGACAGCAGAGTAGACTACAAACTTCCAGAGGATCAAAGAAAATACTAGCAAAACTGAAGATCAGAAACTGAAGGGGGAATAGTCTGTGTGCATGTCCATAAGGAAACAATGCTTTGTAATAGACGTGAGGTCCTCAGCTCCTAATTCTGCATATTTTAGCTTGTTCAATTTCAGAACAAGTCTGTGAGGCAGGTTTGATTCCTGTTGCACAGGTGTCAAATGGCCATACAATTTGCCTCAACTAAGCAGCACCTTGGGACTTGTAGGACAGTGGGCAAATTTCTGTCCTGTCGTCTTTGATTAGCATCTTACATCAGGAAATGTTCAACAGAGGAAAGATGATTCACAGTAGAATCCTGAAGAACCAACCTGGAGTCACAGAGGTGTTGCTACTTACAAGGATGCTGTGGGAAACGCGGAGACAAAGACAAATCCTAGCTTCCTGTCCCTTCCGATAAGCTGATTTCATCTATTTCTGTCATTGTCTGAACCTACTCAGAGTCTAGAAGGAAAGTGAATCATACAGTGTATAACAGACTAGGAAAAAGGCAGTACATGCATCTAACAGTGAATGAGAACTGACTACTGTAGCCACAAACAAGAGATTTACAATACATTAATCTTGCCAAAATTCAGTAAACTTGTCTGGCCTTATTACCAAGGGAGGCTGTGCATCCAGTAAGAAGTACTAGAGAAAAAAAAAAATGATCACACTGATCTCTGTCACAGGTGCTGCTGTAGTAGCAACTACAGGAATTGGAGAAATAATCATGGTAACTCTAGCTCCCAGTAACAGCATACATGTGCAATAAGGCAGGTGATAAAGTGGCAGCAGCAGAGTGCAGGGTGGTAGCAAAAGACTTGATAGGGATTCCCTTGTGTAGAGTACCAAGTTGGAAAGATTCGGGAGGTTTTGAGTGAAAAATAGATACTGGGAAGAAAGAGAAGGATCTCTCTCTCTCTCTCTCTCTCTCTCTCTCTCTCTCTCTCTCTCTCTCTCTGTGTGTGTGTGTGTGTGTGTGTGTGTGTGTGCTTTATGGAGGCAAATACAGATAAACCATTGTGAAGTGAATAATTGTGAATAAAGGCAGAAGGAAATAACTAATTTAGGGTTCCTTTAAATATCAGGTTAAAATAATGATGGAATTAGTAGGTGTTGTGGGGAGTAGTAGTAGGACTCTATTCTTAACTACGTTTTGGAACCATAAACAGATTTTGAGCAAGATGGTATCATAATCAGGCATATATTTGGGGGATACAGCAGTAGGTATCCTATCAGGTTTGGGGGGTCTGACTTGTGTTTTCGAAAAAATCCAAATGACAAAGTCCAAGCCCCTGATATTTCTAAATGTGACTACTTTTTCAGACATTAAATACAAATTTTCATGGAGTTGATGTCATTAAAGTGATGCTATTAGGATAGGCCATAATGCAGTACAAGTACTGTCCCTATAAGAAAAGAAGAGATAGCTTACTGGATAAAGAGTTACTGTGCAAGCTGAGGACTTCCGTTGAGATCTCTAGTCCACAGGCTGGAAAAGGCTGATACATCAGCAGATATCTGTAGTGCCAGAGTTTGGCAGGAGTGGGGTTGAGGAATGGAGATGGTCCAATGTCAGCAGCTCATTGACCAGTCAGTCTAGTCAAAACGACAAGCTTAAAACTCTATAATAAGGTGAAAAGCAAACTAGGAAGACACTCAAGGTTGACCTCTAGCCTCTACACATATGTTTAAGGACATTCACAGATACACACTTGTATGTGAACACACACCCACCCCCCCACACACATACACACACATGTGCAAACACTTGTATCACAAACCAATAAAGAAAAAGAAAACTAGAGAAGGAGGTGATTACAAAGATACACAAAGGAAAGCTAGTGTGGCAACATAGAAGGAGAGAGGCATCTAAAAGGAAAAAGATACACATATCAAGAATCCAGCCATGTTGATATTTGTACTCAGACCTCTGGTTCCTAGAATCAGGAGGGCATGCGTTTCTCTGATTAAGCCACCGTGTCTGTAGCACTTTTCAATGTGTCCTTAGCAAACCAACACACTGCATCTGGACTTTCTGCTAGGTCTGATCTATGTGCAACAATATATTTTCTATCAATGAATTTGTGTAGCATATATCAAAACCACAAACACTTTCCAATTTGAAGTTTGGATACACCATTACAAAAACTAAATACAAATATTAAGTTTAAAAAAGTCTCTTGAAACATTATAGCAAGAGTCTGTGGATCTAACTTGCCTGGCTACTCATAGGACTTAAAAGGCCGGGCTCATATGCTTGCTCTCTGTAAACACAATGACAAACTACTAGAAATCTTAGTGGATAACCCACATCCTGTTTTTATTTGTTTGTTTGTTTGTTGTAAAGTAAGATATCAAGAGGTTAGTTCTTTCATTGTGGATAAAGTTTGGCTTGTTCTGCTGACTCGTTTCTTTGTAGGTAAGGGTCAGTCAGCTGTAGTCTGGCTGGGATAGACTAGCCTTGGCCTTGGCACTGCTCTAATAGACAGAATCTTTTCTGAAACATGTGTGTGCCAAAGGAAGGCAAATCCAGATTCAGGAAGTAGGGAGAACCACAGATTAATGGGAGTAGCTGTAAAGGCATATTACAAAAGTCAAGCACAGGACAAATAATAAATTATTATTATTACTACTGCTACTACTACTACTACTACTACTACTACTACTACTACTACTACTACTACTACTACGGATTAGATCTGCAATCAAGTAAAGATAGATTCCTCTTCAAGAAGGAAAGTTGACCCACAGTGCCATTTAAAATAAAACACCCACCAGAATGCCTACTCAGGATAAAAATTCCCCCAAGTTAGGGACGCAAATGAGAGAGGGGTTCTTTAGGAAGCTGTTCAAGATATGACCAGTTGACCTAACTTTTCTTACAAGCTAGAGAATCTCACACACACACACACATACACACACACACACACACACACACCCACACACACACACACACCACAGAGAGAAAGAGAGAGAGAGAGAGACAGAAACAGAGACAGAGACAGAGACAGACAGAGACACAGAGAAGCAGACAGACAGGCTGAGGAATTGAACGGACTGTAGCTAGCCTGAGCATGGCACACATGCTCTGAATCTGGCAGGACTTGCCCTTCTCCCCCATTACCTTCGCCTTGCTAAAAACCATTAGATCACATCCCTAAAGCTTGTCACCAAGGTCTAGTCCCTTATTTGACCACTTCCTCCTCTTGAGGCTGACTCCCAAGGTCCAGCTATCACAGTATTTAAGTTCAGCAATCAGAGCCTACCTTGGTTCATCTAATTAACACATCCAATTAAAATGAAACACCTCATCTAACACAGGGTTTCTCATTGTATCTTTATAAACCACCATTTTCCTATGGGCCAAGTCTTTTTCCTCTCGATACAGAGATAGTCCTTTTCCTCCCACCCCCAACCCCCCCAGGACTAATACCCTCTCTCATGTCCCTTTCCCCTTCTCCCTTGTCCTTTATCATGTCTGTTTTTGTCCTCCTCCCGGTTTTGTATCTTACTCTCAGTTCTTGGTCCATCTGGTGCAAATAAATCTACATTGTGCTGAGAACTTGGTCTTGGGGCTTCTGAGCTGATACAGACTCTTTCAGAAGCAAAGAAGGAAAGAAAGAAGGAGAAAGAAAGAAAAAAGAAAGGAAGGAAGGGAAGAAAGAAAGAAAGAAAGAAAGAAAGAAAGAAAGAAAGAAAGAAAGAAAGAAAGAAAAAATAGAGAAAGAGAGAGAGAAAGAAAGAAAGAAAGAAAGAAAGGAAGGAAGGAAGGAAGAAAGAAAGAAAGAATGGAAGAAAGAAAAACTCTCTTGCTCCTGTGGTTCAGCACTGGGTATAACTGGTCTCTGCTATGATTCACAGATGACTGAGGGGTCGGTGTAGGGCATGAGTCAGGGCCTAAGACAAAGATAGAACTTGATGGAGGTGGCAGGAGGCAGGACCCAAGGCTCAGCAAGTTCAGGCATTATCTCAGCATTCCGGTGATTCCTTCTCTCCAGCAGCTGGAGGAGTTGGATAGAGTTCCTTGTGCACCCATAGGAAGAGATCCCACAGGCCTTGGGCCGAAGGATCAAGGGACTCCAAAAAAAAAAGGAGTGGTTGATTCAGAGAGGTTTGTAGATCTGCTTGTTAAAAAAATGTTTCAGCTCCCCTCCCATAATACTGTGGCCCAACTCAACAGACCATGTCACCTTGCCATTGTATGCGGCCCCAGGAACCAGTTACACAGTCAGTTTGAGAAGTTAATATTTAGAAAGCCTAATGACTCCATATTATTTTCTGTAAGGAAAAAATAATAAGGCAGTGCTATCTGTTGTACCGCTGCTCTCACATAGATTTGCATTTAACAACAGGAGTTTGTTTGTTTGTTTGTTTTCTTTTTGTAACTCCCTCATTCAGTTACAGTTCAAATACCTGCTAAGACCTACTTTGCTTTTAGGCAATACTCTTTGATTTTTTTACTGCATAATAACCTTCCCAAAATGCATAAATATTTATGCAGCAGGTTCAAACAACCAAGACATCTCTGCACCCTGCCTCCAAAAATGAAAATTCTATTACCCTAAAATGACTTAGGAAACTGAACTGAATCTTTGCCAAATAAGGTGCCTATTGGCCTTAAGATGCTGAACTTGAAAATGACTGTCTTAGAAACAAAGGCTAAGTGTGGTTGGCTCTCACTCAACGTGGCCACTAACATCCTTAATTACAGGACATGGCATCATTTTGATTCACAGTAGAATAAAAGGCGTCTATTTGTGTATTTGGAAGTTTGACTGAGGATTTCCTGATGAAGTCATTTCTGCCTTACAACAGCCCTGCTTGTACACTCGAGTTAAAACCAGGTCACCACCATTTCCATGCAAGTGTGAGTGCGTGCGAGTGTGAGTGTATGTGCGTGTGAGTGTGCCTGTGTGTGTGTGTTCATTCCACAGTCCCATTAAGACTTCCATATACATAATTTTCTCTAAGATGAATGCTAGTGACAAATCAAAATTTTAGCTAAAAAGCAAAACACTTTTTAAGTCAATTCTTTCACATCTGGATGGTGAAGAAGAAAATTGTCAAATTTTTTGAGACATATGCCTCACCCTAAAATGAATGGATACATTATTTCATGGAGAAAGATAAACAAGGGAAAGATTGCTTGTTGTTATACAAGAAGGATGCATCTGGCCTCTTACAATTATATTCCTAGGATAGTTATAAATGTGATATAACCTGATTTTAAGTAATGCTCTTTTGCTTTCCTATGCCTGGGTTCCCACAAAGAACATGTCAGGATTCTGCTCCTGATATGCGATGGACTTGCCTGGGTTCTTGGTGCTCTTCTCCTCTCAGTTCTACAGATTATGGATTCAAGGTCTTCTCTTTGCGTTGCCTATATCTCGGAAATGAGGTTTGTCAAACAGGGAAAGGCACGCCCTGGGGTGGCACTTGTGTTACCACACAAGTTTGAGTGAATGGCATTTGCAGCAAGTCCTTTCTTAAGTAACCCTGGGCCTCCCTCCTTTGGAGTACAGCCATATAGTTTCCTCTTTGTCTAAGACCTCAGGTCAACTTGGGGCAGCAAGACCGGAAGTGATTGGAAATTAACACACCTGGGAATACTCCCAGGTAAGTGACCTTTCGGAGCTGTTATGAACAAACCCGGGTCCTCTTAACTTTTTGTGCTGGGATAAGCCAGGGCCACGTTACAACAGCAACTCTCAGGAAGTTGAAGCACAGTTGTTCCCACAGTAGCTGCTTTAATGTCCTACCCACAAAAATAACATCCTAAGAAGGTGCTGTATACTCTCCTGTGTCACTTCGCCTATACCATATACGTGTTTGTCCTACTATCCCCTAACAGACAAAAAAACTACCATAGAAGCATTGTCTTGCAGACTGCTTTGGGGTTCCTAGTTTTACAAGCAAATTCAGTTAAGACTTGTGTTATCCAACATTTGGAAGACAGTGGGAGCATCTTCCCATCATCCTGAATCAGAGTATAGTCTGTGATTGGGTGTTTTCTCCTTTCTTTTGAATTGTGCCTTGGAGAGTATGGACTCATAACAGTAGAACAGGATATTTCTTATCTGGACAAGTGCATCCTTCTTTGATGCAGTCCAGCTTGGCCATCGTACTGAGAATATCCCAGGATGAATGTCATCTTCAACATTTGTGCTGAGGTCTCTCCAAGGTAACTGCTTCTTCACCCTGTAGCACGTCACTGTCTTCCACATTAAGCGCAGCCAGAAGTTATCTTCTCCATTTTTCCTTGTTCTTTTGTGATTTCTTAGGACTAACATTGAAGTTTCTCTGAAGCAGAGATCAGATCAAGTCACTCATCATATTTAGAGCATGCCCTGCCACTGTGACCTCCCTTCCCTTAACCTAAGAGTAAAGCTGTGTTTCTTGATCTTGTTCTGCAAAGCCCCAGAGTGACTTGACTCCTGGAGACTTGACTCTTGACTCTTGGAGGCCACTCAGTCATGCCTCCTCTCACTTCCCTTGTTATTCCGTGAATTTCTTTACACTTGGTGACATAGTGAATTGTCTGTTTCCTTTAACTGCTCTCTGTTTGGTGAGTACAGTGTATCATCTAACGTTTAAACCTGGGAAAAAACTTCTAGCTCAAACTCCTGTTTTCCATCCACCCCTGCAACCCTGTAATTCTTGCCCTTTTCCTCACTGTCAGCATCTGTTACCACAGTGATATTTTTTGGTTCTTCTATGACAATGTAAGCTTTAATGTTCTATCATTTGCATCAGGTGCTCAGCATACAAAACAAAAGGTAATTTTTTGATGTTAATTTGACTAGCTAATAAAGATATACCTGTATATATTTGACTAGCATATATATACCATATATACATATATGACATATTTATATCTGACATATACATCATATATATGATTATATATCACATATATCCATAAAGTATAAGGAAACGATAAAATGTATCAAATAAATATTCTAAGTGAGACATTTAGACATAGTCCAGATTAAAATATAGCTTGTATTTCTTCTAAGAGGCTGATTTATTTTTAAAGAACTGATCCTTCACTCCCTGTGGATAATTTTCCTAATTATATTTCTTTTTGTTTATCCAACGTTAATTAGTACATCTAAACTATGAGGTATAATAATTGATCAATTAGCAACTAACATAATGCATGCCTCAAACAGGTCTATGAACATCTATATCCACTCATTCATGATGCAAGCTATATTAACGGGGCAGCTACTGTGTTACAAGTATTACAGTTCATTCCACATATAGAGAAGAAAACATTCATGATCTCACAGGGCTTACATTTTGTCAGTGCATAGATACAATGAATAATGAATATAGTAAGTATATCATTTAGTATATTTGCTGAGTATACTAGAGAATCCAGGGGAGATTTCACTGAGAAGTTAATTTCTGGGTGGTACTGAATTAATAAGTACAAATATGTGCAAAGAACATTCCGGAGAAAGAATGAGAGCAGGGCCGAGGCCTTGAGGCAGGAGCATGGCAAACTTGGTATGAAGAAGAAGAGAAAGAAATGAGAGGAGATCCAACCGTAGGAGGATCTGGAGAGCAACTCATATAAGACATTGAATAATATGTCCCATCAGGTCATTCAGCTACCTTGCCCTCCCTGCTGGTTAGGTAACTTAACTACTCACTTTAAAAGTCCTTGATATCACTGAGCTAATGACTTTAATATACAATTGTTACTCAGTGAAGGGATAGCTTTCACACTGCTCTTACACAGCAAAAAATTAAAGAATAGCAAGTATAAAAGATTAAAGATCATTATTTATAATAGAACCAAGATACATTCGGGTATTTCAATGTTCTTGTACTGGATTTATTTTGTGTATATATGTTTTCATGTATGTGTGCCCCTTTGCATGTGGACACACGCATGGAGAAGCCAGGAGTCCACATGGAGTTCTTTCTCAATCGCTTTCCACCTTATGTTTATGAGTCAGGGTTTCCCAGAAAACCAGAGTTGAGCAATTAAGCTGGAATGGCTGGCTGTTGACCACAGAGGTCCTTCTGTCACCTCCACTTCCAAGTTCCAAGACAGGTATGTGTCACCATGATCGGGTATTTTTTGTGTATTCTAGAGATTAGGTTCTTATGATTGTCTGGGAAGCACTTTACCTACAGTGCCATCTCTTGACCTTTATAACAATAGGTTTGTCCAGATCTAATTCATATATGACCCATGAATCAATGAGAAGTCTATCTTTCAGCGAATTTTTACATATTCCTAGTCATGTAAGCATCACCAAACTAAAAAAAAAAAAAGTTCCCTGAATTTTTCTTCTGCAACTCCTGCCCACCTCCTGGGCAGCCACTAATCTGCAACCATCCCTGCAGATTTGACTGTTCCGGAGGTTAGAAGGTTTTTTGGCTTTTAGATTTATTTACTCTGTTATTTTATGAGTTTGAGAGTTCTGCCTTTGTGTATTTATGTGCACCTCGCTGTGCCTGGGCTCAGACGGGGTCAGAACAGGACATTTGCTCTCTTGGGACTGAAGTTAGAGACAGTTGTAAGCTTCCATGTGGGTTTGAGGAATCAAACACTTGTCCTCTGGAAGAGCAGTGATAAGCACTCGTAACTACTGAGCCAGCTGACGAATCCTAGCAATGGAGGCTGGCTTTGTCACCCACATCATTTCAGGCTTGGTCCGTGCTGTAGGACTGTCATTTCCTTGACTAGAATTATTATCTCTTTATCACTTTCTGCAGATAAAGAGCACTCCATTACTGTCAGATATTTACGTACCATGAAAAATTAGTTCTACTGAACATATATCTAGAAATAGGCTATCTTAACTCTTAAATTATAAAGGGCCACTAATATTCCTGGGATTAAATGATAAATATTATCAACTATCTACTTTGATTTGGTGAATTAATAAAGAACTATGAAACCAAATGAAAGAATCCCATAGGAAGTTGTGTATCAAAGCTAATTAATTACCCAACTATGCTTGGGAGACTAGATATGTTTTGTGAAAGACTGCAATAATGTTGGAGAAGTCATGTATTGAGTACACAGACACGTTCGGAGTGTGTTCCACTGTGAAACTTAAGCAAAGGAAACGAGAAAGGAGACACACAGTTTTGTCAAGTGACTTCACAGAGGATCAGACCTCATTTCCAGGGTGGGCCAAAGAAGCAGCACTAACTAATGCTGCCTCAGTCACAGGCAGACAGGACAGCTTAAAGCCACCTTTTGAAAGAGCAAGGCCAGGTCATAAATCCTAAAGGATCCCTTTAGTGACTGCCACTGTAAGAAGTATGGGGCAACAAGGCTTTGGGGACTCCTGATGAAGCAGTCACAAAACTGATAAACAATGAAACCCCAGGACTTTAGGCCTTGTTTGTAATGTCTGAAGTAATTTTTCCATGAAGGCACATAGGTAACTCCCTCCTAAACATATAACTCTTTCCACAAAACAACTGCTTTTCTCATCGTAGGTCCTTCTAGGCTCTGGAATTTCCCACGCCGTGCATTGCTCACAGCTAGGATGGATTGACCCAGGGTGTTGGGAACTGAGGAGGTATGACAACAGTGGCCACAGAAATCTGACTCTTCTGTTTTGTGGGCTTGAGTCAACTCTAGCCTGCATTCAGTGAGAGCTCCCTGGTAGGGACACTCAGACCATCCACTTGGTCTGACTCAGGCTGAGTGAGGAGTGGCACAGCTGTGCTCAGAGGCAGTGGCATCCAGTCCCGGCTCAGCCAAGTGGAAGCTGAGACAGTGGGTAGCTGTTGGTCTCAGAGCAGAGAGGAGGGGCCCTGGAGGAGGCCTGTGACCTGCTTGGGGACAGCTGGTGCTGACTAGTCCCAGAGTAACTGTTTACCCAACAAAACCTGAGGGCCCCTCCTGTCTCATCTCTGCCACCCCCCCCCCCCTGCTGAGACACACAGTCTGTGAGAATGCACAAAGTAGCTTCTGAAGGGTCACCTGCAGAAGCAAAACTTGTGCAGTTTTCACACGACATGGAGACTTTTGGTTCCAACATTTCCTCTTTAGCTTGACCTACCTATAGCAAAAGCTGAAGTAACAATGGTGTGGGTTACATGCTCCACATGGACAAGCATTCCCACACCATTCTAGTCTTTCCTATTAAAGTAGAATACAATGGGATATGGCAGCTCAGACCTGCAACTCCACCATTTGGAAAGTAGAGGCAGAATATCAGAGTTTAAGGTCATTCTTGGCTACATCTTGAATTCCGTGCCATCCTGTGCTACATGAACCACTAACTCTCCCTCCCTCCATAAATCCCTCCCTCCCTCTCTTTTCATACATACATATGGGAATCACTCAGAGCACACACCCATTGAAATTGTCTTCTTCACCAATGATAATGAAGGAGCAGAAATAGGTACATTTCACAGATTATTTCTCTTCTTTTTTCTTTCCTCTATGAACTAAATTTCATGGTGTTTCTAAACTAAGTAAGATCATACATGTGGTTCAAATGATTGTCTCATATTCTCGGACGAATGAAATTGACAGGAACCAGGTCACAGAAGTAATACGCAGGCAACTGAGCTTCTCTTGGAAATCTGGTCTCCTGCCTCCCAAGTCAATATTCCCTTCATCACATGACAGTCAGCCAAGAAGTCAGGTCAAAGGCTCGTCAGAAAATATTTGTACCAGGTTTCCAAGGTTGCCTCATCCTTGCTATAGTGTTCTCACCCCACCTCTTGCCAGACCATGAGGTAGCTAAGAATTACAATGACCACATTCTGTAGTTAAATCGGATGATTTTCCCCTTTGATTTGCTTGAGTCATTAGTATAATATTGGAGAAGAAAAACTTTCCACGCAGGAGTGTGCATAGTGATAGGCAATGTCCTAACATCACAAAAGCAGGTGCGGAAAGGATCATCAACAATGGTTCAAAATGCCACTTAGGCAGTCACCAAAGGCATGGTTCTTCCTGTTGATGAGTTGGCTTCTAAATAACCCCCCCCCAGAGTTTTACAAATTCACTGACTTCTGTAATTTTATGCTTCTTCTCTGGCTTTGTTCAGTTCTGGAATGTGGCACCAGAGACCAGTGACTTGGGAAAATATAGTCAGCAAGGAACTTTTTTGACATCCCAGGTGCCACATAGACTAGGTAGGACTGACATAAATAATGTTGAGAGGGTAGAACACAGTAATGTGTCATTGAATAATTAGGAAGTGAGAAGTGTTGGATGTTTTTTGTCTTTTTTATGTAACTTATCTCATCATAACTTTATAAATTTAAGTTTAATAACAGATGCGTATAAACTGGCCTTCAAATCAAAGACTTGAAAATGAAACAGTAGTCTCTCACCAGCAGCTACAGGTGCCTTCTGTGTTCCTCTCGGTACAGTCACCTGTCCTAAACTTTGCTGGCTTAATTAAGTGGCCCTTGATACTACCCTCATGGGGATATGTAAACAGTAACCACAAATAAGCTGAGGACCTCTGGCCTCTTTGGTTTTTTTTTTTTTTTTTTTCCTAACACTACAGGTCTTCATTAAAACTGCTCTTCCCTGAAAATGATGGGAGGAGAAATAACCCAGAAGTCTACATTGTGTTTCTGAGCTCCACCCACTGCGGGCCTTCCACTGAGGCTGGAGATTTACAACTGTCCCTCTGCCCTAAGTGAGGTAACCAGCAGGCCATCCCAGCTCATCTCGTGTGAATAATCTGTGAAAGTTTACATGTCTAAAAGCTTCATAGACATCTAATTTCAATGAGGTCTGTTCCCATTTTCTTGCAGAGAACTTTAAGACTTAATTTGTTTAATTATTTCCCTTCAAGATAATAGCTGTGAAAGATCCAAGCCCAGGGCTGATTAAATTTACTGGCCAAATTTAAGTAAAATTAGGCAGTGATTAAGAAGGTTGAATGTGAATAAGACTCTAACAATCTCTAGTAAGGAATAAAGAAAAGGGGTACCATAGAAGATGCTACACAAGAGAAGAGGCCCTGAAATGATTTGTAGCCAAAAATGTTATTAAAATGGAATGGCTTTATGAAGATACAACTTAATTGGGAAGTGAGAGAGAGTGTGTGTTAGTGATCCATTATTGTATTGTAGGTTTGTTATGTAACAAAAACCATAGGCTCCTCAGTGGGAGATGACAGTGTTCATGGACATTTTTATACTTGGAGCAAGGCAGGCAGGTTACACACACACACTATCCAGCCTGTGCTCATCCTGTGTCTAAGGTTCAGCAAGTTAACACTGTGCTGGAAGAGAGGAGTGTGAGGAGGGTCTGCTCTAGGCATTTCTCATCTTCCTGCAGGC
Source organism: Rattus rattus (assembly GCF_011064425.1). Lineage (NCBI taxonomy): Eukaryota > Metazoa > Chordata > Mammalia > Rodentia > Muridae > Rattus > Rattus rattus. The sequence continues at coordinate 117,277,654 of NC_046158.1, read as the reverse complement.
TAACTAGGTTATTTTTTGCCATACTCCCTTTGCATAGAACTGCCACTGTTACCCATCTCCTATTTTAGTTGGTCAAATCAATTTTCAAGAGCAGCCTTACTGGGTAGAGTCTCTAAGTCTTTAGTGAAAGGAGTTGCAAAGCCATAATGAAGGGCACAGATACAGTGAAGAAGAAAGAATTTTCAGCACCAACATAATACAAGAGGTTAGAAGGGCAGTTAGTGGGACAGGTACTGTGATGACTGTCTAGTGCGTATGCGCTATGAGCTCCAAACTCTCCATTCCCTTCAACTGGTTCCACATTTTAACTGGTTGTTTCTGGATCAACAGCACAGGATCAGGCAAGCGGCTAGAAAATTGGAATCAGGTCTAGAGCCTATAGTCCACTGATGCTCTATCGTTGCCCTGAGTCTGACCAATCAGCAGCAAGTGGCTCTGGCATTTACAGCTGACAGCATGAGTTTATGTCCCGTCTCAGACTCTCAACTGTAAGTAAGCAGAGGGGAGTGTGCTCAGGGTTGTGTGACCCAACTCTTTGCTGTGGTTAGTGAAAAACAATTTCTCCCCTTGATTCCCATGCCAAATCTCTCCTCTTTGCCTTCCCTCTTCTTTATCTAGCTCTCTTCTGATATACGCGGACTACCTCAAAAGGAGTTGGTGCCCATTAGCCTGCAGCTGGACTACCAAGATAAAGAGCTAGAAGATTTATGGGAAATGAAGAATGAGCTCATGGCACTCGTGCCCATGGCTGTTTCCCTGTAAAGTTACCTTGGCACACTGAGATTCTTAACTTGACCCAATGACTTGGCCATCCTTCCCTTCCAGGTCCTGCCAATCAGTCCCCCTTCTCATTTCTTCAGGCTGTGCCTAGCAGTGGCCTATGGTTTTTTACACCATCCTTTCCTTCCTCTTTCACTCTGCTGTCTGTTTTTAATTACTCCCTTTGTCTATAAACCTTCCTTGATGTATGCCAACCATGGAGCATATCACTTCCTACAGAGATTCTACATAACAGACTTCCATGCATAAAAAAAAAATCCACCTTTTTCCTTAAAGAAATGACGAAACATCTTGTCCTATCATTGTATCGAGCCCAACATCCAGGATATCCATGTGGTTCTGCCATGTTCAAGCATTGTTCCTTTTAGACCCAAAATTTATTAACTATAAACACATGTTCTGCTCCCTTCCCATTGCGTAATTTCAAAAGACTAGACAGACAATGGGAAGCCCATAGCACGCAGCAATCATATGTCTCTCTCAACACAGACTCATGAGGACCTGAAAAAGAACATTACTTGACTAGATCTGATTCTATTCTTTAGAAGGAAACCCTTCACCCAAAGTTTCCCAGTACCCTTTAAACTCTTTCTAGTACATACATTTTTATTACACTCTCTAATAATATTCAATGTTTATTAGAAAATATGTTCTTCTTTGAAATTATACAAGTTTGTCAATCTGCTCCCTGATTGTACCAGTTTGAAAGTTGTTGAAAATCTCAATAGTCATAGACACTTACAAGGGAGTTGTCTTAGGAGTTGCTTAAGGGTTCTTTGTCAGTAAAATATTTTTAAAATTCACCAAGTTTTTATATTTACTTCTAGTTAGTACCATATATAAAAAATCACAATGATTGATTTTTTTATGTTATCCAAGATGTTCATTTTTGTTCTTTTTCCAACATGATCACTTAGTTTTTATCTTCAAAGTTATTGGATCTAGTGAAAATTATACATCAAAAACATTTTCCCTGAAAAATTTGGATGGTAGAATAGAATTAAAAGCTGTTTTCAGCCCCAACAATTATGGTAGAGGGCTCACCCTTTCTGTTTTTCTTCAGATCTTCTATGTTTGTGTCATTTTTCATGAAATCATGCCTTTCAAATCTTTGATTCTTTGTCAAGTCTAATTGTGATAGCAAAGTTAAAATTCAGTTTTCCAGTTTCTTTTGAGATATATTAACTTAGAAACTGTGTTATCTGGTCCTGAGTAAACTTCCTTACACACACACACACACACACACACACACACACACACACACACACACACACCACCACACACACCACACACCCCACACACAGAGAGACACACATACACCCCACACACACACACACACCACACACACACACACACACACACACACACACACACACACACACACACACACATACACTTTACCATGTTCGGAACAAGTTTGGTCAATGCCTACTACCAGTCAACTAAGCCAATGATACAGACTTTGGTTTTTGATGAGTACACACAGAGAGGGGTAGCACATAGGACCCTCTACTATAGTTAATTTTAGTATATTGTATATAGAGTCCCAGAGATTTGATAACTACTTTAATTTCCAAAAAAATAATATTGAGAATGGATATAGAATGAAAGACCAGATTCATTGTAGAAGGAAATAGCTCTAACAGCAGTTGCTTTAAAATTACAAATCTCTTTTATCCTTTTGCTATCTGAAATTTAGATGAGTCAGAGAACTATGGTATGTTGCTATTGGTTACCCATTTGTGGTAACCATTATGTTACTAGTCAAGGTGATAACTACAAATTAACCCTGTACAAGCAGTATATGGTCAAGAAACGTGTGTCTTAACATAGTAATTCATAGTGGCACACCACAGCAAGGGTTGGACATGGAAACTTCACACCTCACATCATCTCTTTACATATAACAAGAAATGATATTCATTGATTCCATTTATATACCTTTGTTGTCTTTGCACAAGTTGAGCTCCAGCACGGAATGTTGTTCTTCATGTATAGAGAGTCCTCTCTGTGTCCAAGTTCTTCTGGGAGACAAGATCTTTGCAGGGAAATTCCCTAATACCTCCTCCAGTCTTAGATTTCCTCTTGCGCTGTCCAGAGTGTTATCCACAGTGGGATGATATAAATTGTTATGTTGAGTTATCGCTAACATCTTTACATGTTTTTACTCCCACTACATTTTGAGGTTCTCCAGACATAAAAATAACACAATGTGATAGCCCAGGCTTTCCAAGGGTGTACTGTGTTGTAGACACTGTTGGAATTGTTTCCACACATTGACTCATTTCATCTTGAACAAAACTCTATTATTACTTCCAGGTGAGGAATTTTTCTCAGGTGAGAAAACTCATTGACTGTAAGGTACTTTCCCAAGGTGAGTTTTGATTATCAAAGCATTTAGGCAGCCCTAGACATGCAAGCCCGTTTGATAAACAAATGACTTCCCTTATCTTTACATTTCTTGGTCACCATTTGCTGTATGTAAGTGCTACATCCCACAACCACCTCTTTTCTATAGATGACCAATGATAGATCTGTGATCTATTAGAAATTCTTGCATTGGGTCACATATCATGATCTCCTTCAGAGTCATGGTGAGGATGAATCTGCAAGCCTAATTAAGGAAAAGCTTATATACCCCTTACTATAATTCTAATGTTTGGTATACTGCAGGAAGATTCCCATAAACCTGATAACCATTTTAATTTTAATGTTGAGTGTATCTATCAAGCTTAGGCTCATACTATAAGAAGCAAATAACTCTAATAACAGTTGCTTTAAAGAGATAAATATTTCCCTTTGTTAATTCAAAGCTATAGACATAAGTAAAGTCTCAGAACCCTGATGTGCTGCTATCTGGTGTTGAGACCCGAGATTTCTCTATCATATTGCTTATAACATGTGGATGACATTTAAGACATAAAAATTAAGGAGAACCAAGAGGGCAATGGGAACATTTACTGATCCTGACTCATTCCAGCTCACACGCAAGAAGACAAAAAAATACTTCCAGAAGTAGGATCACAATTCCTCCAATTACTGGGCAGAAGTTACTCACATGGTCATTTAACAAGAAAAACTAGAATATACCGTATTTATCTAGGAAGTTTCTTAGCTGGGTATACTGAGAAATTTATTTCTGAGGAACTAGGTAAAATAGTTTAAAAATTAGTAACGTTTGACTTAGTGGGGAAAGCATCTGTTCTCACTCACGCCTGACTGCCATTGCCATCTGAGAGGTGGTTGTGTCTCAGACAAGCGATCGAAGTGCATCAGAAGCTGCGACCCTGCTTTCCTTATGGTCAGCTCACCATTTGTATTATTATAAGACGTCTCTGCATGATTATTGTATCAGTCTGCGCTCCACATGTGGGGAGACAATTTGAAAACATACTATTTTAGTAGAAAACTAAAATTCAACTTTCAGAATAGACTGATGATTAGCTCATGACCATACTCATTTGTCACGGAAGAAAGAGAGCCTAGTTCAGCCTAACACCCTGTTCTTAAACTATCAAAATGCATCCTGACATGACATATGCTTTAATGACCTAGATTTTTTTAAAAAAGTTTTTTAAGTGAATCTGATAAATGTAAGGATTCTTTTGAGTTCTGCATCGAGATATTATCATTTTAAAATATGAGGACTCTTTATATTTCACATGTTATATCACCATTCTGTATTTTAAAATTGTGTTTCTAAAGTAAGTCTTCCTTTCTAAAATGAAAGTTAGCACTTAAATGTCATTACATATGTCAACTCAGTGCTATAAGGGCAGTACATCCTGACACTGGCAGATATGAGTCATTGTCTTACAATGTACAAAAATGTTATCAGTCACTCCTGCGCTCCAGTAGTAGAGATGACTTTCAACTATTTCTCAAAGGCCCTTGAAGCTAGGCAGGGGTAGATCCTGGGATTTGTACGAAAGAGGGCAAATATACCTTCATTTGGTTACCTCCCAAGCCATGAGAAAGACTTAGACTCTGTGAACACACTTCTAGGGGGAAGAGAATCAATTACAGAGAAGGAGTCCAGAAGGTTTTGTAAGTCTCTTAAGCTTTTACTTTTCAACAAAATCTTCCATGTTTACAATGCTCTGTCTTAAATGTCTAAGACATGTGACCATAAGTCACTATAAGAATTTTAGATGACAAAATATTGCTATCCATCCTTTGAAGCTGAAAAAAAAAAAAAGACTCAGACAGGATAAGCAACTTTCCTACACTCACACAGTAGAACTGAAACCAGAAAGTAAATGTTTTTTATTCTATTTGTGCCTATTTTATATGTTTTTATGGACTCATGCTCAAAATACACAAATGAGCATACAAACCTGTTATTAATTTCTGTTATTGTTCACCTTACTTTATAGAACTTCATAGGCTTGTATTACTGACTGTACAAACAGTACTCCTTAGATCCAATAATATATACTATAGAACTATTGTTTCTTTCTTTTTTTTTACAGTCAGACAGGGATAAAAGATTTATTTTATTTACTTCATGTATATGAATACTCTGTAGTTGTCTTCAGACAGACCAGAAGAGGGCCTCAGATCCCATTAAAGATGATTGTGAGCCACCATGTTGTTGCTGGGAATTGAACTCAGGACCTCTGGAAGAGCAGTCAGTATTCTTAACCACTGAGCCATCTCTTCATCCCAGAACAATTGTTTCTAAGACAAAAAAATATAATATGTCAATGGAAAGAAATACACAGCCTTGAAAATTATTATTGATGTATTTGGAAGACTGGTGGGATTCACACAATAAATAATACATCAATGAAGATCAAATAGTAAATTGGAAATGGTTAGGAGTTAAATACATTTTCTAACTTCCACGCTTTCTATAATGGTTATGTACTACAGTGATGATTGAAAAGAAACAGGATATCACAGTGAAGGATCATAAGTAAAATTATTAGACATCAAAAGTATTAGAAGCTCAGAAGACTGTTTAGTTTCACAGGGTCAAAATCAGAAGTTTGGATGGAGTCTTAGTCTTTATCTAGTAGCTATTTTCCAACCAGGCCAATAGTTTTTCTTACTGTCTCATTCAGTTCTAGAAGGATCAGTATTTTCTCTCCTTCACTGAGCAAAGGGTAAGGGAATTCAAGAAGCTAGAATTAGAGGCTGTATTTACATGGTCAGCTAACCTAGAAATCTACTAAAAGCCAATGGCATAAGCATTACTGTTAGAGTTAGAGTATTAGGGGGACTGTATCCTAGAACCAACAATCTGAATGAGGAGATGCAGAGGTCTAGCCATGACCATCGATCCTTGGAAATGATCTTGCGTTTTAAAACTAAACTGACTGAAGATCTCCTTGCCCACAGAAAGGGAAATAAGTATGGTTGAACCAGCCTATAATAGAAATTAATAATAAAAAGCTAGCTTATGCCTTTTTCAACCCTCAGCTAGGGACAAGTTTCCTTCACAGACTCCCCCTATGACTTGGGACACATTTCTTAGCTTTGCTGGCCTCTTCATTTATTTTGAAGATGAAACAAGCCTTCCATTTTTATGCATCCACAGGACCTTACCAAACACACACTGCAAGTCCTTCATTTTACCACTAAAAGCTTTGCCCACTTATCACATTAAGGAATGCCTTCTAGTGTGGGAAAGCATTCATTCTTCCCCAGAGAGACTGTCCATGTTGCATAGCTCATTGCAACTATGCTAAATATTCTCTCAGTTGGTTGAAAAAATATAAGCAGTATCAGCTAAACCTACAGAAGGCCAGGCATGTGCTTCCACAATACTAGACTTCTAATGAAATTCAAATGGCCAGATTCTTTAACTTTCCTAAACACTATCTCTGCCCAGCCCAGAGGGTGTACTCTGGGAAGGCTCTGTGGGTGACAGCAGCTGGCTGGTTCTGACAGAAGGTGGCTGGATTCTGCAATGCAAAAGCCAGGATCTGAGAATCCAGTGGGTGGATGGCCAAATGCTCCTGGGACAATGGCTTATGGCTTTTCTCAGTGGCTCCCCCAGTGAAAGGAAACCTCTAGCATTTCATAGGATAAGAGAGGATCATAATTGGAGTGACTAAAATAGCACCGGGGCAGAGCTGACGATTTGGAAGATGGTGCCCATTCAGAGTGAAAGGGAGGTAAAAGACACTAGAGGGGGTGGGGGAGGGGATGGAGGCCGTTTCCTTGAAAGACCTGAAAGTGAGCAGCAGGAAAGATGAAAGGATAGGGGTTCCACACAATAGCATATTCTTCTCCACAGCACCTAATTCTCCTGCTCAGTATTCATCACTGTCGGGCTCTGTAGAGCATTCAATGGGGGCTTTATGTCGAGCCTCATTATCCACTCAAAGATAGGGGGCACAGCATGCAAATGAAGCCAAGCCTACAGATAGGCTCTTAAAATACTGCAATTTGTCAGCATTTAGATAAACAAATGAAGGGCATACTGTGTGTGGGAGGTGGACCCCCGGGAGCTTTCAGGGTATTTTGACACTTATTGTGAGAAATATCTTAAATGTCCCCAAAGTGGCTCCCTCGTTATCATTTAAAGAGAGGATAAAGAGTTGCTAATTTGCTTATAACTAAGATAACTGGGGAGACTGGAAGAATCTCTGCTTTCATCCTTTGCTGATTAATGTCCTCATTAGGCTCAAGCTTCCTGGCTGTCTGTTGCTCACACAGCCTCTAGAGGAGACACCTTTTAAGCTTTTGTAATCCATTTGTAGAGGAAAGCGCACGCGCGCGCGCACACACAGACACACACACACAGAGACACACACACACACACACACACACACACGCACGCACGCACGCACAGCAGCAGCAGCATTAGCAGCTAGTGAACATTTTAATAAGCTGAGTCTTATGTCTAGCCATAAGAATATGAAATCATTATTCTCAGTCCATGGAAAAAACAAGATTTTAAAGCTCCTGTTTTTGAATTATTGCCTTGATTTTTTTCGATGACTTTTGGGGAGCTGATTCAACGGAAACGTTAAAATTATCCACCTTAATTGTTCCGCACTTGCAGGCTTCATCCCTTCTGTCGGAGGGAGGGGAGGGGGGATGGGAGCACATGTTAAAGAAAGTCTGTGAAGAGGCCAACAAAGACGCCTTTGGTGATCTAGTCTATTCTTTGGTTTCTTAAAAGACTTTTAATGATGCTCTGGTGACAGTACCTTAGAAATCAGATCGAATCAATTGTAGCACAATTTCAAAAGCGAGATTATGGGACAATGGGTTCCCATCCCCTCCCAGAGCAAGCATGGCCACAAGGCTGCCTGTCTAAGCTTATCCACAGCTGTTGCCCAACCTAAAGCTGTGGGGCACATCCCTACCCTGCCCCAACCAGGAGCCAACCCCTGGTGGCATGAGCTCCCATCAATCTCCATTTATTCCACAAAGCAAGTATCAGTAAAGTCTCATTTGTGATTCTTTGCCACTCGGGCCTCCACACAAACTTTTCTTTGTAAGAGAATGATGTGGACTTAATTAAGTGTGGTAACTTATATGTAAGGCCGCATTGAGAGCGGGGATGTGGTGCAGATGCGGTGTGAAATGATAGCGAATTACTCTTGTGAAGAACACAAATCAGGGTGAGTGACCATTATTTAGGACCAAAAGAAGTTACTGGGCACTCAATTATCACCCCCTTTGTTAGCACAACACACCAGATGGTTACAACACTGAAGAGTTTTCTATTATCCTAACATTTTCCTAGACTGACTTTTCTTCTCCAATTTACCATAAGATGATTATCTTTTTATGGGGAGACTTGATTGTTGGGAAGGACGCTGGGGGTCGTGCACAGATTCCGTGGTGAGCAGCAGGGAAGGGTGTGCCTTGAGCAGGAGAGCTGTTGATAGGCTGTGCTACATAACTCTGGCCACACTCCTTCTGCCTAGATCTGCCACCCCTCTCTGCCCTCAAATCCAGAGGACACAGTCTTCGAATGTGACCGGCTGCTCTGCCTTCTGTCAAGGGCATTTCCAGCCAAGTGAACAGTTTCTTTCTTTCTTCTTTTCTTTCTCTCTTTCTTTCTTCCTTCCTTCCTTTCTTTCTTTCTTTCTTTCTTTCTTTCTTTCTTTCTTTCTTTCTTTCTTTCTTTCTTCTTTTCTTCTTTTAAGGAACTGAGAGGTTCTCCCTAAAATTAATTCCCACTCATTGACAGCACTGAGGTGTCAGGTGAGGACAAAAGCAGACTAGCTTTTGAATGCAGAGCTAGTCATTAACTCAGGGCACCCAACTCTATCATCCGTTCACCCCTGCCTGGCTCCAGAGAGGGGTGGAAAAATAGCAATTCACAGTAAATAAATAAATAGAACTTCCTACCGTGGAAACCTATGAGGCAGCAAATCCCAACTTGGGATTTACAGAATTAGAGGTGACTAGAATGATTTTATGTGTTTCCCACCCCAAAATCTTCCTTTTCAAAGGAAGAGACATTGGTGATATGGCAAAAGCCATGTTACTGCCTTGTTCATTGGTGAATCACTGTTTCGGGGAAAACATGAAAAAAAAAAACTTACTAGGGAAGACCAAGCAGTTCTAAACAAATTCCAGATTAATGAACTCTATAACTCATAGGAGGATGAGAAATAGCCTCTTCTGACCATGATTCTGCCCTGGGTCCCATCTCTCTTCCACCTCTTTAAAGATGTCCTGTCCCTCAGGGAGATTATAATATGCAGCCATTCCAGACTCCGTGCTCAGCCAGTCCGAGACCCTTTACCCTCTCCACCCTGTTGTTATGGTTGCCTATGTTTGCTAAAAACAGTGATGTGCTTCAGGCAGTGAAGCCTCTGTGACTTCCCTGTTCAAGACAAAGCCAGCCCTGGTGGTGACTGCTGGAAACCCTATCGTGTGGCTTTCGAGGCTGGCACCCCACATCCTACTTTGGGGTTAGCCAACTAAAATTATATTTTGGTTTAGTACTGCTAGCTGAGGAAATGATGGGTATGATCTCTGGTTCAGAGTTTATGTTTATTTAAACTGTGGACACCATGAGACACACGTCCATTTTCCATAACCGAACAAAAGCTTCCCCTTCCTACCCACTCCCCAACAGCTTCCAAAAGGAAACTGTGGCTCTCTTATCCTCCTGAGTGAGTTCTTATTTAAGGCTACAGATGCCATAGTATTATTGGGTCGTGCAAAGGCAAATCCAAATGAGGCCAAATTATAACGTAAAAAGTGGACAGTAAACACCAAGAGCTGTTCGTGATGTACAAACACATAAAGCCACAAACATGCACTGCAGAGATCTAGTTTCAACCTTGACTTTCCTGTAATACATGAAACAGGCTGTATTAGCAAAGTGAATAATCAAGTGGGGATAATGTCTGGTTTACTTAGATTGCATCAGAAGCAGACATTTTCCTCTAATAACAACAGCAACAAAAAGGACTCATCAGAAATCCCTAAAACCCGACTTTGCCTGTAAATTAAAACTGTTACATGTCATAAGCCCAGATACTACATTTCTATCACCAAATGCTGCTTTTATTTATTTCTAAAATGGACTTCAAATGTGTGGTGAATTTCTTTTGATATGACATGATTATCAATTTAGATTTAAAAAACTTGAGGAATAATTAAGAATTATGCTACCTGTTAATGTCAGATAAATTCATGACATTTCAGTGACACTTGAAATCCATGGCTCAGTGCTGGCAACTGCTCTAGAACATGTGGTGCCCAGACAGACAAGAGACTGTCAAAACTCCCTAGCACTCTAGGCCACTGGCAAAGCCAATCCTCTTCACTCTTCAACATGGGGCTATTGTCTTGAATAGTGCTCCTTGCCTTTTCTTCTCAGTTCAGTCATGCCCAGAAGAGAACTGTCTAATGCTCACACGCATTTAGACATAAAGAGTGACAGAGATCTGGCAGCAAAATAGGCAAAGGGATATATTACCTGGGACTGGGTGGAAAGGGATCTCACACAGCTAAGAATCTGAAAGTATTGTCTTTATTCTCTTGAGTTTTTAAACTCTTTATTATATAAGGAAGACACAAGCCAGAATCATCTCCATATCCTCAGTTTTAACAACACTAAGTCAATGGTAGGAAGTGAGGTATGAGATATCTTGAGAAAACATCTGGTAAGATAAGTGACAGAAACCTAGGTGAGTCTTCTCATTGGGGAAGTTATTTAAGAAAGTTGAGGACCTAGACTATTATGCGCATGTCTAACTTTCAGTGTCGGCACCACTTCAGAAGTATTGCAAAAGCTAAGTTAAAGTTGCTCTTGGGATAAGTCAGGACTATAAGCCAGGGGTTCGTGATGGACTGTTATAATCCAAGTTATTTCAGCCAAAAGCATACTATTTCAAGACCAAAGAGATAAGAAAATTAAAAGAGCTGAGTGAAGGGGTGATCACACAGGTGAGTGCCGAGCTTGGATGAGTCTCCGTGCTTCAGGATCCTGTGAATGTAGATGACTCTTATATACTGCTTTATCCCTGAGGCTTCACTTTTCTTTGGAAACTTGTCTTCAGTATCACTGATATATTCCCACTTAAAACATTGAGCTTGATTCCGTTTGTTTCCAAAAGAACACCAGGATTAGCAGGGGGAAAAGTTAAAACTCAAGATAAAAGTTCTACTAAATCTATGACACTTTGGCAATATCTTAAAGTTTTAATCTGAGCTTAAAGAATCCAGTCAGAGGGGTCAAGGACACCACCAGAAAAATTACAGAATTCACTACCCTAGGCTCATAGTGGCTCAAAGAGATTAAACTGACAATCAGGGAGCCTGCATGGGACTGACCTAGGCCTCTGCATTTATGTAACACTTATGTGCCTTGGTCTTCTAGTGGGACTCCTTACTTTGGGAGCAGGGGCTCTCTGTGTCTCCTTTTACATTTTTCTTTTTGAATCCCTTTTCTCCCATTGAGTTGCCTCGTCTAGCCTTAATATGAGGGGACGTGTCTAGTGTTACTTCAAGTTAATATGCCCATACATTTGATTGATATTCATGGGAGACCTGTCCTTTTCTGACAGGAAAGAGAAGAGGAGTGGATTATAGGAGAGGGAGGTGGGGGAGGAACTTGGAGATAAGGAAGGAGCGGGTAAACAACTATTGAGATGTAATACATAAAAGAAGAATAAATTCTTAAAAACTTAATGAAAATAGTAAGTTGACCCATTGCTAGTTGAAGATTATCAATAAAAGTTCTCATCTCTGATTTTGTACTTTGGAATTTGGAATTTGCTTTTCTTAATGTCTTTTTTCTTTTAAATTTTACTTAAAAAATATTTCTCTTAGTTTTGAGATTATGGTAGAATTGCGCCATCTCCCCTTCCCCTTTCTTCCTCCTAAACTTCCCATACACCCACCTCTGCTCTCCTTCAATTTTATGGCCACTTCTTAAAATAGCTGTTCCGTACATATTTGTTTATACATATATATTCCTAAACACATTAATAAAATTTGCTCGGTCTATATAATATTACTTGCATATGTTTTCAGAGCTGATTATTTTGGTACTGTATAGTCAGTTGGCGTGTTTTCCCCTGTGAAAGACTATTTCCCTTCTAATCACAGCATTTCTTAGTTGCCTGTAGATTTTTGGGCTTACCATGCTTCATTTCCACATGACTTCTTGTGAGACTTCATGAGTGTAACCTGTGGCATTACTAAGAGACACACCCTCACAGCATACTTCCTGATCCTCTAGCTTTAAAAACCTTTTGCTTCCCTTCCACAATGATCCCTGAACCTTAAAGTTGTTTTGTATTTTTGGGTATTGAACCCCACAATTCTGCATTTTGTTTCGTTGTGGTTTTCTGCAATGGTCTTCTTCTGTTGCAAAGAGAAGTTTCCTTGATTATGGGTAAAGAATACACATCTCTGTGGGCACAAGGACAAATATTTAGAGTGTAGTTAGGGATTTATGCTAATTGAGCAAAGTGACAGTTGGGAGTTCTTCTCTAAGATCTATGACTTCACTAGCCCCAGGTAGTTGGTTAAGTTCCCAGTAGCAGCCATGATTTTCTTCCTGTTGTGTGGGTCTTAAGTCCGATTAAAGAATTGTTGGCTACCATTAGGCTATGTGTCTCATTATTGCATCCTTAGGATTATTGGGCCATTGTTGTGGTTTATATGCTCATAGCTGGTGGGACTCTATGTTGCCTCCTTTCTTTGGAAACTTGTATGGTGCCTTCTAGTACCATTAAAACTAGTCCTCAAGGAGGAGACATTTGAGTCAGTGTCAGCTCAGGGGCTCTAAGGCCTGTGTCTGAAATAGATGGCATCTTCAGCAATAGGAAAGTTACACTCATGCCCTTCAAGGAAAGGATGTTTTCATTTTAAATCTTATTCACCAGCCACATTGAGTTAAATAAGAATATCTAATATTTACTTACTTAAGCATGTAACTTAATAAAATTTAGTGTTTATAAAAGATTTCATCGATCCTTACAATCCAGTCTTAGAATGTTGTTATCAACCTCTAAATTCTGTTTTGCCTATTTCCAGTCAATTCCTCGTCTTACCTGAGTGCCAAGAAATATTGTTTCTATTTCTATGATTTTGCCTTTTCTATATATTCTATATAAATTTGAAATCATACAGTCCTTAGTCTTTTTGTGACTTGGTTTTGATTCTAGTAGCACACATGTGCAGGTGAATATGAAATCTACAGGATAACATTTGGTATTGAGTTTCTAATGTCTTCAACTCATTTCTTGAGCTTCACCCATTGATCCATTGATCCTTCAGCTTTCTGATTCAGATGTACTACCCGACAGACAAACCCTGAGAATCCTTAGGGCTCCACACTCCTAGAATTGCCATTATTTGGCCTGTGTTATCACTTCCAGATTTTATATGAGTGCTGCAGATCTGAACTAAGGTCCTTTTCCTTATGTAGCAAGCACTGAACCACCTCCCCAAACGTCATTTTCCCTTATATATTAATGGCTCTACATTTTGTGAATATGATATTTTGTTTGAGCAGTCATCAGTTTATAGATTATTTCCAGATTCGTCCAGTATGAATGGTATTGATGTGAGTATACATGTCTAAAAACTAAAAGAATATAAGGGGTTCCTTTATAACCTGAAACCCAAAAATACAGTGTTTATGTTATAACCTTACATTTTGAGGCAAAACAGGTGTAGATGGATAGTGTGTATTGTTTTTGAATCTGAGAACTATTGTAGGAGAACATATCTGGCTACCAATTCTTTGGGGATTTGGAGCTTTATAAGAAAGGCAGGCATTCAACATCCATGGCCAGGGTAGTCATTTGTGCTCACAAGGAGTTTACTAAAGGAGTCACTAAGATTCTACCATTTCCCACATCTGTTTGAAAAATACCTTTTATCATTCAGCTTTTAGGAGTCTTGACATTTTTCTTTATGAAATTCAATTTTCTTCATTTTCCTCCATTCTTTCTCATTTATAACCTGATGACCAATCCGTAGGTTCCCTAATTTGAATGTAGAGTTCCTAAGGGAGCAGCCCTTTACAGGCATCCAGGTACAGAGGTGGCGAGCCAGGAGAGATGGACAATGCCCTTCTTGAATCCCCATGTCTCCTTATGCCTCATGTCTTCACTAATTTGAATCCACTGAATGAAGTTCCTGGGCATCTTCAATTTTGGAGGTCAGGAACACTAGCTCCAGGCTACAAAAAGAACTTTTGGTTTTGTATTGTTAAGGACTCAAAGATGTACATGTCATAAATATGACCTTTGACAAGAAGTTCAAATGTAAATATTATTTTGCAATTTCTTTTATTCATTTATTTGACAGTATTAATGAAGTGTCTAGCTTGTGGTGAATATATAATGGTTATAAAACTAGATAAGACTCCTGTCTTATTAAACTTATAGCCCAGGAGGAAAAAAAATTATTATATAATTAACAAGCCAAAAATAATATAAATAAAATAAATAATGACAAACCAAAAGTAAAATTGCATTTGAGTTAAATGCTAAGAGAAAATCTGCCAAGAGATTTCATTTAATTAGAAAAGAGAGGATTATTTAACTGTGGGAAGAACCCATAGAGCTGTAATCTAAGATATAAATAAACTGTTTAAATTTAAATTTTATTTTATATTTTTATGTCATGAATGTTTTGCCTGCATGTATGCCTGTACTTCCCATGAGTGTCTGGTGTTCTTTAAGGCGGGAAGAAAGTGTTGGATTTCCTGGAATGGAAGTTACAGACAGTTGTGAACCAGTATGTGTGTTCTAAGAATTGAAACTGGTCCACTGAAAAAGTAGCAAGAACTCTTAACTGTTATGTCATTTCCCCAGCTCCAATAAATAAGAATTAATTAGGTGAAAAGAAAGACCTAAGAGCATGGGAAACCATATGTATTGGTTAGTTTTATATCAATTTGACACAAGCTAGAGACATTTAGCAAAAAGAATTTTCAACTAAGAAAACATATCCATGAGTTTGGCCTATAGACAACTCTGTTGCACATTTTCTTGATTAATGATTGAAGTGGGAGGGCCTAATGCACCCCGGGTAGGGGCAAAACCCCGTCAGATGATTATGAGTTGTGTCAAAAAGTAGGGTGAGCAAGCCATGAATTGAAAGGCAGGAACAGCCCTCCTCCCTAGCCTCTGCTTCAGTTCCTGTCTGGCCTTTCCGCCGCAAGGCCCAGGCCTAACTCTCCTCAGTGATCAGGTGTAGCCTGGAAGCTCTAAATGACATAAAACATTTCAGCCCCATGCTGTTTTCAGTCATGGTGTTTTATTCAGGGAGCTCGAAATTCTAAGATGTTACACCACGTGGAAAACCCTGTAACGGGAAGAAGCACAAAGAAATTGAAAAGAGAGAGAAGATTGAGGAAGAGAGAAGAAAGAAAAGGAGAGAGAAGATTGAGGAAGAGAGAAGAAAGAAAAGGAGAGAGAGAGAAAGAGAGAGAGAGAAAGAGAGAGAGAGACTATATGAGGGTTTCACTGCCAGCTTCTGGGTTAGGAGTCACTTAGGACTCTTGTGAGGTACCCCTCTGGGTCTATCTGTGGGGATTTTTCCCAGGGATATTAACCAAGACTAGGGACTTGCTCTAAATATGGGTGGCATATTCCTGTACCATCACTCAACTTCCTGACCAACAATGATGGACCGATATACTCAAACCTTAGAAACCAGGAACCAGAATCAATCTTTTCTCCCTTAATTTGTTTCTGTCAAGAATTCTGTTAGAGCAATGTGAAACGTGAACTAACACATATCATTCATGCAAAGGATGAAAATAAAACTGTGTTAGTGTGTTGCAAAGTCTAAGACATGGGTGGAGATCAGATAGATAAAAGGAAATTGTGTATAATATCTGCTCAGAATATAACTGGAGGACATAGGTGCATTCAAGACTAATGGGAAGTGAACCTACTCTGAAGCATTCTGTGGGAGTAGATTGGAGAGACATAGTTGGAGAAGACTGAATAGGTGGAATTAGACCTAGTTAGAAAGAGTGCCAGTTTTCCATAAAGAGTAAGATGATAGCTTAGGTTGAAGCAGTGATTAGAGATTTGGAAATGTACAATATGAAGATTTATTAGCAAAAAATAATGTTGTGGTTAGATTGAAGAGCAAAGAAATAAAGGATTATTTCCATAATGATATAAATGCCATGATTTGTGATGTAGAGCTCAGATGAAGGCCAGGCTGTAACTTTCTTTGGAAAAGAAGGATATGTTGTCTTTAAGATACTTAATTGAAGTTAACTTGTATAATTATAGGTATCTCAAAGTTTAAAGACATGAATTAAAGATTAGATTTAAATCATAGTGGTGGATATTTAAGGAGAAGTATGCAACTAAAATATTCTAGAGAGATTATGAATTAAGAAAAGAAAACCAAAGTCTACTCAGTTAGTAGAGAAAAGGAGAAAAGGATCCAGTCCTAAGTTCAGAAAAAATGTTTCACATTTGTGAAACATTGATTCAGAAGCTACTGGAAACTAGCCTGCCAAGAAGGGAAGAGTCAATAACTGTGTGTGACTGTGGAGAATGATGGCAATGAGTAAATAGTCTTTGAATTTAATGGTCTTTAGTTACAATAATCAGAGCTGATTTCAGTGGAGTACTGGGCCGTGCACTTACTGGGATGAATGGCTATTATATCTACAGATTTCCCGCCCCAACAGATTTCTTATCTCCAACCAAAAAATCATTGAAGATAATGTATCTAGTTGATTCTTGAATAATTGGAGAGTATACCCAATCATCAATATCACTTGTCAGGGTAGCTACAAGCCAGATTTAATATATTTTCTCAATTCTAGTTCATATTATGTTCCTTTCTTCATGTCCCTACTCCATGCATTATACTAGAATACATTATTGACTTTCCAAAATGTTTGTTTTTAAGTTGAAATAAAGGACTGATACTTAATTTTCTTTTTAAACTGTGTTCTTCGCTAAAATAGTTGATATTTGGAATTCCAGCTTTAGAAAGTAGCAAGGAGGCATGCATGAGTATTTCTTCTTGATTTAGGAGAGTGGCTTAAAATATATCCCAAACAAAGAGAAATATGAATGAGTTCCTATGAATGAGTAAAGTAATGATATGAAAATATACACTGTCAGTATTAAAAGTTGGGCATTCATACAAATAAAAAGCTGTTTCAAAATTTAAACTTATTATTTACCAAATAAAGACCAAATCCCATAAATATCTCCTTCAAATTTTAGATCTAATTATCTTTGAAAGAAAATGTTACTCAATCAACACAAAATTAAACCTGAAATTAACCTGAAGAAAGTATTCTCATAGCACAAATGTATTTTGAGTAATTTAGAAAAAAAGAAAAAGCTTTTAATATTTTTTACATATCAGAATCATCATTATACCTTTTGCCAAAAATTCAAACTCAAACAAGAAAAAACATAGAAATATATAAAAGTACATGTAAAACTGTCCATAGGAAGTCAGATTTGTGACAATCCTTCACACTTACATCTAACAGGATATGTGGAAATAGATGCTTGAAAAAAATCCAGCCAGGCTCTGTTGTCCTACATGCATGTTTCCCCATAGTTTAGGAGACAATGAGAGTCAATGAGAGTCAATGAGTCACTCCATGGACAGTTATCTTGAGTATCAAGCATCTACTGTCCTAGTCTTTAGAGAAAAGTGGAGAGATTATCCCTGGTCTCAAGCTTCCATTCTCGAGAAGACAGTGTATAAATGTTGGAGTTCAGCAGACGTCAGTGAGAACAAGTGGTTCTGTGATGAGGAAAACTTCATCCAGGTGTGAAAAGCAGGGGTAAGAATGGAAATACTATAGATAAGTTGATGATGCTAGGGGTTAGTTGTAAAGAAATCAGAAAAATTCAAAGAAGTGAGTCTAGACAACTAGAAATGAGTGTGTTACAGCGCAGCTCATCACAGCAAATATGAGTAAGTGAGCTCTAAAATACATATAGTATATGCTTAACAAAGCAAAGTCCTGCCGGCCCCTTAGTTCCCAAATCACTGAGGATACAGAGTCTGGAGCTCTGAAGATATTCTCCTCAAGCACAGCAACCAACGAAGAAAAGTACGCTTTCTATTAGCATCTAATCTTAGTTTGTTTAGTTTGCAAATTTTCTGCGGCTTCATGAAACTGAACCAGAAAGGCATCACTGAACATTTCTATTGCTGTGGGAAACCAAGGTAGAAGTCAGCCTGAAATCTGGCTACTCCTGTAGTCACCGCTGGTGAGCCTGGTTTAGGGACTTACCACTTCTAGAGATACATAAACGTGCCGATGTATGTATGTATGTATGTACGTATGTATGTATGTATGTATGTATGTATGACCAAATCTTTAATGAAAACCATAAGGTAAAGAGAAAAGACAAGGTAAGAGTTGTATATAGTGACATCCATGTGTGAAAGATGTCATCTTTCTCTCTGAACATATTCTTGCAGACCTGTAGGACTATAGCAGCTTTCTCTGAGTTTTCAGTTTTAAAGAGAGACTTTCTGTTTCACATTATACCCAACTGGTCTTCATTCTCATAATAACAAAGATGTGGATGCATTCCCTTAATGCAACACCATGGCCCTTGTTCTAGCTTCCTGCTTGCTGCTCAAAGCCACATGCAACCCAATGGCATGTCTTATGTGGTCTACAATGCCCCCCCCAATACCAATAACTATTAAAACTTGAAAAATTGAAAACATTCACATCAGATATGAATTACTGTATGTTCCAGAAAAACTGAGGATGTTTTGGCAATAATAAGTGATCCCTGTGGTGATAATTAACTAGAATGGAACAGTTGATTTGCTTATGTGTAGCACACATCCCTCTCCTCACTGTATGTATCATGTATTCTATTTCATCCCTTCATTTAGTTTCAAGCCTTCATTTGTTCCTATACATATTAGCTGCTATGTGTCCTCCTTTAATCCACAATGAGACTCTTTCAACCCTTTTACCCCCAATACTGAAAATGACGTTGAGATTGACATTATTGTGTTACCCCAAATATCAGGGAAATGCAGCAGAATGCTGGTAGACATAGAAGTAAATCATCTGCTACAAGAAGAAAGTTAAGGTTATGTGTGCATTAATGAGGAAAGGAAACTGTATTCCAGATGACTTGCTCAATATTTGAGACCCTTGGCTTCATCCTATTATCCTATGGTAATGAGCTATCAAGCTATTGTTTCAAGCCAAGTGTTCAACCATCTGTCTTGATCTTTCCCTAGACCACATGCACTTAAGGACAACAGCCAGATGGTTTTGTTTACTAGTGTTTACCTAGTGGTACATCCCTGACACATGGGAGACTCTCAGAAGATGTGTTTCTAAAAGCTTGAGAGTTACAGTCTCACTATGCATGATCACTTCTCAGAGCATATGTCTCTAGCCAGGTCTGCCTCACAGATTTCCAGACAACTGAGTCACAACCACACATTACAACTTCTTGAGTGGCTACAGAAATTCCTCTTCCATTGAAGTTGCTGAAAATGGTTGTGGTGCACAGAGAGGAAGAAGGGTTTTACCAGAGAGACAGCCAACTCTCTGTGCATCAAAATACCATCTTCATTTTTGTTCAACCTTGAAACATCTTCATCTAATTAGTTATTCTTTGGCTTTGTTTCCCGAGGCTGATGAACAGCTGGCTTGTACTTAAAGACAGACAAAGGGCCAGGTGGAGGCAGACATTTTGTATCTACTGCTTCATCTAACAGCTCTGGGATATATTTTAAAAATCTTGTTATGAGATTGCCTATATTATTACCACCTGTGACCTTCTCTTGGATAGCTTTCCATGTTTAGTAAGACTACTCTATTCCATTCTGAGCACTAGTTTGGAAGGAGAAAGTCACTTAGTTACATGGGAACAAGATCTAGATCTGATACACCCCAAAAATATAAGCCATGGAAGACAATGTGGGATCGACATTTTATTTTCTTTCTATGCATTCTCCTTTTCATATCAGGTACTTTAGCGATATGTACCATACCTCAAAAATTTAGGACAGGCTACAAGAAGTCTACAGGAAGATCTACCCTGATCATTGTAGTTTTGTGTTTTAGTGTGAGCTGGAGTTGGGAGTGAGCCTTAGCCATAAATAAATAAATAAATAAATAAATAAATAAATAAATAAATAAATAATAGGATAATCTGAAATAAGAAATACCCCTAAGAGGGTATAATTATCTGGAAGGAGTGATTTTATTATTTATTTGGTTCAATATTGTATTTGGGGGGATACAGTCCACAGTGTTAGAGAAATCTTGGTGTCAGGAACTTGCTCATATCCTAACAGCAAGAAGGAAAGAGAGGGCCAATGTAGAGATCTAAATCACAAGGCCTGAGTTCCTGTGACGCACTTCTTTAGTGGACCTCTACCTTTGAACATTTTTATAACACTACAACCTAGTACTTCCAGTTCAAAATCAAAAATCCAATCAAATGGGCCTGGGAGGAACACTTCACATTCAATCTATAAAAATGACTGCAAGAAAATACTGAGGCAACAGACTTCCTGAGAAAAAGGTTATTCTGCCCTATGATTTGAGAAGTTGCAGTCCATGGTAACTTGGTTCTGCTGCTTAGGGTCTGTGAATATTATACTAGATCATGGTGCAAGAGTGTAGGCCATACATATCATGGAACAGGAGTAGGTGACAGAGGAGACCTGTTTAAAGCATGGCATCTGAGAGCTTAAGCAGAGAGAAAAAGAACATAGGTCCAATATCAGCATCAGGAACACATTACCAATGACTTATCTTTCTCCCACTAGGCCACAATTTTAAAGGTTCTACCAGGTCTCAGAAATACCAAACTCAACAACAAAACTTTAACATGTGGCCATTTGTGGGACAGGAAAGATCCCAGGTATCACAAATGGATAGATATCTCCAGGCTGGACTGCCTGAAGTAGAAACATTTGCTCTGTGCTTCAAGGCAATACCCTGATAAGAGCTGAAACTTAAGGGATGAGAGTTATTCGCACAATAGGCATGAATCCCCTTTCCTTATTTGACTCTGAAGTTTAGCTCTAGTCAACTTGAAAATATTTCATGGACTTGAATTGAGACAAAAACACATTCCAAGGACTTTTTCTGTGTTTTCTATAGATAGCTAAATTCCTACAGGAAAATGCCGAACCCAATAACAGATGTTGATTAATCTCAATAGTTCAGCAAGATGAGAATGCAGGACCTAAACACAAAACTGCTTTTACGTTGAAATGAAAGTCATGTTGATAAGGGTTATGTAAAGTATTTCTAGAAACAAAACTTCCAAGGTTTGTGGGTGTTGCATTTCTATTTGTGCTCAAACAAAAGATGGGATTCATATGTTGTTGAAACCTTATTAAGTCACTATCCTCAAAGCATAGCTCGTTCCTCATTCACATAATTCTCTCATTCGCAATCTCTAGAGGAGTTCAAAGCAAGGATGGTCTATATCAAGAGTTCATATATCAACAATCCCACTAAAGTTGGTTGCAATAGACTGATTACAAAGTGGCTCAATCTTGCAATCACCTTGGACTCTCCATTTTACAATGTGACTTCATCACTACTCTTATCATATGGCAGGCTCTAAGCCAAAGCCTGTTGAACCTCGATAGCCTTTGTGCACAGTAATAGAAAGTAATAGTGTATTTGTTTGGAACTTGCAATGTAAATGTCAGTACTTGGATCTCTAGACCACCATGAAAATAAGTTCTAGCTAGATTCCTAGAGATGAAAAGATCAGGTGGAGCAGAGATGAGAGCCTCTCTAAAAGAGGAACCCTATACCTGCTGACTTCATGTGTTAAGCCCAAACTGTATGGTCCAAATCAACAGAACTCTCAAGGCCATCCATAGAGAGGAGAAATCATAAACTGTGTTTGCTTTGTTCTACCATGATTTTTAACGGACAGCTGGTGTGTTAGGCAGAACTATTCTACCAATAGATAATGGATGGACCTGACTAGTAGACTACAGAAGTAGCTCTCTGTAGAGTGGGTAGTTTCAGAAATTTAGTTAAGAAAAATAACTCTGTTAATTATTCCAGGAAAGGTTTGAAAGAGTTTTTTGTTTTGCTCTTTGTTTTCATGACATGGATTCAGCCATTCCAGTTTACCCATCACACCTTGGCTGTCTTAGCCGTCCCCTCATTTTCTTTTAGAGTCCCTTTCCTCATTTTGCTCAAGCTCCCACTGTTTCTGAGGAAGTGAGAACAGGTTCAAGCCTCTGTGAGAATTCTGGGTTCCTCAATTTATCACTTTTCTCTGCTCCAGCTCTGCCAAGTCAACCTTCAAAGCTTGGGCTTCCTTCATGTGAACACTGGGGGATCCAGATTCTTTGATCCTTTGGGTACAAGTGCTTATTAGGCTCGGAGTCTCCTTGATTACAACAAAGCAAGGTGATTGTGCTGTTACTGTAGTCTCAGACACTGCCTCGTTACAAAATGAAACTCCAATGAGAAAGGGAAGCATCTTTATCCCTTGGTTTCTACCCTCGGCCTGTAAATGCCCTTCTGGTTCTCAGGCTCCTGGACACAGAGCCTCAGGATTCCCAACTTCCTGTCTCTCTCCAAAGCCAATACAGCTTTTCCCATGGACTGGGGAGGCAAGTTTGAAAGGGTCAGTCTCTGGAATTCCTTGTGCTAACAGTAGGGAGACAACTACCCTTGTCTGTTAATTGGCACAGGAAATGAGCAAAGTTGAATATGTGGGTCTCCTGTGATTAGAAACCTTTTAAAACAACAAGCTTAGTTGAGTTTGTCTTAGAAGGGCTGTGGGAGTTGGTGTAGAAACCTGAGAGCTACCTGGGTAATTTAATGAAAAATGTATGGGTCTTTTGATTTTGTAAATAGGAAAAGTCAAACCAAACATGGGGAAATTGTTCCTGAATATTAGAGACTCCAAAGTCTTCCTCAGATTTTAATCTATTTTTGTATCCTGGTGTAATAAATGCTTCAGAATGCAGCTCATGCAGTTTACAGACCCATCCATGCCCGTGTCTTCCTAACTGCTTTAAAAGATCTGAGAGGCTCGAAGTCCTGTTTCTTCCCTCCCCGCCCTCCTCCTCCCCTCTTTCCTTTCTCCTCTCCCCTTCCAGGACTTCTTCCCTCCTTTTCTTTTTTATCCTTCTCTCCATTCTTTTCCTTCTTCTCTTCCTTGTCTTCCTCCTCCTCTCCCTCCTCCTCTCCCTCCTCCTCTCCCTCCTCTTCTCCCTCCTCCTCTTTCTCCTTTTCATCCCCCTTCTTCCCCCAAACCCTTCTACCCTCTGCCTCTGGTAGATATTTATTTTTAAGGATTTTTCTTTAGGTTTCAAAACCATCAGAGTCATTAAAACTAAAATAATTAGGAAAAGTAGGTTTATTTAAGAGGGAACTAAAGAGAGATTCAAAAGACTCTTTAATCTCACAAAATGAGAAGCACACACATGGATGCATACACCCACCTTTTGCCACTTTCAGTAGACCGCCATGACACTTTTGCTTATAAAGCAATTCATTTATATTCTGTTGGCGTTTTGTTTTGTTGTTGTTGTTGTTGTTGTTGTTGTTGTTGTTGTTGTTCAGTGTTTGACTCAGTCCTGGGCACAGAATAAGCACTTAATCCATACTTGCTGATGTGAGTTGAAGGTCTGAGCTATTTCCTACAGATTAAGCCATTTTGACACCATAATCCCTAAATAATTCCCAGGAAGTGCCTTAAACAATAGTTTCTGTGGCAGTCACATTAGAGCTCCTGAGTCCTGTCTTTTGCTGTTTGTTTCTGGTTCATATGTCAAGCCCCTGACTGCCTCTTGATTCACACTGAGAGGAAAGTGGGTGAAAACCCTAGGGCAGCAAGCCAGTTCGGTCTTCAGATCTCAGAAACTCAACTCCAAAGCCAAGAGCCTTTTCCCACTGAGACACTAATATAATGATTATGACTTGCAAACATTTCGAAAGAGGTGATAAAATATAATAAGAAAAGATAAAAGTGTTTTTATTAGAAATTAAGCATCTCTAGTTCTAAGGCCCACTCTATGCATGGGGAAATTGGAGTGGAATATTATAGGAGCAATGGGAGTGGTTACTGAACTGTGAAAAGCATCTGGTACAAAAAGAGGGACTTAATTCCCCCGATGCTATCAGCTAGGGGCTTATTAGGTCCTGCAAAGCCAGTGGCAGTGATCAGCAAATGTATTTCAACATGTTCTTTCCCTTAATATCAGATGGCCATCACTGCTCCTCCAGCGTGGGGAATAGTATCCTCACTAGTACCCCAAAAGAACATGATAGGGGGAATTACAAAGACTAATTAAAGACAGAGGATATGACCCCATAGTAGGGTGAGTGGCCCAGCACTGTACACACACACACACACACACACACACACACACACACACCACAAAGGGAGTTAATTATTTTAAAAAGATAATTAAGTCATTTAAATTCTCAAATGAATTATTCACATACCAATTTTCTGTATTTATCAGCTGCATATATTAACACCTTGAGTTCTTTAAGATAATAAAAATTATGCATAAATCAGGACTCATTAACTGGAATAGAAGACTGATAAACCCTGAAATATTAATGATATATATAATTATATATTACTTTCCCTTACCTTTCTAAAGACATGATTTGATAGAACTTAAGAAACTATTTCAGACTGGATATGTTGGCATACACTTGTAACTCTCATACTTAGGAAACAGAACCAGGAGGGTTGTAACAAGGCCGAACAGTTCACCTAGTAAATTCCAGATCAACAGGGCTACATAGCCAGACATTGTGTAAAATCAAGTTTGGATATCATCAACAATAACATAGAAGCCAAAACGAAAAAAGTATGAAACAGGAAATGAAATTATTTTATTAAACAGAAGCATGGGAGAATCGCTATAATTCATTTTGAGCAAGGAAACCATTTTTAAATGGATAAGCAAAAACTGATTCAAGTGTCAGTAAGTCGATTTGGGTTAGCATGTCAATGAACTAAAGAAAAATTTCTTCCCAACAGTTTCACTTGAAAATCTGCAAACTAATGCTTAGTGTGGCAACTAAAATGCAAATCCATTCTGTAGGTTTAAAATTATAAACCAGTTGTTCTGAGAATTGGCAATTTGAACAATCCAGAAAGAGCACTGGAATCCAAAAGAAATGGGTTTACACCTGGTATTATAGCCAGGCTGAGAATGTGCCTTGCTTGCTAATAAATCTGAAGGATTCCTTTCCAGCTTCCGGTCTGTGCACTGTTCATCAAGAGCGTGCATGGTTCTGGGATAGATGTTTTTTGGAGTGGTTGGAGGATTCAGAGCCCTACTGCTGACCACTCCATCATTGCTGCTCACTGAGATTGGCATAGAGAACATCATAAACACAGGCATTTGTCTCCAATCTTCTTAACATCTTAAGAGTGTATGTGCTTACATTCAGACTTAGCATCCCCGATCTGCTTCCAGTAAATGTTTCCACATGCTTCCAAGGTTGCACAGCCCTGCCCAGAAGCAGCTGAGGCAATGCCCTGTCTCCAAAGCCTTGGAGGAGGAAAGAGGTGAACTGATAAGAGTCACTGATATTCAGGAGAGAGGAAAAGAGGAGAGAAAAGAGCCGGAGCCACCCTATACCGCGCCCGCAGTTGAGTCTAGAATTTCACTTTGGCCTCTTTCTTATTAGACAGGCTAAGCTGGCATCCAGGGGCTATCGACTGTCAACATAGCAGCCAGCCAAACAATTGACAAAGCCATCCCTTGAGAATGCTGAGTGAACTGACGAAAGTGCCGTCAAAGGAGTTAATGTGCGAGCTGGCACCCAGTGCCAGGCACAGCGTGAGAACCACTTACGCGGTAATTGTCCCTCCTGGTGTCCCCAGCTCTGTCAAACACTGCCCCGGGCTTGCCTTTCAGCACAGGAACTGATCTCTTTTCGGTGTCTGAAATGTACACGCACCCTAAGGCCCCACCAGCCGAGGATTGGGAGTCCAGGTGGGAAAGGCTGCTGTCTCTAGCAAGCCCTCACAGGCTCAGTTTCCACATCCCCTGGGTCGAGCAGACCCTGCCTGGGGTTTCTTGGGAACACAGGGAGGTGTTTATATGCAGCCGTGACCCAGACAGGGTTTGAGGCTCAAAACCTCCTTCTGCAGGATCCATCTGGACAGGGTATTACTCTGTCTCTTTTTTTTCTTTTTTTTCTTTTTTTTCGGAGCTGGGGACCGAACCCAGGGCCTTGCGCTTGCTAGGCAAGCGCTCTACCACTGAGCTAAATCCCCAACCCCTACTCTGTCTCAAAAGCCCACACTGTACTGACCAAAACAGGCAAGGGTCAAAAGGAGGGAGTCTGTGATCCAGCACAACACTGTGCTGGACGGAGGAAATGTGGTTCAGACCAGGACACTGGAGATGGCAGAACTGGCTGAGGGCAGGTGTGACCATTTCTCCAAAGGTCATCATTATAATTACACAGGTCAGAAAAGTACGATTTGAAACAATAGAACTTAATAGAAAACAAAACAAAACAAAACAAAAAACAACCCTAAACCGTCTGTGACAGGTCTTTTCATTTACTTTAAAAAAGAAAGGCATACCTTCTTATTTGTAAACTGAGGCCTAGACTGCAGAATCGCGTCACACTTGGAAAGTCTTAATAGTTTACCATTGTCCTAAATTCTCTCATCACCTAGAATAATGGACAATTAGTGTTGGAAGTATACCTTGGCAAGGCGTGGGGGATGGGGCAGACAGAAATGACTCAGGACCCACCACATAGTACGACATTGATATGGGAGTTATTTTACAACAAGTACACACGTACACATGGTCACAAAACATAAGCATAGGATATAAACATGCAAATGAAAATATATAAATCTCAAGTCGGGCATTGAAAAGACTGCTTCACAGTTGAGAGTGCTTGTCGCTCTTGCGGAAGACCCGAGACTGGACTGGATGGACCCCACACATCTCAGTCAGCTCACAACTTCCTGCCAATCCAGCTCCAGGGGCTCTGGTGCCGTCTGACTTCTGCACCCACCCACCCACCCTCACATACACAGCATACATACAAACATATGTACATAAACTAAAACAAAAGCAAAGCTTTAAAATAAACAAATACATCTCAAGTGAATGTTTAATATTAACTAAATCCATTCCTAATTTTGCCACATTCTTTGTCCTGACAATTTTTTTAAAGGTAACATCACACTATAAACAATTTATAAAGTACAGACTGTGCATATATATATGTTAAAATATATGCTATTAGATAGATAAGATAGATAGATAGATAGATAGATAGATAGATAGATAGATAGATAGATAGATAGATAGATAGATACATAGATAGATGATCTATAACTCAATGGTAATAAACTCAAGTGGGAATCAATTTGATGGAGCTCATTAAAAGAGTTAAAAAAATATTTGTGTGTCTTGGCCTCATAATGTGTTTCCTTTGAACCCTCTAGCCCTGGGCACTGGGTAGTATGACAGTCTCCACTAGGGGACTTTGTTTTACCATGGACCACTCAATGATAAACCTTGGCCTTTCCCAATAGGACACCACCAGCATGTAACTCAAGAGCCCATGTCTTACCTTTAGAGCAATGGTTCCTTACCTATGGTCATGACTATTTTGGCAATCCTTACACAGGGGTCACCTAAGACCATCATGAAATGCAGATGTTTACATTAAAATTCATAACAGCAAAATTACAGTTATGAAGTAGCAATGAAATAGTTTTATGGCAGTTGATGTGTCACCACAACACAAGAAACTGTACTAAATGGTCACAGCTTTAGAAAAGTCGAGAAGCACTGCTCTAGAGAAATCTAAAGTGCAAGGAGGGATCCGGCTAGTATCCTTTATCCTCCTTAGGTTTTACCTAGTGTCAGTCTACTTATCTTCATCTCAGAGTATAAAATCTCCCAATCTTCTTGATAAGTCAAATTCAAGGTTCCTTTTGTATATGGATCTGACATCAGAGCAGGGAAATAGAAAATGTCCGAATTCTACTAAAACCCCTTTCATGCTTTGTTTCTGCTTGTTTCCTAAAGTCTTACTGAAGCATTATTTTTGTGATTATGAAAATCATACTCAAAATTAGTAGACAATATGATTAGACTTGTAAGTTGTGTTTAGAAGATAATTAAGGGGGGTGCTGAATATACTTGAAAAGTCTCTCCCAAATGACAATTGAGCAGATTCCATTTTAAGAAAAAGAGGGGCAATATTCATTAATATATGGTAATCAAAATATTTCAAACATTTAGTAAAAAAATGCTTTGTTGAAGCATGTTTGAAATGCCATCAGGGCTCCTGCTGCTGCCCCACACACACACACACACCCCAATTCATGTGAAAGAATTTTAAGTAAAGTCTTCTTCTGACAAACCAGTTGTCTTCTTTATGGGGAAAATCAACTAGAACTATCTTCAATACAATATTCTCTATACATTATAGCATTGCCATCCCATAGGGCTTCCATCCACCTGCAAAAATTTTCCCCTTCTGCAGCAGTGTGAGTCAGCTGGCCTGAAGACAGTTTTGTTAGAAATAATCACGAAGGAGTTGGATTTTTGCTTGAGTACACAACAAAGGTAATTCTGGCCTGCAGTAAGTAATCTCAACTCCTCCACTTTTACCTGGGACTTTCCAGGTTTGAGCACTGAAAGTCCTGCACCCTGGGAATCCCCCATAGTCTAGAGTCACCATGTATCCCGAGGGCCCGTGTTACAATCAGTTATTCTCCTTATCTATGGCTGTGTAGCAAACTACCCTAAAGTGAAATGACTGAACAATAGACATTTTACGATATCTAGTGACTGTAGTCAGCCATTCAAGTAAGACTCTCTATTAGACTAGCTGCTCTGCATGACACTGCCTGGGGTCACATCAGTAGGCAGTTAAACTCACTAGGAAGTTCCATTCCAATGACAGAGACATCAGAGAAGTTGGGCAGCTGAGCTTAGCTTGGACTTTCTGTGTGTGGATTTGGAGCTCCCTTGGTCTTCTCCAGCACAGCCATTAGAGTCTTCACACGCCAGGTTAAGGCACTGAAAAATCAGAGCTACAATAAAGAGTCTGCAGACAGGGCAACGAAAGCTGCCAGTTTCCAACCACATGAGCCTGGAATGGTGTCCCTTTGACCACAGTCAGAGTCAGCGCAGATACAAGAGGACAAAGACACAGCCTACAGTTCTCAGAAAAAGAAGAGTCAAAATTTTGAGATCGATTTTAAATTGCCACATAAATACTCAGCTTTGATATAGTAATCTCAGCCACAGGTTAATTTGGCTAACTGGGTCTTATTTTTCACATTGTTCTGAGGGAACAATGGAGGGTATAAATTGGTTTCATTAGGGTCCCACAACTAATGATGTAGGTAAACATAGCTTGTTGTGACTTGTTACTCATGCTACATTGACCATACAGACACATTTCATGGCATATATATTTGCACTGGAAAGCAGCTGTGTAAGAGCACAGTGAGTCAAGAGTCTCTGATATATGCTATGGCAAAAAAAAATGTGACAGAATTTCCTGACAAAGATTTTATTTCCTCATCTGCCAAAACACACCAGTGCAAATATAGAGGTACGAGGTCATCTGGATCTTATAAAAGGCTGGATGAATTGTAGCTGAACAGTTCTTGCAGACCCAGCAGTCTTAACTGATAGAGGTGACAGTCCACTCTTGTGCCTGTGTGGACTTCTTTGTTTAGGTGGAGGAGGAGGATTCTGAAATGGCTGTTTACCAGCTGATGGTAATTTGTGTTTCTTCTCCACTCAATTTCTTATCTTCTGCAAAGAAAACCAGATTGGTTGCTACATTACTTCAGGAACAACAGTGCACAAGGCTTCTAGGTCACTAGACTCAGAACTTACACTGCATTACATTTACTGAATTTTGCTGGATAAAACAAGGCGTAAGGCCATCCAAGAGTCAGGAGCTGGAATCAGGCTTTGGCTCTTCTGATGGTCTGCAGAAACATAATAAAAGAGAACAAATCCTGAAAGAGGAGGGACTGAAGACGTTTTGGAGTTCACTTACAAGAACAATGTGCTGATAGCTTTTTTTATGAATTAGAACTTAGCCAGATGAAGCCTCTTGAAATTCTAATAAGCTGATTAATGAAACATGTGCTGTGCTGGCTAGTATTATATCTATTTCACAAAAGCTGGAGTCATTTTGGAAGAAAGAGCCTCAATGAAGAAAATACTCCCACCAGACCTGCCTGGTGGCAAGTTTGTGGCAAGTATACTTGATTGATGATTGATATGGGAAGACCCAACTTGCTGTGGGCAATGCTATTTCTAGGCAGGTAGTCTCAGGTGTTATAAAGAAACAGGGATAAGAAGAAAGCCAGTAAGCAGTGGTCCTCTGTGGTCTCTGTTTCAGTTCCTGCCTCCAGGTTCCTGTCCTACTTGAGTTCCTGCCCTACTCGAGTTGCTGCCCTCCTTGAGTACCTACCATGACATCCTTTGGTGACAGACTGTTACATGTTAAGTTTGGGATAAAATAAACCCTCTTCTCCTTTCCAGGATGTTTTGCCCAGCATTAAAACAGCAGTAAAACTCTAACTAGAGATGGGCTTTATGAGTATACTCTAAAATTCTATCCAGATAACCCAGATGAAACCAACAACCCAGAAGCCCTCTCTGAAGTACTCATCAAAAACCAAGTGGTATCTTTTTAAGCTTTTGTGTTCTATTGTAATTTTGGTGAAGTACTTTGAATGGGAATGGTCCCATATGGTTGAATCTTGGTCCAAAGTTGATGGAACTGTATAGAAAGAATTAGGAGGTTTGTACTTGTTAGAGGAGGAGATAGATTTTGTGGTTTAATGCTCCCCAGTTAATGCAAATATGTGTGTGTGTGTGTGTGTGTGTGTGTGTGAGTTTATCATTCATACAGAAATAGTAAAAATTTGGATATGTGGTAAATGTTCCTCCACACCCACTACACAATTTAGTTTTATCTTGAATCATCTATATGGTTTAATTGGATCCATGGGGTGTTGGAATGGAATGGAGGATCAAAACCTGTCTATGAAGCGTCAAGAGGTGCTCACTCTGCTTTACTCTTCAGACCCTACAACTACCATGCACAATGCAAAGCTATCTTTTTAAAAAGTGGGAGGACACATGGGATAGATCTAACATAAACCAGCTAAGAATCAGCCAGCCTTTGAATATTCATTTATCAACCAGTAGTTACCATAGATCAATGATTCTCAGCCTCCTAATGATACAACCCTTTAATACTGTTTCTCATGTTGTGGTCACCCACAGCCCTAAAATTATTTTCTTACCATTTTGTAACTGTAATTTTGTTACTGTTATAAATCTTAATGAAAATATGTAATATGCAGAATAACTGATATGTAACCCCCAAAGGGGTCACAACCCACAAATTTAAAATCAGCACTCTACACCATTTAAGGTTCCAATCCACCCTTCAGATTTTCCAGTCTAGTGGAATAAAGTGAGGTGTGAAGCCTGGTTATTACATTCTAAAATTGTATCCTCACAAATGACAACTTACTGACTTCTTTAAAGCACATGCTATTCCTCATACTATTGATTGTACCAATGGTTCGATTCTGGCATACAGGGAAGTGAAGACACAAATTTGCCATGACTATAAATAGACTATCCCTCTACACACCAAAGACCTAATCAGTAAGAGGAATCCATGAAGGTTTTGAAAAAAATGAGCATTTAGTAGTCTCGTTAAGATAAAACTTTAAGCAACAATACATCGATTCATCAAAAGAAATAATGAATGCAGGTAATATCTGACAGAGGGTGATTATAAAATACATAAAGAACTCAAGAAGTTAGATAGCAGCAAACAAAATAAACCAATAAGAGCTAAACAGAGAATTCCCAACAGAGGCATCTCGAATGGCCTAGAAACACTTGAAGATAGGTTCAACATCCTTAGTCATCAGAAAAATACAAATCAAAACAACCCTTAGATTCCACCTCACACAAATCAGGATGGTTAAGGTAAAAAACTCAAGTGATAGCACATGCTGATGAGGATGTGGAACAAGAGGAAGACTCCTCCACTCTTGGTAGGAGTGCAAAATTTGTACAACCACTTTGGAAATTAATTTGGCAGTTTCTCAGAAAACTGAGAATAACTCTACCTCAAGGTCCAGCTATACCACTCCTGGGCATATACCCAAAGGATACCCCACTATACCACAGGGACACCTACTCAACTATGTTAAAGCAGCTTTATTTATAATGGAAACTGGAAACATCCCAGATGTCCTTCAACTGAAGGATATTTTTTTCTGAAATATGGTTCATTTACCCGATTGAATACTATTCAGTCATTAAAAACAAGGGAATCATGAATTTTGCCGGTAAATGGATGGAACTTGAGAATATCATCCTAAGTGAGGTAACAAAGCTTTAAGATGAGTATGGTATGTACTTACTTGCAAGTGGAGAGTAGCCATAAAGTTCAGGATAACCACGCTAAATTAACAGACCTAAAGAATCTGGGTAATAAGGAGGACCCAAGGGAGGATGCATAAATTTTACTCAGAAGAAACTAATAGTCATCTGAGGTGGATGAATAGAGGAAATTGGGGAACAAAGGATGTAAAGAGGGGAATAGGGATGGCAATCAGGTGTAGGGGGTTAAGGGAGTGAGAATGGAAATTGGGGCATCTCTGGTGACTAGCTCGGCCTGGGATGGAAAAGGATCTGAGGAGCTTATGGGGGTGACCCTAGCTTAGATTCCTACCAGAAGCAGATTTAGAGTCTGAAATGGCCACCTACTGTAGTTAGGCAGGATTTGTAAAGAAGGGTGCGGACATTAATCTACACACAAAACCTTTAACCCCAAATTGGTTTTGCCTACAAGATGTTCAGGGATAATGATGGAGCCAAGACTGAGAGAACAATCAACCAATGAGTACCCTAACTTGAGATTCATTCCATGTTAGAGAATTAACCACCCACACTATTAATGACACTGATCTATGCTTGCAGACAGGAACCTACCATAACTGTCTCCTGAGAGGCTTCATCCAGCAGTTGATGGAGACAGATGTAGAGAACTAGAGCCAATTATCAGGTGGATCCCAGGGAGTCTTGTGGAAGAGTGCAGAATAAAAGAAGTGAGCATGTCAGAGGGGTCAAGGACACCATAAGAACACCCACAGAATCAACTAACCTGGGACAATGAGGGATCACAGAGTCTGGGCCACCAACCAGAGAACATACAGGAACTGGACTTAGACTACACACACACACACACACACACACACACACACACACACACACACATATACTTGTGGCAAATACGCAGCTTGGTATTCATGTGGCTCTCCCTAACAAGTGGAACAAGGGTTGTCTATCTCTGTTCCCTGCTGTTGGATCCCCTCCCCTTATGTGGACTGCCTGGTTGGACCTCAGTAGGAGAGGATGTGCCTAATTGAGACTAGATGCCCCAGGGTGGAGTGATACCCAAGTTGGGAGTCTCCTTCTCATAAGATAAGCAGCAATGGGAGTAGGTATTATAAGAGTAGGACTAGGAATAGAGAAGGGAGAGGGGCTGTGTTTGGGACACAAAGTGAATGTTAAAAAGAAGAGTAGATGTAGGTAAATTTTGAGATAGCAGTCTAGAGACAAATTCATGAAAATCATAAGTCAAGATAGAGATTGTTACATTGAGGTACAAGGAGTCAAATGGGAGGAAATAGGAAAAGAATCTATGGGATACGTGTTCGTTACTAGGCAGTGTCTTCTCATATGCATCATTATTTCATGGGTACCCTGAATTATATAGATGCTCAAACATTGGAGAGATGAATAAAGCCCTGATAGCAACAGCAAGGCAAGGCAAAGAAAGATTAAAACCAATGTTATGTGAAACTCTTGGTCTGGAATTCAGAAAAATTAGAAGTTTAGTCTTTCTCTGAGATCATTCATACTGGACTTTAGTAAGTCACTTTACCATAAACCCCTGCCCTCCATTTCTACCTCTTCTCAAAGGGAACTCTCTGAAAAACAATGCTTGTTAAGGTTAAAAGCAGGACCAAATGTAGGGTATTGATTTCTAAAAACAGCTTTGGCTGTTAGTACTCGCCGTGCCAATGCACTTACAAGATCGGAAAATCTGAAATGGAACTTACCAGAATTCTTTTCATTAATTTCCCACATAGTGCCAACTCTTAGATTAATCAGAAACTGGATTTTCCTCAGTATCTTTTTAGAATCTAAATAATAATTAAATAGCCCTACCATATGAGAGCTGATATGAAAAATAAATTCTCTGTGTACATATATTTTTGTACAAAGATAGTCATAAGTATATGTTCTCAGTGTCATCTTATAACTATTAAACTGACCACAAATTCCTTGTTTCAAACTCTTGACCCATTTCTTACTAATTGTATAATATTGATCATCCCACTAAACTGATTGAGTTTCCTGGTTTTCCCAATGGGTGATTGTATCTATTTTATAGCGTTGTTAGAAGAGATAAATTATTTCCTGTGTGTCTACTGCTTGGAACAAAGGAAGTATTGTATAAAAAATGGTAACTAATTACAATTGTCTCTATGTGAGCTATAATCTCTTCTTTCCCCTGAAAACCTATAAAAATAAAGTCAAAACCTTCAATTCTTCTTTCTTTGGATGGCACCACCATCCCTGTGCTCACTCTATGTTTATGTTATCAGGCATCACATACAATGCATGTGATTCCTACAGAAGTAAAACCTCTAATCAGACAAAACAAAACAACAACATCACACACACACACACACACACACACACACACACACACACACACAAAACAATCAAAAACCAACCAAAAATCCAACCAACCAACCAACCAACCAAGCAGCCAATCACTACCACGACCACCACCACCACCACCACGACCACCATCTCCAACAACAACAAAGCATTTAGTAAGAACAGAATATCAATCAAAATAGCAAAGGATTTGGGTTACTTAATTGCTACTCCAGAATTTTGTTTTCAAATACTTACATGCCAAAACCAATGTATATTCTATACTGAAACACTCTTAAGTTTCCTTTAAATATTATTCTAGGCTAATTTATTAATTAGCTGAGTTCAATATTAAATCACATAGTTCCTCTTTAGCAAAACCACAAAGGTGTTCATATGCTGGTGAGTTAGAAGCCACCTTAGATGGGTAAAAGATTCACACCAGAGTAGAAAACAATGACTGCTGAAGAGAACTGTTCCCTGGAAGATGTTTTGGTGGTGGTGGTTGGGGTGGGGGGGGCGTCGTTTCCTGCAGCTCTGATGCCTGCATCTCTGATGGCTGCTTCATTTTCATACGCTCTTCTCATTCTCCAGCT
This sequence comes from Rattus rattus, assembly GCF_011064425.1. Classification (NCBI taxonomy): domain Eukaryota; kingdom Metazoa; phylum Chordata; class Mammalia; order Rodentia; family Muridae; genus Rattus; species Rattus rattus. The sequence continues at coordinate 117,242,120 of NC_046158.1, read as the reverse complement.
ATTGCCTCAGTGAAAGAGCACATAGGTAAGCCCTTCATTCTTTTTGCTCAGGTTCTTGGAGTATTCTTGGCTACTTTTACAATTGTAGTTGAACAAATGCTCTGTTCTATCTCTTGTTGATATTACAGGTATTTACTCTTTCCATAAAATCTGACAATATCTCCTAAAGGTATTAACTCTACTTTTATTAAATAACCCTACTAAGCTTGATACCTTTTCTTTGATGTATCCTACTAGATGCCTATTCTAAATTTACTTCATGGTTAGTTCTTACTGCTTAATTCTTTCTACATATCAAATCCTTACACAGTAGCTCCTTACATGTTGTAAGTGTCACATAGCTAAGAGTATTATTTCTTATGGGTTTTAAAATCTGTTGCTATATCACTGAGCTAACACTGCTACCCATTGCTACCACTGGTTGTGTGTGCAGTGCAGAGCCCCTTTCTTCCCACTTGAAAAGAGATAGCCCTTAATTCTAGCTAATAATATGGAACAGAATAGAAAATATGGAAGTAAAGAGATAAGAAAGCCAATATGAGCAAGCTTAATGGTAAATTGTGATTTCTCTCCCACTACTAAATAAATTATAGTGGACTGAGACAGGGATTTGATCACATTTTAGATTAACTTTATCCCAAAGAGGATGGGTGCATGCACTTAGAGCTTAGCTTCTCCACAGATGCTGTCATGATTGTCTGAAGTTCGATGTGATACATATATTAGTAGAAGTGAAAGTCTCCCTCAATATTCAATCTGACTGACGCATACAAATGGGATCGAGTACACTGAAATGATTAATTACTGGGTTTTAAGGAAGAGTTGCCTTCACAACTGAGATACATGTTATCTCATCGAAGATGCTATCATGTGATGCAGCTCGCCATGGAATTAAAGTTAAAAACAGACAAAAACAAAACAAAACAACAACAACAACAACAACAAAAAACTGATAAAGATATATTTCCTCAAAGTTCCCTTCTACTACTCTAGGAAGTCATTCTGGGCCACTGGTCTCGGCAATGGTCTTCTAAGATAGGGCTGATTATAGAAACTGGTATGGACAGAGAGATAGAATGTTGGAAAAAGACCTTGAAATGGCTGCCATCTAATAGCATGGATGCATAAAACTGTGGAAAGGATGTAGACATGAGTGTTCAGAAGTTTGAATATGGCCCTTGTGGTTAAGAATCTCATCCTATACACATCTATAGAGTGTTAAATTCTAGTGACATTCACATTGGTTTCCCTGGATTGATTCAAAGTGCTTGCTCTTGCCCGTGGATTATATTGACTCCGTGAAGTGTAGAAGCAGACTCTGAAAATTCATGCTAGCATCCTTCATGCTCAACACATTGTGGGGAACAAATTAATCTCAGCATTGGTACCTTTTCTGCAGGGCTTCAATTGTCAACTGAATGCGCAGAGTCTTCCCTATTGTGCCAGGAGTACACATTTCCACTTCTACTTTCTACAAATGCTTATATCTTCAATATTCATGTTTGTGGCTGGTGGGGGTAGATATAATAACAAAGCAGTGATAAATTTCTTGTTGTTTGTTTACTTCCTATAAGTCACACATACAGAGCTGAATTCCAGATATGCTGCATATATATGGTCTGCATGAATATATGCATATAGAAAACATACATATGCATATGTATGAAATCACACATTTGCAGTTTTAGATGCACACATATACAAACACATTCCCTGAAAAAATAAGCCTCTAAAACCAAACATCTTTGTCTCTAGTTTGCACAAAATCTCAGAAGCAAAGTGCTAAAGTTCATATTTTAACTCATTCTTATAACTGTGAATTCCTTTAACATGTTCATATATTGCTTAGTTGTCCCAGATTCTGATAAACAAGTCAAAACTTTGCACACACTTTTATAAGCTTCAAGTATGTATAAGTGATAAAATTACAAATTGTGACATTTCTGTAAAGGGGAAGGTAATTAAGGAAAATAAAATTACAATATAGTTTAAATGTAGAATAGTTGAGAAAATATTTATATTCCATTTACATTTGCCTAGTAAGAAACTAACATGAGAACCTGTCAGGCAGATGGTTGTTGGAAAACAAACAAACAACTTTATTTTAGAAAAAAAATCTCCTCTAAAAATTTCTAATCTTCAATTCATTTTTCTCCCATTCGTTTTAGTAAAGAAACAACTGTCATGCATTCTTTATGTAAGGGGCACTTGGTTAGCAAGTATTATACCTTAGTTTTAAAGAAATTAGTTGAATATCTTAGGTTGGTCAAAAGCTCATTGCCCCAAAATGCAACATATCCCATTTTTGTAATTTATCTAAATTAGTATACTAGTATAATATCCCCCAGGCTGGTTCCTCATTACTGCCAGTCCTTCTGGAAGAACAACAGACAAGAAATCATCTCCTCCAGTGATATTCCTCATAGTACCATCCCAGTTCCCCCTCGTTTACCTGCCTCAGAATCAACGGTGTCTTTCTTTGATCACAGTCACCCCACTGGAGACAATCCCAGAACCACCACAGAGCTCTAGAAGACCTTTTCTTTCTGTGATCTGGACACTTCTCTTATGCCTGGGTGACAGTCTGAAAATAAGGAACCAAAACAACCTAGGTTCATCTCTCCCAAAATACCTGACATTCTTATCCAGAACAATGACGCATGACTGAAATTATAATTTAAGAAGGGGAGCTAGAAAATCCAAGAGATGGAAAACATCTTAAGCTAATAGTGAGGCTACCTAAGAAAAAGCTGTTAATAGTCTCATTGCTCATACATGTGTTGTGAATGTCATTCATTTGACTATAAGTTTGATTATGTTCCTACCAGAGTATTTTATTTGTGAGTAATTTACTCACAATTAAAAATCAGCAGATAACATTCAGGAGATCACATCCTGAATATGCAATCACATCAGGACCACCGAGAGCATCCAGCAATGGGAACGGAAGTAACAAAGTAATAATCTCTAAAGATTTTTTAATCAAGTATAATTTTTAAATTCCTTTATATTTCAATTAAATTAAAATCTCATTTCCTCCAGCATACTTCTTTCATTTGCCCTTCGGCTACATTCTCTATGATAACTGTGAGGGAATAAACAAAACAAAATGAAGTTTTGCTTGTTCACATCCTGTCATCCCCAAGAAAGATGTTTTGTGTGTCTGCTTATTGACATTTTCATCTTGCCTCTTCAAACTTCACAGTTCACTTGGGCTCTGTTCTCGGGAAACTTGTTGAAATGAACATTACTTTGTGTGATACGTAAATCTAAACCTAACAGAAATTTAGTGAGGAGGAACAGAGGTACTGGTCTAAGAGAAGAGCAGACAGTAAAGTGTCTTTCATTCAGGCTCAGCAGGGATGGCTCTATACCGTTTGCCTTTACTCACCCAGTCTCCCTGACTCATGACAGAAGCCTGTGTAGTCTGATATTTTACAGGTGTAAAATCGAGATAAAATAAATCCATTGGCTTGCTCTAGGTGCACAAATAATAGTGGGTGAAAGTAGGAGGCAATTTTCTAGTGTCTGCAATGGAAGAGGCTGTGTTTTCATTTTTTCATAGGAAAAATATATATTTATATATTTAATATAGATAAACTCCCTCTTTGTAGAACAGTCATAGAATTTGCTCTGTAGCCCAAGTTATATTTCGAGTTATTATATTATACCACCATAATTTGGCTGGAACTTGTGGTCTTCCTGCCTTTGGATTCCAAGAGTGTGCTACTATTCCCAGTTGTGCTTCTAAATAAGGCTACTTTGATACCTGCTGAGATCCTTCCCAGCATTCTCAAAACCTATCTTGTCCTATTGATAAATGCACTCTCATTGTCTAAACTCAGAAGGAAACCTCCATATGACAGAGTCCTTTATAAGCCTTCTCCTGGAAAGCCACAGTGATGTTGGCTTAGCAGTGTTTAGCAGTCATGAGTTGCAATGCCTGTTGTTAGCATTCTGTCTAAGCTCCACCCCCGCAGTTACTTGTCAACAGCCAGGCATGCCTGACACTATAAAAGGGGCTGCTTGCCCTCTCCTCACGCTTTTTCTTCCTTCCTCTTCTCTCCTGCTCCCCCTGCCCCTCTCTTGCTCTCACCTACTTCCCCCCTTGTCCCTTCTCTCCATGTGCTCGTGGGCAGCCTTTACTCTTCTGCTTCTTACTCTCCTTCTTTCTCTGCTCTTACTACCCTCTTAACTCCCTTCCTCATGCCCTGAATAAACTCTATTCTATGCTACACTTGTGGCTGGTCCCTCAGGGGGAAGGGGTGTCTCAGCATGAGACCTCCATAGAACATACCCTTCCCCTCTCCTTTATCTTTTATAAACACAACACTTGTCCCTATGCCACCCAAGTCTTTTTGCCAAAGTCTTCAATTAGAATCTTTCATCTGCTAAATGTTATTTTTTATAACAACAACAAGAGCAAAAACCTTAGTGTCTAAAAGGATCCTTAGCAACCTTTTCTAGCTATGTACTTTAGAATAGGAAAAATACTTCTGGTTTCAAGAGACTAACAGCATAGTGAGAAATTGCCTCACTATTTGTTCTTGACCAACCACCCTGACACTGCTATAAGGAAAGTCCCACAATGGTGTTAGAATACCTTGAATAATTCTTGATCACTTGCTAATCTGTCTCTTAAAACAATAGGAAAACAGACTTCATACTGAGAGCCTTTTGCCAACAGTCCTATTCATTGTAATAGAATAAGCTCGGGCAGGCCCTAAACCGTCTACTTGAAAATATAAAATAAGAACAAGAGATTGACCCTACCTGTTGGACTCCTGGCAAGTCCAGGAGCCACAAAGTCTGCCCTATCCTTGTGTTCATCTTCTGCTCCACACATACCTCTGTCCACAATCTTGAATCTCTACTCCACTCCCAAGGGGCACAGTGCTCCCCATAGGCCTGCTGCCACCTGTGGCAAACAGTCTCAGAGGCTTGCTACTCCTAGGAACTTCCTGGGCAGCTAGCACCAGAAAGAACCAAATAACTAAAGGGAACCACAAAAAATACAATCAATAAAAGTCAGCACAATATGGTACCATCAGAACCTAACTCTCCTACTAAGCAAGCCGAGATACCCTAGCACACTTGAAGAACAAGACTATGACCTTAAATTTCGTCTTGTGAAGATGATAGAGGCCTTTAAAGAGGAAATAAAAAAAATCCCTTAAAGAAATAAAGAAAAATACAGGCGAAGAAAATGAATAAACCTGTGAAATAATAATAATAATAATAATAATATACCTAAAAATGAAAATAGAAGCAATAAAGAAAACACAAAGAGAGGCAACATTAGAGATGGAAAAGCTAGGAAACAGGACAGGAACAACAGATGCAAGCTCTCTGACAGAATACAGCAGAAGGAAGAAAGAATCTCAGGATTAGGAGATACAATAGAAGAGTTACTTCAGTCAAAATGTCAAATCTAAAAAATTTATAACACAAACATCTAGGAAATATGGGACACAAGGAAAAGACAGAACCTAAGAATAGAAGCAGGAGAAGATTCTCAGTTCAAATACGCAGAAAATATCTTCCACAAAATTATAGAAGAAAACGTTCCTAGCCTAAAGAAAGAGATGGATATAATATAAAAGAAGCTTACAGAACATCAAATAGAATGGAGCAGAAAAGAAAACCTTCTTGCTACATAATAACCAAAACACTAAATGTACAGAACAAAAAAAGAATATTGAAAGATACAAGGTAGAGGCCAAGTAACATATAATGGCAAACCTACCAGAATGATACCTGATTTCTCAACAGAGACTTCAAAAGCCATATATGGTCCTGAATAGATGTCTTGTAGACCCAAAGAGACCACAGATGTCAAACAAGACTACTATACCCAGCAAAACATTCAATCATCATACATGGAGAGACCGAAATATTCTATAACCAAATCAAATTTAAACAGTATCTTTCTATTAATCCAGCCTTACAAAGTATACTAGAAGGAAAACTCCAACATAAGGAGGATAACTACACTGAAGAAAACACAAGAAATTAATCATCTTACAGCAAAACCGAAAGAGAAACACACACACACACACACACACACACACACACACACACACACCAGTACACATCACTAACATCAAAATAATTGATCATTAACATCTTTCAACATCAGTAGACTCAAATCACCAATAAAAAGAGAGGCTAACAAAGTGGATGATTAAACAGGATCTATCATTCTTCTGCATACAAGAAATATGACTCAGCAACAAAGTTATAGACTACATCAGAGTAAAGGACTAAAAACAGGTTTTCCATGCAAAAGGAACCAAAATACCAGCTGGAATAGCCGTTCTAATATCTACAAAAAATAATTATAATCAAAAGAAATGGGGAAGGACACACTTCATACTTACCAAAGGAAAAATCCATCAAGATGATGTCTCAATTCTGAACGTCTATACGTCAAATGTAAGGGCAACCACATTTGTAAAACAAACAATGCTAAATTTTAAATCACACATCAGACAGCACAAAATGATAGTAGGGGATTTAAATACCCCACTTTCACCAATGGCCACATTATCAAAACAGAAATTAAACAGAAAAATAATAAAACTAACAGGTTTTATGAAACAAATGAACCTAACAGATATCTACAGAGCCTTTCACAACAGCATATACTTTCTTCTCAGCCCCTCATGGAACGTTCTCCAAAATTGACCATATTATCCATCATAAAGCAAGCCTCAGCAGATACAAATAAGAATATTGAATAACCCCTTGCATATTATCAGATCACCATGGACTTCCACAGCAACAGAACCAAGGGAAAACCCACTTACTCATGGAAACAACTGAACATGTCTCTACTCAATGAACCCTTGGTCAAGGAAGAAATAAAGAAATTAAAACTTTCTAGAATTCAATGAAAATGAAGGCACAACTTATCCAAACTTATAGGACACAATAAAAGTAGTGCTAACAAAGCATTTGTAGAATGAAGTGCCTTCATAAAGAATTTGGAAAGATTTCATGCTAGCAACTTAATAACATACCTGAAAGCTCTAAAATGAAAAGAAGCAAACACACCCCAAAGGAGTAGACAGCAGGAAATAATCAAACTCCAGGCTGAAATCAATCAATTCGTAACAGAGAACAATACAAAGAATCAACAAAACCAAGAGCTTGTTCTTTGAGAAAAATCAACAAGATAGACAAACCATTAGAGTTAAAAGTCAGAGAGAAAATATCTAGATAAACTAAATCAAAAATTAAAATAAACACATAAAACAAAAATTAAGGAAATTAAAAAAATCATTAGGTCTTACATCGAAAGCCTATACTCCACAAAATCAAATGAAATGTAAATGAAAGGATGATTCTCTGGAGAGATACCATTTACCAAAGTTAAATTAAGATCAGGTAAGCTATCTAAACACTCCTATACAACTTACAAAAATAGAAACACTCATTAAAATCTCCCCTCCCAAGCCCTTGGTTCTACCAAGGTTGGACCCCCAGTGCAAAGGAATGTGGGGGAGAGTGGTAAGGAGGGATGGATGGGGAGGGGAACATCCTTATAGAAGAAGGGGAGAGGAAGGGGATAGGGGGCTTATGGACAGGAAACCGGGAAAGGGAATAACATTTCTTTATTGTAAATAAAGAAATATATGCAATTAAAAAAAATCTCCCCTCCCCCCAAAAAGTCAAGTGCCAGCTGGTTTTAGCATAGAATTCTACCAGTCTTTCAATCTTTCAAAGAAGAGTAATACCAATATTTCTCAAACTAATCCACAAAATAGAAACAGAAGGACTACTACCAAACTCATTCTATGAGGCTACAGTCACCCTGACACCTAACCCACAAAAAGACTCAACAAAGAAAAAACTTCAGATCAATTTTTTATGAACATTAATGCAAAAATACTGAATGAAATACTCACAAACTGAATCCAAGAACACACCAAAAACATTCACCAGGATCAAATAGGTTTACCCCAGTGATGCAAAGATAATTTATTACACAAAAATCCATCAAAGTACTCCACTATAAACACAAACTGAAATAAAAAAAAAATCACACGATCATCTCATTAGATGCTTAAAAAAGCCTTTGACAAAATCGGCCACCCCTGTAGGTTAAAAGTCTTGGAGAGACCAGGGACATACAAGGCACAAACCTAAACATAACAAAAGCAATATACAGCAATCCAGTAAGCCAACATCAAATTAAATGGAGAGAAACTTAACGCAGGTCCACTAAAATCAGCAGCAAGACAAGGGTGCCAGCTTTATCTATTCAATATAGTACTTGAAGTTCTACCTAGAGCAGTAAGGCAACAAAAGGAGAACAAAGGAATTCAAATCGGAAAGGAAGAAGTCAAATATCCTATTTACAGATGATAATAGTATACGTAAGCACACCCCCATCCAATTCTTCCAGAGAACTTCAGGAAAGTGACTCGATACAGAATTAACTCAAAGAAATCAGTTGTTGTCTATGTCCTAGACTACTCAATGCATGACCCTACCTGCCCTTGAGGGTTGGAGGTGAGTTGGCACAGAATCAACCACAAAGACTCTGGGAAAAGGTGAGAAATGTTGCAGGAAGTTCCTCTGAACACTGATATACTTTCCTTTAATACCCTCCACCTGCTCCCTATTGGTCCTAAGAAAGCATCTCTTCTAAACAGCAGTTCCTGATTGGCTCTTATTGTCTGTGCCAGAAATCCATGGTCTGTCAGACAGTCCTCCTTCAGGAGATGCCTTTGAGGATGCCCCTGAAGTTTACATAGAAGTGTCCACTGCCGTTCCTGTTCCAATCAGTAGCACTCTTTTATACAAATAATAAACAGGCTAAGAAAGAAATTAGAGAAAAACACCCTTCACAATAGCCACTAGAACTTCAAAATACCTTGCTGTAACACTAACCAAACAAGTGAAAAACCTGTATGACAAGAACTTCAAGTCCCTGAAGAAAGAAATTGAAGAAGATATCAGAAGATGGAGAGATCGCCAATGATCATGGATGGGTAGGATTAACAGTGAAAATGGCCATCTTACCAGAAGGAACTTACAAGTTCAACTTGTTCCCATCAAAATGCTGTTTTACAGACCTTGAAAGATCAATTCTTAATTTGATATGGAAAAACAAACAGACAAACAAACAACAAAAAACGGAATAGCCAAAACAATGCTAAGCAATCAAAGAACTTCAGGAGGAAGCACCTTCCCTGAACTCCAGCTGTATTACAGAACAACAGTAACAAAAATTGCATGGTATTTGTACAGAAATAGCAAGGTTGATCGTGTATCAAATTGAAGACCCAGAAATTTACCTACACACCAACGAAGATTTGATTTTTGATAAAGAAGCCAAAAACCATACAGTGGAAAAAAGAAAGCATGTTCAGCAAATGGTGCTCGTCTGACTGGATGTTTGCACGGAGAAGAATGCAATAGATCCATATTTATTACCCTGCACAAAACTCAAGTCCAAGTGTACAAATGGCCACCTCAGCATAAACCAGATACATTAAATCTAATAGAAGAGAAGGCAGGTAACACTCTTGAATGCATTAGTACAGGAGAGAGTTTGCTGAACAGAACAGCAATGGCTCAGGCTCTAAAATCAATAACTGATAAAGGGAACCTCATGAACCTGAAAAACTTCTGTAAGACAAAGGACACTGTTAGTAGGATAAAATGTCAGGTTACAGATTGGAAAAAGATCTCTACTTACCCTATTTCTGACAAAGGGCTAATATTCAAAATAAATAAAGAAGGTACCAAGAAACCAAATAACTCAATTTAAAAAAATGTAATAAAGAGCTAAGAGCTAAACAGAGAATTCTGAGTGGAGGAATCTCAAATGGTTGAGAAGCACCTAAAGAAATGTTCAACATTCTAATTCGTCAGAGAAATGCAAATCAAAATGATGCTGAGATTTGATTGTACACTAATCAGAATGATTAAGATCAAAAACTCAAGCAACAGTAGATGCTGATGAGGATGTGGAACAAGGGGAGCGCTCCTCCATTGCTGGTGGGAGTGCAAACTTGAACCATTTTGAAAGTCAATATGGCAGTTTCTCGGAAAATTAGAAATTCTTTTACTTGAAGACTCAGCTATACCATTCTTGGGCATATACTCAAAAGATATATCATACCCACATACGCAAAAGATGTACCAGACCATAAGGACATATGTTTCACTATGTTTGTAATACTCAGAAACTTGAAACAAACCAGAAGTTCCTTAACTGAAGAAAGGATACAGAAAATATGGTTCATTTACACAATAAAATACTATTCAGCTATTGAAACCAAGGATATCATGAATTTTGCAGGCAAATAGATGGAACTAAAAAATAACATTCTGAGTGAGGTAACCTAGATCCAAAATGACGTGCATGGCATGTACTCACTGACAAGTAGATATTAGCCATAAAGTACAGAATATCCCTGAGACACACCACAGTCTCAAAGAAGCTAACCTTTAGAAGGAAGGCCCTAGTGAGGATGGTTAAATCTCACTTAGAAGGAAGATAAGACAGACCATATGAGGAGTAGGGAACTGGATGGGATAGGGTTGGGGAGGGAATGAGGTGGTCAGGATCAGGTATGGGGAAAGACAGAAGAGAGGATCAGAGGCCAGAAGAATGAATGGAAATCTGTAGCGCTCAGGAGTGGGGGACAGGGACTTTTCTAGGATGTGTTTCAGGCCTGGAATAGTAGAGGCTCCAAGGGGTCAATGCAGGTGACCTTAACTGAGACACATAGCTGTGGGGATATGGAACTGAAGAGGCCATCTCCTGTAGGCAGGTAGGATCTCCAGCAGAGGGATAAGGACACCATCCCACCCCCAAAACTTTTGACCATAAATTTGTCCTGTCTAAAGGAAATGCAGGGACAAAGATGGAGCAGAGACTTAGGGAAGGACACACTAGCCCAACTTGAGACCTATCCCACGGACAAGCACCAATTGCTGACACTGTTAATGATACCCTGTTATACTTGCAGATAGGATCCTAGGATAACTGTCCTCTGAGAGGCTCCACCCAGAAGTCAATGGAAAGAAATCCAGAGACCCACAGTAAAACATTAGGCAGAGCTCCTGGAGTCTTGTGGATGAGTTTAAAGAAGGATTGGAGGGATCCCAAGGGGATATCAACTCCACAAAAAAACCAACTGAGTCAACCAACCCTGACTTCTGGGGGCTTCCAGAGACGGGACCACCAACCAAAGAACAAGTATGGGCTGGACCCATATCTCCTCCACATATGTAGCACATGGGCAGCTTATTCTTCATGTGGGTGACCCTATAACTGGAGTTGTTCCTGAATCTGTTATCTGTGTAATCCATTCCCATAACTGAGCTCACTTGTGTGACCTCAATGGGAGAGGTTGTACCTAACTCTACACAGTCTTGGTACAGCAGGGATTAGGGGATGGGGGTACCCAGGAGACTCCTAACCTCTCAGAGGAGAAGGGGAGGGGAAATTTGAAGAAGGACCATAGGAGGGGCTACTGGGAGGGGGACAGCAATTGGGATGTAAAATGAATACATAAATACATGGAAAAATATATTAAGTACAACTGAGAAAAAAGAAAGAATGAGGGATTGGGAAGATAATTCAGTCAGTAAGTATTTATCACATAAGCATGGAGACCCGAGTTCAAACCCTGGTACCTATGAGAAAACCAGGTGTGGTTTTCCTGTGGTCCTAGCACTGAGGAGACAAGATAGATCCCTGAGGCTCACTGGCCAGCCAGTCTAGCCAAATTGTGATAACCCAGTCTCAAAAACAGGGTGCTTAGTTCCCAGAGAACAATGCTTGAAGTTGACCTCAGGCTGACAAACACTCATACAATACACATTTGCATATGCGGGGGATGTAGCTAGGGAGAAATATTAGTGTCCCACGAAGGCATTATTTCCTGCTATGTGAATCTACTGAGTAGGTCTGTGTCAATGAAAACCTCCTGCATAGGTAGAAAGAGACAAGGGGAAATTAACACAAAACAATGCAAATCATATTGCTTAAACATACCTAGTAAATACCTAATAGGAGTGTCATCCTATCCAGATGCCTTTAGCAGTGGGGACACCTGTTTACTCTCAGTGGGTAGGAAAGTGTGCCTTTCTATTTCCTTCTTTGCAAGTAGGAACTTAGAAAAATGTCTGCATCACCAACACTAAAGAACACTTACCACATATCTGTGTCCTTCTATGTAGCCTGTTGTGACAACCACAGATATAGTGCTTCTCTATTTGTATATTTATAGGTAGAGCATAATGTTTGCTTGTCAAATTAATTATCACAAATTAAAAGGCATGATCCCTACTGTCATTAGACTCACTATCAAAAGGCACAAGTAGGCTTTCTTGATTTTTATGAAGTACAGATACAAGAGTTTTCTGTCTGGTTAAAAACATAATCTCCAAAGGGACTATTTGATTGCCCTATGGGATACTAGCCAGTTTGTATTTAACTAAGACATTTTCCTGTAAAAGTCTTTGCCAAGTATTAGTGTATCAATCCCCTGATTCTGTTTCTTGGTGGAACTCATTGTCTATGGCATTGGCACCCTCATTTTGAAATACCCTATTCTGTATTTATAGGCAAGCCATGTTTTGAATTTTTTTGAGCTTATTCATTGGCAACATTAACCAATAAAACGCGGAAAATGTTTCTTGAACACGTCCAGTGTACCAGGTTCATAGATAAACAGAGTTAAAGACTTTATAGGAATAGATTGAAAGTAATGGAAGATCATTTCTTATTTTAGAGTCAAGGGAATGGAAGGCAGGTGGTGAATGAGTATATACACACTGGGGAACTGGACGATTGAAGGGTTAGTGACCAAGAACCCTCAGGTGGACTGAGAAGTTCTGTACGGGAAATGACTTGACTGATGATACTTGCGGAAGCTTCTCCTGTGGAGATCCACACCCCAGATGTACTGCCTCCAGAATGCAGGGGAACTACTCTACTCATTCATTCCCATTTTGTCCTTCATTCCATGGTAAAAGAACCCCAAAAGCCCTTCATACCATGTGCATACTGTATCCTTTCCTGGAGAGAGACTGTGGCCTTTCAGCTGTTCTGATTATAATAAATAAATAAATACATAAATAAATCTTCTTCTGGAGATGCTATCCTGCTTTCTGTTATTTCCAAATTGCCTCTATCAATCTGGATCTAATTAAGGTGACACGTGAGTGGCTGTAATTTGAAGTAGATGGACATCTTCTCTTACAGATGGATTACAACAGACTACAGAAGGTGATATCCCTTCAAGATCCTTATAATCTGGCCTGCCCGCCATACTGAGAGAGTTGCCTTGTCTAATACAAAATCAGGGCTTCTACCATGTCCACTAATAGCTGTGCCCTCTCCTTAGCCATGTGGTACCATGTACATGGCAGTAGAAAGGGACAAGAAGGGTAGAGGGAACCAGAAATGCCTACACGAAGATAAAGATCATCTTTAGAAATGGCTGTTAAAATGTTCCTTTGCTTCTTCTTAAAGACAAGGGGCAGGTCTAAGGGATACTTTGCCCGGTCTTTAAAAGCAGCCACTGGGATTCAAACTACTTTAATGATGAGCAACAGAATCATCTTATAAATGATTCTCAAACGTTTCTGGTTCTTCCTTGTTTACTTGGACAAAACAAAACAAAACAAATCAAAGGAGCAAACAAAAACTCCATCAGGATCATAGTCTTAATAGTAGAAGTTGGCTTTAAATTTTCTAGTCTGAAGAGAAAGCTAGGGTAATTGTAATATGTCATGCAAGAACCTCCAGGGAGTGAAAAACACCCATCAGCATAGGTAGATGTTGAGTTTTGTCTTCAACACCTTCCCTGTCAGGGCTTCCCACTGCTATCTTGACACCCTTCCTTCTTGGAAATCAGTGGCTTCGCAAGAAAAACACATCTCAGTTAGTTATCACATTTGATTAAACACCTCACCCTGAAGTGCAAATAGCTCCTGCCCCTCCGTTCACAGAGACATTTGCACCCCTTAGCTCTGTAGCAGCCCTCTCAAACAGTGGAATTTGAGCTCTCAGGAAAAACCAGATAAGGTGGATATTTTGGGAAGAAGGACTTCCCCCAAAGGCTGTTTCTCAAACCACTTTGGGACAATTATGACAGTGATTTATTGATGAGAGAGAGAGAGAGAGAGAGAGAGAGAGAGAGAGAGAGAGAGAGAAAGAGAAAGAGAGAGAGAGAGAGAACGAGCACTGTTTTTTTTTTTTTTTTTTTTTGGTTCTTTTTTTTGGAGCTGGGGACCGAACCCAGGGCCTTGCGCTTCCTAGGTAAGCGCTCTACCACTGAGCTAAATCCCCAGCCCCACGAGCACTGTTTTTGAGGATAAAATGTCTGTGTTTGCTTAGCTTAGCTGATTTCCTGGTATATCTTCAATATACTAACAGAATTCCATAGAAGAATGTTACTTTTTTTTACCTTCTTACTCTATATTGCTCATACTAAATTTCTAACTTTTTAGAAGATCTTTTTTTTATTATCCTGCATTAAAAAAAAAAAACAGGTGTATAAATTCAAGAAATTAAGGGGTTGGGGATTTAGTTCAGTGGTAGAGCACTTGCCTAGCAAGCACAAGGTCCTGGATTTGGTACTCAGCTCCAAAAAAAAAAAAAAATAATAATAATAATAATTAATAGGAAAAGCCAAAACATGAACCACAGCAAAGTTAAGATCAATGATTTGAAAACATAACCTGTAGATATCAAACTAAAGTACACACACATGCAGAGTTCCAAACCCATGTGATTAAGAATCTCCCCGACCAAAAAGACTGTGAGTCCATCCCTTTAAAAATCTCAGACTTCGGGATTGGGGATTTAGCTCAGTGGTAGAGCGCTTGCCTAGCAAGCGCTAGGTCCTGGGTTCGGTCCCCAGCTCCGAAAAAAAAAAGAAAAGAAAAAAAATCTCAAACTTCTCACACATAAGCATAGTACACACACACACACACACACACACACACACACACACACACACACACACACACACACTCATGCAACATAAACACTTCTGAACCTACAAGTTCAAGCTGCCTAAACATGAAAATAGAAAACTCTATGGTGTGTAAAGCTATAAGTTCAACAAAACATTTTTTTTTCGAGAAGCTTTTCTGTTAGCTCATCTCTGTTGTATGCCATTGATTGATAGCAATCCCAGTTCGTCAACTTGGACACTCTACACTACCTGCCTCTCAGCTTTATCGACATAAGCCATGTGGAGATAACACCAGAAATCCCCAGGCAGTCTGCCTCCATTGCTTTTCTATTCATTTCCTGAGACAGAAGAATTACAAAGCTGTGTGTAGGAAATGCAACATTTGTCCTGCACAAATGTCTTTATCTTTATTTGCCCAATTTTTGGCTATAATTTTTTTTTAGATTACTCACAGCCAAGGGTCATTTTTCCGTGATGATAAATTTCATGTTAAGCCTGCTGTGAGCTGATGTCAGTGCAAATTGGTGCCAGGACAGCATCAAACTGCTGGTAAAGAGGAAGTTTCTGTATTTTATTTCTGAATTATATTGTCCTGCTTTCCTGTGAGTAGAGCCAGGGAAGACTTGGAACTGGAGCTCATTTTCCTCCTCGCTCATCTCCTCACAATAGATAAATATCTTCAACTCCCCCACCCCCAATCCCCTACCCCTGTTGGCTAGACTTCAGTCTAATGATCTGTGAGCTGACCTTTAATGTTGAAGCTCTGCATCCTCCTACCCCCTGAAGCCTAGCTGTGTTCATGCTGGGGAGATCTGGGCTTAGGGCAATAATGTGGTGTACAGAGTTATACCTTCCATGAAGGCCATTTCTTACATGATGAAGTTTCCTGTCTGTTATCAGCCTGTTTGGTATTGGATGTGAGTCCACTCCCTGTGACCACCGGAAGCCAAGTGTCATAGCTCAAAGATAACATTTTGCCTTGTCTTTAGTCCATTTCAGAATGGATTCAAGCTTTCTGTATTGGGTAAGCTCCATTTGGAGTCTGAGGGGAATTCCAAAGCCAAGAATGTTCTGTTTGTGAAGTAATCCCAGTAACGTGTGGAATTTTCATCACTGAGATTTTTTTTTCCCCTTGCAAAATCGAAATGTTAAAGAAAATGCAGGAAGCTGGCAATTAGAATCAATTCCCCTCACGACAGCAGCAGGATATCAGTGAGAAAATACGTTCTTCATCTAGTGTAATAATTGTTGGCAATAAAGTCAGGGGAGTGCTCATGGGACACTCCATTTGACCTGGAGATACTGCTCTCTCAAACAAAGAGGTCATATTTCAAGGGCTGGTTCACATGGTGTTTTGAATTCAGGGCCTGAGTTCTGATTAAATGCATGGGATAAACAAAGATTCTAGGTTAAGCCTCCCAGCCCCAAATATGTAATGTCTTTTACCTGTAGAATTTACATAATAAACAATGAACATATGACAGGCTGGGATACACTACATTCTTTAGTTATAAAGCCTTTTGCAAACAGTAAGCTTATTACACAAAGGGCTGAGTCTCGTTTCTAGATGGATTGGCTTCCAATTGCTGTACGGCTATACAAACGTTGTACTTTCTGTTAGCAAGCATCTACTATTTACTAGACACCATTTTACTCCTATGGGTGCTGTAACCAAAAATGACCAACATTTCTTACATACCATGAAGAGAATGACAGATAAACAGAAAGAAGAAAAGAGAAAGAGAAGACACAGTACACCTTGTAACTCCAAAGAAGATTTAAAGCCAAGAAAGTACTTCAAAAAAAACCAAGCAAGATATGGTAGGAGCTTTTGATTTTTAGCTCTGAGAAAGTGTGGTAGTCAGGCTCTGGGATAGGGGATAAAGCCAGCTTTCCAGGTTAGCACAAGAGCCAAATGCCAAGCAGAGCCCACAGCTAGGGCTAATACCCTAAGCCATGCCAGGTTTGCTTCAAATCGATTGAGAAATGACTTGTTGTCTCTTGCATAATAAGCAGGCAACAGACCCAAAAGTACTGCAAGATGCAAGGTCTTTTTAATTAGGTTCTCCTCACTTGATCAGTGACGGCTGGACTTCAGGGACTCTCCTAGGGACAACCAGCAAGGCAGAAAGTTGGGGTGAGTGATGTTTGCTCATCGACTTCTGGTATGTTCTAATTTATGCACAAATCACTATCTAGGAATGCTTGCAATGTATTATCTCTCAGTTAATATGTAAGCATGTGCTTTTATATGTATAGTTTAAGGTGTCTTATGTGGTACAGAAGGTTGAAAAACATTTATTGTGCAATGGAGCCTATATCTAAAGAACAGGATATGTAGCTCAGTGGTTTGTAGCAAAAGTAAGCCACTGTGGAGACACCCTTGATCCGAAGCAAGCAGAAGCCTGTTAGCTCCTCTTGTGGACCCTCTAAACGTCATTACCCACTTCTCTGGGAAGGAAAAATTGGTTGCTGTTGTTTGGACGAGTTTTTGTTTTTTGTTGATTGTTTTTGTTTTGTTTTGTTTTGTTTTGTTGTTTAAATAGCAATTCTAGCCAAGCATGGTGACTCTTCCTTGTAATCCCAGTTTTTGGAAGTCACAGACAAGAGGTCCACTGTCCAGACCAGTCTGGGCAAAGTGAGACTCTGTCACAAATAAAAAGTAAGCAACGAAGCAAACAGCAGTCCCTACCATTTTGTGTCAGGGTGATAAATGGCCCTTCAAATCCATGCCAGCTGTGGATCGCAAGAAAACCCATGCCCCAAGTAGCCCTCTTTCTCTCCCTCATTACCCCTAACCAGCTAAGTTATTCAAAGTGATATATTCATTCTTCTTGAGGAATAATCTATAAACAGTAAAATGCTGAGCTCATAAATATTCACACTGCACGTGTAGCTATTGCTAGAAACACTGGGCGTAGTCAGGATCGGTGCAAGTGGCTTTTAGAGACCTGTGGTTCAGACACACAGTGCATGGCTCCAGTACCCCTTTTTGTGCCAGGCAAAATCCAGACCCATTCAGCTAGCAATCCAGTTAGGTCCCCGAAGCCTCTGCTTAAACTCTTTCTAAATGTAGAGTGTTATCAGTTTCCCACTCCCTCTCCCTTCCCCTCCCTCCTTTTCCTTCTGTGGACAAAACAGACTGTTAGGGATTGGTGATAAGAATCGGTGTCTACTGAAAGACTTGTCAAGCCCACCACCATGGGAAGTCTTCAAAGCATACCAGGCACATTACCCTGCAGTGTAAGGGGACTACCTGTCAGAGAGGTGCAGCTCATGCCTCCCTTCTCCAGGAATAGATCGGTTTCCCTCCCATCTCACTGAAGGCTCATTTCCTCGCTTCCTCCCTGCCGAGTGTCTGGGAGGGTGGAGAGTTTATGAGATGTGGTTTTACAAGTATAGGGAGCAGGACAATGGGCCACATTTCTGGATTATAACTCTGCTTGCCAATTAGGTGAATTGAAGCAGAATTTAGCTCTCCTGATTACTTCTTTTTCAAACAATTAACTAATTAACTGATTAAGATGATAACCAACTAATTAATATGTATTGCTCTATGGCTTTCTCTTCTAAATGTCAGACAATACTAAGATATAAACACAATTCCCCTTCTAGTTATAAGAAGCTAATCGAGCCACAAATGTCCGTACTCCCTATTTTTTTTCCAGACAGTCTAACTAAATCTGAATTTACATATGGTAAAGTTCAATACTTGTTTGCTAATAAAGATGTTTACAAATGAGTCAGAAATTCGTGACATGGTGTAATTAAACCTCGTGTCATAATTATACTTACACATCAAGTGCATATTTTGCATACCCATCTGCATATTATTAATTCAAGCCTCTGCCTTCCACAACAACAAAACATCAAATGACTTAGCAAGCAAAACAACTCCAGGCATTTTCTAAGGTACTCCTAACTTCTGGGGCTAAATTTTGGGTTTCCCCTTGAACTTTCTGTGTTTGAGATCAGCCGCTGAGTGTCTGCAGAATGCCACAGTTACAGGAAAACAAAGTCACATATAGCTTGCAAAGTAAGACTATACGATCTCATTAGATAATGACATTGGAAAGCCACAGATGCCACTTCATACCCATACAGGCTCTTGGTTTTCTCAATACGCTGCAAATCTTGTGGCAAAGCACACTTTCAAAATACTGACGTGACCCTTTTTCACATGAGAGCACTCAGTGTTTTGTTTTGTTTTAATGTCCTTTCCAAAAAAATTGAAAGAAAAAAAAAAAAGAGCATAGACTCGTAATAAGCAGAGTTGGTCAAGTAAAGGGATGATGTCTCCAGGCTTCATGTAAATCCTAGGTGATCTTGTGAAGATGCACATTAATTCTGCAGGGTGGTGTAGTTCCCAAGTTAGAAATTTCTAGGTTGCTGCCTGATACCCCGGGAAAACAAGTGGGCTGGAGAGGATGGGGAGGGAGGGAAGGTGAATTGCTTTTTGTTTCCTGTCGCCTTTCATGGGAAAGTGAATTCAAGGTATGGGATTCCTGTCTTTCAAGCACCGGTCTCTCTCACATAACATGTCCCAAGTGGATTTCAAAGACTGGCCCTGTGCTTCTGCTCTCCGCTCTCATGGAAATTAACTATGATCTTGCCAGTCTGTGCTTGGAGAAAAGCACCTCTCTTTATTTTTGTGGGAATCTGCATCCCATAATAACAGTGCCTCTCAGTGGGAGCAACATGAAAGCAAATTAACCCTTTAAATTACAGGGAGGAGGCAGTAGTAAATTCAGGCCAGTTCGATGTGGCACTGCCTTGTTTTGCATAAAGTAATGAACTCTTAAGACTTGTAGCATCTGTGGGGAGAAGCCCAGGGGAGCTCTTACTATCTGGAGATTCAGTTTCTCCTCCTGGCTGTCACCAGTGAAATAAGGTTGGGTTAGGGATACTGCAAAGACTTCTACCAATTAGGAAATACAAACTCTTAACCACATGCAAAGAATAGAAACAAAGTTCTACTGAGCCATTCTCTTGTTCCACAACTTTCTTACATTCTCAATGAGAATAAGCAAGATCTAGAGAAGTTAGAACCATTCTCGTGGTGGTTCTGTCTTAACTAAAGAGCACAGCTTGGGAATGTGAACTCAGCTCTCTGATTCCTGAAATAATGGAACTGTTTCCCAGGCTGAAGATTCTATGCTAATTTGCAGGCAGGTCAGGTCTTTGAAATTGTGCCTGGAAGGAATTGTTGCATAAAGAAATGAACCCCTGTGATGAATTGTTGCATAAATGAAAGAACATACTCTTACCACCAAAATCCATGGGCTCTAGCTAAAAGCCGAAAGTGCTCTGCCACAGAGGTACGTGTACTGCCACTGTGATGTGCGTGGGAATTTCTGGTCAAGACACATGCCTTAGTCTTTCCCATCTTCTTTCAGAACACTTTCGGTGATGTACGTCTTCAAACGTTCAGGAAACTTGGTTTCTTCCAAAACAGTCAAGTCAGCTAAAAAGAACC
Organism: Rattus rattus; assembly: GCF_011064425.1. Taxonomy (NCBI): domain Eukaryota; kingdom Metazoa; phylum Chordata; class Mammalia; order Rodentia; family Muridae; genus Rattus; species Rattus rattus. The sequence goes on along the minus strand of NC_046158.1, from coordinate 117,221,693 downwards.
TCCAATGATGCCAGTTCTCTGGTGCTGTGACATTTTATGAGTTTTAAATATATCCCCTTGCAACAAAGCAGAGAATCAAGGAGATGTAGGTGGAAATTAGTTCCTGTAGGAAGAAAACCGAAATATGAGCCAAGGCAATGTGAGTTAGGTGCTTTAATACACACATGCACACACACACGCGTGCACATACTCACACACATGCACAGAGAGAGAGAGAGAGAGAGAGAGAGAGAGAGAGAGAGAGAGAGAGAGAGGAGAGAGGTCAGAAAACATGGTATGGAGTATGTCTTCTGTAAGTTGTGAAAGTACCACCTTCTGTTGACTCTGGTATTAGTTTCTTTGGAATCTCTAACAGTTGATGTCATTGTCCTAGGTGATAAGAGGAAACACACCTGATGAGCAAATAAGCAAGTAAACTACACATCCATGAACATACGTGTCCATGACCATATTAAACAAGCACATGGGAGCAACAGAAGACACAGAGAGAGTAACGAATCAGAAGGTTCAGGCAGCATTTGACTTAGCACGTCACAGAATTGCCATTGCCTCATGACCTTGGCTACATTTTTCCTATACTTAAAAAGGCTCAAAAATATTTACATGGAATCAAGTGTCTTTAATCAAATCTTGACATAATTTTATTAGTAGTATGAGTATCCTAAGCCTGAGTATTTGAAGCTTGTGAAATAAAAATTTATTGTCATTTGTAGAATAAAAATTCAAAAATCATGAAGTTGTCTTCTCCTGTATAGCTGTTCACCCGCATATCTCCATGGCACAGAATAGTATACCTTTAGTTTCTGCTTGTAACACAAATAGAATTGGGGGCAGGAAGCAAAAATACCGAAAAAGCCAAAAAGTACTTTCTTTGTAAAGCAAGAGACTGGAAATAAAAGGGAGAAAAGATATTGTTTCAAAAAAGAAAGCCCTCAGGCATTAAAGATGACTCCTCTTGTCCAAATGATAACCTATGGAAATAAACAGATAAACAGGCTGGGTCCGCCCATTGATTTGGCACAAATAACTCTTAGACGTTTTTTTACTACTGTCTTCTCAGGGTGAGACATCTGAATGTTTCTGCCATCCTCCTGCACTTCCTATCCTCCCCTATGAGAATACAGTGGCTTTCTTCTTCTTAGCTTGGGACTAGGAATGAAATAAGCAGCTGTGGCCAACGGACTCAAACATCATCATCTACCAGACTACATGCCCGGTGGATACCCTAGCCATTAGGTTTGCACACACAGAAGTGCTCAGGACAGACATGACCTGTCTGTTGATTACTGTGGAGATGTGGTGTGCAGTTTGGCACTGTCTCAGAAAGGGAGACTAGAACAGAAAAAGATGGAAATGTCATTTGTCTTTTCTCCTACGCTTGATGGACAGGTCGTTCCCCCTCCTCTCCTATCTGCTGATTTGAGTGACTCTTCTAAAAGTTTCCTGCTATGGTCACTTTCCCAGGAACTCCAAAGAGCATGGTGGTCTATTTATTTTGATAAATCTGTCAGTAGGGCCATAAAAGAGATTGTCAGTGCTGGGCATTTTCTCAGTAAGAGCCCTGCTCTTTATTACAGATTCCAGTTCTTTGCTGTTCAGTACATGCATTTCCCAACCCTTTCCTTTTGTAAATCTCACAGAACAATTTCCTATAGAAATCAAGAATTTTAAAGACGAGCATAAGAACAAGGACAGAACAACAGAATGATGACTTATTTTGGTCTGAATGTCAGACTTCGGTAGGAAAGAGTATTCTAAACTCTTCCCACAATCTCCTAATCTCTTAAAGTCATACTGATTAAATACAATCTAGGCTAGAAGTTATTCGGAATGTAATTGCAGCTTTAAATCCCTGTGAACAAGAATGCTTTTAATGCATGTTGAGAAAATCACTTGCAATGGATTTTAGGTAAAGTACTTGGGGTGGAGGGTGGGGGGTGAGGAGCAGGGGTGGAGTATGGGAGTCTCCTGCCTCTGACTTACTTCTTGAGGGGATAAAAGACTCAGCTTCAGTATACAGCTGGACATGGGGATACAAATAATGAAAGTTAAGCTGGACCACATAAACAATGGGAGGGGTCCTCATGTCCTCCACGAATCAGCAAGCTCCTCATAGGAGCTGCATTCTGGAAACAGCAGTCAGAAATATATGGTCTTTGATTCTAATGCACATACTTCAAGGGGAAGGATAGCCTTCTATCTTAGTACAGAGTCAACTGCTGGCCAACTGTGAATAGAGGAGGAGCAGACCAAAAAAAGAAATGTAATATTTCTTAAGAGAAATTAAATGACGAACATTTTATATGAAGGCATTTGGTAAAGTGGATTGCTCAAATATGATATAATCTGTACTGTTTGATTGTATATGCCAATATGAATTTAAATATACAATAGAGATTTCTATATATTACATATACACATATACTGTATATACATATACACAAGCTCAAGTAAAGGTCTGTGAGCTGTGGGTTTATTGTAGCAGTAGAACACTTGCTCAGCACGCACATGCATTCAGCCCTCAGCACAGGAGATGGAATTATACAATGGATAATTGAACCCAAACACCTGCCGCCATTTTCAAACATTTACACTAAAGCTTTCTGAGAAAAAGCAGTCAGGCAGCTGCATTAGGTCTCACAGGAGATAGAATCCTGTCGATATATCATCGTAAAATCTTACAGTATTGGTGATACTAGGAAGGAGAAACCACCCACTGATTTTTTAGGCCTACTTCCAAAACGTAAACGTTTGGGAATATTTATGTCTAATTTGGTGAGCAACGCAAAAATAGGTTAAACATCATACACTTGACTTAGAGTTTTAAAAAAACCCAGCAACATGTAGATCTTTCGTTTCTATAATATGTTCCCCTATGTTAATGTGTAAGTTCTTGATAATCATTTAGAGGTGTGCATGCAAGCATGCGTGCATGTGTGCGTGCATGTGTGTGTGTGTGTATGTGTGTGTGTGTGTGTGTGTGTGTGTGTGTGTAACAAGTCTTCCCTCTAGAAATATTCTTTTTTTTTCCGATGTCTCCAAATTATTTCCTCCATGATGGAAAAGTTTTTCCATATGAAATGAAATAAAAATAGTTCACTTAGCCCAGTGGTTCCAAGAATTTGGCTGCATTTCAAAATCACCTAAGACATTTCAGAGCAGTCAACATCTAGGTCCCATCTGTTAAGGAAATGATGTGTTAGCCTAAATGTGGCCTGGTCTTCAGAATGCTGAAAAAGATTATGGTCAGCCAGTATGTGCACAGGCTTGAAGCAATCCACATAAACTATTTGCATCTCTGTTTTCTTTACCTATGCATGTGTTGCTAGGGTTGAAAGCCCTTGTGGGGTATAAGATGGTGACCAGCTTTCTGCAGCAGGTTCTGGAGAACTCTGACCTTCTCTGATCTTTGTGAGACATCAGATTGGGTTCTTTGATAACACTGCATTGAGAACGAACAGGTAAATCACATTTGCTGAATGAACAGCGATAGTCTTAATGAACGAGTCTATCAATCTATCAACCTGCTGGTGTAGATCAATCCCCACCACCCACTCTCCTGAATCACTGTTCATCACTAAACTTGCTAGGGCTCAGTTTCCCCATCTGTGAAAACTGGTTTACCAGATCTCCAGTGAGATGCCTTGTATGCTCAAATTCTACGACCCCATGGGCCAGAAACTTCTCTAAGATCTGATCTAATTTTAAGATTCCATGAGTCAAAGGGAACTGATGATCTTATCTTGCACACTCAAGACAGCGCTATGGGGGGGATGCTTAATTGGTCTAATTTTACACTGAATCATCATTAAGCCTCCAGGCAATGTAGCTGCAGACTATGATTCTTCTCTCTAGTGGTTAAGACTCATTTTACTCCCAAAGCTTTGTAAAATATTGTCTTCCTTGCTGTTGTGAATATAGACAACAAAGCCTCAGACAGACTGATTCATAGCTACTATTTCTCAGACTCATAACTGTAGACGACAATCAACACAGGCCTTCCTTGCCTTCAGCTTTCTTTCTGCCAGCAGACTGTCTGGACCATGCCCGAACAGTCTCTGGGCCTTAATGAATGCTGCATTCACTCCACTGGATACCAGAAATGACTAACCCGGAGAATATTTGGGCAGCTTACAGTCCCAGTTAATGTCTTCTTATGCTATCTATCCTGTTTTGCTCATGTTAGCTTGGGCCTAAGGACAGCACATAAAATGCAGCATAAGCAAAAAGAATTGCCTGTCGAGGGCAGGTACTATTAATATGCAGAGGTTCCTGAGCACTGACCCTGGAGCCATGGCGGCCGAATAGAGTAATTTAAAGAGCTGTGCTTTGTTGAAGCTGAATTACTAATGTCGTCTTGCAGATCTCTAAAATGGCTCTTCAGAAAAGGAAAAACTACTTAAGATGTTTTACATCGTCTACCAATAGGTCATGAGGTAATTTTACCCTGCAGACTGTTTTTGTTAGTAACGTTTTGTTGGCTACAACTCCGCCATCTGTCTACAGAAGTCTCCTCACTAAAACACAGTGCTGACGAGACGTAACAGATTTTGAAATGAGGAGCGTAATGTATTTACAACTAAACAGGTTGACATAAGCACCTTTCTAAGAATTGTTATCAAAGCGATGAAATGAATATTGTGAGAAATACAAAGAAACAAAATAACCGCCTGTTCTGTGAAAACATTCCTGAGGATCAGTAGTCGTCTTGCCGTCACTCATCTTCAGAAACCATTGGAAGCTTCCCTCCTACACATACGTTGCACGGGGCCTTCAGGAAGAAAGGAGACATGTGTAAATGACCTTCTCATGGTCTTCACCTTACTCAACCGCTCAGATACACATAAATTATAGATCTATTCAACCTCAAACCAACAGGGACCACTATTTCTAGCCGATCCTCTCCAGTGAGTGCTGTAAAACCAGAACTTTTAATAAACCGAATTTCAAAGTATGAAATTCTTCAACTATCAGTTTCACATATGTGTTTGTGTGTGTGTGTGTGTGTGTGTGTGTGTGTGTACATTTAAACAACCTAATACATAAATATTTATAGTAGATTTATAGTTTATTTTTATAATTTATTCCTGTTAAAACAACTACTGACTGAAAATGTTATTTATGTTCATAGTCTTGGTGGAGACAAAATAAATAAATACAATTTAATTTTCTGGCTGGAGATTTCTGCTTGGGAGTAACAGGGGAAAATTCAAATGGCAATTTAGTTTTTAAAGTTTTCACATGTGATCTTATTTGATGAATTTTATCCCAGCTGCATGTCTTAATGCTGTGATAGTCATTGCCATTGGAATATAGCCGATTCTGATCTTCAGTAAGCATTTTCCCTACATAGTAGGCAAATCTGACATCTACATGTTTGAAAAGCAGAACTCAGAAGAAATAAGAATTAAGTATGCATTACTTAAAGTTACAGATTACCTTCAGCAGTGCTTTTCCCACAATTCATTACCAAGGAGTGTAGTCATGGCACATGTTAGTCACCTAACAGCTAACACAGTGGATGATTAGACTGTGTGCAAAACATAATAATTACTATTAGCAAATAATAATAATTATTGTATCTCTGGGGCACTGCTTTTCTACTGTTTGGATCTACAGAAATTTCAGAGTATGTATTTTTGCTCCTTTGCTGAGAATCAATTCTGTTGCTTTTCTAAATCATTCTACATTAGGATTTTACACAGTACCTTTGCTTATAAAACGTAGCTGGAAAATGCAAACCCAAGTGAACGAACTTTGTTGCCATATTTCAATAGAATTAATGTAAAATAGAAGACGATTAATTAGATTTAAGGTAGGAGAGTCCAACTTTATTTTGCCCGATTACTCAACATGCCTGGAAATTATACTTGGTGTGTGGGATTCTTCCCTGAGGGGAATGGCCACAGAGCCTCCTCCCGATGCGGGTGAGCATTTGGAGGGAGAAGTGTTTGTCTCTGTTTTTCTCATGTTCTGAACATGCAGAAAGGTATTTGTGCCAAAAGAGCTTTGAGTTGGCAGTAGGCGTTCTTTTCTGGCTTGAGTTTGGCAAGATGAGGACAGGCCTTCCATGGTTAAGATATGTTGGCACGGAGCTCCAGCTTTGATTGGGAAAAGCTGAATGACTTTCACACTAATTTTGCTGGGGAAAGAAGGGCCATTTCAAACATATGCAAGTAGATTCGTCTTAATGCAAATCAACTCTAGCTTAACCAATAAAAAAGGGGGGTGGGGCTTCCTGATCTGAGTCTGCAAGCACTCCCAAGGGGCTTTCCTGTCCTTTCTCCAGAAAAGCCTTCCTTATTCTTTATTGAAATGCTTCAATCACAAGTACTCACTGACTAACCTCTCCTGTACAAGCATCTGTCACTATAACTGTACTTTTTAGTTTGTAAACATCGAACTCTATGCCACAGAGTTTGACAGTGAAATTCTACAATTCCTGGTCTTTCAGTGTAAAGAAACACAAAACTGTGGCCATTGAAAACGATAAACTTGTGCCCTGCCATCAACAGAGGGCCTAAGCACCTGGAAAAGTGGTCCTTTGACCTAGATGGTTTCCAGGTCTGTTGTCAGGTGTGTCACTATTTGCCTGTCTTTCACAGCAGAGCATAGCTTTGGAGATCTAGGAGCACCTGTCCTTGGTGTTTGATTGTGTTATATGCTGTATAATTTCAGTCCTGACCTCCTTGTCCCTTCAGTGACCTGAAGTCTTCCAACTCATTCTCTTGCCTTTACCAACACGTGGTTTTCATGAGTCTAAGACATCATAAGTTTTAGAAAACGGAACTATAATGTTTATCTATGGATTATAAAATTCCCTATAGTTTCAAAAATATTAAGGGTTAAAAATGGTCATTGTAGACCACTGGCAAAATCACGTCTAAAGCATTAGCACTGTGCTTACAAGCATCCGTCACTATAACTGTCTCTTCAAGAGTCTTAAAACTAGATCTAAAACCATTATTTTATTGAGAATATCTTCAACAATGATTTAGTGTGTGGTCATCTTCTTTTCTTTCCTAGTGTTATTTTTGTTTTTTTTATTTCTGCATTTTTTATTCCTGCATTATTAGTCAGATTTTTAGAAATCTAATTTTTCATCTTTTCAAATTTTGTCAACCTCGATTTCTATCTTTTTGCCATTTATTGTTATTTTATGCTTTGTGAATTTGTATTAACTATTATAATGCGTGATTTCCTTATGCATTTTTAGCCTCTATTCTTGTCTTTGCTAATTTTCTCCTGAAATTCCACCAACTGTATAGAGAAATATGCTAAAAGCCTAAGATATTTTGGGTGACTTATCTTTTCAGGTTTTGAGGGAAGGGTGCTAACTTTCCTGCACCAGTGTCCTTTGCAAACTTCCCTGCACTGGTGTACTTTGCCAGTGTGTTCTGTCTTTTCTTTATGAGAGTCTCCTATTACTAATATCTTCCTGAATTTGTATTACTAGCTGTTTCCTATGGTTTGAGCATACAATTACATGCATAGCTATTGAAATCATTTCTTCCTGTGAATTGAAGTTATTATTTTTATACTGACTTGCTCTTGTCCCCATTCTTATATCTGTTCTGTTTAATATCCCTGTGATATCCTTTACCCAAGACATTGATTACTCTTGTCATTGTTACCAAATTCCAGACAGGAACAATTTATAGGAGAAAGGATTTCTTTTGGCTCATGGTTTAAATAGAGACAGTCTATAATTATGGAAAGGGCATAGTGGCTGGAGCTCTGCGAATGGTGCCTCGATCTCAGTAGAACTTCTGAAACCTCAGTGCATGATGAAGAAGCAGTGCCAAGATGATGACTTTCAGTACCTTCTCCTAGTGACACATTTTGTCTGTCTGCTTTACCCCTGCAGGGTTTCACATCCTCCAAATTGGAACCACATGCTCAGGTACATATACATGAGAGCTTGAGGTGAAATTTTCTGGTTTCTTTGGAGACTCAGTTGCATCATGTAATGTTTGTCTACAAGCTGTCTTATGAGAGGATGGTTTGCTGAGAAGAGGCACATGGTGTTTTTTTGGAAAAAGTCACGTGATGTTTTGCTAGAGCAGATGCTTAAAAGAACACATGATGTTTGGAAAGGACAGCAATATAATTCAACAGACAGGTGACAATGCTGTGTGGTATTGGTATGCCTTGCCACTATTTGCTGGTCTTCATTAGAATTTGCTGATGCTGGTTATCATTGATGATGCTGTGTGGTATTGGTTTGCCTTGCCACTCTTTGCTGATCATCGTTTGCTGTGACTTTGTAGACAGAAATGCAACAAAGAACTTCTGGTTGTGGTTTTTTGCCACCTCTCCTAACTTGGGCCACTTGGCAGAGCCTAGAGGTTTCTTCTGAATTAGACTGCCATTGCCGATTCATGAATGGTGTTTGTGAGTGGGTCAAGCTACTGGGGAGGATTCATGTAAACTGAACTGCTGATATCCTTACAATATAGATTGGATCTGCTCTAAAGAACTATTTCTAAACAGGTCTACATCCTCCTATTAACCTCTCCTTTCTACTGTCTCTGGTGGGTTGTGGGCTAGAAGGAGGTTTAAGGTGTTTAAGTAGACCTTTTACCATATGTTTTGAAAAGTATAAGCCTACAAAGGATATTTTAAACTTTAATACTCAACTTTCTTTTCTTTTGTATTGTACATGTACAGAAAGCTACACATTTTTGATAGTTTCTAGAATTGGATCATATCAAGTATACAACCTCAGAAGATGCCATTCTTATAAAAAGTCAAAAGGTATATATAAATATACCTAATGATGGTTAATATTGTCATATCTTTAGAGTCTACAGTCACCTAGGGCACAAGTTTCTGGGCATTGCTGTGAGAGATATCCATTAGGTTAACTGAGATAAGAAGAACTACACTGTGGGTGGCACCATTCCACTGGTTGGGTCCTGGTCTGGATGAAATGGAGAAAGTATCTTTCTCTATTTCCTGGACATAATGAAGCCAGCTGCCTCAAACTTCTGTCTCTATGACTTCACTACCATGGAGGACCCTTGACTGTGATCCAAAATAAAACATTCCTTCCTAATCAGCCATTGTAAGGTATTTTGTCAAAAGATTAAGATGAGTAACACTTCTCCAGGAATTAAATATCAGATTTCATTAACATTTTCTTTTATTCCAAGCTGATATTTCTTAATTTTATTGATTCAGTCTACTTATATTTAAGAAACATATGTACATTTAACCTATTTGTTTCTCAAAATTTTGTCCTCCTACCTTCTTGGGTTCTTCCTGCACACTTTCAGTTTGATTAACATTTACTTGAATCCTCCTATAGTACTTTGGAAATAGACTCCAGCAATGAAAATAATAATAATTGTTAAAGTATGAATTAGATCAATAATTCAGTAGCCCGTTAGAAAGTAAGATTATTAAAACATTCTTTCTCTCATTATATCCCAATATCATCTATTAGAATTTGCTAATAAATTCTATTTATACTCTTCACCTATGAGAATGCTTAATTACAGCTATAAATTGATAGTACTAACACTTTGATCACTTTATCATATATATATGATTCAATTTTGCTATTTTTCCCTTTATTATTATTTAAAAATATAATATTATTTCGTTAGATGGATGAAATATGAAACATGAAACTTTCAGTCCTTGACCAAAGAACTCAGAATAAAGAGAAACAGCATTCAGGGAGCTAAGATTTAATTAAGTGACTACTAAGTGCTGTCCAACTCCAAGAATGTAGCAAGTTGATGAGTTGTGTTTATTCCTCAAACATCTCAAAATGGGATCTAGATGCTATATCTCTATTAGTCAATGCTACTCTTTGATTTTATTTATTATATACTTTGTCTTCAATACCTATCTTATTCAATTTTTATCCTTTATTTCTTCATCTTCAACTTTTTTTCTTGTGAGGAATGACTGTATAGCTAACTTTTTAAACAAATCACCAACTCTGTTCTCTTTGCTTATTTGTCTTGTAACCTCAGGATATAATGCATTTGGTTCGCATTTAAAGCATCTATCATAATCAATGAAGACATTAATTCAATTATGTCTACTATTTTTCATAGTCCTTGTAATACCATATGGACTATACATTATCAGTTTTATCTTTTTGCATGTAATGAAACTGAAGATTATTGGTAAAATTTCCAAATGGAAATTAGGAGCTAGAATTTCAATCGGCTGTCTCCAGAAGCTGAATAGGTAACTCAGAAGTTAAGAGACATTTAGCTCTTCCAGAGCTGCTCATCTGGCTGTTCTTCCAATAAACAGGTTTGATTCCCATCACTTACAGGGAACTCTATCTGTAACTCCAGGTCCAGAGAAGCCAATGTCCTCTTCTGTTTTCCACTGTTACTGCATGCATGCAGCACACAAACATACATGCAAGAAAAAAACATCCATATGCATAAAATGAAAATCAATAAGTTTAAAAAGTAAAATGAAATAACCTATCCAGTTCCAGAGCTCCCTTCTAAAGCATGGTACTATTTAAAGATGTCAAAACTGATCAAGAACTACCTTAAAAATATCTTCAGGATACACTATTGGTAAGATGATAAATAAGTCCTGTGTGCTATAGCAAAAGAATGGAGTGTGGTGTGTGTGTGTGTGTGTGTGTGTGTGTGTGTGTGTGTGTGTGTGTGTGTGTTATGTGTTTCCCATAGTGTGTATGTCACTTACTCTTTAGGCATTCTTTCCCAAGCCTAGTCTCCAACAACCTTGTCAAGCAGTCCCCCTCTTTTCCATGTTATTTGATTCATTCATTAAACTTATGATCTTTCTTATTAGATGCATAATCATCATTTATATGGAGTCTGAAAGGCTAGGAAAATTGTAAGATGGGACACTTACTGTTCTTTCCTAACCTCAGCTCATCATTTTGCTGCAGATTCCAAGGTTTTCAATGAGCTTTTCTGAGGCCATGGCTGGATAGAGAATGGAAGCTTCTGGTGGTCACATTTCATCTAGTTGTCACAGGGAACATTTCAAAGTCTCCACATAGGGGTATGTCCAGTTCTTATGCCATTCTTTCATACTGGGGCCTAGAAGATGCATAAACCATTAATGCTCTCTTCATTAAAGATAGCCTCTAATAATACAGATTAGGCCTTTCTAGTTTCTAGGTAGAAGGCAGGAGATGAAAGTCTCATTGCTTTCTAACAGCCTATAGCACGCTTGATTTCTCTTTCATTTTTACTGAGAAGCTATGAAGAGATCACAGGGAGCACAATTTTGTCAACACTTCTTCCTTTCTATTTCCTATAAGGCCCAGAAAAGCACCAGCACCACAATCTCACTAAACCACCAAAACCCACACCTGGAAGTTTCCTGAGAGTGAATCAGACTCAAGCCTTTGCTTGACAGTAACATCCAACCCAAGGAAAACAAATGACTTTGTCAAGGCCATGTCTTCTTCTGGCTATAGAGACATAAGAATCCAGCTCTCTAGATTCCTAGCCCAGCAGGTATTTTTGAGAAGTCTGACAACAGGAGGATTAAGAATTCAAAGGTCCAGAAGTGTCTTTCCAGGAGATGCATTTCATTGAGTAAACCTTGCTGATTTTTCATAAATCTCCCTAGTGGCTTTACAGTGAGTTAGATGAGTGACTTGGGATGTCTCTCCCCCACACCATTTTTGTTTCAGATAAATAATAATAACCTCATCTACAATGTGCTCAAAAATCTCATTCAATTTTTTGCTTAACTCTACAGGAATATGTTAAGATTTGCTTGCTATTTTTCCTCCAAACACAAAGCATCCTTGATGTACTACACACATGTATATTTTGTAATTTCTTTTTCTGCAGATGTCAGAAACAACCCGAAGTGAGGATCACTCTTGAGAAGAAATGAGCATTTCCCTATTAATGCTCTTTGTCCTGTGATGACCTTAGAGTCCTATCTTGCATTGGAACAAAATGAGCTATGGGGAGAAAGGATTTGTGTGATAACAGATAAAATGAAGGCCAGAAAGTTTACATGAAAGACATTACACTGGCTTACAATAAAAACAAAAATAAGATGTGAACAGAGACCCAGAAACAATCCAATAGGCAAAGGGTGATCGTTTTTATTGTATTATTGTTTTGTTTTGTATTGTTGTAATAATGTCACATAACAGTCTCTCACTGGACTCTGGTTCCAAGCAGTATGATTTACTGTTCTCTTATGTCTCTGGGTTAGGAACTTAGGCTACACTGACTTTGGCCTGTTCATGTTCTCCAGGGACAGTAATCTCTGGCTGATTTAGGATGGGCTCTTCTAAGACAGCTGGAGAGACATAAAAGAGTTTCTCCTGTTTCATTATCTAGAAGGTTTTTCTGTGCATATTGTCATGGCTGGGGAAAACAAGCACGGTGCGAGCAAGCAGGAATGTGAAACGCACTGCAGGGTTTAGGCAGAATGGTCCAGCATCCTTCCACTGATTCTGCATTCCACTCCAAGAACAGCATGGACCCTGCATCTTGGTTCGAGGGACTTCAGTACCACAGATACTATGCAAAAGAGCAGAAGAATCATCGGAAACTCCTCCAGTGTTTCTTCTAGAATGAAGGCAATATTCTGCTGAGGAGCCTGGACTTTGAGGCTCTGTACCTACATGTACACATTTTACTCTCTTTTTATCTTATGTACCTTTCAACACTGTCCTGCAAACAGCTCATTAGACTCCAAAGATGATGATTGAGGTGGGCTTCAAGCCCAGTAAATGAGATCATAAGGAAAACGTAACTTGGGTTCATTCAGAATCATCACCAGGAAGACATAGTGTAGCTGTTAAGCACAGGAATAAGGACCATCTCACCTCTTTTCTCAATTCTTAGACTTTCTCTGTGGTACTAGAGCATTGCTTTTCTGTTTTAGTTTATCCCACTTCAGTCTCTGCCAATTCCAAGTAGCCTCTTTATTTTCTAAAGAGACCATGGCTACATGGGTCCAGAAGCAAACATGGGAAGGAAGACTCAGTCATTCACTTCCCCACAGTGACTGGCATTATGACATAGACTGTGGTTCCAAATGATTCTATGGCTACCTTGGAAGGAAGCCAAGGCCTAATTGGCCCCATATTCCAGTGGTCAGCATGCCTTGGTAACCTCTGTAGACCTGATCATCAGCGACAACAAACCTCATGTGGGTATCTTTGCCAGCTTTCCTCATGTCTATTGGTCTAGGTGCAAAATAAAGCGCACACACACACACACACAAAAGGAAAACCAAAGGCTTGCTCATCTCCTGTGAGTCTACAGGGGAATTCCAATCACACAGAGAACACCCTGTCCCTGCCTCCCACCTTTTCCACCCCACACAGGAGGAACAAGCCTAGGGGAAGAAGTCATTTCCCTGTTCCACTATTTGTAAGCACATTTTCCAGATCAGTCCCGACTTTTCAATTTCATAAGGCTTCTGCATCCAAAGGAGGTGTAGGATTGGTCTAACCTCACAACAGACTTAACTCCTTTTCAAAGGTAAAATGCTTGTCAGCCTAAAGAAGAATGGAAATTGCATGGTTGACGGAGGGAGAACTTCTGCACTGTTGGCATACAAACAGGGCTCCATGCTGATGGCAACTTTGGGGTAAAGGTGGGGGTTATTTTCCACAGGCCGTTATCCACAGGAAATCTAACTAGAGCTAATGCAGCAGGACAGTTTGGCTAGGCTGTGGAAACAAATGTTTGAGAGCCCTTAAGATAACTGTCGCTCACCTTCCAGATTCATTAATCGCTGGCAAGCTGAAGCCATCTAGTAAGGAGGAAGCAAAGAGGAGGGTGTGGAATATATGCCAAACAAATCATGCCCTTGTGCTGACATCAAAGATAGAACGCTCCAGTGAGATGAAATGTTAAGTCCTCTTTGCTCTGAGTGAATGTGCGAGTATATGTGTGCATGTGTGTGTGTGTGTGTGTGTGTGAGAGAGAGAGAGAGTGTGTGTGTGTGCGTGTGTGTGTGTGTGTGTGAGAGAGAGAGAGTGAGTGTGTGTGTGTGTGTGTGAGAGAGAGAGAGAGAGAGAGAGAGAGAGAGAGAGAGAGAGAGAGAGAGTATGCAAAAGAGGGGGTGGGGGAGAACAGAGACAAGCAGCAACCAGAGAAAAAGTAGAAAAATAAAGACAGGAAGAGAGCTAAGCATTAGGGTGCAGGCTTGTAATCTCAACACTCAAGAGCATGAGACAGGACCATTACTATGAGTTCCAGGGAAGCCTGGGCAACAACATGAGACCCTGTCTCAAAAACAAAAACAGACAAACAAAACAACAGAGAGGAAGAGCTTGAGGCCTAAAAAAACAATGTGGCTCTATGATCCTAAACTGTAAACCGTGTCGCTTGATCCCTTTCATCTCACTCCCATCTCTGCTGGGGGATTTATTACTGTGTCTGGAGGAAATAAGAGTAAGAAGACAGGACAGACACCCAAAGAGATAAAACTTCATATATGACCCTGGAGTCCTGCCTTCTGCAGAGAGCAAAGCAAATACTGGAGCGCTCCATCTTTTCTATTAACTTTTAAGAAATCTGATGTGGCTGTAATGTTTCCTAAACTAGTTTCCAGCCAGGATTTCCCAAGTGCATCTAATTGCCCACTTTATCAAAGGCACTATCAGGTAAATGGTGTTTCACCTCCGCTGGGCCTGCTGAAGGTTGACACCCAGGACTTGTCAGGCAATGGATCACAGTGCTGGCATGGGGGCCCCTTGTTCTGCATTCCTGCAAGAGGGTGACAGTAAATTATGACATCTGCCAGGAAGTTCTGAACAGGACTGTGCGACCGGATACACCTACCCAACACATGAGGAAAGCTTTTAGGATGTGACTGGAGATGTGGCTGAAAACTCTTAAAGGGACAAAGAGCCTTTGTCGACACAACAGAGGAGGAAGATGATTCCTGATCATGTACGTTACCCTTTGATGACATTTAATGACCTATTTTTGTGTTGGAGTGAGTTATGTTGCCTGGCAGTTGGAAAATGTTCCAGATTTTAGATCCTGCTTATCCATCCTCTTCGAGCTATCAAGAGAGCAGCCAGTATCCTGCTTTCTGTCTAGAATGAAGTAACCAATGCTGAATCAGGCTAAGTGATGCCTTGACCTTGGCCAAAGGGAATCAGAAAAAAATAATGCCATAGTTCACTTCCAAAGCCCCCAAATGTCCAATCTTCATTTTGAAAGATCTTTATCTTCTTCCTTTCCAAAGGTGTTTTTCTTCATTGTAACTTAGGAAGCATGAATTATTACTGCTATTTTAAAAGCATGGCTTTCTGCTTAATCCTTTAGAGAACTTACATTAAGACTTAACATATGGGGTTGGGGATTTAGCTCAGTGGTAGAGCGCTTGCCTAGCAAGCGCAAGGCCCTGTTGGGTCCCCAGCTCTGAAAAAAAAAAAAAAAAAAAAAAAAAGAAAAGAAAAGAAAACACACACACACACACACACACACACGCACACACACACACACACACACACACACACACACACACACATATATATATATATATATATATCAACAAAGAAATCTAGCACACATGGTGAAAACAAGCAAGTGAGAGACAAGCTATATTTTCAGTTAATTTTCTCAAGGGATGTGTTCTACATTTAAAGGAAAGCAAACAAAGCAAACAATAGCAAAATAAAAAACCGAGATGGGGCTGGAGAGATGGCTCAGCACTTAAGAGCATTTGTTGCTTTTATGGAGAACTCCAGACATGTCCCCCACATGCACATAGCAGTTCAGGACGATTTACAACCCAACTTCTAGGATTCCTGATACCCTCATTTTGTGTCCAAAAGCCCTGTGCATATACAGTACACAAACATACACACAGACTAACCACTCATGCTCATAAATTAAAAATAAACTTGTTTTAAAAGAAGAAAATACAAAGGCAACTTCATAGGACAAACATGGCACTGTGGTTTTATCAAAGGACAATACGCATTGTCTACTGAGGGTCTTCTGTTCCACACCTATGAGTGCAGTTTTAATACAAGTACTAATGAGAGATAAGCACTAGGACTACCAGTCATACATGGAAAGCGAACTAAGCAAAAAAGGCAAGATTTGAGTTGTTTTTTTTTTCTTGGAATTGGTTTGTTCAAGGTGCTGAAGGAAGCTTTTAATTTTTCTCACCTTGGTTGGTTTGCTTTGGTTTTGTTGTTGTTATTGTTTCTTTTTTCTTTCTTTCTAAGCATGTAGATAAAAAACAGTCTGTGTGAATGCAGTAGAGAACAAGTGAAAAGGATAACCTGGATATCGATATAGGTTTTAAACAATAAAGTGCTATTATTCTCCACTATAATAACCTGTTTATTGAAATTGTGTCGTGTACTTAAGGCTTGGCAAGAGAATGTTAGTATTGATGGAAGACTGGGTAAGGAAAATGTGGTGGTGTGGATGTACAATAAAATATTATTATCTTGTAAAAATGAATAAAATCCTGCCATTCTGGGGAACATAAATGAAACAGAAAGATGGTAAATGAAATAAGGCAGACACAGAATGATAAATACTTCATAATCTGCTCCTAGTAGAAGCTCAGGATTGAGCTCATAAATGATAGAAGAGTAGTCATAACAGACTACAAAGAACAAGGAGAAATGCGATAGAGTTAGATACCAAGTATGAAGTGCTTATGTGTATGAATGTGTGTGTGCGTGTGTGTGTGTGTGTGTGTGTGTGTGTGTGTGTGTGTTAAGATAATGATCACCCCAAAATCATAGATTATCTACCAAAGCTTCAGTACCAGGGGAGTTCAAATGACTTTCAGGTATTAGTATTGTCCTTTCTTGTTTTCAAGAACTGGAAGGTTAGACCCTTTTGCTAGAGATGCCCCATATTTCAAACATAAGCCCTGGAGGAATCCAGCTGAAACTGACGTGGAAGCTTCCTCCCTGAGGACTAGCTCTCTTTTTCACAATAACTCAAAGTACCAGGAAAGCTGCTAAGGGAGAAAAGTAATTAATAATCCTATCCAGCTTCAATGCTTAAGCATAACAATAACCAGTGTGGCAAGATACCCTAATGGCGCAATCGTGAAGCTTATATCATGGGGAAATGTCCTGATCAATAGGAAGGAATTCCTGCTTGCTACTGTAAACCCAGCTGATTGTCTATGAATGATGAGTTCATGACCCTAAAAGAGAACCTTCTATTGAATGCTCCTAAACCTGCATTATTTATAATTGCATTCTAGAGATTCTGTACCCGTAGACCAGTGTAGCTTCCGCCCTTCATCAAATAACCTTCCGTTTTCAGTAGATTGAGACTGTTATAGAAACTCTCAAGTTGTTAAAATGCAGGGAATCACTGTTTGTGAGGTTCTTAAATTCAATAGACACATTTAAAACAAAGTTGTTACATGCAAACTTGATCAAACAGTATAGAAGGAGAATCAGAAAGATGATAGGAGACAGAAGTCCAGGACATCTGCTGTGACATACTGTCTTCTACATATAAAAATGAAGCTGTGCCGAGGAAATTTCAACGATATGGTCTCCAAACTTAAGACTTGCACAATAACAACATGAAATGACATGCCATTGTAGATGGGAAACTTTTGCAAGACCCTAACCCCCAAACCCCATTTTATGTTGTCCAAACACAGAAAGTCAGCTCTAAACCTATCCACATGCAAGAAAAACTCATCAGGGTGTTTTTATGTAAGAAGAAGTAGTCATTGATTTGAGAGAAAGTAAGAGGATACATGAGAAGAGTTGGAGGGCAAAAAGGACGGAGTGGAACGTGTATAAAATATTCAAGGATGGAATTCTTAAACTATAATCTATACATAAATACATGCATGAATTATTCAGATCAAAATTCAATATGTGCATATGATATAATAATGTATGCATATGAATATATCCAAATGTAGGTAAGCCAGAACATACTACTACCTTGTGAGAAAATGATTTTATAAGCCGTTTTAACAAATGAGGAAGTTTGGAAAATGGTAATTGTAGAAACTTTTATGTATGCAACTTACTTTTACACCTGGAACCCTTTATCCACAAATGCCAACAATAATAATAGTTCAACAAAGAACGGCTTGGAGAATCGTTTTCCTCTGACTGGCAGCCTCAGAGATAAGTAAATAGTCATCTGAGTGACCAGGAAATAGCAAGGCTGGCCAGTCAGCCTAAGTGTACATGGCAGGCAGAATGGCTCTGCTTTGCCACAATTAGGACCTTTAGCATTCCTAGAAAACACTATGAGTGGATGTAGTAGTTTCTTGTCTTCTTGGTGTCAAGGTCAATATTTCAAAACACCAAATCAAAGGCCACCTATGTACTCAAATGCCTCATGGAACAGTTGACATAAATATTTTAAAACATTATAAATACCGAGTGATTGTCTTACAATTCTGAAGTATATAAATCAAAGCTCTGAATTCCCTCTCCTCTGTTAGCTAAACTATTGAAAAAGGATTATTTTTCAACAGGTTCTTCAGGACTGAAAACTTGTATAGATCCAGTGGGTGTGTAAGTATAATTAATATGCAGTGTTTCGTGCTCTATTGAAAACATTCATGCGTTTGAAGTTCTGCTGAGAAATTGGTTTTCTGGGTTTTTAGTCTAGATCGCTCCTGGGCATTGTTTGCATGCTAAAGCACAGGCCTCACTAATAGGGCTTTCTGTGAATCCTTCTTTTAGGAGTATGAATTTCATTAGAAACATCCCTCCTGAGTCCACACTATCCAGGTCCTTCATTACGGTTGTTAACACATCACGAAAAACACAATAACATGACCAGAATGGACTCCTCAGTTTTTCAAGTGGTTTGAAAAACATTGTCCTTGCATTGTTTTATGAGGGTTCCATAATTTCTTGGGGTTTTCCAGCTGCTTTCTGATGGCTGGCCCTGCCAGCCACTCTTCCCAGACAGAAAATGGGATACTCAGTGGTGGCTGTGGTAAATTAATAAGGGGAAAAATAAACAGAAGGTCTTTTCCCATGTGCTTTTTTTTTTTTTTAAAGTTTGCAAGTCTGCTCACTGTACAGTTAATTTGGAGCTTGCAATGCAGGAGCCCCGTGTGGCTTCCCTAATCCATCATTCTCTTCTGATGTTGTTCCTTCCTCGGAGAGTCCACAAGTGGGGCGCACAGCAGGCGAATGAATGGATAGCCCTCTTCCTAGGTTCCCACATTCTTCTAGGACATCTGGGCAGCCAGACACAAGCAAAGATCTACCATCTAGTCCCATAGGTTCAATATCATCTAAATTAGTGGTAGGCAAACATTTTCTATAAATAGCCATGTAGTAAATAGTTTTGACTTTGCAGGCCATATGGTCTCTATCACAGTTCTTCGGCGTTGCCGTTGCTGTAAGAGAGTAGCCGAACGTAGCACATAAATGAGTGACTGTGGCTAGCTTCCAAAGGAGCTTTATTTATGGACACGAAAACTTGCATTTCATATCATTTTCATGTGTCGTGAAATATTCCTTTTGTTTTGAATTTTCTCAGCCATTTAAGCATGAGAAAGCACTCATAGCTTTTAGACACATAAAAGTCAGACGGTGACGACACTTGGTCTGTATGGCAGAGTTTACTAACTGAGTCTCAATGCTCACTTCTTCAAATTTATGTCCCCAGACAATTCTGAAGGCTTGAAACTCATAATTGCTTGTTGATTTTTCTACTAATTTAGCCAATAAAACCTTCAAATACTATATGGAAGTTATATGTCTGTCAGAGTCTCCCCATCCTAGAAACTAACAACATGCCTTTCTATGGCAACCTTGGAGTCTATAGTTAAAAGACAGCTAATGACTCTTGAGTGCTCTTTTTATTACCCTCTCTAGTATAACACATAAGCAAATTCTGAGGACTGGATTTTCAAATCTTGTCTCAGTATATTTGCCTCTCTTCCCGTTGTGCCTTGGGTACATTGAATCCTCTCACTGTTGTCGTACAGAGAGGTAGAAAACAAGGACAGGCTAGATGGAGTTATGAGCGAGGGAGCCCACATTTGGAATAGTGACTTTCTAAGAAAAAAGGAGGGGGCTGTTTTCTGTGTTTTTGTGCTTTCTTGGTATTTACATATAATCTCCACATCCCATGATGCTGTGATCGTGAAGCATTTTACCAAAATCCATCATTCTGACACTGGGTATCTCCGTCTGCAGAACCATAAAGTGAACATTACTTAGAACTTATATAGCAACATAAGACAAAAGTCATTACCATTCTCACGGTCACTCCCTCATCACCTCTGATGCTCTCAGCACTGCTTGTTCTGGGGACATCAGCCCTACTTCCTGCTCCAGCACAAAGAATCTTTGCTGGCACAATAGCTAGCCCATTCTCTCTGAGTGTGATCGGTCCCTTGGTCCTTGCATGACTGACTTTTTCGTGTCATTTGAATTACAACTCTGACTGCCACTTAGCCACTCTTCATCCTGATGATTCCTTTTATAGACTTTATTCCAGCTTCTAGCAGTTATGGTTGCCATTGAAAAAAAGTAGGTTCTTTATTTTCCACAGGCCACATAAAGAGATGTGGAGGGTGGAAAATTGTCTTTTGGACTTACTCTGTTCAGAAGAAAGCCTACCTTTTAGTACTGAGTATGTAAAATAGATGAACTAATATACAAACCTATCAATTAAAATCTTAAACCAATCGAGTGATACGCAAATGATACCCAGAGGAACGCAGCAGTCATAGCATAGCACTTATTTTATTCTTAAAAGATTTTTTTTACATTTTCCCACAAGTAAAAGGCCTCACAACTATTTACCTAACTAGAAAAACAAAAGAAAGTAAAATATTAATAAAAAAATAAATTGTATCCTGCAATATTTTCTCTATAGTTTTCTAAACCCTGTCCCTGCATTCTGCATGATTATACTGGAACATGAAAATTCTCTTCAATATCTAAGGTAAACAGATAGGTTAATAAACCACCAGGCTGGTGGTACAAAAACAAAAAAAAGAAAGAAAAAAAAAAAGAAAAGCTGCCTCACATGCATTCATTCCTCAAATGACGCTCTGAGGAAGGCCTGGGGAATTTGACTAAAAAGGTATATTTTCTCTGCTGAGTTACAAGTCTTCAGACCCTAATTTTTCTCTAAAACAAAATTTAATTTGAAGGATAATTGAGCAGCAGAGCTCACATTACATATTACATATGTAGATAGGGGTTTTGGCATGGACTAAAATCTTAGATGGGTCTCTGTAGCTTTTGGAATGGTAACTTCAGGGACCCAATTTTTTTCTATTTGAAATAGATCCCCCCAAAATTTCTCCTTAGAGTATTATAAAAAAACTGTGACAATTCTTATTAGGATGTGTTATAGTATATAACACAAACTACATTTAAGAAAATAAATTATTCATCAAGTAAGTTTTCTTACAGTCAAGAACTTAAGTTGAACCTAGTGGCACATCCTTGTAAATCCATCACTGGGGGGGTGGGGGTGAGACAGAAAGATCTTGAATTTGAGACAAGCAGTGATTTAAGAAGCAAGACCTGTCTGTCTGAAAGATACTGAGGAGGAGAGGAATAGGTAGAGGATGGGAGGAAGAGGAGGAGGAAACAAGAGACAAATTAAACAAGAAACCACCACAAACTTTTAACCAAAATTAAAAGAAAGATTAGTAAGAAATGTTATTTTCTTTTATTTTAGAGATTTAATATAAGTTTGTAATTTCTTAATTTTCTTCTTTCCCTTCAAATCCTTCCATATACTCCTCTTTACTCTTTTCAAATTTATGGTTCCTTTTAAATTTATTATTACCATATGTATATATGTATATGTGTGTATCTTTTGAATAGTTTAAGAAGGATTGGTTATAAGACTTTCTTTAAAATTTGGGAAGAAATCTTCTGTGAATCCATCTGGTCCTGGATTGGTTTTTGGCTAAAAGGCTTTTTATTACTACTTTGGTTTCCTCATTTGTTGAGGGTTTGTTGATGTCCTGCAGATTGCAGACTTGTTGTTTTAATTTTGGTGGTATGACTGAATCAAGAAATTCATCCTTTTTATTTTGTTATTTAAGGTGTTATGACTAATGGCATATAGCTTATTTTTTTAAAGAATGTTACTTATAGTATTCTGGATTTCTATGCTGTAATCTGTTGTAGTGTTTTACTTGTTCATTTCTTATTCTGCTAATTTGGGTCCACTCTTTGGGTCAGTTGGTTCAAGGGTCTGCTTGTTTCTCTCCCCACCCTTCCAAATAGCCTTTAGATTTGTTGATTCTATGTTGCATTAGTTTCTTGTTTCTATATCTTTGATTCCTATTCTGGCTTTTATTTTTCCTTGCCATTGGCTGGGTATGGATTTGGCTTTGTTCGTGTTTCTCCCAGTTTTTGAGTTGCATTGTTAAGTCATTTGTTCGTGCATTTTCTGATTCACTAATGCATTCAGTGAGAGCTGCAATTTCCCTTGCAGGACTGCTTTCAATGTGCTTGCATTTTTATTTAGTTCCAGGATATTGTTTACATCTTACTTGATTTCTTTCCTTTGACCCAGTCATCATTCTGTGATGAGCTGTTTATTCTCTGTGAGTTTCTGCCTTCACTAGCACATTGTTTTCAATCAATTGGAAGATGGAGTGTGCAGTGGTCAGAGAGGATGCAAAGTGTTATTTCGTGTTTTGAATTTGTAAAGATTTGTTTTGTGTCTCAAAATACATTCTATTTTAGAAAAGCTTCTTCATGCTATGGAGGAGAATATGTATTCCTTAGAGGTTGGGTGGAATATTTTGCAAATATTTGCTAGGTAAGCTGACTTGATGTACTATGTCAGTTAATTTTAATGTTTCTCTATTCAGTGTGTGTGTGTGTGTGTGTGTGTGTGTGTGTGTGTGTGTGTGTGTGTGTGTGTGTGTGTGTGTGTATTTAGATGACCCATCTATTGGAGAGAGTAGGTAGAATACTGATAACACCTACTACGAATGGATCGATGCCAGTCTGTGTCTTTAAATCCAGAAGTATATTCATTTAACAATGTTAGTGCTCCAGAGTTTGGTGGATATTTGTTGAGGAATACTAATGTCTCCTTAGTTAACTTCCCCAGATTTGAATGAAGGGCCCTCTCTTTACTCTTCTCATTAGTTTTCCACTGACATCTGTTTTGTTAGATTCTAGGCCTACAGTGCTGCTTACTTCCTGGTCTTGTTTGGTGGGTATTTCTGTTCATCCTTTCACTCTATGCTGTGCCCATCCTAGGCTGGCTGTAGCAGTCTTTTAGAAACTGGAGTGCTTTGTTCAAGGTTCTAACTTTTAAGTTCCCATAGAGAAAACAGATTTTATTCTGATGGTTTTCATTTTTATATGACTTGAGGGTTTTTGTGGTTGTTTTTTCCTCCTGCAGCTTTCAGTATACTTTGTTTACATATATTTAATGGTTTAATGATGATATGCTTTGGGTATATCTTTTTTGGCCTTGTCTAACTGATGTCCTGTGTGGGCTTTTGTATGAGTATCTTTCCTGAATTTGGAGAAGTTTTTGTCTAGGTTCTTATTGAATATCTGATATATGCTATCAATTTAGAATTCTTCTCCCTTATCTATACCTGTAACTCAAAGTTGTTTTTTCTAATGATGTCTCACATCTCCTTTTTATTTTTATTTTTCATATTGATGCATATTTGTTCTAGTTTCTCTATTTGATTGATTCTATTTGTAAGGCTTTCCTTTGAGTTTTCTAGGTGAATCATTGGACAATTCAAGTTCATCTTCTTTTCAGTTTGAGGGCTTATTGAATTCTATTCTGTAGTCCTGTATTATCTTCATGATTTCCATCATTCTTGTGTTTGTGTTTTCTTAAACACCTTGTGGGTATTTATTCTCAAGCTCTCTCTCTCTCTCTCTCTCTCTCTCTCTCTCTCTCTGTGTGAGTGTGTGTGTGAGTGTTTGTGTGTGAGTATGTATGTGTTCCTGAAACTCTTGAATATTGTGATGAAGTTTATGACTGTATTTTTAAAATTCTGTGTCTTAGAGTTTTTCAGAATTCTCATTGAAAATATCTATAAAAATTGTGGATTGTCAAGAAAAAATATTAGCTTGATCTTTCTTATAGTTGGTATCTGGGGAGGGAATTTGGGTATGGGGCCTTCTTTTGTTAGTTCCATGTCTAATATGGGCATAACAGGTTGGTGCAGAAGAGAGGTTGTGTGGGAAGATTGGACCAGAGGTTGGAAATGGCTTCACTGGAAAGAATTTAAGTAGTGAGAAAAGACTGGTCCAGTGGGAAGGATGATTTCTAATCCAAGGCCAGAGTATGAGAGTAGACATGGCTGGTTGGAAAGGTTGCATTTGTCCTATGAGGAGGGGTCTTTGAGTTTGAGAATAGGTAGTAAGTATCTTGGCAGAAGCCTAGAGATTGCTTCTGGAACAGGCAAAGGGTTCGGGGGTTGGGGAGATAGTAGGTCTGTAGGATCTGGGTTAGATGTGGTTACTTATTGAGACAATGTGTGGGGAGGATATAGAGACTCACTGGGCTAGACATTGGAAAGTGGAAGGTATGAATGGATAGAAAGATTCCATGTGACTCAGAAGGGACCTGTGGATGATGACAGATAAGGCAAGTCTTGGTGAAAACCTAGATATTAAATGTGATGCAGGTAGGAGTGGTCCCAGGCTGAGCATTGATGTGGAACCTGGCCTAGATCTGGTGAGTTACAGAGAGAAGCTATGGATGTGTAAGTCAGAGATACTGAGATAAGCCCTGGCGTATGAAAAATGTTCATTAGAGTCACAAGGCCTGAGTACATGCCATAAAACAATTAATATTTAAAGAAAAAACATTGCTTTGCAGAATTAATGAATTCAGATACTTAGATTAATGAAAAATGCTTATTTTTTAAAGTAGCAAATTAAACAGTACAGTTTGGGAATAGAGTTTCAATGACTGATATGATTTTAAGAGAGCTGGTCACAAAGGCAGAGTTAGTGTTAGACAGATGGGTTTAGGAAACAACCATCCTCATTCTGCTGTAACAGAAAGCCAGCCTCTGTTCTGTGATCAGCATGATTGCTCTGAGCCCCAGGCTAAGAGATTCTTAGTCTCCTTTAATAAAACCACAATATAGAAATTAGATACTTGCCTATAGTATATTATTTGGCTATCCCTAGCTCTTTGCCATAATACCCGGATGCATCTTTGAATACATTCAGTTATCAAAAAAATCATAGAAATTCTCATTGCTCCAAATATTACTCATTTCATTATCATCAAGTTTAAATAGTGTATTTAGCTCTAAAATAGCACCTGTTTCCTTGGTCAGTATTAGAATTTGAAAGAAAACCATAGAAGCCATCAAAGGCTACAGAAAGTTTGAATTAGAAAAACTCTGGAGATGTAGTCACATCATTGTGAGTAGGATAGGTAATATCATATTTTACACTTGACAATGCCGAGACTTTAAGTACTATCCACACAGAACACTGATCGAAATATGAACAGGCTAGCTTGTTAATCAGGCTGACTGAACTCATTCACAATAGTACAAATATCAACTACCATACTGTAACACAAATATGCACAATTTCTATTCAATTCTACCTTTGTAAAGCTGAGGCTGAGGAGAAGTGAAATGGTTATTTTTTAATTTCATTTTTAAATAAAGGAACAGAAACTGAGAGAGAGGGGTCTCATCATGTGTCCCTGACATGCTATGTGGTACATGTGAATACAGACCAAGCTTCCTTTTGAAAACAAGAGCATCAGTGTGCTGGCTGGAGTTTTGGTGACTGTGACCAAAAGCTAAACAATTTTTTTATTGCAAAGTAACATATTTCACACGTAGGAGTACTAATCCAAGTATTTCCTCCCTGTAACCTGAACACTATTGTCCCATTGTTATCGAGGTTTGTTTTGTTTGTATTTTAAAGCACTTCTTTTGGTATGAACAATGCAACCAAGTGAGGCCAAACTAGTTTCAAACCTCTACTTGAAACGGGCAATTATTGAAGTAGATGATTGAGACGTGACTGGTACTTAATAAAATTTAATAGTCTTCTGGGCAAACGAATGATTCATTTCAATGAAAATGTTCAAAACAATTGTGCGTATCTGATGAAAATCATGATGAGACAAAAAAAAGTGGTGAGATAAATTTTCCATGGAGACACCCATGTTCCTGTCTGAAAAACTTGAAAAGCACAGAAGCTCATGGGAATACTTATTTGTCTTTGAATAAGCTTGCATTGCACTCAGCATGCAAATTATGCACAAAGAAAGAATACAAACAATATCAAATAGTATACACAAAAGCTGGATTTCTCCATCTCCTGCCACTCTGCTTTCGTGCTGGAGTTCCTCACATCTCATGGAGGTATTGCTGCTATAGCAGCAAATGGTACTGAAAGGGAATGGTCAGTAGATATGCCTTAAGGTTATTATAAAAGGCAGTAAAAGACAGGGACATATAGAAGAAGGGGAAACCTTTGGAAAGAAAAGTGTCACCAAGTATTTTCATGTAGTCTGGGCCTCTTGACAGAATTCAAGCATAATAGTTTGAGTTTTCAAATATTTTTCCAAAGCTTCAGGTAGGGTAACTTGTTGGTTTCCATAGATGAAGTTCACTTTTCAGTTGAAAAGTTCAGTGTAAGACAAGACAGGAAAAGCTTTCAAATTCAAAGGGCATATCTCTGAGGTGACCAACGATGAATCTAAACTTGTCAACTTACTCACTTAAGGCAAGTTATTGGGTGTCTGGTGTGCATGTGGTACAGAAAATGTGAAAGCAATAAAAATTGCAGCCCTAACAAACAAAAATAATTAATTTTCTGAAATCAATATTGGAAAATGATCTATAGAAAAGCCATTCACTTATATTTCTACAAAAATACTTTTTATAGACATGAAATGCAGTAGACTGTTTATAATAAAGTATAAAATGGAGAAATAAAAGTACAAATGATGAGATACAGGATACATTTACTTGAATGAGTTGACATAGTTTCTTTCTAAATTTGACAATGAGCCATGCTGAAAGGCATTTGCCATCAAGCCCTATGACCTGAGTTTGATTTTTGCAATCCACATCATGAAAGTAAAGAATGAATTTCCTCAAGTCCTCTGACCTTCACATGTACATGCATGTACCTACAAACATATACACATTAATTAATAATAGATAGATAGTTCTAAAAACTGACAATGTCGATTTCTGTGGAGCAATAGAATCTCATGTTTATTGGTAAGTTTCATGAAAATTATGACTACTTTTGGAAGATATAGGTGGACAATTTCTTACTAGTACACTTTCTCATCTATATTTATTTAACTGAATTGAAAACATACCCTTATGAAACCTGCAGGTATGTATTTATAGTAGCTTTTGTTTTATTCATCCCGTGTGGAGATCAGCTAAGAGGTCCTTCAGTAGATGAGAGGATGGATATGCTGTTGTACATTCTAGGCAATATAAACCCATGGGGAGTGCTACCACTGTTCTTGAGAGCACATTGCTAAGGGATAAAAGCCCATCTAGGGCTGAAGAGGCAGCTCAACAGTTAAGAGCACTGGCTGCTCTTATCGGAGATGCAGATTTGAGTCCCAACATCCACATCACGTCAGGTGATGTTCCAGACAGAGTACAGAGTTCAGCTGCAGAGCATTGGCCTAGCATGTGAAAATCTCTGGGTTCAGCATTCTACGTTACAGAAATTAAAAAAAAATCATCAATTAAATTGCTTTGATTTAATTGATATTCATGAATAACTCGTTTTAAGTTTCCTGGCTGATCAACACTCATAAAGAAAATGGCAACCGTATCAGCTTTCAGCACATCTATTGTTTGGTGAGCTGTTTCTTCTAGTGACATAAATTTCTGAGACTAACTATCCTGCTTGGTCTTTCTTGTCCTAGACAGAAAATGTGTTGATTCGAGAGAGGTAGAACTTAGTTCAGGAATTTTCATGCACTAGGAAGTTGTCCGATGTGGACAGAAACATACATTCATGCCATCTTCAGAACATCCTGAAAAGGCAACTAACCTCTATCATTAGAGGGTGCTAGAGAGACTTTAGTTTGTCATCAGTGGTCACACTAAAAATAATGGTGGCAAACCAAATCATCATATTTTATATTAGGGACCTAATAAATAAGATTATACCTTTATTCTTGAAGGTAGAGGAATTTGGAGGGAGAGGAGAGGAGACACATGCGCTCGTGCGTGTGCGTGCGCGCGCACACACACACACACAGAAGAGAGAGAGAGAGAGAGAGAGAGAGAGAGAGAGAGAGAGAGAGAGAGAGAGAGAGATACAGGTCAAGGGCTATAATTGGGAAATGAGTGGAAGGCAGCTCAGCCCATCTTTGTAAGCTCTACAAGGTCTACACTTTGAGGAACACCGTCAGCAAAGATGATACCCTCGAGTTCTAAGGTTTTGCTGAGTTCTAAGTCAGCATCCCAGGGTCCTCTTTGGAATTGACTGATGGTGGTCACTCTTGGTTCCAAGGCAGGGGAAGCTTTAGATCTTTAGATATGGTGTAAGTTATTATAAACAATGTCTTTTGTAGATTAGTATGAATTCTAGATTATTATCTGATAACAGCACACTTCCTAGAATTCAGAATCAGGCCAGTGGCCCAGAATTAGCGCACATTAAAAGCAGAGAGAGAGAGAGAGAGAGAGAGAGAGAGAGAGAGAGAGAGAGAGAGAGAGAGAGAGAGAGAGAGAGAGAGAGGAGAGAGTCAGGAAGAAGGAGAAAGAGAGACACAGAGACAAAGGAACAGAGAGACAGAAACAGAGATAGAGAGCTGACTTGAGCAAAACACAGGATTTCTTCCATTGATGTTAAGACCCTGGAATTTCCCTGTTAGGTGGGGAGAGATTCGGAGACAAAATGTCCAAGGAGAAGGCTTTGAACGGCAAGATCTGTTGAAATATTTGAAAGTATCTTCAAAAGCAGGACTTGAGGAGTGTTACCCAAAACGTCTGTAGGGCTACAGTAGATACACTACTTTGAGGACCACTCTGACTACTCCTAATTTAATGGGCTATTACAGCTTCCTTAGAACCTGTCTGAATGCATATCTCCTAATAGTAATGTAGCTTTGCTCACTTCAAATATGTTGAACATTTTGATATTTGAATATCAGCCTAATGATTGCAAGGTCAATCCAGATCAATTGATGGGAATAGCACAGTTATGGTATTGGGAAATTTTTCTCAATGATTTTCTGTTTATGTCACTTAATAGTTTATACTCAGTGGGTAAGCAATGCCTGAAAGCAAAACAAGATTAAATTAAGGATGTTTAGAAGCTATGAATTATAACTAACCTGTCCATCCATAGCCCCACTTTTATATGCCTGAATAAAGGTTAAGGGAATACATGTTATTTTGGATCACGTTGCTTTTTCTTCTAGGAAACTGTGTTACATTCTTCTTACAAAACCATCTGGGGATTATGTTTACTTTGCTACTACACAGATCATAGCCTTGGTTCACCTATGCCATTACCTAGCAGTGAGATTGCTATAAATCTTGCCTACTAGTGACATTTTCTATGACTTTTATTTTCCCAAATCATTGAGTTTGCACCTCTTAAACACAAGAGAGAATTGATTGTAATCAATGAATTTACAAGGGTTTAGAGAAGCTGAAGAGAAACCTGTGGTATTTATAGTCAACCAGGCTCCTAGAGCAGCCCAAATCAATATCTAAACCAGAGAGAGAACAGTGTGGTGATGGCTACCTGGGAAAAAGAGGCAGAGTAAGCCAGAATCACAATGACTTAGAGATGGGAAGAGGTCAGTCCGATCACATAATACTTGCTATTGTACTCTGGCTTAGCTAGAAGCCAAATTCAGGAAGCGCATTCCACTAGACTAAATAAAGCTTCGATCATGTGTAAAATTTCCAACTTGAATAGGCAGCTATCCTATCACTCATCGGGCTTGATGGCTTGATGCATTTAATGGGTGTAATTTTTTCCTCATATTTCTATGCTTTTATTGTTTCATTTTTATTATAGGAATCCGGGCATCTTATTAAGCTTATTATTTTCTGCTAAGCGTGGGCTTAAGTAAATAGAGTTCTAAAGGGTGGACATGCAAATATGTTTCCTTTAGATTGTTAAAAGAATGGACAATCTGATTTGACTTATCTCTGAGATTAGAAGAAAGGAAAAGTTAAAAAAGAATCTATGAAGAGCAGAGTAAAAGAAGCAAGGGAGGGAAAAAAAACCCACAACTCATTTGAGGAACTGAGTCATGAGAATTTCTGTATCCCAGAAATTCTGATTTAGCAGTCTCAAACTGGAATTCAGAAAGCTCTATTTTAAGAAAGAATCAACATTTTTCCTTTTCATAGAGGAAAACAGCATTGTAATATTTTATAAGCTACAGTAAACTTATCCTTAAGTGGTTTAGAGTGAAAGAAAAAATGTAAAGAAAATGAATGTTTCTATTAGAGCCAATTAGCTGAAATGCCGCATGTCAGCCGATCATTCTCCTTGTACCATTTTGCCTTCCAGATTGATCTGCATTCATCAGAGCTGCTGTGTGATCCAGACTTTGGCTGTCTGCTGAGTGTAGCTAGCTTGGGACCTAAGCAAGTGCTCATTAATTATAACAGAAAGGGGATACATATAATTCTATACACTCTGGGACATTTTCCATGGCGATGAGATGCTAAAAACAAATACACACAAGCTGGAGAAAATATACCCCAAACTGAAGACTTGCCCCTAGGGAGGGGGAAGGGCTTCGTTAGTTCTTCTTAGGGAGAGCAATCAGTTTTCTGAGTGTTTCTGTCCCAGATTCTTTGGAATTTCCCCAGATATAGTTTTGGAAGTAGAACCTGAAATACAGATTCAAGAGTAAATGGTTTTAGAAGTCATTTAGAGAACGTGGGTAGAGCAACAGAGAACAGAATGACTGGCAAGAAAACAAACAAACAACAAACAAATGAATGAACAAACCCCAATAAATAGCATGGCTGTTTTCAATCACGTAGGGTATTTTGGATGACTGGGACTAAGTTCTCAGAGCCAGCTCTGGACAACTGCAGACTGCATGCTCAAAGGTGATCCATGGAGCTGAGCTGTTCAAACACTTTGTCTCTCAGTCAGAGGTTGAAGAGTGAGCCAATGGAAAGAATGCGCCTGACAATTACATCCTACCTCCTGGATGAGCAAATCATGAATCTGAAGCTAAGAATGAGACAAAACTATCAGCTAAAGGGATTTGAAAAAAAAAAAGTTCTTAAAGCCAGTAAGTCTGTATAGTATAAAAGACCGTGGTGAACTCTGGCCGGGCAAAAACTCTATCTTGTTTTATCAAAATGCCTCTTTCTGTAGAAAAATAAGCCAGGTAGAAAGGTATAGTACAGGACTGACCAGCTTTCCTAAATAATAATCCATAGTGAAAGTCCCATTAATTCCTGTAGTCTGTTTTATTTGCACTACTTTACTTAAGAACTTATTTGAAAACCTTTCCATAACCATAAAATGCAATCTTTCTTAGTCCCCAAAGTTAAGAACATTTTCTGTAGATATGTTACTGGAACTTATTTACATGACTGAGCTGTGTTGAAGGGCTCTGTTCCAAGTAAAGATTTCATGCTCAAATTCTCAAGTGCTACCAGAGACAGGTCAGACTAGAAATTCTAAAACTGAATTACATGGAGCAGTAATCTTTAAAACTGCCACCCTTCAAACATTTATTTTCTAGTTACAAGTGGTTTGATATACACTCTTAACTAGTTCATCTCTAAAAATGAGTAAAAAATATTAATTTCTCACTATTAACATCTAAAAATATTACCATTTTACATGTATGGGTATATGATTGAGTATGTATGGGAACTATATGTGTGAAAGTACCTGAGGAGATCAAAAGAGGTTACTGGGTCTTCCTGAACTGCAGATACAGCAGTTTTGAGCTGCCTGATGTAGGTGATGGTAATCAAACCTAGGCCAACTACAAGACGGTTCGTTTTTTTCACACACACACACACACACACACACACACACACACACACACACACACATATATATATATATACACACACACACATATATACACATACATATACATGCATGTATGTCTGCATGAAGTGGTTGTA
This sequence comes from Rattus rattus, assembly GCF_011064425.1. Classification (NCBI taxonomy): domain Eukaryota; kingdom Metazoa; phylum Chordata; class Mammalia; order Rodentia; family Muridae; genus Rattus; species Rattus rattus. The sequence goes on along the minus strand of NC_046158.1, from coordinate 117,189,674 downwards.
TTCGGGAGTTACAGGCAGTTTCAAGCTGCCTTGTGGGAACTGGGAATTGAACCTGAATCTTCTGGAAGAGCAGTCAGTGCTCCCAACCACTAAGCTAGTCTCTCCCGCCCCAGGGTTAAACGTTCTTTATGACTGAACCGTCACTCCAGACTCCTGACTCTTAAAATTTCATAAAGTTCATTGAAATATTTCATAAAATAAAACATGATAAATCAAGAAACATCATTCAAATGCCAATTATTTTAGCATATCAAGAGACATTTCATACCGCTTCATATAGCACATGGGAAAACAGTCGCATTTGTTTGACAAAGTGAATAGGAATTTGATGTTATTTTAAATACACTCAGTTCCTTGTCTTAAACTATTGAAGGAGTGTCCACAGCTGCACAAACTATAGCTTTGGAAAGAATTAAAACCACCCCTTCATGTAGGTCAAGCTATTACAGGGCATGTGGGTTTGATGCCCCAAAGCTATAGGAATAGAATCACACGCTGATCTTTTTACTGGATATTTGCAAACTCATCAGATGGAGACAGCATAAAAATGTAGACAGCCAGATTCAGGTTTCATTTCACCTCAAATCAGTTTTTTAAGAAAAAAAAATGCAGAGGACTTCCTTGTGTGTGCTTTGTGGAACAGAGCAAGCTACTTTGATATTTGACACACACAGACTCACGTTCAAGGCAATACCATAGCATGTTTTAGCTGTACCTTTAAATTAAATTTATTTCTACTTCCACTTTTTGCCATCATGCAATATTTATAAATTGCAAAATGGGGCCCTGTTTACAGTCTTGTCAGTGAATGTTTTCTAAAAGTAAAACTTAATGAAAGTTAATAAACTTACTGCTACTAGTTTAACAATGATATAATATGAAAAGATATTCTAAGTTTAGTGTTGATTTCTTAATTTTATCAACACTGTGGTCTCTATCACATCTAATGGAATCTACTCTCATTAAAATCTATTGTTAGAACATACTTTCTGAGGTAAAAGGAGTCTGGCTGCCAATTCTGCCATTTGAAAATGAGAACACTTTTGAAACTCAGACATCTTCTGTTGATTTGGGAACTTTCTGGATTGTTTCTTTTTAAGACTGAAAAGCCCAAACCACTAACTACAGAGACATTTATGTCTCTTGAAGATAAAACCATGTTAAAAGTGTCCAAGTTATAAATATGAGATGATAAGCTAAGTGGGGAGAGAATGAATTAAGAAAGACACTGATTAAAAACATGATAGTAGAATGCTCTGTCTAGCTTCCATATTCTATCTCTGCACTCTCTATGTGCACTTGGCTACACAGGTTGAGACGACCAAAATATATAGAGAGAACAAGATAGAAAATACTAAAGACAACGTAAAGCTAGAAGAGAAATATTTAAGGAGATGCTAGTTACACTGATTTGATTATCACATGTTGCATACATGTGTCATAGCCCATAAATTTCAAGAACAATAAAAATGACAATGAATAAAATGTAGATGAAGGAAAGGAAAGGAAAGGAGGAGGGAGAGAAGAGAGAGGAGAGAAGGAGAGAAGGAGGCAGGAAGGGAAGGAGGATAATTCTTAATTTTTATTTTTTATATAAAATAATGGTACTGGGGAAATGGTCTCTAAGGATTCATGTAATTTAAAGAATTAGTTTTGGGGTTTTAACAGAGAATTTGGCATTAGCTGCTGTTTGCCAAAGAATATCTCTCATATCTTTGGAATAAAATCGATCTTTGTAAAATTACCTGTCAGCACAAATTATTTCTCAGTTTCTTAGAATTTTTTTTTTCTGATGCACAAATCAACCTATCAAACCACTCAATCTTTTCAGGAAAATCATAAGTGAAAGAAAGAGACTCTAGGCTACTTGAGAGCTATCTATTCTAGAAGTTTCATGGATCACATCAGTGGACCCTTCACCCAGCTTAGAACTAGTGATAATGTCGAGCTCCAGGTGGAATTTGCTGCGTAACACCCTCATCTTGTCATGCGGTGCTAAGTCTATATAGCAAGAAGGGACAAGGGCAGTGTGTTCAGTCCTGCCAGCGACTCCAGGAAAGGTGCAGCAGCGTCTCTATTCTAGCTCCACCTCCAGGTTGGGCTGAAGTACAGTGCTAGGATTACAGGGCAGTGTAATGCCTTCATCCATTTTCATTTGCTGGTAGCCAAGATCTGTTTGTCCAAGAGGATTTTCTTTCGTAGATCATTTCTCCGAGACTGGAGTCAACTAGCTCATCTGCTCCAACCTAAGTAACAGAGACATTATATCTATTTTGACATGTTCACATCAAACACCTATCACAGGGAACATCCGAGGGCACAAATGATCTATCTTTTTGGGGGGCTGGGCAGGTTTACTAGAACTTGAACAAAGGACCACCAACGTGGTAGGCAAGAACTCTACCACTAAGCTATATCAATAGTTTATTTTCTTCCTTTTTATTTTGAGAATTGGTCATGCTAAGTTTTATTTTTACAGGCCTTGAAATCATCCTGTTTCTCCAGTAGGTTGTAAGCCTAAACCACCAGCCCTGACTGTACAGTTGCCCTTGAATCAGCCCACCACTTTTTGCAAGATTCTCAGTCTGAAGAAAATCAAATGTGCTCTGTTGTGACGTATGAATATAGTAATCAGTATTTACATAGGGGCTTACACCTTTTGTTGATACTAAAGATTATTAAACTAAGAATATAGGGTATTCATGTGAACTTAACTACTTATGCTCAATTCACTTAGGTCATTCACCAATGCTGTTTACATCTGTAGTTAATTTCATCTTATCAAGACAGATGAAGCAAATCCATTTTCTGTGAATAGCAGGTAGGAATTAAACATTATTAAGATTTGCTTCAAATCACTAGTGTTAATACTAAGTTCTTTGGGTTCTTACTGACACACTTCACCTTCTTTTATTTTCTTGTCCAAAGCAAATATGTTCAGGGATAGGGCAATTTGTCACCCTTCTTGGATGCTGTTGTACCTGCCTTTCTGGTCTGGATGCCATAAGAAACCAGCTGGATTACCTTCATGCTTTCATCACACCACAGACACCTTGAGAAAACTGTACAATGTTCACTGCTGTTTCAGCTCCTGAAAATTCCAGCCTTAGATAGTGCCGTTCAAAACAATTTGTATCAGACGATTTGCTGTCGCAAACCTTGGTTAAAAGTAATCACATTCCAATTATTTCCTCTAGGGTCTAGCAGACTCGAATGACAGTCTGAAGACTGGTGTGAGACAAATCTTTGCTTACCTACCAGGTATTCTACCTTTTGTGCAAACACCCTTTCTCTTGATATAAAAGTATACTGTTTAGGTTTGCTTAGGGACAACTGACCATACCTCCTCCTCTGGTGTGGCAACAGTAAGTCTAAGAGAAGGCTTTTCTTGTACACTTTTACCTGGTGGTAATGTGCAGCAAGAAGCAGCAGAGGAAACAGGGCAAATGTAATGGAAGAGGCAACAGGATAGCAGTGTTCATGGCAGCCAAGCAGTTTAGAAGCTAAACTACAAAAGCAACAAGGCAGCTAGCCCTGGACATGTGAAAGAGAAGCACAGCTGAGAACTCAGAAAGCTGAGCTGCAAAAACAGCAAGGTGGCCAAGTTCTTAGTGGGTGATAAAGAGTTACACAGTTCAAGAGAATCAACAGGGAAAGAACAAGGGGAGTGATGTTGTAGAAGGACGGAGGTTGAAGAACAGAGGATGGAAGGAGGCTGAGAAGGGAGATGGTATGTGTTGATCATTGGAAGACTTCCAGAGAGCTTCCAAGTCTAGAGAGCCAAGGGTTTCAGACATCAAAGCTTATGAGCTGTAGCGCTGGCTGCCATCAAGGGCTAAGAAAGATCAATACAAAAGTCTGACTGGAAGCAGCAGGCAAAGAGTCTTGACTTCTTTGACCAACATTAGAGGTGACACATGAAGAACTATCAATCATATCACCTGCCAGCACTCAGGTTGTCAAATGCCAAAGTATGAAAAACCTGCCCAAGGTCAGAGCTCAGAGAGCAGCCTCTCTGATAGAGCAGAAGAACCCAGCCAGCTCCTTGATAACATCATCCCTACATAGCTTTCTGTTATGTGAAAAGTGTCAAAATCCATTTTTCTGTAAAACTATTAAAGGCTAGATCATACTCTCGGCTTTTGCCATTGAGAATTAGGATGCATTCTTGTATAGCATACACACGCACACACACACACACACACACATATATGTATATATATATATATATATATATTAATTATTAAAACACAATCTAAGCTATCATCAGCTACTCTCTGGCTGCAGCAGTCTCCCTGTTTCCATAGCTATCCCCAAGTTGTGGTCCGCCCAATTTCCCTGAGGTTTGCTTGCTACCTAATCCCTTGCATTCCCAGTCATTCATCCCCTGAGGCTAGTCTACCAGGACTTGCTCTAAACCCCAACCCTGTATAAAGAAAACTAACAGCAATATCAACCAACCAGAGTCCCCGAAGCTCCCAGGGACTGAACCACCAACCAGAGTACACAGGGGGCAGCCATGGCTCCAGCTGGATATGTATCAGAGGATGGCCTTATCTGGCATCACTGGGAGGGAAACCCCTTGGTCCCGCAGAGGCTTGATAACCCAGGATAGGAGAATGTTAGGAGACTGAGGCAGGAATGGGAGGGCCCATGAGGGAGCACCCTCATAGAGGCAGGGGAAAGGGAGAAGGGGAAACTGGGAAGGTGCATAACAGTTGAAATGTGAATAAATAAAATAAACAATGAAATGAAAAGGGAGTGGATGGGGAGGGGAACACCCTTATAGAAGAAGGAGAGGGGGAGGGGATAAAGGGCTTATGGACAGGAAATTGGGAAAGGGAATAACATCTGAAACATAATTTTAAAAAATCCCTCCCAAAAAAGATTGAAATATAACAGATTTGTGAAAAAAGTCTTCAAAAGACACCTCCACAAGGGCTCACCGATGGTGAAAATATTCAAGAAGATGCAGACTTTTCTTACTTCAGCATATATCTTTATAATGTAAATGCATACAAACAGAATAAAGAAAACCACTTATTTGTTCCTTCAGGGGGAAAATGAAAAGAAAAAGAAAATTCTAGAAGTTTATAATTTATCTGTCAGATTTATAACAGTAAATTCTCAACCCACAAAATGCCCCCGCAAAGAACTCAAGACTCAATTGATATAAACAGAAGCCGCATACTTGAATGGGGCAAATGCACCCTAGATTACTCTATTGTCCTTCTATGACATCCATAGCTACCTGTGGCCATTTCAAGCCATGTGGACCCAGTTCATCTTCCTCTCCTATAGGTTCCATCCTGTCCCCTCATCTCCACCTCACTCTGTCTCTCTCTGTCCTCACTCTAAAACTCTCAGCCTCCCTTCCTTTCCACTGCCCAATCACAGGCTCTAGCCTTTTTTTTACCTGCTTACAGACAGCAATATGCATATACATACACATATACATATATTATACACATCACATGTATGTATATATTATAATATGCACATATAATGTACACACTTACATGTACATTATGTATATATGTATATACATATATATTTCTGAGAATACATTTAATCCTAGTAGAATAACTAGTCAATAAAAAGTATATTTATTTGCACTAAACATTTTCTCATTTCTAAATTATTTGCATCATGTTGTATTCAAGTAGCAACAAACAGCACTCTGTGTGGCTTGACATGTTATTAAATTACGTATTTTACAAACATGGTAAATAAATGCAGACAAAATCATTAACCCAATAAAAAGTAAAAACATTTAATCAGTATGTGGATGCCATTTGATTAATTATTTGATCACTACATCAGTATAATCAAATAATTAAAGAAAGGGTTTTAAAAGAACCAAGAAGGAGAAATTTCTTAGGGAAAATTAGAGAAATGATCCCGTACAGTCCTACTTCCATTTAGCAGACTTACTTGTTTCTATATCTTCCTTTAGTGGATGCGAGCTGTCTTCTAAACTCTAAATCCAGAGTGCTTTCTCTACTTTGTTTCTCAACAATGACAATAGCAACAGTAACAACAAATAAAATGACTTGAACAGTTAAGTCATTGAATTACAGTACATGATCTCATTCATTTCTTTAATCTGATTCCCACACTTGTGGGATAAGAGTAGATTTTACTCTCATTGTTATCCAGTGAGGAAGACACCTGGCCAGGGGATGCATAAACTGTAAGCCATGCAGTGGATCTGGCACCTGACCCAAGCATCTGACCACTCCACTGTCTTCCCCTTCTACCAAGCTCTGCTAACAAAGGCACATTATACTGTTACAAACCCTTTGTACAACAACCTATTAATTTTCCTTTTGTTTGATTACTGTGTTAGAAATAAAATCAAAGTGTTCCTTTCTCTCATTTTTCAGATAAAGAATGACAAGCTATGGGGGAAAATAAGAATTAACCAGATTTTACACTTATCAGTTTACCAACAGGAGAAACATAGAGAAACTTTACCTCCCTAAATTATTTAATGGCATAAATTTTATTTACTAAAATAGTCATGTCTAAAACATAAGCAGCAGGCCCAGACATACTAAGGGAAACATTTTGACTGAAGTAATAATTACCACTGTATTTTCTATAATCTTAGCATTTCATATTTCTTGGTATTTAAGAAGAAACTGCTATAGTGTTTGCATTGAAAGCTCTGGAGACTCAGACACAGATGATAAATCTAGGAGCCCTTCTGATTTTTAAAATTAAACAAATAAAGCTTAGTCATTATTTGTCTGGCCAATACAGTTTAGTGCACAAAATGTCACTATGACATAAATAATGTCCATGAAACGAGTTGAGGTTTCCTAAATACAATGACAAAAATATAGATCCCCAAAGTTGATGTATCTATAACTATCAACCTTGGGTAGTTTTAATTGGCATACAGGCCTTTCATAGCTCCTTCTGGATTTTGCTGGATACTAACAGGAAAAAGGTTGTTAATGCATTTGTTGGGTCTTCCTTTAAAAAGGGAGGGAAGAAAATATCCCAGTGTTTTCTTATTTTAAAGCCAAAAACAACCTAAAGCACTTTATTGCTTTCCTTGTTAATCCTTCCCACTGCTGTAGAAGTTAATAGAAAGAGGATGGCATATCTAACATATTGCCATCCCATAATCTGGACCCATCTTTCTGTCTAGAGGAGTGACTGTGTAGCAATGCTTGCCTGATTGTCTATTGTTCATGTGGCTTGAGACTCCTCACTGGTTTAACTCTACCACTTTGTCCTGGCAAAATCCCGAAATCCACCAAGTCAGATGCCAATAATCGTAGAAAAATTAGATGGCAAACAAGGAAGAAAATTTTCAGAATTACACATTTTGATCACTTGATGGAATAAATTAAGTATTGGGTTGTAAAGCATGCTAAATTGTTGGGTGTTATTAGTAATCTCATCTCCTCATTCGGTTATCAGTTTGATTTCAATCTAAAACAAGTCTAGTTTTTAAAAATGACAATATACCAGTTGAAAATTATCTGTTAGAAGCATTATTTCTAGATAAGTTAAAATTCCTGTGAATGAGCCATTTTTATATATTGCAAAGAGGATTTGACTTCTTCAATTCTGACATACATGCATTTTTTTTTTGCAAACACCTATCTCTAACACATTTCTTCTGAATCCTAGAAGTAACATGTTTTACATCTTAAGGCATAAAATTGTACCCTTAGGAGTTACAAGTGCAGTAAAACTTGTTCCTAGTTACAGATACATTTGAAAAATAGAAAGGAAAGGTCTTCATAGGCAAAATGACTCTTGTTATCCACTGTGCGAATATTTCTCTGTTTGTTTATTTCTTGAACAATAAACATTGTATTGTTTTTATCAATGTACAGCCTATCTGTTGAAGATGAGAGAAGATAAATACAAAAATGAATAAAACTATAGTCTGGGCAGAGATTCCACAAGAAAGGACTGAGATCTGCTATATCTCATCACAATTGGAGAGCAAGATTAGGCAGAAGGCATTCCATGGTCTGGATTCTAGAAAAAAAATAATCTTAATTTTGCGTTGCATAGACTCATTAGAGTCTGCCCTCCCCAATAAGAATGAGAACAAGCTGTGATTATGTTTCAGAAATCTTTCTTTGAAGAGATAGTAAAGAGATCATGAGTGGGTCTTTAGTTATTTGTTCATATGTGCATCGAAGCATACAGAATCAGATAAATAAAGCATATGAAATATAATGACTGTTCTTCACCACACACACTGCTTGTATTTGTCTTTTTCTATTGGGGGATAACAGAAGAGAATAGGCAGTGAAGAAAAAAATTCTGCTCCAAGAAGGAGACACTGCAAACACTAACCAATATCCAAAGCAGCACATCACATCGGAACAGTCAATACATGACAAGGAACAAGAGCGACAGTGTTTGGGGCCTGGTTTTGCTTCTGAGAAATGATACATATGTTAGAAGAAGCCGGAAGAAAGTCATAAAAAGTCAAAATTATTCTGTGTGAAAGGAAACAGAGAGCAATGGGCTTAGTGTACTCACAAGACTGTGTGTGTGTGGGGGGGGGAGCTGTGGGGTTTGTGGTTGACATTTACTTTGAAAAATGAGGCATGTCACAAAATAAAGTACCTCTCTCTATCTTTTTCTGTCTGTCTCTGTCTCTCTGTCTCTGTCTCTCTGTCTCTCTGTCTCTGTCTCTGTCTCTGTCTCTGTGTGTGTGTCTCTGTCTCTCTGTCTCTCTGTCTCTGTCTCTCTGTCTCTCTGTCTCTGTCTCTGTCTCTGTGTGTGTGTGTGTCTCTGTCTCTCTGTCTCTCTGTCTCTGTCTCTGTCTCTCTCTCTCTCTGTGTGTGTGTGTGTGTGTGTGTGTGTGTGTGTGTGTGTGTGTGTGTGTTCCAATCAGTGAGGAACAGAATATTGCCTGAGGAGCCTGTTTTAACTTCTCAGGTGTTGCCTTTTTGAAGCTGCCATTCAAACCCATTCTATAAAATTGTCACTTACTGCCAGTTGCAGCCATTATCTCCTTGTCCTAACCCGAGTTCATTCATGATGTGCTCTACTATGCCACGTTGGAGGCTGGGATTACATATCAGTGGTGCGATTCTTGTTTAGCATGTATGAGGCTCTAAATGCACTGTATTGATTTCTTGTTTATTTCATTTCTTGACTGGAATTATTCTCCTAGATAAACTATAAGCCAAAAAGGGCTGACATGTGTTCACTCAAAGATTTATTATGAACATCTAGATCTGCTGAAACATGGGCACTCAAACACATTTATTAAATACAGTTAAGAATAGAAAGATTGTATTCAAAGAATGGCATGCACATGCAATACTTGAACTGTGGGATCTCTCCATTGTAAAAATAAGCACATTTGACATTACTATATTTAGGAAAGGAGCCCAGACCTACTCCTCTTTTGGATATCAACCCATTTTATAGGAAATTCTTTATCATTAGAGAAATAACTGGAAAATCCATTTGATAGGAAGAAGTGTATGAGTGGTGCCAGTCTCTATGACAATATAGAATGAGACTAGAATCCATGTTTGTGATTAGTGTTCTACACTATGCCAAATTCTCAAATCTTCCAAATATATTATGCTTGAGAATTTAGCACATGACATGGACTCATTAATGTCATGAAAGTTGTAGGTGGCATCTAGTGCATACAGCAATTTTCACCAATTGCTTTATCACAAATGCAATAACATGTGTGTCACACTCTCATTTATACCACTGCTCAGTCAGCATCAACCAATACATCATTGAAACATGTATAGATGCCAGTGTCTTCTCACTGTGGTCTGTAACAGTAAACTGATGGCTTTGTGATCTTGAACTTCATGAAGCTCAGAGCAAAGATGGTGAGAGCCCTATATATTCCTTCTCAACTTTTACGGTCCCTATATCGAAAGAGTTCTTGGTCTAGCACCCATGTTTCTGATTGTACACATGCATTGGTGGGGAGAATGAACCCAGTCTTCATCTGTCACAAGGGCAGAGAGTGAGCAATCCATAGATGACCTCTGTGGTAGTTTGGATATGTTTGGCCCAGGGAGTGGCACTATTAGGAGGTGTGGCCTCATTGGAGTAAGTGGAGCCTTGGTGGAGGAAGTGTTTCACTGTGGGAATGGGCAATGAGACCCTCTTCCTAACCACATGGGAGCCAGTCTTCTAGTGGCCTTAAGATGAAGAAGTAGAACTCTCAGCTTCTCAGGTGCTATGCCTGCCGGCTTGCTGCCATGATTCCTACCATGATGATAATGGACTGAACTTCTGAACCTACAAGATAGCCCCAATTAAATGTCTTTTATAAGACTTGCATTGGTCATGGTTTCTCTTCACAGCAATGAAAACCCTACCTAGAACATACTTCTCATCAATGTCGAACAAGAATTAAAGAATAATGCTCCATTTTCTTACTAGTTGGGAGCCATAATACAAGTCACAGATTATCTTAGTGACTATAAGCTAAATTATGCCTTGCCATCAGTAATGATGACCTCCTAGTGCTTAAGTTTCTACCCCCTTTTCCTGTCTCATACCATAGTGCTTCTTGCATCGGTATTTCAATTCAAGCTGTGTAGATAATCCTAATTTAACACAAATGTACTTACTCTACTTAACAGGACAACAGAATATCTCGGGAGGCTGGAGAGGTAGCTCAGTGGATGAGAGTACTTTCTGTGTAAGCATCAGGGTTGGATACAAGAATCAATTCAAGAAGTAGGTTATCATCACATTCCCACCTGTAACCACAGGAGTAGAGACAGAAGGTACTGCTGAGCCTTTCTTATCTTAGCACAGTGCCAGGTTAAGTGGAAGATGTTGTCTTAAAGGAATAAAGCAAAGAGAGATAAAGCAGGGTTCCCAGTGCCCTCCTCTTGCCCCTTAAAGTACACATACACACCATCATATGCATCAATACTACACAAATGTACACATACACACCTTCATATGCATCTATACTACACAAATGTACACCAACTCAGAGACACATGCACTTACACGCACAATCTGCCTTGCACTTAACACTAGACCAAGATGACAGATGCTAAGTGACAAACAGGAAAGAAGTGTAAACATGGCCAAATATGGCAGTTTTAGTTTGTATTTTAGAAAGGAAGGGTGTGTTTCTAGCTCCCTTGTGACATGGGAGAGGAGAGATGTTAGCTGTCAGGAAAGAACACAAAAATAACCTGGACTAGAAGGAGGAGCAGATTGCTTACACAGGTCTGGAGAATGGTTGTCTTTAAATGTACTGGGTCCAATATACAGTATCTTCTGTTAATTTCTGAGTGGTTGATAAATGATCCTTCTACCCCCATCCTCTGAAGTAAATCAATAAATCTCAGTTTGTATATAGAGAATCCAATTTCTCACACCTGGACAGAGTACCAGAGTATCCAAAAGGAAGTAACCAACATCATCATTATTATTACTCTCATCATCATCATCATCATCATCATCATCATCATCATCATCATCATCATCACCACCACCACACCACTAGCACCAGCAGCAGCAGCAGCAGCAGCAGCAGCAGCAGCAGCAGCAGCAGCAGCAGCAGCAGCAGTAGTAGTCTTTGTTGTATCATCACTATTAATGTTCGTCAAAGCATCACTGCCATCACTACCTCCTATTTGCCACTATTGGCTCTCAGATCTTCATCCCTTGGAATAAGTGCATTTATCTGAATGTCAGACTCTAGTGGACAACTAGTGTCTAAATGACATGAAGGAAGAATGGGTACAAAATTCAAGGGTTCCCAAGAACAGAACAACTCTATTTCAGAATTTCCACAGAGTCAGGTAAAGCTCAACTTTAGTGTCTTCTAACAACTTGCCTTCCTTCCTTTTACTTCCTCATGGAAAGGTAACTTCAGTAAGACACAGGCCCTCAAATCTTGGGTCAGAGTATCTACCCAAGACCATGTATGTATAAAGGAAATGTAATATTTTCATAAGTCTCCACAAAAAGGCATGATGGCCCTCATAGTCCTATTCTGACCATATATAACTCTGAATATCAAGTAAGGATTTTCCATTTTCTTCAAGAAGTCCACTCATTCCCCACCAGACTTTGTCAGACTCTTCTATTAATCTAAGCCTAAATATACAGCCTAAAGTGGCTCTATCCACTGAAGAGTTGGCAAGCTACTGACTAATAGGGTGGACGACGTGACCTCTGGCAGAAACAAACCTCCAATAATAGTAGCACAAAGAGATCGGAACTGCCCTTTGGGCCAAACTTCCCCACCCGAATGAAGTGGAAATAATGAGCAGGTGACTTTCTGAGAGGCCTAAAAATGGCTCCTCAGGAAGGCTTGGGAAGAAAAGGACCATAGAACTGTTTATACACTGAGTCTCAGGATTAATGGCAGCTATTAGCATCAGAGAGGCTCTTACTCCAGGTTCTGAGTACTCATCTGCATCAAAGCTTAAATTCACAGGAAGCACAGCCGCACAGTGCCAAATACCAGACAACTTCACATGGGACCATTTACAGAACATGGTGTTCTTGTACTTTACTTTTTATGTTCTATGAAGCATTTCATTTCAAACTCCTGGTGACATTTGAGATTCTGTTGCTTCTACTTAGGATAATGAGGATTCTCTCTCCAGCTCTGTCTCTCTTGCCATGTCTGTCTGTCTACCTGTCTCTGTCTGTCTCTCTCTCTCCTCTCCTCTCCTCTCCTGTCCTCTCCTCTCCTCTCCTCTCCTCTCCTCTCCTCTCTTCTCCTCTCCTCTCCTCTCCTCTCCTTTCTCTCTTTTCCTTTCTTCCAACCCTTCTCACAAAACAATCAGTGTTCAGTGAACAAATGTGTTTCAACATCAGCTGAAGCTGACAAGGGAAGAAAATGCATCTGTATTCAGGCATACATGTATGAGTCTTTAAGAAAATTCTAACCCAAGAAGCAAGGTTATGTCCCCTGAAGATCCCACCACTAGATAAGAGGTCAGAGTTTAAAGCGCTCAGAATGGTGTGCTGTACCCCACGGACCCTTCAATTGCTGTCTTTGTAATACACGCCCCAATATACAAATACGTATCAGCAGAAGGTGCAGATCAGGGTGTTCATAGAAGTGTTATTTGTAAAAGTCCCAAACTGGGGCTGGAGAGGTACTTCAGCCGCTAAAGCATGGACTGCCCTTCCATAGGATGCAGGTTCAATTCCCAGCATCCATATGGTGGCTAATTACTGCCTGTGACTCTAAGATCTGACACTCTCAAACAGACATACAGACCAAACACTAATGCACATAAAATTAAAATAAATTATTTTTTAAAAAAGTACCAAACTGGAAGCTATCCAAACGGTAGTCAGCATTATATATATATATATATATATATATATATATACAGTGGATTATTGTACAGAGATAAGATTGAACAATTTTCACTAATATTGCCATATGGTAATATGGTGTTTCAAATGTAATGTTGGTAAAATGAATAGATATGAACAGGAAAACAAAGTCTATAGCATCACGAGTGTAGACAGTCATTCATCATTAAGGGAAGAGGTTCGAACTGAAGTAAATGTGCTAAGACAGAACTCAAGCCACCATAATGTTCTGGCCCTAGTTCCATGGATGTGTTCACTTTGAAAAAAAATCATTATGATGCTTGTCAAATGCCTGTGCCCCTCCATATACTATTCTTTAAATAGTAACAAAAAGAACAGTTTATACGACTGAACTGGACAATCCATTATTTCAAGAAATTTGCAAGTTCCTTTCTCATCTGAACGCTGGTATTCAAGTACTGAGTACCTAAATTCAGTATTTGGTGTTAGCAGGAAGACTCCTGAGGATGATGGTGGGAAGCAACTGAGAACCTACACAGCTGATCTACCTTGAACCATGAGATTTACAATATAACAGCAGAGACACACCTCACCTCCCTCACATTGCCTCCTTAGATATGTTAGAATTATAAAGAAATTGCATATGTTAAACTATAAAGTTTTCAGTTAAGAGTGAACTCTGAGAATGATTAACATAGCCACGAACTTGCAGATAAGAAAACTGGTCTCAGAAGGTTAAATGATTGGCCCAAGGTCACACATGTGGTTAGCGAAGTTCTGGGAGGAGATCCAAGGTCTTGATACCTCCTTTTCTAGACCACACAGCCTCCTTGTTTTCCAAACCTCTGAGAAACTCCATGAATACATCTGCCTGCGGTGGAATTTTTAATGATCAACTCATTTGCTCTCTGTTGGTCCAAAATACAGTAATACAGTATATGAACTGGCTCAGATCCCTTTACTCCAATCTATCAACAATCAACAAATAGACTGTTGGCATTTCTGCTTCAATTTAATGGTTGATTTTAATTAACACATTTTTCTATGTGACCTCAAACCTATTAGCTTATGCAAACAGGCCTAAAATCAAGAAATATTCTCAAGAACTAAGACAATTGAGGCTGAAGGGTGAATGTTCAAAAAATTAACCTCTTAAAAGAATAGCAAAGTTTTGGGATAAGTATTTCCTAATTGTCTTGTGCCAGGTATTGATATTTCCAAGCTCAGCTTCTTTCACTCTGCGGAAGGCTTTTAAGCACCACACTGTTGTGGCTCTAACCCACATCTTCACAAGTTCAGAAAAACTGGCCATAAAGTCCTGATATCTGTTTTTAAAGTTTATAGATGATTCTGACATAAACCCGGTATCGAAAGACTCATTCATTGATCCTGCCCATACCAATATTTATCAACTAAAAAATAAGTGGCAAACAACTATAACCATCAAAACTGTCCAGTTTTATCCAAAGCATCACTATTGCCCAACACAGGTTGGTACACTGCCCACTTGAATGCTTCAACCAGCCAGGAAACACTTTCTTATTTATGGGTGTTTTGTTGTGCTAAGAAACCCATTCAACTACATATTTTTAAGATACAATGCAAAATTTGGTAAATATACTTAAACACAATAAAAGGAAAGAAAATCAAAAGTAGAATATGAGAAAGGTCACATAAGAATTAACTATTTTGTCAATGTTCTAGATAAGAAAAATTGAGGATACTGTGAGAGACTGGAGAAGTTATATCTATAACACAAAAATCAAAGCGCTTCTTTCTTGAGTCTGGATTACATAGTAGAGTTAATTCTATTGTGACATCTTCCTTTGTGCCTAAGAATCATATAGTATTGATGTCAACAACAACAAAAATGCACACACATGCACACACACACACACACACACACACACACACACACACACACACACACACATCTCTGTATCCCATTGTCCACTAAATGGTAGGTTCTTATATATATTTTTCTGGTTGGACACATTTTTTTCTAGTTCTATCATATCATGACTGAAGAAACCCTAATCCAGAAAGATAAAATGAGCAGTCAAGATTACACACTATTTAGTGATGGAACTGGACATTGAAACAAAATTTTCCTAGTCTAGATAGTGTATTTATGAATTCACCCTAAGAAGTTATAAACCAATGACTCAATGATTCAGAATTGTTAATATAATAACTATGTCCAGTGCAAGTAACTGATGCTTTAGTACAATTATGAGTTTCAATTTTTATAAACATAATTAAGTCAATAATTCTGACTGTAGTGGGAAGGTGGACTCATCCTTATAATGTTCTGTTTTTGCATATTCTTTCCAACCAGTCATCAAAGATAAAGAGGACGGATTTAAAATTCTTGTGTAAACAATGCCACACAGATAAAAGACACCAACCAATGTCCTATCAGCCTCCAAGCACTAACACTTAGACATTATCATTTATTTCTCTTAGATTGGTGCTCTGAGCACAACAGTTTGTCTCACAAACAGTTTGATGCAACATTGCCTGCCTACAAGAAAGGCTGACAATAGTCCTTAAGTTGTTGCTTACATTTTAAAAGTTAATAATGAAGCTTAATTCTTTTTCCTCTCAACTTTGAATATAAATACATAGTTCAATTATTTATATCCACCTTCTCACCCCACCCAAATAAGCTACATATTACATTTCTATGCTAACACAACAATGGATTAAACAGCAAAGCATGTCTTACACAGGTCACATGTTCTAGCATTTACTGAGGGTTGACAATAAATACCGAGTTCTGTTTTTAGGCTGAACCAATGGAGTTGTATTCCTCAGAGCAAGGGGAACTCAAACACCCAACAGTCATGAAAGCAAAAGGGTTCATCAGAGGTTCAATCTGGTACTCTACACAAAGATGGGGAGTTAATGCTGACAAGAAGCCCAAGAGGGTTTGGGAAAATATCTAGTAGGATTTTTAAACAAGGTGACTTAAGCACTGGGTACACATATTTGAAGTTTTTCTAAAAGCTTTTGGGAGCCATTAATGGTAAACAACCAGGGTTGTTTCTAAGAACAGCTATGGTAGTAGGTGTGGAAATGAAGATAAAAGGCAAAGAGGAGAGCTGGAAGATTCTTGAAGACATCTGCAGGCTTTTTATTCAAAGCAGCACCCGACAACACTAGCTTGCTGAAACTACAGAATTTCAGGACCCTTCCAGACCTTCTAACTTAGAATGTCTCGCTTTAGTGAGATTCCCAGCAGATTCAAACACAATCCTCAGACTGAAATGAAAACGTTGCATGTCTACTTCTCAGCAAGGTCGGGGACCATGGACCTCAGGGAGGCTGGATCTCAAGGAGCTGCGACTATCCCAATGCTTTGGGCAAAGAGCAAAGGAAATTTAAAGTATATGAGATAGAGAGAAACTCTGAGATCAGGGAACACTGCAAATACAAGCTCAGAGGAGTAGAAGACAAGAATTTGTCAGTACTATGTGAGTGTGTCTGGATTATAGCTGAGTTAGAGAATCTGGGCTCTCCCGAAGGCTTGCAGAGAAAACGCAGCTATAGGGTAGCTGTTAGTAACAGTGTTAGTGTAAAGTGAGTCCACCAGGGACAGGAGGTACAGTCTTAGGAGGAAACACTTGTGCTTGGTGCCAAGTAGTTACCAATTTGTGGTATAACAAGAAAGTAATATCTCTCTTTCTCTGGGGAGAGAGAGTGAGGTACATGGAGGGGAGGCAAGATGGAGAGACTGAAGAAAAAGAGGAGGGGAAGTTGCAATTGGGATGTGAGATTAGTTAATTAATTAATGGAAAAGAAGAAGGCAATTTGTCAAGAAGGCATGATGGAGGAAGGATGTACTCATCTGGGTGAAAAGCTTTGTGTACTGAAAAAGAACAAAGATGTTAAAACTGCATCTTCCTTCCTAAACCATGAAAGAGCTGTAAGATTGTTCAAAGTGTGTAACAAGTTAAGTGCATAGACCTTAGCAAACCTCACATTGCTGACAAGTGAAACACTAGACTACTTTCTTCAGAAAGTGTGCCCAAGCTAAAACTGGTGATTTTAACCTCTTGAGTGCCATAACTTTAAGAATAAGTAAAGGTTTTATTAAAGACCTATTAATGTAAAAAGAAAAGATTTAACATTTCTAAAATGACTATTATGAACTTCAAAATTAGATGGAATAGGCTTCTATTATCCCCTCTTTACAGTAATGATACTGAATCGTGTATAAGCAATTAAACTCCACCGAGGGAGAAGCCAGTCCCAACACCAAGATTTGCTTCTGTTTAATGATGACAGAGCCAAAAAACATAACTGGGCTGTACACCTTGTCTCTACCCACATCTTCATTCAACTGCCTCCCACACAACTTATTATTAAATTTGAATATATGCCTAGTTTTTATACATACAGAATGTGACATACAAGATTATTTAGTTCCTTCTGGCTATGTTTCTAATTCAGAAATTACTATCATCATTAAAAATAAGTTTTTACAATTTTGAATATAATTTGTTTATTTCAGGGCACAGGGTTCGTGTACCAAAATGTTTCTGTGGAGCTCAGTGGACAACCTTTAGGAGTCAATTTACTCCCTCCAGCCTGTAGGTCCCAGGTGGGGAATTTTTCTCATAATGCTTGGTGACAAGCACCTTTGCAAATCACTGGGCTATCTTAAATCCCAGAAATTATTTTTATGAGTAAAAATAATTAAAAGAAATTATTAATTGGAAATAGCAACAGGGTAGTATACACTGATATAAAGCTGGGTCTTGGTTTTCTGTATTAATAAGTAATAGTCTTAACAGAGAAGATTGGCATCCTCTAAAAACCTTTAAAGGTTTTATTATCATGAATCATCCCACTGACTGATCCTCTAATATAGATTCAGGGATTTTTGATAATTACTTCTACGAGGAAAGTAACTAATATAATGGGTGAGAAATTTGCTTTCAATAAACAACTAGGAAGTGAGGATAAAGAAGATGAATCCCAACATGGAAGGATGTAGCCAAGGTTTAGTAGTTAGCCAACATCATAATTAGCTTCTATTTCTTCTTACCCCTTTTCCTCTCATTGTTGTGATGAAATGTCTAACAAAAACAACTTAAGAAAGGAAGGAGTTGTTTTGTGCCACAGTTTGAGGGTCGTCTTTTGCTGTGATAGGCACCATTACCACAAATAATGACTTATGGATACATGGCTTATTTCAGCTTATGACTTGAAGCTCCGTTGATAAGGGAAGTCAAGGTAGAAACTCAGACAGGGCAGGAACCTGGAGTCAGAGCTGATATGGAGGTTGTGGAGGAATGCTGCTTACTGGCTTGTACCTTACAGCTTGCTCATTTTGTCTTCTTGTAGTACAAGCCCACCATCCCAGGGATAGCACCACTCACAGTGAGCTGGGTCCACCTACACCTCGTGATGTTCAAGAAAATGCAGCACAGGCTTGTCCACAGGGCAATCTGGTGGGGACATTTTCCCAATTGATAATCTCTTCCCAAATGATTGTGCCTTGTGTAGTTGACAAGACTAGTCAGCACAAGGGGACAATCCATCTTCATGGGAAAAGTGTCAGCAAGAACGTCTTGAGGCTCCTCGTCACATTTGGTTGGTCCATAGTCATGAAGCAGAGAGGTGAATACTGATTCTATTACCTTTTTTCTTTTTATTTAATCTGAGACCCCAGTTCATGGAATGGTACACCCTACATTCAGGATGACTTTCTCCTCAGGCAACCTGTCTGCCAACATCCTTACAGGCAAACCCAGGTGTGTGTTCTCTATGTGATTTCAAATGGAGTCAAGATAATCGACTACTGTCCCTACTATACATTGACTTCCCCACCTATAAACCAATGTCAGCAATAGCAGGTGCTTATGTATCAGGGGAGAAGGGAGTAATAGCATTCCATGAGGAACACATAGTAAACACCCAACAATATGACAACAATCAGATAGGTGACTGAGACCAAGAAGTGAAATTCAGAACAGCAACTCCTCTTTTGTAAATTGTCGACCAGACTGTAGCTCATCTGATTCTGTCTCCACCTCTCTCAATTGTGGGTTCAGAGACGAAGCCCAGGTTGGCAAGAAAAATTTCTCCTTTCAGTTTTCTTTAAATGAGCTCCAGAGGGCTTTTTCCCCCCTGACCATGATTATTTACTCTGGCACTAAGAATTAGCAGCAAGAACTATGAGCAAAACCTCCAAATCACATGGATGTCAATAGAATGGAGCCTTCCAAAATTCCATATCCTGCTTAGGCCTCAAATCCAGAAACATCCCCTGACCTCCTTTTAACACTGACTGATGACGATGCAGATATTCCCGGCTGCAGCCCTTTGCTCACTACAGCCTGTCTGAGTTTGTTTTGCCCCAGGACTATTTTTGCTCACATGGTTGTTCTCAGCCGCAGACATTCAGTGGAAACCAGAGAAATCCAAATACTTGGGAGGAACCCATAAACAAATGCAGGAAGAAGTATCCAGTCTGACCATGGCGCCCACAAGAGCTTCTGAGACAGAATAGAAGGGGATGGGAATCGGATCCCTACTACTTGAGAACTTGTCTAAATCTTTCTTTAGCTGCTTTACTATATTCTCCTGGGATAGGAGGATGGACACCTAGAACAGGAGATTTGAGAAGAGCTGATTAGCAGTGTTTGCCTAAATATTACATGTCTAAGAGGTTACCTTTCTGGAGTCTATGCAACTCATTGCCTGACATTATGCTTAGAGAAATGACAAGTTATCATTTAATTAATTTTTTTACTTTAAAGATCAAGCAGAAAAGAAGAGAAAATAGGGCCTTAGTTTAGAGGTTTCAGGAAACTATCAACCCAACTTAAAGTATATTGTAAACAAGAAAGGAAGTGTGTGTGTGTGTGTGTGTGTGTGTGTGTGTGTGTGTGTGTGTGTGTGTTTATGTATATTCACATGTGTGTAGGAGCAAAACACATGTGCATGCGCCCATGGAGACTAGAAGTCAATGTTGAGTGTCTTACTCAATTTCTTTCCATCTAATTTTTTCAAACAGTGTTATTCATTGATCTGTAGCTCACCAGTTCATCTAGACTAGCTGGCCAGACAACCCCAAGAACTCTCTTGTTTCGATGTCCCCAGTGCTAGGATTAAAGATGTGCTCTACCACACCCAGGTTTTTATATGCATACTAGGAATTAAAACTAAGTCCTCATGTTTGTGAAGTAAGCATTTTATAAACTGAGGTGTTTTCTCAGGCCAGAACATGGCTTTAACAAATATTTCTAAACTGCATGTGCTACTACAGGCCCGTAATTACATCACTGGGGACACTGAGGCAGAAGAATGTCCAGGTCAATACCTATCTGGGTAGGATAGCACGACACTGTCTAAAATTAGTTAAACCAAAATTATAAATATTGCATAACTAGTATCTATTGGAAGATCAAAGACTAGTTCAGACTCCAGGTGACAAATATCCAAACACTAATTATAGAATTAAAGATGTAGATTTCAGAAACATGAGAGTAGGAGTGACAGAGCCATCCATTTGTCTTGCTTCTCTCTTAAAGTATTGATTTTCCTCTTCTTTCTTCCCCACTGTAAACCTGTCTAGAGAAGAGCAGATACAAACAAATGGAGATATCCAGTAAAAGAAGGGGTGAATACAAAAATCCAGAGTGTTAAAACTCTCATTTTGGAACCATGAAGTGAAGTTCTCAGTAGCTTCATTCATGCCAAGCCTGGCTTGTTATCTTTGAAGGATGTCTAGCTGTTACCCTCCAATTCCTTCAGCTTAGAGAGAAAAATCCAGTGGTGAAATGGGCACCCCCCTTCCCTCACTTAATAAGAGAGCAGAGCAATAATATATAATCGAGTCATTTTTCAAAAGGTGAGAAACCTAAAAGAAATCTTCACTTTTCTAAATAGCCAAATTTTCCGATGTGTGCCTATTACGTACACCTTTTAAGATGATGAGAAAATAGCAAAACAAAGTCAGGTTATGAACATTTTCGCTTTTTTGCCTTCAACTGATTACTTGTTTTCCCATGTGCACAATAACCCCATTGTTTGCACTGAAGTGCAGTACATGACTCGTCATGTTAGGAAGTGGATGGATTGTTGTGCTGTCAACATAATTTTTTCCCACATACCTATTATATCTAAGAATTCGTTCCCAAGTTAGAAACTAAAGAAAATTCACATCACTTTTATTTGCTTTCATTACAGAGTCCTGGTAGCACTGAAACTAGGAATGTTTATTCATGGGAAATTATTATATCCCTTTTATTTGCCAAAGTGTTTGGGCCGTTGTCAAAGGTGGGTAAAAAGTATGATCTGCCAGACGCTGCAGATTATATTTGAGGGCATTTACAGTGGTCAATAAAAATGGAGAATATTGATTGTTTAAAAGTATGTGAAGAAATCAGAAATCTTTAGACCTGAAATGAAATATGTGTAACTCTTCCATGTCTTCCTCTTCCTTACAGAGCTTAGCTACACAGGGACAAAAGGAGCAATCTGAAAACAGCTATATTTTTTTTCTTTTTTTTCGGGGCTGGGGACCGAACTCAGGACCTTGTGCCTCCTAGGCAAGCGCTCTACCACTGAGCCAAATCCCCAACCCCAACCAGCTATATTTTTATCTACAATAATGTATTTTTAATATTTTAATCTTGAATGAACAAAAGGAAATCAGACAACTTAATTCCAAATTAGGGTCAATTAATGTCCATTTGGTAACATAGGACCTGAAGTAATGATTCTGTATTCTGTCAAGCATCGCACAGAGACATTCTTGTGTTCTGTTCATCGATCACCACATACAACAAATAACAGTAAGGGAATGTAAGAGTGTAATACCCAATCCAAGCCTTGGCCAAGACCATGCCCACATACCAAACACCTTGACACTCTCACATACTCAAGCTTACTGCTCATAGAACTCTTTCCCTGTGAACAAAGTAGCCTTCAACATAGACCCTTCATTTTTTTCTCCTTTCTGTAGCACCGTTTCTCTTTATTTTCTCTGAATTTTTAAGGAACAAGGCAACATAAAAATAAGACCTACCCATAGGTCTTTGGATTGCTTAGAATTCTAAAGCCAGATCAGATTTTTGTTAAGACTGCCACATACACGTATAAATATGTTTTCTTGAGCCCTTGCCAGTATCCATACATAAATAATGAGTAAGGATTCTTGGAGGGAAATAAAAACCTGTCAATCTGATTAGTTCTTCTCCTACGTGAGAGACAGGAATGCACAGAGGTGTTCTTCTCCACCTCATTCTCTCATTCCAGGCCAGCCAGGGCATGCTCTCCAAGCAGAGGCAGTGTTGTATCATTAGAAATGGAAACACACAGGTAGAGTTGGTTTTAAGCATCTCATTGGCCAATGTTAGTCTGAATGACTATAGTCAGAATCAAGAAACAAATAATCAGTTCCATTACCTTATATGTCAAAGGCTATAGAAACAGAGAAGGCAAACATTTAGGGTCATTTATTTGCTATTAATCAGTTTGCTGAAGGCCATTTTGCTCTATCTGGATAGAAATTATATGTAGGCAAGAAATTCATCAAATTGTGAACTGGGGTAGTTCTTGTTTCCTTGGCAGCTGCTAGTAGTAGCAGCCAATCTGTGAAGTTTTATAGTCTTCACGTAGGCCTTGGATATGAGGATCTTGGCTTTACCAGGCTTTTTGTCTCGGTGTAGGTCTTATGTAACGAGGCATTTGGCCTTTGGCCTTGGGCATCACCTCTTTGGTTTCTTATATTTTCAATCACCTCTCTGCTTTCTAATTGCCTTTGTTTTGCTCTTTTCTGCCCAAAGCTGTTCTGCTTCATCATCTGGTCAGTGGTACCCCAGGATCAATCACACACAGGTGTTTGCTGCAGGTTGGCAGGAAAATAGGATTTCTAGAAGTTGGGCAACTCATAACCTCTTAGCTGTTAAGGAGTGATCAATGACTGCTTGGAAATCCAGGATCAGAAGCCAAGTGGCATCTGACTCAGACAGTGCTGGGCAATATTTGACCCACATAGTGCCCACCATAACTTCACATGTCAAGTTTCACCTCAGAACTTTCACTTATTAATTGTCAAGCTTTCCTGTCCTTGGGATCCTTCTGTTGACTGCTAAGTCTCCTGTGCTAGAAGTAAGCAGTAAATGTCATCTTTGAGAGAAGGTTTCCTTTGACTAACTATTACACCAGGATAGGTAATATAAGAGAGTATTTCCTACCTGACTCCCTCATATAGTCTAAGAAGCCTGTGTGTATAAGCTGAAGCAGCCTTGGAACATTCAGCCATTATCTGAAGCAATCAGAGTCATTTGGTTTGTGTAATCACAACCATTTGGTTAAGTCAATCACTCACATCCCTTACCTTTAGCACCAATCACAAGCATTACATATTTTTTGGGAACCAATCATACCTGTGACCCCAGTCACAGTCATAGTAGTTCCATGATAATGAAAAGAATAATAATCCCCTTTCTAGCCAAGAAGACACGGGCATCCAGGCTTGTGATAAGGAAAAAAATCAGCTATAAATTGGTTCGAACAGTCCAGATTGGGACTGTGCCTGCTGGAGACAAGGCAATCAGCTAAACTTTTTACATAGTGTCTCAAGAAGTCCTTGGAGTGTTCAAGATGACTTCTGCTAACATAAGGGAGTCCACCTGTCTTTTTCATAGAACGTTGGCTCAGGGAAATTCAGGTAGTAAGAGACAGTCCAATCATTACCAAGTAAGGAGTCAGATTACTCCCTCCCTAGTGATTTCACTTATTTGTAGAAAAATGAGTATTATATTATAAACTTAACAGAGCATATTCTAAACAGAAACGATGACTTTAAGAGTACAGTAACACTGCAGCATTCCTGTCCAGAACAAGAGGAGTCACAGATGTACCCACAGTCACAGATAACACTGAAGATAACACAAGACCACAGGTCTCCAGACACGTAGCTTAATTCCTTTGCACAAGATCTGCAGCATATATTTGACTGAAGACTAATAAAATGGCTGATAAGTTAGTCAAAGGCCTATTTTGGGATTGCAAAATATAACCTGTATTCTATAAAACAGGGTCCAAGAATACTATATAAAATATATTTGGACAGCTTTGAACCTAACATGAAAAACTTGATTTTCTTCTGATGTTTTAAGAGTTAAGATTTTATGGTATTAAAGAGTCTAATGCAGGCCAGGCAAGGTCAGGAAGGAGAGAGGCATAAACTGTGCTATCGAGGCAGTTAACATTGCCAGATTTAGCAAATAAAAACATAAGTTACCCAAGTATATCTGAATTTTAAAACCAAAGACTCAATTGTTAATGTAAATATGCCCTGTGCCTTTGGGGGAATGCATTTATACAATGTGTCATGATGTGTCAAAATTGAAGTGCATCCTTTATCTAGTCTGGCAACCCTGAATCTGCAAGGATATTTAAGATGCTCCCAAGTTATTACTAAAAATGACCTGTGTAAATACATGTAAAAAATAATAATAATAACAAGAATTCATCAAATGGTGGGTTCCAGGGAATGACTATATTAAGAAAAAAGTTATCAGTTCTGATATGAATAGTAAGTATATCCATACCTTAAAAAAACTTTTCCACAGAATTTTGTAAAAATAAAAATACAGTAGGATTTTTCTTGTTATGCGTATAAGGCAATTAATGACATCAGTTATTAGGATTTGAATTTGTAAATGTCAATGGAGTAACTCCAATTCTGCAACTTTTGTGAGCATCCATACAATTGGAAAGTGAACATGGGATTAAAACTCAGTTTCTCACAGCTCTCTAGGAAGAGCTGCTCTATATTCTATGTGTGACAGAAACATACAGATTTGGGGTTCCAATCATTTCTTCTCAACTCTTTTAGAATGTCCTACTGGCAAGAAAATGATAACTGAGTGAATTCAGTTTGGTGGACTTTTTAGGATCTCTAACCAAGAAGTTGAGGACTACTATATCTGAGTGTGGTATTAAAAGGCAAAATGAATGAATGAATGAATGAATGTATAGATGGGTGGATAGATGGATGGATGGGTGCACTAATTGTGAGTATAATTCAAAACTATATAAAAGCAACTAATAAGTAAAATAGATATGAACAATTTTTTGTAGGTTGAATTGTAGACAAGGTGAAGAGTTAATGTTTGGATGGTTCTGTCGGCAGCTCTCAGTAAGAATGAAGTTTAAAAAAAAAAAAAAAGAAAAGCATTAGCAACAAAAACATTTCCTCTTAAATCTGGCCAAGCTATTTGTTAAAGATGGTTCACATTAAACGTTTGTTAATTCAATTTGTAAAAGTCAAAGCGCGATGGCCACTGCCTGCTGCACACAAAGAGGGCTGTATGTGCATAGGCGGGCACTCGGCCAGCGTGCAGTGGCATATACACTGGTATCTTGTATATAAACATTGTTCGAGTCTCTAATAATCAAAAAATTTTAAAACTCTTTATGGTTCTAATATCCTTACAATGCAAAACAAATATTGAATTTCCTGTGTTAAGTTCCTGTGTTCAGGCTATGGGCCTCCTTGTTGGCAACCAGCTGGATACCAGTGGGTTTTTTTTTTTTTTTTTTTTTTTTACCATTTTCTTTAGGTCAAAGTTTCTACTTGCACTAGGAACAGAGAAGAAGTTGCCTGTGAAGGAGGAGAAAATCCATGTTACAATTTCTCTTTTAAATGAGTAGCATGCTGCATTTCATGTAGTTTCTCTCTTAGATGCTTATTTCTAATTTGATAATGCATATGTACAAGTGAAACAAATATGTCTCATGAATATTTTAGAAATTACTTTTCATTCACAACATAATGTTATGAAAAAATAGTAATAAATCAAAATAATGTTAAGATATTCAGGGTCAGTCATATATATTAATATGCAATATAGGAAAACTCACTAAAAAGAAGAGAAAAAAATCATCATTTATTTTCATGGTTTCTGTTTATTCATGAAATTCTATCATACAATCTTGCTACCATTGCTTGCTCATAAATCTTCAGGCCAAGGATAGAAATTTATGTTAACCTTCTCTCACACATGCCCATCAGAGAGTCTTTCTGTGTATCTTCCAGAAGTTCTGCACTAGGATGTGGAAAGTGGACAATAATGGGTATTTACAAAGCTTTCATCAAATGACAGTCCACAGATCAGGCATACATAATGGCTTTTCCATAGTTTTAACCATTTGGAAAAAGAAGAAGAAAACCTTCTACTGAACAATGGTCAGTAGTTAGTGTATGTCATTAGTGATGGCAGTGAAGCTGGTCCAGATAAAGGGCTACTCTTCCTTTTCTTCAAGAATCATTTAACAAGCATTTATTGTATGATTATGCTTATAGCAATTTTTGTTGAATATGTATGTATGTATGTGTGTGTGTGTGTGTGTGAGAGAGAGAGAGAGAGAGAGGCAGACAGATAAAGACAGACAGTCACACAGAGACAGACACAGAGACAGAGACAGACTGTAGACTATATTGTCAGTTTAAATTAAATAGCTCCCACTGTAATGTCACTCTAAAATGGCACACAACTTGGCATTTATTCAACAAAGTAAGGGGACAATTAAGAGATTAAAAATCAAAGTAGATGTCTGATATGATATGATAGAAAGATCAGGTTAATGGACTGTTTGCTGCTGCTGGTGGTTCCACTGTGTTATTTTCTATTGTTAACTGGGTTGCCATAATAGTCTATGTCACTTACTTTTCAGTCCAGCACGTCACTTAGGCATGGGAAGAATGTGTTTTGTTGATGAAAAACTTATCTGTATGTTCTCATATGGACTTCATTCCTATTAAACCAATGCTTTATTTATCCAACAATCTGGAATTTAAAAAAAAAAATTCCTTTGCACTAAACACATCCTTGTCTCTCATGTTAAGACCAACCCAAATATCTTAGAACAAAAGAGAAGCATTCAGTCAGCACTTGGCAAACTCTGACATGTTGTTTTCTTAAAACAAGCAAGTTTTCCTTTGCTTTCTTATGCCTTCCTTTCAGTTAGCTGTATTTGAACAAGTACTTTTCCATTTGAACACACAGCCCAGCCACAAGCTGTGATAAACTTCATACCTCTTTTATAGCTTCCAGTGATCAAAAGATGAGGACCAGATTTCAGGGCAAGCCATTGTAGATTTGGTCATCTCAAGACCAACTTTTAAAACCAAATTTGCTTCTTCCTTGAT
Organism: Rattus rattus; assembly: GCF_011064425.1. Lineage (NCBI taxonomy): Eukaryota > Metazoa > Chordata > Mammalia > Rodentia > Muridae > Rattus > Rattus rattus. Next base: position 117,162,208 of record NC_046158.1, on the reverse strand, counting down.
TCACATTGGGCAAGCTGTTAGGTGTCTTTAGCCTCAGTTTTCAATCTTTAAGGTAAAGGCAGTTTGGACTTTAGATTAGCCTGAGGAAGGTGGAAACACCAAATATGCACGGCAAGAAAATGACTATATCAAGATGCCAGAATACTTATATAAGGTGTCTCAAAGACCATGAAGTGGGTAGAGTTTCACGAGAGTCTCAAGAAGATGAATTCTCCAACAGAGTTAATCAAACACAATAATGTTGGAGTGTACTTCTAATTAAAAACAATTCTAAGAGGGCAACAATGGTCAAAAGAATTTACATCAATGATGAAAAGTAGCAATGTATAATCTATTAATTTCAATAATATAAGGATTTTTGTTTTAAATGACGTACATAAGAAAATTAATCTGAAAACTGAAATTAAATGTATATAGAAAATGTAGAAATCTTAGTATATGTACTAAACAACTAGACTAATAGAAGTCACTATAATTCAACATTAAATTTTGCTCTAATCTTAAAAATCGTGTTACAATTTTAATAGGAAAATAATGTAATTTTATTATAAAATATCTCAATATAAAAATTCTGTAAAAATATTTTTGTTTCTGTAAAAAGTTATAAAGGGAATTTACTCTTTATTTTGAAGATCATAATCAAGATATAATTATATGTTTCTCAAACCATAGAATAAATATCCCCAGGAGAATGAGAATAAGCCAACATGTACATAAGCCATGAATGACTTAGAAAATCAAGGTAACAATTTCTGGAAATTTATACATAAGTTTACATGTTTATAGTGATGCCAACACATGTCTTATGAAATATTAAATGTTTGTTTACCCTTATCTAAACCATGCTAAGAAATATTCTATTCTGATAAGCCTAAACCGGGAGTTACAGGAGCAAAATTATACTTCTCTGCCAATAAGGTGCTGCAGAGTGTTTTCTGTTCTGACTAACGACAATATTTTCAATAACATTGAAAGCGAAAATACTGACTTTCCCACACAACCATATATGTCCTTCATTCAAGACTGGAATAGAATACTAAAATAGGACTTAAAAACACATATTTATAAAGCCAAGTTGTTGGCTATTACATTACACTAAAACAAAATTCATTCTCAGATAGGGACCTCAGAACTCCTGCCTTGGTAAGTCCTGAGAATGCTTATGAAAATAAAGACCCTTGCCTACCAGCCAAAAAGTGATCACTTCTGAAATGGAGTCTTCATGAAAACTCATTAAAGAATTGTGACATAGACATGTCAGCATAGTGAATGTGGCAAATAATTTAGGATGGGTGGGGAGTCTGTATTACTATACAGCATCCCTAAAAAGAGTAATTATATTAATTCTTTGAGAATTTCACACAATGTATTTAGATCATATTCATGTGCAGTCTTTCTATACATGCCACTTTAAAAAGAAGCCTTTTCAAATGTCATCAGCAAACCACTGAACTGAGAACGGGACCCCCGTTGAAGGAATCAGAGAAAGAACTGGAAGAGTTTGAAGGGGCTCGAGACCCCATATGAACAACAATGCCAAGCAACCAGAGCTTCCAGGGACTAAGCCACTCCCCAAAGACTATACATGGACTGACCCTGGGCTCCAACCTCGTAGGTAGCAATGAATAGCCTAGTAAGAGCACCAGTGGAAGGGGAAGCCCTTGGTCCTGCCAAGACTGAACCCCCAGTGAACGTGATTGTTGGGGGAGGGCGGTAATGGGGGGAGGATAGGAGGGGAACACCCATATAGAAGGGGAGGGGGAAGGGTTAGGGGGATGTTGGCCTGGAAACCAGGAAAGGGAATAACAATCGAAATGTAAATAAGAAATATCCAAGTTAATAAAGATGGAAAAAAAATGAAACATTACAAAAAGGAAAAAAAGAAGCCTTTTAATAGAAGCCCATTTGTGGCTAAAGCACTAAGAAAGTTTAGGTCCGACTGATGTTCTTAGTATGTCTGGGAAGCAGAAGCACATGGTAGAGCTACTGTTCTAACAGGAGTGTTGAGCATTTCACTTAGAATCTTGGTCATTTGGACAATATGCAACATTTTCAGTTACCAGAATTACATAAATAAAGAGGGTCAAACATGTCCCCAAAATATTTCTTGTATTTGCTTAAATATGTGAATAGATTTCTGTCAGGACACAACACATTGTCCTGTTTTCTCACGAGAAATCAAATTTCCCAGGCTGTTAAGGGACGGCATATTGTACGACTTTTTCATATTAAACCTGCCTCCATCGATACAAAGCCTCCCAGGATTGTCAACTTTTTCACAAGTGAATTTTGAATGGGAAGATAAAATGCAGATGTAGTTTTAAATTATGATTTTCTTAAACGTAAGGGCCCAGAGAATCTGTCTTAGCATCTTAGAAGACAAGTTTCTGCATCTCCTGTTCTGAAATATTCAGTGATCGAGATTGACCAGAATCTTCAATCTCCTGAGAGCACAACACAAAGACAAAAAATAGCATCAAGTCCAGTCTCAAACTCCTGAAGAGGAGTCTGCGTGCAGTTTAACAAATCCCCCAGGGGATTCATGTACATGGTAACATCCTACAAGCAATACTGTAGAAAACATTTTGAAAACCAGAGCCAAGGACAGTGACAGGAATAACTTTAACCTGGAAAATTCTGAGCATCAGTTTTACAGTTCAATCACCTTGGCCCATGAAAGACTTCAGTGCCCCTCCCCCCAACATCTGCTCTGGGCCAGGCATTTTTCTCAAGGAAAACTCACATCTGAAGACAGTGTATAAAACAGTACATTTTTGTAAACGAAAGAAGCATAGATCAGTGCTATATTTTGTAGCATTTTTTACCTATGAACAAATTTTATTTATACTAAATCTGTCCCACAGAATCAGAACTTTGTCTTCCATTTTAATTGACTCCCCCGCAGAAAGCCAGCCTGTTTCCCAGCTCCACCAGGGAATGCATCATCCCATCTTAGCTGACAAAGAATCAGAGACTTCAAATTACTATTCCCAAGCCACTCAGAGTCCCGGGCACAGATTCTGAATCAGGTGCGTGTGAACCACGAACGGAGCTTATGTTGTGAAGGGAAAGATGAATCCCAAGCCTTTAAGAGCGAAATCCTCAAGTTAATAAAAGCCATGCACAGCCTCAAGTCCATGTAAGGTAGGGATCAGCCCGCAGGAACAAGGTTCCCATCGGAACCTTCCCAGCATCCAGTCATGACTCATGCCCAGAGCCATCTTGTCCCTGCAAGAAAAGCATAAATCATCACCCATTCTGAAAAATGATGCCAAAAGTGCATTTTATTCAAATGCATTCCTTAAAATAATTGCTGAGAAAAGAATACAAATGTATTCGACTGACAGCCGACTCTCCCGCCTGTCCATCTGGAGGGAAAATATGTCATGCAGTAACTAAGTGGATTCTAGAGATGGTGGGAATTCCTCTGTGTACTAAAGTCCAAGAATTATGGAGCCTGATTTATTTTTTTAAGAAAAAAAGTTTGGTCTTTTTGTTACATCCAGAAAGTAACTTTCTGCCTATTCTATTGTAAACCATTCTATAATTCCTTCTTTTTTATTTAATTTCCATTCCTTTTAACCAACAGCTCTGAAAATTGTATGTATTTATGCAGCAGGACTCCTACAAAAATCCTTTTCTTTTCACTCTCCTAAAATCTTTTATCAGCATGCAGAGTTCCGATATGTTTCATAGTTTCATAATGCTGCTGTAGTCCTGACACACCTCGCTAGCTATCCTCTTTAGATGCACATTCATTGCGTCATATTACCTAAGTTTTCATATATTTATGGTTACCCAGAAGCAGCCTCTGAGGCAAGGATACAAAGGCGAGTGACTGTGTCCAAGTGACTCTGTGAAGTGCTGAGTATTTCTACTAGGGAAGAGCAGAAAACTCATGGGAATTCTTTTAGCAAGCAAGCCAATCCCTCTAACGTAAGATCTTAGATTTTATTCTATCTGCTGAGAGCCAAGCGTCTGCAGTATTCCAGTTATTAAATCTCTGACAGTCATTACCTGTGGGTAGTTCTGGGTATAATTTCTTATTGTGTGGCTTGACCTGTGCTTAGACTAAATGTGATACATACATACATACACACGGGCGTGCACATGCACACACACACACACACACACACACACACACACACACACACACACCAAAACTACAAAATCCTTTTTAGGTACAGTTGCTCATAACGATTAGTCTTTGGGATATGAACTTAGCAGTCAAAGGGATAAAACAAGAGGTCCATAGTATCTTCTCCATCTCTATTTCAATTCACCAATTCAGACCCCAAAGGAGCTCCTACTGGGCACTGATACGGCCAACATTTACTCTTCTCCAGAAATTGCCTTACTTTGATTTTTGACGGCTATGAGCCATGACTTGCCTCCTACATGAAGTCTTCTCTCACAGACTTTGATGGCAGTAAATCCTTTGGGCCTACTCCTTTTTCTGCTTGCCACTCCTTATCATTGTGCTGGTGCATCTTTCTGAAGCCAACCTCAGAAAGTTTGAATCCTCCATTGTACAGAGCCCTTGCTAGATGAGCTCATCTGTTGTTACAGCTCAAGTTACTTTCTAACTATATCAAACCATGTACAAACTTGCGTCTCCAATGGCCCAGAACTCTTAACAAGTGAGGTTGATGGCTCATGTGACACCAGTTATCACACAATAGAGCTAAATATGAATTTATTCTCATAGAATTAAAAGTGACTTAATGTTTCATATCTCTATTAAAAATATCACATTCCATTCAGACACACTAAAAAGCTGTAGTCAACCTTGACATCATATCCTTATCTCCCAGCTCCTTACTCACTATCTTAATTGAATTTTATCAATTGTGTCCCAACAATAGACCATTTTTTAAGCCGAGATTCCTTTCCATTGTCCCCATTTTCCCAAATGATCTCCTTATATGAGTTTTCTCCATTATTTACAATGAACTCTAAGGATATCACCTCCTGCAATACTCGTCTCTTCTTGGCTTCTGAGTCATCAACACAACTCTCTGACTGACTTTCTCAGCTCTGCCTGTGCTTCGCTCTTACTGGTTCTGGAAAGTGTCATAATCCTTCAGCCTTAGGATCTTAATATCTTCTATCTATTTTACATCAACGCTACCTCTTCCTAGCACATGCCTCGCTTTATTATTGTCTCATCTTTTAGAAGGAAGCTTAGTGTAATTTTCTCAAGGAAGATTTCCATGATGGTTTTTGTCCCTCAAACTGAAGAATAAACTCTCTTGCTTCCTATTTAAGACATCAACTCACACTCTTAGCTTCTACTGTAGTTAATTGTTTGGATAATTAGTTATCTGCTTCAGTGTAAGCTCCCTGAGAACAGGCACTATGTCAATTTCATTCCCTTCTAAATACTCAGCAATTCCTGGCACCTGGTAAGATTCCTTCCTGTATTGTGCAAATGCAACAATTCCCAACATGTAAGATGACAATAGTTACTCAATAGTTGTTTCTAAGCTCATTCACAATTCCAAAGTCTTGTGTTTAGATTAGGTTATATGTCTTCCTTCTTTCATATTCTACCCCTTTTCCAGAATATAGGAAGTGTACAGCATCATCCTAATAAGAAAATAATTTGTATTAATTTGTTAGTTTGCTTCAACAAAAGGTAACAGATTTGAGTAGCTTAAGCAACAGAAATTGTGTCATAATTTAGGGACCTGAAATCAAGGTACTTGTAAGACTCATTGCTTCTAAGTGACAGGAAAGAAAGACATGTTACTCTTAGGAGAGTAAAGAAGGCTTGCCTTCTTTATTTTCACATGGCAATCTCCTTAAATGTGTCTCTGTGTTTGAAACTTTCTTTTTATTAGATCAATCCTATTGGATTAGGGCCTGTATTAATGATCTCCTCTCATTAAACATATCTGCAATGACCTAATTACGAAGTAAGTTACTGAGGGTAAAGTATTTTAACATAGGAATTTGGGAAACATAGTTCAATCATAAGAGTAGCCAATGATTTTTTTAAGTAGGTAGAAGACATAAATTAGCCTTTGACTATGGATAAAGTGTGTTGGCTCAAAGCTGGAGAAAATACTGAAAGAATAAAGAATGAAGAAAAAGAAACCTATTGGCTCGTTGGAGGGTCAGGGCAATACCAATGAATGCAGTAGCTCACATGCGTTGTCAAGAATCAAAACCTGGCTCTGCTGATTCTCCAGCCGCAGTTCGCTCCATGGGGTGGGGGATGTCACTTTTGTCTCATTGATACCATGGTGCATGTTAGAGTCAAGTAATACTGTAGGAAAAACCCAAAATCTGATTAGCTATTGTCTAATTTAGAAACATGTGTCCTCCCCATTCCCTGTATCTTATCATAATATTCAGAGTAGAGAGCAAGAAGGAGAGAGAAATATCTAAGTGTTGAGAGAAATTCATCTTCAAAGGGAACTACTATACAACTTTCTTTCTAAGAATATGTTTATACATAAAAATTAACATAGATATTATTCTGTATTTACTTCTTGCTACGGTATAGGCATCTTATAGAGAAGTCAAGTTGAAAAGGAAATTTGCCATCTCTATAAAAGTGAGGAGTATGCATTGCTGGGGCCATCAAGAGCCATCACATTTAGCTTATGATCTCCTCTATGTCTTTTCTACTTCAATCCATCTTTTTCCTGTTAATTGTATGCCCACCCAGTTCTCATCACTCCAGACCATGTAACTCTGGGCTTCATCCCAAGAGGAAAGTTATCCAACTTATTTTTTTCCCTCCCTCCCAGCCCTTGGCAAGTCTGTTGGGTGACCCACTCAGACACCTCAGAGGGCGGCACCTCCCACCCCCTCAAGCCACAAGCAACAAAGCCTTAGTCATTTCGTGCTCTTGGCTTTGTCATCATTTTGATTTCTTGAACATTGCTTTAGCATTAACTCATTTCATTTATGTAAGAACAAGGCAGAGATGGTTAAGGGTGTCTCTTGTTCAGGAATAACAACAATATAAAAACTAGCGTTGCAACTAACCAATGTCTAGAAGACAATGACCACGTTGCCAACGTAATTCTGAATCAAAGTATTATTTGATGAGTTATCAAACTTATCTTTTCTGTGCATACATGTATGTACTAAGCCAAATCAAACCATTCTTTAACCTAACATTTTGATAATTTTAAGGCTCAACTATCACCTATCATCTAGAAAAAAGAAGATACACTATTTACAAATGAAAAGGGCATACCAGAAATAACTGGGATGAAGAACAATAATTAATCACAATATTAAGTGTTAATTACCCACACAACCACCTTTGCTTTCCACAAGATAAAAAATGTATCCTTCTAAACTTGTACAAATAAATATTAATGAGATTCACATGATATATTTTTCATTTTAATCTATTTATTTTTGAGGTTACGTTTTAGTGATGGCATTTTTCTCTTTCTTTCCCTTCCTCCAAACTCTCCCACATACCTTGTCTGTCCCTTCATCAAATTCATGGCCTTTTAAAAAATTAATTGCCAATGTATGCATATGTGTTCTCAAATATAATCGGTTTCCTCCATATAATGTTATGTGTGTGCATTTTTTTAAGTTTGACCATTTTGTACTGGGAAACAAATTGGAATGTTCTTCCCTGCAGTAGATCTCTTTTCCTGTTCTCAAATTTCCTCGAAAGCCTATAACACCTTGGAGAGAGTTGAGGCCTTGTGGGCTTTTCCCCATCCAGTTTTTAATGTTCACTGCTGTCCTCCATGCTCATCTCACCTTTGGGCAGTCAAGTTGGTGAGATGTTATGGTTGTAATTTCCGGAATTACCAGGATACACAGTATCACAGCAAACTCCCTGATTCCCTAGTCCCTGGCTCTTAAAACTTTTTATACCCCTTCTTCCACAGTATTCTCCAATCCTTATATGTGGGAATGGTTTGTAGATTATCCACTGGGAAAAGGCTCCACAACTCAGTGTTTTGATTGGCTGCGGATTTCTATAATGGTCTCCATCTGTTTCAAAGGAAAGTTTCCTTGATAAGGGGTAAAAACTATACTTATTTGTGGGTGTAAGTATAAGAGTTTACATTTTTAAAGATTGTTGTTAGGAATTATGCTGGTTTAGTAAATTACTGGTTATAGATTCTCCTCCAATAACCATGATTTCACCAGCAATAAGTAGTTAGCCAGGTTTCCAGCACCATGGTTTTCTCCCTCTTGTTGAGTACATCTTAAGCCTAATTAGAGGCTGTTGGTTACCACCAAGGCACATGTCCTGCTACTGAACCCTAACAGTTATTGTATCATGTTGGTCATTGATGTGGTTCGCAGGTGTCATAGCTAGGGAAGACTGTCTCCTCCTTCTTAAGAACCTTGAATGATCGCTTCTGGTTCCATGAAAGATAATCTTCAGCAAAGGGAACCCTGTGGTGTTAATTCACAGAGTACATATTCCGATCTAAGTAGCAGCATAAAGAATGGGATAGCTACATCATAGGTATGCTAAAGAGAAAATAAGTATAATGGTACAATTCCATCAGAGTTGGGAAAGATGATTCTGCCATACAAAGGAACAGAAAAGAACACTTCCTTCTCCAGAGAACGTTCATTGGATCAATGGAGTATATTTGCCTAGTAAGACATAGTCTCACTCTACTCCAAGGCAGATGACTGTGAAGGACTGGTTGATAGAGTATGGAGAAGCATCCATCTCAGGGTAAGAATAACTCTGGAGTGTAACTCACTCTCTAGATCTCTTCATGGGATTGAGCAAAATTATTTCCACAGAAAGGGAGCATCCTAGCCACACCCTGCTCCCTCTATTTGCTTCACTCTTATGTTTCTTGAGATCTCAATCCCAATAAATCTCATTCACATGAATCTCTTTCTCAGGCCCGACTCCTAGGGCCAAGTACTATATGTTTTAGAAACACACACACACAAACACACACAGTATATATCATTAATGGAGAGAACTACCCCATTTGGGAAAGCCATAAAATTATAAGTAGCAGAGAGTTGAATTAAACCTATGGTTTTTATTTAAATTACTTTTACCTGTAGAATACTATCCAAAACTACTTCCTTACCTTGGAAATGGTTCCATAAATTTTATATTTTTCCGATCAGTCCTTGACAGTAATCTGCCTGGAGTAGGGTAAAAATATGAACTAATGGGCAAATTTCTCCCATTGGGTCAAAGAAAGTTGGTCATTTGCATAATACCTTCAACACATGTCACTGATCATGATAATAAATCAGTTATAAAGAGGATTTGCTACAGTGTGTTCTTAACATAAAGTGCAGTTTTCTATTGAGATTAAATAAATAGAGGGAAACAATAAGAGGAAGGAGAAACAGGAAGAAGAATTAGGAGGGAGTATGAAAGAATCCTAATGGGGCAGGGGGAGTCAGAACAAAAAGGTCACAGTAGATTTTGGTTTTAGTAGGATTTAGCCTTCTAGGTGACCTCTAGTTCTGCACACTGGCTGGTCATTTTTCCTTTCTAATTTTTTTCAGTATGGAACAGTTGGAAATGTTTTAATCATGGGCTGAGCCTCATTGCTGGAGTTGGCTGAAAAATTACTTTTCTCCTAAGACCTCTGAGCAGTTTCCAGGGAGGGCTTGTAAACTAAGTTATCTCTGGTGATGACCACATCTGTGTGCACATCTGTGGTGCAGAAACAAGCCATGTAATAAAGCGTATCTTGTGCTCCATGACTTTCTGCCATGTGGGCTGGCCTTTCCCACCACATTCAACACACCCTTCTGTTATAAAAAAGAATTTGAATATAGAGGAGCAACACCCCACCCACAGGGCGAGAAGGAATCTTTTCTGTTTTTCATTTTGTGTTCACACAAGGCAAACATCACAGAATTCATTTAATATTTCTGAAAGGAGCCCTCCCTTAAGAGATACAGCTGTCTACTGTGCGCCAGGCCTGACTGAATGTTTGTATCATTCAAGTGGATTCCTCTAGGAAACACTGGACCAGGCCTCTTACTACCCACTTCACAGGTGGGAAACTGAATTAATAGGGTAATACAATATTCCAAAAGCAGAGACTCAGGTTCAAAGTTATGTCCAAAGGACTTCTAAGTCCAGGTCTGCTTTAGTGGTGAGACACTTAGCTTCTCGAATTCTTAACCCCATCTAAGAAAACACACTGATTCTCAAAGAAATGGTTTACACAGAAGACCATTGCCCTTGAAGGAGCCCTCTGTTCCTCCCATCCAAATTTGAAAGTATGGGGTGTTTAGTGGGTCTTAGAGAACATTCCAAACAATGAGGTAGAGGAGACTCTTTAATCTCAAAGAATTTTATACATTGAGCAAAAGAAAGAAGAAAGGAAGGAAGGAAGGAAGGAAGGAAGGAAGGAAGGAGGGAGGGAGGGAGGGAGGGAGGGAGGAAGGAAGGAAGGAAAGAAGGAAGGAAGGAAGGAAGGAAGGAAGCATGAAAACTGACTGATCTCAGAGTGTCCAAGGGGAACTATAGGTAAAAGAGAGTTGCTTATTCCTGAAGTGGAAATGAGTGTGGAATTTGGATCCCAAAGCTGTGTTTGGTCTCCGTAGTCATCTGATATCTACAAGCATCTATCCACAATGACCTTTGACTTTACTATTTAGCAAATATGAGAGGATGTCTTTAAAGAATTTGAAAAAAAAAATCCCTTTTTATATGAGAGCAGAAAGCACATCAGTCAGCCAACTAAATATGAATCTATTTTGAGCTTATCTGAAAATACTTAACCACCAACATTGTAGCCCACGTAGACTAGTGGATATATCAAACAGATGATAGTCGATTGTACGAGGCTGCAAACATTGGCCAAGAAATTTGATGGCCGTCTACACCTAGAATGTTGGCTAATTCTTTTATGTTAGTTTTTGGACTAAAAGATTTTTATTATCTGACAAAAATTTTCTTTTAAATAACACAAGTTTTCATCTCCTAGAACAAAGTGAGATACATGATTCATGGGCCAAAATTCCCTCGAAAATATGTTAATGGAAATAAAAAGCAGTGAGCAAAATTGTTTCAAGATATTTAAAACTAGTATTGTCACTCTTGCAAAACTGAGAGATAGTCACATTGCCTGTGTTGGCTTAAAAGCTTCTACTCTTGGCAACTACTAATGCCAGTAGACTGGATAGTGAACATGTGTCCCCTTCTGCGTTCTAGTAGCAGAAGACTTATTTGCTGCTGGCATGTGAATATGCCATGCCTGTTATTCAAAAAACAAAAACAAACAAGCAAAAACAAAAAAACGAAACTAAACAAAAAAACAAAAAAAACTAAACTAAAAACTTAAAAAACAGAAAGAAGGAAAGAAATAAAAAGAAAGAAAGAAAGAAAGAAAGGAAGAAAGAAAGAAAGAAAGAAAGAAAGAAAGAAAGAAAGAAAGAAAGAAAGAAAGAAAGAAGGAAAGAAAGAAAGAAAGAAAAGAGAAAATTGCAACATCTCTTAGTCCTTCCCTTCCTGGCTCTCCACTACTTAAAATTTTTTGAAAATTTTAAGTAGTGGAGAAGAACTCCTATTTATTTAATATCTGAAACCTCTCTCCATCTGTCAGAATGATGGACAACACTGGAAGTGTTAATAGATACTTGTGAACTCGAGCTTAATCTGATGACTAACATCCATGACCTGTCACCAATGCCACTATAAAAACATACGTAAGTTTGGGGACAATAGACTGCATCTTCAGAAAAATATCTAAGAAGGTTTTCCTTGGCTTTTTCCTGAGACTGTCTCAACACTGCAAATATACCACTAGGCTTCCAAGGACATAGTGGGGTTGAAGCTTTAACAACTTTTGCCAACAAAATACTACTTTCTCTGTTTTGCTGAGAGGGGGTTAAGACATAAAAGTGCTAGTAGTTTAAACGGTGATGAAAAGGTAGTGTGCTGACATAACTACGATTTAACTCAACTTGTGTAACTTTATATCTTAGAATTTATAAACGAGCATTTTTAAGGCATTTTTTTCAACTCTAATCTTTTCTTTTTTATTATTGCATTTTAATTTACATGTCAAATGTTATCCCCTTTGCTGATTTCCCCTCCAGAAACCCCTTATCTCATCCCCCTTTCTCCTGCTTCTATGACGGTGCAACCCCACTCACCCACTCCCTCCTGCCTCCTCATGCTGGCATTAGCCTACACTGGGGAATTAAGCCTTCACAGGACCAAGGGCCTCTCTTGCCATTGATGCCTGACAAGACCATCCTCTGCTACATATGTAACTGGAGTCATGAGGTGTTCTATGTGTACTCTTTGGTTGGTGGCTTAGTCCCTGGGAGCTCTGGGGTGTCGGTTTGGTTGATATTGTTGTTCTTCCTATGTGGTTGTAAACCCTTTCAGCCCCTTCAGTCCTTTCTCTAACTTCTCATTTGGGAACCCCATGCTATGTCCAATGGTTGGCTGTGACCATTCGCCTCTGTATTATTTGTCAGGCTCTGTCAGAGCCTCTCAGGAGACAGCTATATCAGACTTCTGTCATCAAGCATTTCTAGGCATAGGCAATATTGTCTGAGTTTGATGTCTATATATGGGATGGATCCCCAGATGGGGCAGTCTCTGGATGACCTTTCCTTCAGTCTCTGCTCCACACTTTGTCTCCATATTTCCTCCAAAGATTATTTTGTTCCCCCTAAGAAGGAATGAAGAATCCCCACTTTGGTCTTCCTTCTTCTTGAGCTTCATGTGGTATGTGAGTTGTATCATGGGTATTCTGAGCTTTGGAGCTAATAACCACTTATCAGTGAGTGCATAGCATGTGTGTTCTTTTGTGACTGGGTTAGCTCACTCAGGATGATATTTTCTAGTTCCATTCATTTGCCGAAGAAGTCATCGTTTTTAATAGCTGAGTAGTACTCCATTATGTAAATGTAGAATATTTTCTGTATCCATTCCTCTGTTGAAGGACACCTGGGCAACTTCAACAAAGTGACTGGATATAAAATTAACTAAAAAAAATCTGTAGCCTTCCTCTACTCAAAGGATAAACAGGCTGAGAAAGAAATTGGGGAAATAACACCCTTCACAATAGTCACAAATATTATACAATTTTCAAGATATTTTATACAACTTATGTGAGATGACAGGAAATAAAACATCTTCTCATTGAATGACAGAATCTGTTCACTACAGGAAAGAGTTACAGTGTTTTCTGTCACAGGGCACTTTAAGATTCTAGGCAAATCACACTGAATCAGTATTCAAAGGAGAGTTTAAAGCTCCTTCTTTCCAACACATTCAGGAGTACTAGCAGGAACCACATTCAACAAAGAAGATGAATAGTTTGAAGATGCTTGCATCTTTTTGAAACTATATGCTTGTATATAGCCTGACATTACTCAGTAATTCAAAGGAATAAAATTACAACTCATTTCAGAAGTGACAACCAATACCTTTAGACAATACTGCAAAAGCCAATATGTCATTGGGAATGACTTATTTTTTTTTTGTCAAGATGTCATTTGTATCAGTTGAGGAAGAGAAGGTAGGTAAGTTTCCTACTGTGATCCTCATCGTTGCTTTTTCGGACTGGGCAAGCATTAGTAACATCCCATGGAAGAGTTTTCACAGTGTTAGGAGGACAAATATAATGATATTAGCTGTTGAACTTGAGGCATTGATACAAAGAGAGAAACTTAGCTCTATTGATAAGACCTAAGTATATTGTTTCTACAATGAAAGTTCCTAGTTTTCTTCATGAAAACTAGGCATAGAGGTATTACATATATAAAATTACAATAGATTGAGTGTGACTGTCACTTACCAATGTAATTACTTATTCATTTAATAGGATCAGTAGAATAATCTTTTGGGAAACACATAGGGATGTTCCTCTAGTCCTGTCACTTACTTTACCTTTTACTTCTGCATATTAGGCAAGAGACCAGGCCTCAATATAAAACATGGGATGCTGAAACTGCTATAAGGGAAGGGAGGAAATATGCTATAATATATAACCACAACTAAGCAGCTTATTAAGTGGATTCTGGTAGCTCAGGAAACAAAACAGATAATTGACAAATGTGCATTTATGAAACTAAAAAGTTTCTGCCTAGCAGAAGAACCATTCAATACATAAAAAGGTAATCTAAATAATAGAAAAAGTATTTTACAAGTATATATCCAAAAGATTAATATCTAGATTATGGAAGGGACAAAAACACCCTCAAATATAAAAATAAAACAGAAAATTAATACAAAAAAGGGCTACTGATATGAATAGTTCTAAAATGAAGAAATATAAATGGCCAATAAAAGTATTTTTAAAGTCCACACTGCCAAGAACTCAAATGACAAAAATGTGAACATGAACGTGGGGGTAGAGGAACCCCTAATTTCTGCTGATGGAGTGAAAAATGGTGTAGTTATTATGGAAATCAGTGTGAAGCTTCCCCAAAAGGTCAAACTAGAATTTTTGTATGTTCAAGCTATTCCACTTCCTGGGAATCACTCTATCTCACTCAAAGACATTTGCCTATTCATGTTTATTTGTGCTATATTCACAATAATTAAGAAATAGTCTCAGCATGAATGTTATTCAACAATGGAACATAAGGTTTATAGGAAAATGAATGTAACTTGAAAACATTATGTGGAGTGAGGTTTTGCAGGTACAAAAACAACTTGTATCAAATGGCTTCCTTCTTATGTGGCTTTTAATATTGTGCGTTCAGCTTAGAGTTTCTACGGAGTTTATAAATCTAGGAACCAGCCATTAGGAGGGTGAAGAGATCTCAGGTAATTTGAACATAGAAAGAATGGGCACTGTAGGAGGAAGTTTAAGTAGGGGGAAATAGGAGAGAAAAGGTGAAAAGGTTCTGGGAGGGTTAACCAACATGATGATGACAGGAGAAACCCCATGGCAACCACCAATCATGTAACAAGTTAAGTTGGGAGGGAGCTGCTTTATATGACTGGAAAAGTTTCTTCTTGAAACCATAGTTTATTAAACTAAAACTCTAGTTTAAGAGTATCCTCAAGACTATAAATAATGCAGAGTCTTGGCATTTTTCTTGGTAGCAGAACTAAATGATAAGAGCTACTGCTAAAGACACCACAAAACAGGGGTTGGGAATTTAGCTCAGTGGTAGAGCGCTTGCCTAGCAAGTGCAAGGCCCTGAGTTTGGTCCCCAGCTCCGAAAAAAAGAAGAAAAAAAAAGACACCACAAAACGTCATTGCATGATATAGAGAAATTATCTGGAACTGAATTGGAAGGCTCCTTCTCATTTGCCAGCATGCATTATGCTGGAAGCTGTGACACAGGCATCTGAAAGAGAAAAAAAGCATTAGTGGTTTTATCCAGCAATAAAAATCTTACAAATTATGCTACTAAGCTGCCGAGATGATAAGTCTACTTCTTCAGTGCAGTGTGACTTTGAGGGGAGTATCCAACTTCTCTATGATCACATTTGAGGTCCACTCCACAGGGAGGAAACCAAGACCTTGATAACGTTAACCAATTCAAAATCCTATAGTGGGACGAGTCACGGGCTCTTCAGGGAGACTTACTTCTGTTGTTTGATAAACTGAAATGATATTAACCTTCCTTCTAAATATATATTTATACCCATAGTCAATTACCAATCTCAGCCTTAATCAGAGAATCTTTTTGTCAACAATATGGACTGACCCTGGGCTCCAACCTCATAGGTAGCAATGAATATCCTAGTAAGAGCACCAGTGGAAGGGGAAGCCCTTGCTCCTGCCAAGACTGAACCCCCAGTGAACGTGATTGTTGGGGGGGAGGGTGGTAATGGGGGGAGGATGGGGAGGGGAACACCAATATAGAAGGGGAAGGGGAGGGGAAGGGGGATGTTGGCCCAGAAACCGGGAAAGGGAATAACAATCGAAATGTAAATAAGAAATACTCAAGTTAATAAAGATAACAAAATAAATAAAAATAAATAATAATGGCAGACAGTTATGGTTGTTCACAATTTTGAGAATAGCTGGTAGTGGAGTGTTCAGCTGTAAACAAAACATTTATGAGATATCTCTAAAGCTTATAGAACAACACGCAAGGGGTAATGGCAAGATTTTAACAACTGGAAATAATGGAGGAGAGCTAGAAAATGTCATTTTTTTTTTCTGGGCAATGCACAGCCACTGCAAAAATCAACCCACAACAACTGGATAACTGTACTGGCTGTGCCCAAATAAACCCACTGACATTCAGGTGAGGACGGAAGAAGGAGTTGTGGACCCTTACCCTTTACTGCTGATCTATGTTTTGTGACCAGGAAAAGTTGGAAAAGGGGAGCTGTCACTGGCTTAAGTTTTGTGCCCTGGTAACTTTATCAGACTCCAGTGGGTAGTACTTTCCAACATTCAAGCAGTTGGTCCTGTTTAAGTAGGTTCTCACAACTAAACCAAAAAAAAATTCATCAATATGGAAGATAGACTCGTAGGAAGGAGGCAGAGTCCAAAGAAGTAGGAAGTTAAAGAGCCTATGGAAAGAGTAACTAGGATGCTTTATATGCATATATAATATTGCCAAAGAACTAAAGTCATTTTTTTAAAAAAATGGAATTCACCCCTTTTTTTAAAAAAATCAAGAATTCTGAAAATGGTATCAAAGAACACCAAAATACAAAATGGTATTTCTTTATTAATAATAACCCATTCCTTCCTTTTCCTTCCTTCTTTCTATCATTGTCTCCTTTTCTGTCTTCATTTTCTTATTGTGGTTTCTATTTTTTCAAATCAGTTCACTTATTCAACCAGAAAAAATATCCATACTCATTGTCTCTCAGGTCCAACTTCCAATACAAAGATAATAAAAATCATACAGAAGTGGGAATCATTCCATTATCTCCAATAATTCCGCTGCGGCATCATTATGCTTTTCAAAGGTCCCGAAGTTATCTGTCAGAGGGACAACTGTATAAATTAGAATTCTTTGGCTGTCTGGATTAACGTGCTTTTGTCTCTTTGTCTTCCTTTTGAACATTTGATTTTGGACAACACAGAACTACACTGTCTTTACTTATCTCATATGTCAGCAAAGCAGTAGTGTTCCTTAGGTTCTTTCATCCTTCATGGACTTTTAGATTATGAAGAATTGTAAATGATGTTGCCAGTATAGAATTTCTTATATTTTTATTGTCACTTCAAATTTACCTTTTGCTGCTATTTGCTGATCCATTTTATAGATGACTTGTAAATGTTTGACAGTGACAGAGGTGGCACCAATTGAATTGTCCAGTTTACATTGAAGTCCAGACACTCCTAACAGAAGCTAATGGAGGTCATGAATAATTCATTACTTTGTAGATAAAAGAAATCAACCTTTAATGGCTGAGTCATTGCAACACCATAGGAAGAACAAGAGTATCAACCAACCAGACCCCACCAGAGCTCCCAGGGACAAAATCTTCAACCAATGAGGGACCCATGACAACAGCCACATGTGTAGCAGAGGATGGCATTGTCCAGCATCAATAGGAGGAAAAGCCCTTGGTCCTGTGAAGGTTTGTTTCCCCAATGTAGGGGAATGTCAGCATATTGAGGAGGGAGTGGGTCAGTGGGAGTGGGAGAATCCTCACAGAAGCAGGGGGACGGGGGTATGAGAAAGAAGGGAAA
Source organism: Rattus rattus (assembly GCF_011064425.1). Classification (NCBI taxonomy): domain Eukaryota; kingdom Metazoa; phylum Chordata; class Mammalia; order Rodentia; family Muridae; genus Rattus; species Rattus rattus. The sequence goes on along the minus strand of NC_046158.1, from coordinate 117,144,641 downwards.
GGGTATAACATTTGAGATATAGATGCATAAAATATCCACAAAAAAAGAAAATTAAAAAAGAAAAGAAATCAACCTTCAAATCCACTAATAATCATTGCTGGGCCCTGATCCATGTTCATTGTTCTGGAAAATGTTATGAAATACTACAAGCAAAGGATTTACTAGTTTTCCTAGAGTACTCCTTCTTGCAGGTTAAAGAATATTACCAAAAGTGTAATACACTTAATTTTTATATGCATATCCACTGAGCTAAGCCTTCAACATTGTTTTTCAATTCTAAAATAAGAACTTATACTAATACTCCTCAAATTGTTCTGACAATAGAAACCTAAGGTACATTTCCAAATTCCTTTTGTGAATTTTGTACTAACTTGATATTAAATAAGATATGCCCTATCTTTTGATGAACACGGACTGAAAAATTTTCAATAAAATACCTGCAAACACAATTCAAGAAGACATCAAAAATGTTATTTACCACGATCAATTTGACTATATCCAAGAAATGCAGAATATAAAATATCAATAAATGTAACTTATCTTATATTCAAGGACAGAAACTTCATGATTATGTCATTGTGAAAATTCCAAAGAATCTAGAAATATGGAAAACACATCCCAACATAGTAAGTAAAACATACAAGTCCATAGCCAACATCTTGCTACACATATTATACATATACACATACACATACATGTACATGAGAGAGGATATATATGTGTGTGTGTGTGTGTGTGTGTGTGTGTGTGTAAAACTAAGGAATGGAAAGACTAATACAATGCAAACTTTAAGAAACTGAAAAAAGAAATTAAATTAAATAAGATACAACAAAATGGAAAGATTCCCATGCTCATGGACTAGTAGAAATAATAGCCTGAAAATGGTCATCCAAAGCAATCTACAGATGCAATGAAATCCCCGTGAACTCTAAATCAATTCCTCATGAAACATGAACAAAGATCTTAAATTTTAAATGGAAACACAGGAGGTTTAGGACAGCCAAAAACAATGCTAATGAATAAAAGCATGCTAGAGGTATTACCATTCAGCGTTGAACTATACTTCAGAGCTACAGTAATAAAATAGCGCGATAATAGCATAACAGCCAGTATCCTTGAGGTAGAATTGAAGAGCCACATATAAGCGCCTAGAGCCACCTGATTTTCAACAAAGAGGCTCAAAACATATATTGGATAAAAAAGAACCTCTTCAACAAAAGACACTAGTCAAACTGGATAAGTGTGTAAAGAAGAAGGAAATGTGTCTATGTCTCATCCTGAACAAACCTCAACTCCAAAGGAGTTAGGCACTTTAACATAAGACCTAATGCTTAAAGATGATAAATAAAAATTGGAGAATACATTTAAACTCATTGACATGGGAAATAACTTTGTGAGCAGCACCCTGTTGCACAGACATTGGGATGAACAATTAACAAAAGAAACAAAACATTTTGGTACAGCATAGGATAACCCAGCTCACATGAGGAGGCAGCCAAAAGGATTGGATAAAGATTGAGTAGCTATACATTTGGCACAAGATCAATATCTGGAATACACGCAAAACTCAAGAATGTAAAATCCATAAACATCAAGAAAACAATCCCATTAGAAACGGGGCATGGAATTAAATAGAAATTTCTCAAAAGATGAAATACAAATGGCTTAGAAGTGCTTGGAAAAATTTTCAACATCCTTAGTCATCAAGGAAATGCAAATTAAAATTCCTCTGAGAGTTCAAGTTACATCTGTCAGAATGGCTAAATTTTGAGGCCCGTGTAAGAGAAACAGCAAATGGCTTTAGAACTCATGGAATGCGGCCCACCGGTTAGCACAACCACATTGGTCGTGCCTTGGAGAGGCAGTGCCTGAGGGCTTCATGCTTTTAGGGAGCATCAGTCTACTTGTTCTCCTTGCAGTCCTCATGTCCTTCCTAATCTATGTGCTTTGTGAAAACTGTTTAGGGGTCTCCAGCACCCCAATGAGCAGTATCATTGGTACTCACAATAATAGTACTTGATCTTTTTCATGCCTACCTCCTGGAGCAGATTAATGATTTATGCACCAACCTCGGAAAGGACTTAGAGATGTAGATTGTTAGTACTGATCATCAGCCTTACAAAGAGTTTGGAGATGTAGAGGGTTAGTAAAGTTAGACTAGGATATTTTTGCTAGTAGCCATGACATAGGGAATCTTAGGGAACAATTTAAGGTTCAGAAAGGCACACTCTTAATATTTGAGCTAGGGATTATTTTGAGGCCAGGGAACAAGAACATTGGTAGCCTCACCAACACAAGCTGATGTGCCTCTCTTGCTGAAGTTGAACTGGTGATTTCTGATATGACCTAATAAAACCCTTTAATGAGTAGATATATATACCAAGGATTTATAGTAGAAATGACTCATTATTTTTATGTAAAATTTAGATTAGTGATTCTTTTAAGATTTTTAAAGACAAATCATAAAATAATTGATACTCTTTGGTAACCACAAATTTCAGCCTGCCAGTAAGAGAAACTGGCTGAGAAAACTACCTTGTGTGCTTACACTTTGTTAATCTATAACAAGTTGCTTAGTTACAAATGCATGTGAGTTTTTGGGAATAATTTTCTGATTTATAATTAAAACATTTGATCATGTGAGAGTATTGAAGAACATGTTTTTCTAATGTATATTCATTGTATGCATTCATTTAAAGAAAAATATAATGTAATCACGTTACAATTTTTGTATGGCTTGAAAGATTTTGGTGGGATATATAAGCTGTGGGAGGAAAAAAATGAAATCATCAGAACTTTCTCATTACAGCTTTGCCCCATCCACCAGATGCACGTATGTGCATGTATGTAAAGTGATTGGAGCTTTACCCATCCACCCAATGTATGAATGCGTGTTGTACATATGTATTTATGTATATACATATGTATGTATGTATGTATGTATGTATGGATGTATGGATGGATGGATGGATGGATGTATGCATATGTGTGAAGTTGTTTGAGCTTGCTCATTGGAGCATGCTTCATCCACATGTGAGTGCATGCCTGCTTTACATTGTCTCCAACCTCACATCCCCTCCTTGGATCTCTGAGCACACTGTAAGAGCAGATTTTCAAGAGCTGATCTTTTTAAAATTAAAAAAAATCGTGGCATGGATATAAGGGAACAGGAAGAATTATTCACTTGTAGTAAGAGTATAACCACTATGCAAATCTGTGTGAAGGTTTCTCAACAAGTTAGATAAAAATCATTCACATAATCCAGTTATTCCACCGTTGGGCACAGACCCAAAGAATTGTAAAACCTATGATAGAGATACCTGCATATTAATGTTAATCCCCATGCTGCTCTCTCTAGAATATTCAAGAAAGAGGAACTGCCTAGATGTCCATCAACTGATAGATAATGAAAATGTAATATATTTAAACAACTGAATATTACTCAGCTATAAAAAACAGTATTATAAAGTTCACAAGGATATGGATGGAGTTAGAAAAATAAATCATCCTGAGTGAGGCAACCCAGATCCAGAAAGAAAATTGCCATGTGTTTTCTCTCATTTGTGGATATTAGCTTTGAATATTCAGATATGTGTTCTGTTTGGATTGTTTCCAGAGATCACAAGATTAGTAAGGAATTATGGCAATGGTAAAGGGGGCAATCAAGGGAGGGGAGAGACACATGGTAGTATAAAAGTTAAATGGGAATAATGGGGCAGGAAGGCTTAAATTGGGTGTGAAGGCCAGGCAGAGAAGGGATTATGAGAAGGGAAAAAATAACACTGTAACACTCAAGTTTTTGTTTTGTTTTGTTTTTAAGTCATATGGAGCCCTGACCACAGGATCTCCATGACTCACAGCAACAGCAGGATATCCAAGAGGAGTCCTTTTGAGGGTATAGTATGGGATGGTGTAGATGAAGCCAGAGGCCTTCAACCAGACATTGACTCATTGCAATGAACATTTGCAAGTACAGCTATTTGGTCAAAAGGGCATACTGTGTGATACTTTGTGGCCCTCAATGCCACTATGGCAAATGAGTATATGATGTAGAAGCAGGACAGACCCGCACGTGGATTGGTACAAGTACGGCAAGTATACAGCTATGACTGGCACGAGAGAAAGTTAAGATGGATAGAGGAGCAAGTTGTTGCCCAGAGGAGCCAGTGACATATTTTTTTTCTTTTAAATGTTTTGTTTTCTTTTGTGGGGAGATTAGAGGGTGGAGAGAAAATATGGAGGGACTGGGAAATGAGTGCAATTGAGAAGTTCCCAAAGAATAAATTTAAAAATATGTTAAGAAAAGTTATATGGAAACCTAATACTATAAAAGTATCTATAACTGATATATAGATGATAGATAGACAGATAAACAGATAGCTAGATAGATAGATAGATAGATAGATAGACAGACAGACAGACAGACAGACAGACAGTCAGACAGACAGACAGACAGACAGATAGATAGAGAGATAGAGAGATAGACAAATAGATAGACAGACAGATAGACAGATAGAGAGATAGACAAATAGGCAGATAGACAGACGGGTAGGTGGATGGATAGATAGATAGATAGATAGATAGATAGATAGATAGATAGATAGATAGATGATAAATAATGCATTAATATTGAGTTATCTTATAATGAGGCAAAAATACTAACACTAGACATAAAAGTACTAACAATGGTTACCTCATTTGATGTGTTATCCAGTGAGGTACAATAGACAGACAAACATTAAAACCTTTATTTATAGCTTTATTGCTAATGCTATTGGTTACCCCCTAAACCTGACAGCAAAATCATATTGCTAAAAACACAACACACTAGAGTTACAGGACATTGGGAAGTCAAGCTAGTGCTATCTGGAAGATTCATTCTTACTGACTAATTGTCATAGTGTTGAAATTTTGCTATGTAGACTGTGGAGAAGAAAAGTAATCATCAAAAATCTCACCTAGCTGTGAACCCTATCAGATACAGTTAAGAACTTATATGACAGGACACTTTCACACTGGTTTAGTACTGGTTCAACATCATGAGAGTAGCAAACAACTCTTTTTATTATATGTGAGGCCCACTCTACAGGATGAATTCCAAACCTGGCATTATTATTAAATCAGGAACCAATGGCTTTATATGTCATAGATCCTAGCAGAGAATCTGCTATTATCATTGTGATAAATGGACATAGTATTAAATGGATTCTGAATGAACTGTTTTTAAACCGAATAGATTACTACATTTCTCAAACTCTATCAGAGAAATGTCTGTATATAGTGTGTAATAATTAACATGGAGATCCAGAATTGGCCAAAGGGATTAAAAAATTCTCAGTCCTAAATGGACTCTCTCAAGCAAATCCGCTTCTCCCAATGATCAGCTATCATAGCAGGAAAGGATGTTGAATTATTGTGAAAGCTAAAGGTGGTGGATAGCTAAATGTCAAGGGTCTTCTGCATACATCAGTGCAGTTACATATATGAACTCTTTTTGGTTTTAACAGTATGAGCAAAACCTTTGCAAGATCAAACTAGACAAAATCATCATGAATGGGAAATGGGCACAAAATATCACATCTAGTTGAGGAACTATTGGCAACTGATAGCTTTTGGCAGAAGGAACTGGACAGGAAGAGTCAGTTTTCTTTAAGACTATAGGCCTCAGTAAGTCAACCACACTCCTAATTGATCAAACTACCCATCCATCAATATATGGGGAGCACAAAATGTATATACTTGATTGAGTTTAAAAGAAAACAAAATGGGATACACAGTTAGGTGGCTATAGAAGAAGGGCTAGATCTGGGAGGAGATGAGCAGAGGTTGAGAATCAAAACATTTAGTAAAACTTATCAAACATGAAGAGAGGGAGAGAGATACAGAGGGAAAGAGAGAGAGAGAGAGAGAGAGAGAGAGAGAGAGAGAGAGAGAGAGAGAGAGAGAGACAGCAAGAGACAGAGAAGAAAGATATTAATGCCTTCGCCTTGCTATCAGTATTAGGAAAGAAGAGACAAGCAGATTCCTTGGGATTTGCTCCCTGTCAGTTGGTCTAACCTAGGAGGAAACTCTGTTTCAAATGCAGAGATGCATGGTGTCATAAAGAACAATACTGGAGACTGTCCTTTCTGCTTTTCACCGGCATGACCATATATACAAACTCCTACCCAACAATTTGTGCCTGTACCCTATACCACATGAAAGAAGCTGAAGGTCTTCTAGGATTAACTACCTAGAATGGGCTAGCTAAAGAGTCTATACCTTAGCAGCAGATAGCAGCATGTCCTTGACTCAGAGAACCAAGGAAAAAGCAAAAGTAATGAAGGAAGCAGCTAGGGACAAGCCTGGACATAGCCAAAGAGACAGCAAGAAGAAAAAAAGGCCCCTTGGTGAAACTCAGTAGTTCCTCACATTATCCAAAGACATAATGCATGAAGGAACACCCTCATTACTTCATAAAGCTTTTGGTGTTAAGGGTCTTCCTATAGACTATGCTACACCTAGCAGTGAGCACTTCCAACAGTGATTATAGATTCCTCTCAGCCCATTCAGACTGGGCTACTATTAGACTACTTATGGTGATCTTTTCCAAAACTCAATTTACTGATGAAATTCAATGAGGCAAGAAGTACCTTCTACCTGCCTGGATGTGAGTTTGTGCTTGGGGAAAGAAATGGCAAAATTGTCCAAAGCTCCCTGAATAGAATGTCTGTAAGTGAACAAGGAAGAAAAGAAAAACCTGACTTTGTGATTGTAGCTAAAGGCCCTGGGATTCACAGACACACTAAGTTCGTCACCTGCTTCAAGTTCCAGAGCACCATTGTAATCTCAACCAACATGATTTGAAATATGATCTAAAGACATTTTCAATCAAGTTAGATATGGCCTTTCTAGATCATACCTCTCTAAATTTCTAATCTGTATTATTCATGTCATCCACTAATACAAAATTGAGAGAGTTAAAAGGAAATGAAATATATTTCATGACTAAGCTTCCTCTCTTCCGAGGTATCTCCTAAAAGTAGCCTCCTGTTGCCAGCATGCAATTTCCGGATGCCCTGGGTAGAAGCATGTCACGTGTTCTATTTCCACCTAGTCTCAGGAAGCACATTAACAGTCACTTGGCTCACACCAAATCCCGCTGGAAATCCCCAGGTATGCCTTTTGCAAAACTAAAAATATAAAGAGGAAATCAAGATGATTTTATTTCATGATAAATAATGTCATTGTTTTGCTTTGTTGTCACAGGGTATACCAAATTCTACCTCAGACCACACATACAGCCCAACTCCCTCAAACCGATCTGTGAGCAGGGTCAACCATTACTGCTTTCCTGAGGCACCCCTATCAAATGTCTCTAGTATTCCCACTGTCTTACTATTTTCAGAGACTGACTTATCATATTTTCAGAGACGAATAACAGTAATATAAACAGACTATTAGTCTTTTCCTTAAAACACTCTTATTCATGTCCTTTTTCAAAATAAGGCCTGTAGGTTTTAAATATATATATATATATATATATATATATATATATGTGTGTGTGTGTGTGTGTGTGTGTGTGTGTGTGTGTGTATCAACAGAGTTATAAGACCTCAATGAATATTAATTATTTCTTTTTTTCTGTAAAGTATATAGTCCCCACATTATATAGTACTGGGGATTGAAACTAGGACATAGTGTACACTAGACAAGCTCTCCTTCACCAAGATATAACCAATACCTTGTTTTTATTTGTTTTATTAATTTCAAGACAAGGCATCATCAAGTTTCTCAGGCTGCCTTGAACTAGTGATTCTCCTTCCTCAGTCTCATTCACCTGAGAATCACAGCCTTCTACCAACAGGCTCGGCTTTCCTTACTGATTTAAGGAAATAGAATTTTGAGAATTTTCTATAAAATAATCTCAGTCCTTATCTTACTCCACAGAGCTTGGAGAAGAAATTTGTCTTATGTCTGGACAATTAGCACCTTCCATACAAACCACCCTTAACTAGCTCAGGAAGATGTGGCTGAGGTCAGTTGCACTAAAGTGAGTCTCACTCGTTTTGTTGAGAATTTCTGAGGTGTGGGGGAAGTACTCTATGAGCTTGATTAAAGCATGAAATAGCAGAAGCAGGGGTGCTAGAATCCAATCTCTGAGAGAATGGAACCACCAGGGAAGACAACTAAAGCGCCAGGGGGAGACTGAACCTTGCTGCCTTGGCTTCAGACTTCAGCTCTAGCCATGCCTGGAGCCAAACTTCCTTAGATCCTTTAAGTTCTAAACTGGTACATCCTCTTTCTTGACTTAACGTTTTGAATTACACAATTTGCCCACTCTAGATATCCTGTCATTTGCCACGAACTTCATCCTGTTTTAGAAGCTCTCGCTCTGTGCCAAGGCATTCCTCCAGCCAGTCTTTATCAAGAGTGTCCTCACTCTGTTGCTTAAAAGTCTGCCTGGAAACCAGGTGATAGTAATGAGAACGGTTTATACCCCAAGGGATTCACTGCTATTTGAATTTGAGCTTCCAACAAGTACAGAGAGTTGGCTCACAATCAAAACACAATGAAAATCATTTCCAATGTGAATAATAATCTCTGGGACAACTCCATTTCTGTTCACTCTGGAGACAGACGAGAGTCTCTTCTCATTTGCTCTGATGGGTGAGCCAAAACACAACAGAAAAAGACTCTGTGGTTGAGACTACTACAGAAAATAATTCCAATCCATGAGTAGAACAATAAATTAATATTTTCTGGATCTCTGCAAATCACTCCTTGAGTGTTTATTAAGTGTTGGAGTTAAGTTTGATTATAATGTGCAAAGAATTTCCATGTGGTAAAAGTGAGTCTAGGGTAGCCAAGGAGCAGTTGGAAGTCACACAGGGCTGTTTTTGGCTTTCCAGTGGATGTGGAAAGAAAAGACAGAACTAAAAACACAACTGGAACTCTGGATCAGTTCCTAATTATTAAAATAGAGGGGTATGGAAGCAGGATAGAGGGGTGTCATCAAGTTCCAATAATAATAATAATAATAATAATAATAATAATAATAATAATAATAATAAAACAACTTGGGAAAAAAAGGAGGATGGGAAAGAAGGCCCTTTCCCTGTAGTCCTCTCCAGTGTCAGGGCTGGCCGAGGACCAACAACGATCCTCTAAGAATGCTTCAATTTCTTGGATTCCAGCCATTTATTCAGAGCAGATGTGAAATGTTTAGTATGATTAGGAAATATTTTACATGTGAGAATGTGGATGCTACAGTACTCAACACAGCCAAGACAATTTAATAAATGGGGAGATTTTACATTGTTAGGGAGGAGCAACCTATTTTTTTTAAGTGTTGGTTAAAATAAACACAGAATTCCCAAAGAAAGGCCAAACTCTGATGATGTGCAGCCCAAGATCATTTTATTACTGTGGAAAAAATGTACTCAGACAGCACGGCCCACGTCATCCTTTTGTTAATGTTCTCATCTCCCATTATAAATGGGATATGAGCTCTCACCCTCCACTATCTCCTTTTTCTTTTGGTGAGTCTAAAGCTGACAAACAAGACGTGTCTTTGTTAGTATATAGGAAATGGAGAAATGACTTTCAGTCACAGAAAAACTGACAAGCCTCTTACTTTACAAGTGAAATCAAGTGCAAAATGGTTAGATGGTGTTCATTATAAATAGCTAGAGTATTAGAGCAACATCGCTCTCATTCTCCATGATAGTCAGCTGTCTAACACTCAATAACTATTTCTGTGGTTACCATTCACTTGTGCAAAGAACTGCACTAGGCCAGCATTTCTGAGATATTCATCACAGATATTAGCTGTTAGATGTTGAGGAGTCAGGTTATCAGAGCAAAGAGGAATCAAGAAAACTAAAGGCACTTCAAGATTGAAGGCATAGCGTGTATGGAAACAGAGATGTGAAAACCTATAAATTAATTAATTTAACAAAGACTACTTGCCTATTTCTGTGTGCCCAAGTCCTAGTGTTCTGAGTTGGGAATTCAAAAGTAAGTAGGGAAGAGAATAAACTCTGAAGAGTCTCTCTCTCTCTCTCTCTCTCTCTCTCTCTCTCTCTCTCTCTCTCTCTCTCTCTCTCTCTCTCTGTGCAGGGTAGGCCTGTGACTAAATAAGAAATTGAAATTAAGTAAAATATTCTGGATACCATGAAAAATAGAAAAGATTCCCCAGGGTATGAGAGTAAGTGTATCCTGGGGGGAAGAAGTTATATCTAAACCAAGGTCCAGGGTGAGGGAGATGTGATTTCCACAAGCAATAAAGAATGAGTGCTCAGAAAAAATGGTCTGTATGTATAAAAGCAGGAAGGCAGTAAAAAAGGAGAGACTTTGAAGACATTCACCTTGAAATGGCTAAGAATGAAAGAGGAAGAACATGGGCTTTGGGCAGCAACTGTCCTCGAAGTACCATGATGGTCAGCAACACTGAACAGTGTATAATCATTCAGCTTCATCCTGAAAGTAGCAGTAGACGGTCACAGTTTTAAGCAGCTGAGCAAACTGAAAATCTTTGTATTTTCAGGGTAACAGTGGCAACAATAACATTTCATGTGGTAGAATCAAAATTATGAGATCACAGTACTTGGAAAACTCATGCCTTCCTGAAGTAAAGAAATTAAGAAGAACATGAAATCGTTTGAGGCAGCATTGAAAGTATTATGCCTAGTTAGATGTAGGTTGTAAGCAGAATGAAGAATCTTGGCTGACAGTCCGTGCTTAAGCTTGAGACATCAGGTAGATGAAGGTTCCAATAGTTCCAGAAAGACTAAGGGGCAGAGAGGAGAAAGTTATAGGAGAAAGTGAAAAATGAAGTCACATTCTCTTTGGCACAATACATTGTATTATGGCAAAATACAATGTATTTTAAAATACATTGAACATTTAAATTAAAGTATTTGAATGCAAGGTTTGAAATATGGACAGGATGCTATCCAAACTTGTACAGAATTAAATATAAACATGAAGCCAAAGTCAACATTTAGGGAGCAGAAAGAAGAAATTATAAAGTCTAGAAAGAAGAAATGCACATAGACGTATTATTAGTGATGGTAATTTATTGATGATATTATAGAGCTGCTCAAATGAGATAGATAAAATTACATGATAATCAAAGTGAGTTTCAGTTCCCAGGCAGCTGTTGTGACACTGAAAAGAAACCACTATCTAAAGTCTGTCTGTGAGATTCAGAAAGTATTTCCTATCTCTTAGGATTTTCCTGAAGTTTTTGATGAAAATAATCTTATTGCCTTTTTAAAGAAGAAAATATATTACTCTTTAAAAATGTTAGCTTTATAAAATTAGCCTTAAAAGTAGACCTATATGCTGTGTATGTAATGTACTGGTGTATACAATTTCCCACTTTTTAAAATTTTGTGATATTAAAATATAATTACATTATTTTATGCTTCTCTTATAACCCTCCTTACTCTTTTTATAAATCCACAGCTTCTTTGTTTATATATGTATATATAAATATATAGTATTTGTTTAATATATTATGAATTTTATATAAATACATAAATGTGCATATATGGGTGAAAAACTTGCTTTAGCTGAATAACATTGCTTATATGTCTTCAGGATTGATTATTTGGTCTTAGATAAGTAGTTGGTGTGCTTTTCCCTGGAAAAGACTATTTCTCTCACTCTCAGAATTCCCAAGTTGCCAATAGTTCTTTGTGTAGCGTTGGAACCTCTTGAACTTTCCCCTGTTCACATTGGCATATTTCTTGCTAATGTACTTGTTCAGCTCATGCCTTAGGCAGCCATATTGGTGAAATGTTGTGTGTGTAGCTTCCCACATTACTAGTAGACATATAACAGTCTCACAGCAAACTCCCGAATCCCCTAGCTCTCATAGTCTTTCTACTCTTTCTTTTACGATGATTCCTAAGTCTGAGATGTGAAGAGGTTTTATAGATATATCTATTCAAACTGGAACTCTAGAACTTGACATTTTGATTGGCTGTAAATTTCTATATGACATCTATCTCTTTCAAAGAGAAGTTCACTTGATGAAGAGTAAAGACTGGCCTTATCTGTGGCCATAGAGACAAAAGTGTGGATTGTGGTTAGGAATTTTGCTGTTCTGGTAAAGTGATGGTTGTGGGTTCTCCTCCAAGATCCCCAACTTCATTAGTTCTGAGTAGTAGGCTATGTTTCCAGTAACAGGCATGGCTTTCCTCTTGTTGAGATTTTCATCCAACTAGAGACCTGTAGGACACTGCCAAGGAATGTGTGCCATGACTGTACCCTTAGAGTTGCTGTGCCATATTAGTTATTGTTGTGGTTCTTAGATACTAGAGCTGATTAGGACACTTGGGTGTTTGCATGGTGCCTTCTGGTATCATGAAAGCTGGTCTTCAGGAAGGATGAATTCAGGAGGTTAGTTCCAGTTAAGGGGCAGCAATAGAGACTTGCTTTCCACCTCTCAAAAGAAACCAAAGGCAGTAGCAATCAGCTGTATATTTGAGGGGTCTCTTAGGCAACCCTGACAAACACCTCAGAAGAGCCTCTCAAGTCTGGTTTTAGGGTTTTTGTTAAATGGTCTTTAGCACTCGGGGGTAGCATTGTATCTCAGATGAGAAGATTTTCCTTAAAAAATAGGTAGATAGATAGATAGATAGATAGATAGATAGATAGATAGATAGATAGATAGATAGATAGATAGATATGATATATATATGAATCTTAAACTATACATATATGTACATTTTTGTATATCTGAATGAGGATAATTATGTGTTTATTGGGTTTTAAGAAAAACATTTAATTGTAGGATTCCTTATGTCTTTTTCAACATCCTTACTGCTATTTTACCTTCCTCTAACCATGTCTTTCTAAAAGATTATTTTGTTTCTAATTCTTGACTGCAATAACAGACATGGACACCACACTTTTATATTTGTGATACATATCTATTCCTTATTTCTATCATCATAGAGCAATGGATACATATGTAGACCCATTTCAAACTCTCATACCCTCTTCTGCAAAGATTTAACTACACATGCCTCTTGTCCACACACAGTCATCCTTCTCTGCCATGACGGTGTCTCTTTCCCAGTTGGATCTATGAAAACCCCGGAAGCTAAGTGAACAACTAAAGGACTACGTAAACTGATGAGAGTTGACTAAAATAACAAGCCAACGCCTCCAGAAAGCAAATAACACACATAAAAGAACTGAAATGGGTTTCTCTCGTGGAACTGAGCACATTAAGTTTTAAAAGAACAACCGGAGTGAGGTCCTGACTTGGGAAACCATGGTGCCCTTAGTCCAGCCGAGTTTCTGACTAAGCTGCAGTGTTCTGGAGTTGATTTCATCAGTGGCTGCTGAAGCATGACTCTGTTTTTATTATAAGCTTTTCTTCTTAAAACAACATTTTGATGAGCTAAGCATAAATTAATCAGAAACATATGGGTTAAATTGACTTCAAAATACATATGAGTTTAAAAAACAAGAAAAGTACTTGGGGAAAAAAACACACTTAGGGTTTTATAAGCCCAATATGTTTAAGGAAAAAAAAAAAACCTGTAACAAACCAATTCTAAAATGTGACCTCTCTTTATCTCTCTCCTGGTCAGCAAAAGGTTTGCTATCTTTTCACAGAAAAAGGAAGTAGAAAAATATATGAGCACTGAGAGCCTGCTGGTCTTCATGGTACACATGCTAAGGCCAGACATTGTGGTTTCGGTCTGTCTCCATGATGAGTTGGGAGGAGGGTCGGGGGAGTTCTCAGCTCTCAGGAGAGTGGCACCAATCATAACATTTCCAGCATCATCTTTAAAGTCCAAATTGCCCCATTTTCCACTTCTTGCAGCAAATTCTACTCTGATCCAAGTTGCTTCTCCTCACAAGCCAACAGGTAAATGTGGCAGAGGTCTGGCGTCTACCCTTCCCCATCTACCAGTGTTTGAGGAATAAAACTTCAGGGACATGCTTGACTCATTTGTCCTTTGAATCCTTTATACCCTGTTGTCACCGACTCCTGACCAGCTGCCTCTGAAACTCACACCTTCAGGGTCCTGGTTGTCATCAGAGCCTAGTCTAGACCAGGTCCTCTCATACCTGGATCACAGAGCAGGCTCTAAGACGACCTTACAAATCCAAGCATTCATTCTAACCTTAAGGCCACCCCACGTACTAACACCTAATCTTCTTTAGCCTGTGCCTCCATCATGCTGCTCTTCCTTACCCCCATTTATAGGTCAAATTTCAACACTTGTCTCCTCCCCAGTGTCTCCACAACTTAACTGTACCATCCCTCCCTCAAGATGATTTGTCACTTTGTTAGGTATTGGCCACTCCCACAGCACAATCAGGACTGTATTCAGGGCTGCTTTCAGTACATCTCCTACCCATCCCAAAGTACTGCCTGCCTACTAATTTCTCTCACTTTTCTTCTGTATTCCTATGCCGCGATATTAATAGAACACAATGTGAAAAACTCGATTTATGCCTTATTTAGGTGACTACCAGAAGAGCAAAAATGACTCAGCTCAGGAGAAAGGAGCAGAAAGAAGAATGGCTCCTAGAGACATATTCTGATGTGTCATGTGTGAGGAGGATCTACTTTAAAAAATATTAAGAAAGAAATCATATTTAAGAAAGTTAAAATGGCCATGGTGGTGGACAGTGGAGCAAATAAGTGTGTACCTGTAATCCCAGCATCTGTGATGTTAAAGCCAGAGCATAGAATGTTTAAATCCTTGCTATAGGGCAAGATCTTGTCTCTAAAACAAAGCAAACAAGCACACAAAGAAAGTAATAACAACAAAGGGTCAGGACTGGTGGCACAAGCCTGAAATCTCATCTACTTCCAAGGCTAAGGTAGTATGATAACAAGTGTGAAACCTACTTGGGAAATTAAAAAGATTCTGCCCCAAATACAGGTCTAAGGCTAGGTGGCAGGGTTTTCAGTTAGCACAAGGCCCACCCTTTAGCACGGAAAGAAATAAAATAAAGCCAACAAACAAAAGGAAGAAAAATTTAAAAGAAAAAATATATGGTGCATATGAGTTAAGGTTGAATAGCAAGCAGAGCCTAGATCAAGGAAACACCTAAAATCCAGGCTAAGGAATAGATTTCATTGTGAATTGAAATTGCAATTATTCCCTGGAAACTGACAGATTGATAAACCACATTGCTTTACCAATCTCCTAGAATTTCAATCAACTTTGAGCTGAATTTATATTACCAAGATCTGGCAAAGTATTGAACACATAGTGAGCCTTGACTTCTTGCTGGGTAAATCTCATCGATCAGTGAGCAGAAAACATTAAGTTGAGCAGCCTTGAAGACAGCCAGTGCGAACTTAAAACAATAAATCTAAAATCTAATTATGCTTCAACATGTAATATCATTACAGATTTTACCAAATCTTGAACAAAACAAAACTGATCACATTTTCCCTGCCAGGAGTAATAAGCATATTGTCCCACAAAGAGCTAACTGATCTTGAAGTTCGTAGTCTGCCAATTTATGAGATAGGTTACTATAGTTTTACTTAAACTGTTGAGAATTCTTTCAAACCCTGATTTTTTTCAGAGCCAACATGCATTTTTAATTCAAGATTGACTGCCATTATTTCTTTCTCCACCCAGACTCATGAGCCAGCTCTTTCCATAGTAACCAAAAAAGAGAAATGGAAAGATGTGAAATAGTCCATAAAACACAATTAGATACATGAACACGAATAAAATTGGCAATAGAAGGATTAGCATAAATTTCAATACCACGTCTTTTGGATGGCTTGCACTACTCCATCATAGCCTTGCCACTTGTGAATGATGTAGTCAGTGCTGGTCTGTGGCTTTTGAATAAGCTTCATAGCGCCCAAGTACCATCAGAGGTTTTATATTTACCTTACATTTGCCAACAACCCATGTTCTCGCATTTTCTGGGCAAAAGAGCTCCATGTGGGCCAGATTTAATTTAATGCAGAAATACTACTTGTCACTTCCAATAAAAGAAGAAAGAAAAAGAGATTCATACACTAGCATATCAAGGATGGCCGCTCATTCTGTCAGTTGGAATAGTTGGGAGGTATTGTTTTGTTTACAGTGCTGTCCAATTCAAAGCAAGGTGCATTGCTTGATTTAAATGATGGCCTTATAGTCCTATATATGGTTTTCCAAACAGAAAACATATTCTCCTGTAGAGTAAGCTCTTCCTTTACAAGTGAATCTGAAAACAGATTACTTAGAGAAAGAGAAAGCAATGTGCAACCTTTTCTTATGCATGCTATTCTGAAATGAATCCCATAGAAATGTCTGATGGACAAGGTAAAATGCGTACCAAAAGGGACTAAAGGCTTTTTTCCAATGTTCATGACAAAGAGAGCCTTATTCATCACCGTAGTCAATTCCCTGTAGAGTCCTCTAGATGCAGATTCTGATGCCTACGAAGATTATGTGATTAGAACGAACACCACATAGCAAATCCATGTCCAAGCGAAATCAGGGACACTGGCTTCCTGATTCATGCTTCAACCCTCCATATTACATCATACCCGATATCAGAGTACACTTTAAAACTTCATTTGGAGAAAGACAAGAGGGAAAAATAAACTATCGATCTCAAGAGTAACGGGATTGAGACAGTGTATAGAGAAGTAATTTTCTACTCAATGGAGAGGAAATCCTTATAAATGAGTGAAATTAATATTTTTCTATGATTCATGTAAGACTCCAGGTGCAAGTAACAATTTGCCTGCAGTTTCCCATCAGAGTATTTTATTCTTTTCCATGTAAACGGGGGAGTGATTTAACATTAACTGGATTTGCTTTATTTTAGCTAACTACAGAATTATCACCTAACATAAGCATTACTGCAAATACTAAAATATGAAATAAAATAGCTTGTCATTGGTTGTGTTTTGTGTGAAATGCACCAACACAGAATGATAGTGCTTTGTTTATGAGGTCTGGATTCTTGTATAATAAACAATAATTTGAAGCAATTTATATGCTTTAATCCTAAAAGGAAGATATTCAACTCTAGGAGATAGAAATTTAGACAACTTCAGGGCTGTGAGACTCCTTCTAGCCCATGTCCTTCTTATAAGAACAAAAGGGACTCTAAAATCTCTCTCTGGATCGGTGAGACCTTTGTAGTACGCCGATGAATACCTTAAGATTCTTTTTTTTTTTTAATTGTATCATTATTTTAAAATTGGGGACAAAAAGGACACTTGAAATAAAGAGGTGTTGCTAGAAACAGTCTCCTCTCTCATTCTGAGTAATGTCTGCCTCTCTTCAGCTCAGCAGCTCAGAGTAGTAGACAAAGACATGACAGATGAGAAAGATCACATTTTGAAATTATACCCAACAGGACCCAGAAACAGTTTCACCCAAAGTTTAACTTCCAAAAAATTTGAGGGGAAGGGAAATTATTTTTTTATTTCACAGATTTTTCTCTCATTTAAAGCATTTGTGTAAAAATGCTTTTATTTTTAAAAAGCTTTTAAGTTCATTAGTATTTGACTTGTTTAGCGTATGCAGACTGGGCTTTCCCCAGTTCAGATCCTGTAGAGATTAGAGTTGACTCAAAAGCCAACTTTCCTTGGCACTTCCCTGACCGGCTTCAGTCTTTGTCTTTGCCAGTACCCCCTGTCCCACACTAATGATCTCATTGTGAGTCACACCGAGGCTGTACCTACATAGGGCAGACACAATAATGCTGCTGCTGATGACAGCAACATTGTTAATAATAGGAAGCATTACCTGGCTCGGCGTTTTAATCATAAAAGGTATTTGCTTCTTTCTTAGAGTGAACCACCTAGAACTAGACTCCAGCGGCTTTGGGTTTCTTTGTTCCATCTCTTTTTACATACTCCTGGCCAATGTTGGATAAGAATCTCTGAGAGTATCTTCAAACCTTTCACTGCTTTCTTTTGACTAAATGAACATGCCTGGGACATACATAACTTCTGCTTGCTTCACACTATTTCTCCTCTAGGCAGCAAAGATGGCAATATAGATAGATAGATAGATAGATAGATAGATAGATAGATAGATAGATAGATAGATAGATAGATAGATAGATATAGATATAGATATAGATATAGATATAGATATAGATATAGATATAGATATAGATATAGATATAGATATAGATAATTTTAAAATGTTGGACTTGAGAAGTATAATCAGTTCAAGGATTTGAAAATGGCAATGTTGCTCAAGGGCATCAAAACAAATATTTATCTTTATTGATCTTTTAAAAATGTGTCTACCTGTATGTAGACTATGTAGATGACATGCAAAGCATGTGTGGGCTTCATGTGACATATGAAGATGTATTCAAAAGAAAGAGAAGTAGACAGACAACTGTAATATAAAACATTAAGATTTATTTAAAGGTGATTTTGAAGCAAAATTAGACATAGAGAAGTTATTCGTTATCTTCCACAGGGAGATCAAGACAGAGTTGCAGAGAGATAATATTTGATCTTAGCCTTTAACAGCAATAATGGTGACAATAGGTTGTCAGGTATCATATCTGATACAAACCGTTTAGATTAGCAGATATCACAAGAGTGATAAAAGAAAAGAATTTTAAACTGAACCAAAGCATGGAATAATAGGAGAATACTTGCAAGTTCATAACTGAGTGTTTGGAAGTCTGAGAATGAAAAAAGCAAATGGATTTAACCGCTATCAAAGGGCATTCTTGTTATCGATTGTTTTAGGATAAAAAGAAACATAAAGAAACAACACTTCTGAAGGTCAACTCTGGAGACTGTTTGGAGGAAGGAGTGCCCGTGAGTAAGACGAAAGAAGTGCCAGTAGGAAGGCCCAGAGCACAAGGATGAGAAGCATGTTCTTGGCAGTGGAAAAGGATGGAAAGGATGCAGAAACTGGCTGTGCGTAGCTATGGAAACATCAATTAAACTTCAAGTAGCCAATTAAATGTTGGAGGTAAAAATAATAAGGAATCATATTCAGTAGGTTTTGGATTTAGACATAAATTAATATTATTGTCAGTAACTAGGGCAGAAAATATAGCAGGAGAAATGGAATCATGGAGAGAATTTAATTAATTCCATTCAGAACATCTGGTCTTCAGATGCTATCAAAACATGCAACATGCAGGCTGACACTGACAAGTAGTAAATATTCCTGTTTACACAGAACAAAAACTTGAATCACAGACAAGCATATAAAAGACTCCTGCTATGTGTAAAGTATCAGAAAAGGTTTTGTGGAGTGGACAAAGGAGGTTAGAGTTTCTCCACATAGCACTTGATAGTCTAGATGCAAGTGCAACATGAACTATAGTTCTTTATAGTAAGTGTTGAGGGAAGAAAATAAATGAAACCAAGGTTTGAAGACTAGGCAGGATCAAAGTGGAGATGAGAGAGGAGCTTCTATGAAACACATGAAGGGGTCATTGAAAAAGATGCTTTGTGAGCCCAGGACTGGCTGGACTGACTGAAACCCTAAACACGAGAGGGAGTCCACACTGGTTACTGCTGTAATACTATCTGGGAGTTTTCAGAGTTGCACAGAGATACTTGAATTTGAATGAAGTAGCAGAAAGAATACTTTGAAGATTTCCTAGCTATAAATAAAAGGAGTAGACCCAGCCCTACACTCATTTGGCCTCTCTGTTCTTCAAACAGACATGTTTCATGAGCCACTATGGAATATTAGGTGATAGGAACACATTTAAAACATGATGAGAATTCACACTCATCCAAGATGTCACATGGGATTAAGAAATCATATAACATCAGGAAGACACAGATGAGTTTGAGGTGAAAGAAATTGTCTTTGCACTCGAATTCTGTCATTTTATGGCAATGTAACTGTTGGGAATTGGCTCTAATGCTTTGTCATAATTCAGCTCCCAAAAGCCACACTTCCAGATGCTGAGGGTCCCTGCCTCGAGCTGGCTTTGGTTGATTGGTAATAAGGAATAGCCGTACAGCCATGGCTGGGCAGGGAGATGAAGGCAGGCTTTTAGAATGCATGGCCAAGGACCCAGGGGGAAGAACAGACAAAATCGCCATGATGGGGAAAAAGAAAGCTCAAACTAAAAGGCCCAACAATGTGTAAGAATCAGAGTAGGTGGCCACAGGGGCCACACCCCTGACTGAGTCTGGCAGCAGAGAGAAAATGTAGAGTTAGCAAATATTAATTCAGGAATACCAGAGGGGAGTACTTGCTAGCTGCAGGGAGGTTTGGAAGTGCCCAAATATTGAGCTAGGTATGCATATTAAAAATTAAGTTGACGTATGTGTGCCTTTCATTCATGAATCCAGACAGCCTGGGCAGGTGGCTAGAGGCTTGGTCATCCATCAGGAAGGAGCTCAAAGTGGATTAACTCTTCACTGCTACATTTTGCCTTCGACGATTCCTCCCATAGTCCCCTCTGTTTAGCTTCTCTTTTTTGTTTTCTATGTTAACCACTCTTCCAGATTGGATACATTTCCTATAGTATTTCTATGTTCCCTCTCCCACTTTCAAGTATACAAAGGCCACAGCTCTCCTTAATCCTTTTCTAAAATTGATCATATTGACAGATTTCTGCATACCTTGGTCTGTCTTTATTTTTTTCCTCAGAAAATAATTATTGAACTTCCCTTTAGGGTAAAATTGGGTGGCATTTTAAATCAGTGTTTGCAATAATAAATGTATTCTTTCAACAATTCTGCTAGGCTTCTATTTGGACTTTTTATATTTAGGTCAAACTTGCAATAAAGGCCCTTGGTCACTTACCTCTACTCTGTAATTTCCCTTCCTATGTGTGCAATCCAAATAATACTATTTTAAATAAAATTCTCCTTTTCATTTTGTTTGTCAGCTCTTTTTACAAAACTTTGAAATAACTCCCAGACCTCCGAGTAAGCAGAAGTCCTCATTTGGATGATGTCCTCACACCTCGGAGAGGACGTTAAAACATGCTTTCCTCGATCTCATCTCTAGAAGGCTCTAATGTGCTCAACTCCATTCAGTGATAATGTAATTTTCATTGTGGGTAGTAGAGGAGGGAAGAATCATCAGTTGCTTTCATTTGAATGGTGTTAACTGCTACTAGTAACATTCCAGGTATTTGTGGGTCTCTTCACACATTCTTTTTCTACTTTATTTTACTACATAGTCTTTATTTTTTTCTGACTTTATTTCCCACGTAACATCTATGGCTTCTTCGGACTAACATATGCGCAAAAAGAAAACAGTCAACTTTCCTTCCAAAGGGAATTTTCCCAAATCATCACTTTAGACTATGAGCAGTTAGAAAAAAAGCCAAGAAGTCTAGAAATGACTTTCAAACTTTGAAAATGGTTCGGGATTTGTTTTGTCTTTGGGGCCATGTAAGAACATGTAGGCTTACATTGTATGGGTCAACATCCCCATCCTCATGCTGACCACCATTGCATAAAATGGTCATCATATAACAAGAAAATCATTTATATTTGGAAGCTTCTAGATGTTGATTGGTCAAAGATTCAGTCACTGGCAGAAGTGTCCAGATGTCTGGGGAATTGTGGTCAGTATGACATTCGCTTGCCAGTATTTCTTTAAAAAGATTATACATTGAGACACATTGCTAAGCTCCATAGTCACACTCCTGGTATAGAAGTGTCCATGTGTTTATTCTGTGTAGGCTTGGATTCCCTTTCAAAAATCTGGGAATGAATTTAAAGTCACATAGGAAAAGACTTCAAGAATAAATTCTTACGAGGAGATGGTAGTAGATTGAAATAATTAAAAATATTATTTAATTGTCCCTTCCTGACTTGGAGTCTGTTTCCACATGTTGACTCTCAGTTCATCTTCGTCAGTTGCCTTGGGTAAGAGAATATAACAAAAGTAGTACAGCTCAATTATCACAGCAGTAGCACAGAGGCCAGGGGTTTTCACAGGATGATAACGTTATTTGCTTAGAAATGTCTGTTGCCCTAGGTGACCAGGTCTGGAAATACAGCTACCTTACTAAATGGCAGTTGACCACAACTAAGTGAGCCCGAGCAAGATCAATAGGTGTGTCCAACTATGTTCATCAAATTACTGGCCTTACTATGTTGAGTTAATCTCATATTCACTAGGCCTATATTTAAGTCAATTAGAACTGATATGCAAGTGTATACACACATGCACATACACACACACACACACACACACACACACTCAGAGAAAACTAGAGTGCTGGGTACTGTGGAAAGTTTGGAAATCTTAAATGAATCAAATATAAGCTTGAAGAACCTCTAAGTCCCACGTGAACCATCACTGGAAGCGTCCTGCCAGGTAATTGTCTGCCTTCTGAACCCCCCAGTCCTCTCATGTATACAATGAGATCCAGAGAGTCATTCTGTATTAACTTTCTTAATACACCCCAAAGCAGAAATAGAGCAGTGTCTTCTGATGCCGATATGAGACATTTTCTTCAACAAGAGCCTGCTATTTCCTACCTGAAACAGCCAGCCTTTGGAGACCAGGAAAGAAAGGCTAAAAGATAAGATTAGAAAGGTTTTTATTGGGGAGTCTGCAAAAATTCTCTCAGGGAAATTGTCTAAGTGGACAGAAATGAATCTTGTGATTTAATTTTGACAGAAAAAGATAGATTCTTAGAAATGTTTTATTTTTAGCATAAAAGTCTGCCCAGTGAACACATCACCTATGCTCATTAATTATACTTTTTGTACATTCTGGAGTCTAGAGAGAATAACAAAGTTCCAAAAGTCTTAAAATAGGGGGGAAATGGTCCTGTTTCATAACTCTCTGAGAAATTAACTCCTGTTGAGTTGTGTAATAGGATCATGAAACCCATATTTTAGGTCCTCTGAACACATAACGCCACCTTTTGTAGGTGTGCAAATTACTACCTTTAAACAAATGGGTTTCCTCACTGATGACATCCATCATTTTATGCAGGATAAACAGATGTTTTGACAGGTTTCAGGCCTTCATTCAGACACACAAGCAAAGTGTGTTACACAGTCAATTTTCTTTCAGTCCTCTTTCTGGGATGTTAACATAAACCAAATGATTTCTCACTCGCTGTGTTTACTTGGCCTCTCTATATGGAAGTTTACCCATGATAAAAGCCTGTGTGTGAAAGGCCATCAAATCCCTTACAGTAAGTAAGTGGATGGGTTTAATTTAAATGTCCCTTTATCCCATTTGGCATTTGCCAGTCCTGACAAGATAAGGTTATGCTCAACACAACCGAGTCAGACAATTAAGATTTAAAAAAAAAAAAAAAAGTGTGAAAATCATTGTGACGTCATTACCCCAGGCGCTCCGCATCCAGACATTGCTGAGATATTTACAGACGCCTTTTGGAATGCAAGTGTAAGCAGCAGCAACACACCTATGTGCATGCTGGTGACGTGAGCAGAAGGAAACGGGGTGGCAGCCGCGCAGCAGAGAGAGAGCGCACAACCCAATTCCCATTACTTAATAGAACATTGTGAGGCCAGAGCCTCGTGGGAGCCAATCACCAGCTGACAGAATTAGATTCTGAATCATGCTTTGTAATTCTTTCTAATGCCAGCCAGAGAGGAGAGGCCTGCCTGGGAACAAGTCCCTCCCAGGACCTCTCCCCCACCCCCCAGCATTCCTTATCAGTCCCCAGCCAGCTGCCAACTCTTAAGGTTGCTGGTCAGAGCATTCTCAAGGTTGCAAATTAATATTCAAATTCCTTCTTATCCATAGACTGGGAGTTAAGCCTGAACCTATTTTTTCCATCCCCACCCTCTTTCCTGCATGAATTTCCTTCCATAGATTAAAAAAAAAAAAAAAAAAGAAAAGAAAAAGAACCCTTTGAATTGGGCAAAATTAAAAAGGAGAGAGGCATTATCAAAAGTGTCTTTAGTCAGTTCTGCAGCAAAGATGCTTGTATTTTAGATCCATGCTCCTGACACTTAACTACCAAACACTTCTTGTTTTACATTCTTAAATAAAGATATTCTCACCCACAAAGTCTTTTCCCACCCTGAACTGATGTTTCCAGTTGTTGGCACATCAGCTGGAATTTCTCACAGTGGAAATATTTATCAGAATGCAGCCAGATGCCTCATGTTGCTTAGGACGGCCCTAGTTTTCACATGGCTGCCTCGAAGAATACAAAGATTAAGGAATTTACGGAGAGAATTTTCTTCAAAGATGTCACCAGTGGAAACATACCTGCATGCTTCTTAAGACCACACAACTGAAAAACATGCACGGGGAGAAGAGATAGGAAAGGAGTCTGTGTGATGGCAGAAGGAAAGCATTTAGACTAAGCCATCAGACTCACTGAAGGGAAACATGATGGAGTTTTAGTTTGTTCTTAGTTAACACTGGTGCGTCTTACTGTGTGAAGCATCTTAATGGTCCGTTTCCATTTGCATTTCCCAGGCAAATCACACAAGCCCAGCAATGAAATTCTCTTAACTTGAGTGAATTCGTGGGCAGTAAATGCATTTTAATGGAATAAACTGTACAAGGTACTTCAAAATAACACAAAAATATAAAGAAAATGACTATTTTCATGAATCTTGTTGTAGTCAGGGGAATGACTTTCTAAATTTAGGTCTAGATGGTTCACTAGTTTTATGGATTTCCATAAGTTATTTAAACTTTCTAGAACTTGGTTTCCTCATCTAAAAGCATTTACTTCAAGTGTGATTGTAAGATTTAAAAAAAAAATCAAAACCAAAACCAGAATAAATGCAGAAACGCCACCTACTGCCTCAATGCAACAAGCAAAAAATGAACTATTTATTAGCTATTTTGGTAGGGAAAAAATATATCTTCTAGAAAACTACCTTAGACCAGACACTAGAGCTCCAGCAGCTCTTAGATAGAAAGCCAATAGGCAGCATCTTTTGCTTGCCCACACATGTCTTTACATGGAAACTTTTTCTTGAGTAAGAGCTGAAACATAGACAACCATGTCCTCTGGGAAACAGATCTCAACATAGCCTACTGTGGGAAGCAAGTTCATTTCAGTTTCTATTTGTTTGTTTGGTTTTTGTTTAATCAAAACTCATGTGACATATGTGCCAGAGATTCAAGATAAATGTTTTCACATTAATATAAAATAAAGCAGGAGAGAGTAATGACAAGGACCAAAGGGTGTGGGTTGTCCCCTATGAGTAAAAGATGCGAAATTTAGTGTCTTCTGGGAGGTTCTGCCTCAGTTCTACATACTGCAGAATGGCAGAAAACTTAACTATTTGGAAGGTGTCTTAGTAAGAGAGCTGATTTGATACTCCTAAAAGCAAACTAGGGGAAATGTAAATCCTTTCGTCCTTTGCATTTGAGTGATATTCAACTGAAACTTTTGAGTTTGAGTAATAAACACTAAGATGCAAATCTAATAGCCTAAAATAGAAGGGACAGCATTGTGTTCCTTTTATTAAATATAATTCTTCAGTAACTTGGTAAAGAATGACTGCTTAAAATTGTCCTACAATTATTATAAAACTAAAGCGAAGAAAACATATCTTTTGCCTTTCCAGTCCTATTATTATATAACACAGCAGGTGTGCAAATAGTCTTTCAGTTCCGTTGTCTGATGTATACCCAGCATGCAGTGTCTTTAAACTAGTGTAGCACGTTTGTCTCACAGTTCAGACAAACACCTAAAAAGCATTTACTTCAGAATATATAAAAATTATACTTTATAGATTCTAGAAAACCTTAGTCTCTGTCCTTCAGTCCTAGAAAATGAATCTGCTGATTTTAACAATAGGCTATAATATAGGTTAGGTTTTTTTAAACCGCCATTTAGTTTTCCTATTTCCCATCTTTGCTTTTATAAACAGTTGCTTTGGGTATGGCCCTTTCTTTAGTTGTTCTGCTCTGAATATGTTACCTGTGTGCTGATTGACAACCTCAATGATGTTAGCTGTAAGTAATAATTATAGAGAACTAATGTTGGGTTGTATATATATGAAGTCGGGAAATGGGACAGGGGACATCCAGAGCTTTCAAATCGCTTTCTTTTCCGTAGACTGCAGAACATGTGTAAGGCAAGGCACTGAGAAGTAAGCTGTGCATTGCCTATCTCCATGCCAACATTACTGCATACAACTGTACAGTCTCTCTTTTTTCCTTCTTGGGTCCCTAAGAATAAACTTATGGAAAACAAAATTTAAAATTCTGTTTTCAAAAGATTATTTTTAAACATAAATTATGTTCGAAATATAATTAGAACACATAAGCATCTGAACACTCTTATGTAGATATGAAGGAGTTCCTTATCTTTCTTGGTCACAAAGCAGATGTGGCTGAGGTTATGAAGATTGAAGTGTTTCCTTGCCATGTAAATGTTTAACCCAACAAAGTCATCTAAGACAAGAACAATATTGAATTAAAATCCTGAGGCACAGTGTGAGGATATTTTTTAGATATAGATAAGGTTAAGACTGTTGATATTCCTAATTCCATTAAAATTTCATACTGCAAAAATATCTGTAACATTTCTGAAAATGCTACAAAAGTGTGCAACTATCAAACTATATGAAATACAGAGATGCACTCCAATATGAATGCTTGATTCATATCTGGATTGTCACAACAGCAACAAATGGATGTCAATGTAAAATATCAGACCATTAAATATAAGGTATCCATTGCAGTCATTTGACATGATATTCAGTATCTGATACGTTGCTTTAACAAGGTAAATATTTCCTTCCCTTTCCTAATAATGTATTTACTGGAGTACATGCTAATATATCTCTGACATAACATCATTCACCAGTGGAAAACTGTGACAACCTTCAGAAAACAAAACCATTTTAGGTCCACATTTATCACAAATAAGGTTTAGTATCATTCTACGTCATAAAGAACACTAACTTACGGTGTTAGCCAAGTGTAAGGGAAATAAGCAGAAGCAATTCTGATTATAGATCTCAGAACACGATTAGAAACAGAAGCGGAGACTTCTGTATCGGTGCTGTATGATGCAAGTCTGTATTTACAGCTATAACTTTCCTGTTTGATTGAAATATTTTCCTCCAACTCCTCCCATACCCTTCCTCTCTCCCTATCTATCCAGCTTTATATTATCTCTTTCTGTCAAAAAAAAAAAGTCCAAGAAAAAAAAAACACAAAATTAAAACAAAGAACCAATAGTTTGTTTAAAACATAAAGAACACAAAACAAACAAACCAAATACAGAAACAATTATGGAGTTTTTTTTGAGCATGGGGCCTGCCCTGAAGTGTGCTTGAAGTACCTGTGTGGAAGATACAAGGTTTTCACTCAGACAGAGGAGGGAAAGGAGGTAACTGTGATTCTTTTGCTTCAGGCTCTTGGTTGGGTTTGGGCAGTGGGGAGTCTGACTGTGATGGGAGTTAGGATGGGAGGAGGAAATTGCTGAAGTCATGGTGTCCAGTGTTTGGGATCACTCTGTGAAGTCATCTGAGATGGCTGTGTCCCTGCTAATATCAAGGGAATGTCTCTACATAACTTTGTCCTTCGGTCAAGTTCTGGAACTATAGTTTTCTCTACTCCTTTGACTCTTAGGAAAGTAAGCAAGTGTTACTCACCCCGGATTACTCCAACATTCCCTGAGCTCCCTCTCTACTCCACCCACACTTTGAAATTAACTTTGTATTAAAAAAAACTTCAGTTCTCAAAAATGTTAATGAGCATCGTATTTGCTATTGAAACCTTGACCAGTCCTTTTTTCTAGTCTCATCCACTTTCCTTTCTATTAGTGTTACAGCAGTTGCTTCATAACTCTTTTGATTTCTATTGTTCCTATCTACCTGCAGTCCAATTTCAACACTGCAGTTATAGTAATGGCTTAAAATCATCAATCATAAAACAGTAGCTTTCTTTTAAAACTCTTCCAAAAGCTGTTTCATTCACTCAGAGTAAGAGTCAAAGTCCTCGCAGGTCGACCGTGACCTGCATCCCCCACCCCACCTCCTGCCTTGTTGTCTTTTCTTCTATATGAACAGGTTTTCTCTCTTACCTTCCTCACTCGTGTCTTCTCTGAGTCTTCTCCCTCAACCATGCTATTTAAAATTATAGTCTGTCTTCCAAAGGACCTATTGCCCCTGCCTACCTAATTTGTCTCATCTAGGTTTTATCTTCTGTATTTATCTTATTTGTCCTGTCTCCTCTTTCTCTCCTTTTGGACTAAAACCAGGGGAGTTCAACGATGTTTGTTTAGAAGTGTTGTATTCAGAACTGTACTTCTCATGTATTTGGTACCTAATCAACACTGATTGAATTCATTTCTCATGTATGGTTAAAGTTAATGCTTTTTGGCTCAAATAACTGTTGAACATATAATCATTCAATCAAATTATCAAGCATGGCTTAGAGCTTAAGGAGTTCACAATCATTGCAGAAGTCTGGGTTTGTGTTCCCACCACCCACACAGTGGTTTGCAACCCCTGTCATCCAGTTCCAGGAGATCAAAAGCCTCTTCTGACCTCTGTGGGATCTTGGCACATGTGTGCGTGGGTGCACACATGCTCACACACACACACACACACACACACACACAATCTTAAATTTAAAATATCAATTTTCCCATACAACCTTATTTATAAGGGACTAGACTTTTCATGTCATCTGTTTTTGAAAGATCAAACTTCCCTTCCAGCATAATCTTCACCTAAATTTATAATGGCAAAGTGATTAAAACCTTAATCAAACCATAATTTTATAAAGGAAGTTGTAAATTTTAGACAATACCAGCATGCTTTAAATTCATGTAACTGACAACTGGTACAGAAGTACTAGCATAAAAGTAAATAATAAAATGTTACATCCACTTTAATATCATAATGATATAAATGTCCGAATATTTTAAATATAGTTCAAAGTGGATAGTCTTACTTTATTTTTGAAGTAGATTTGCGATCTTTAAAGGAAGAGAAAATCTCCTACTATCATGACTACTTCCTTTATTCTATAACAGAAATTATAGGATAGGCTTGAATGACTAAATTCATAGGCACAGTTGTGTATTTCATCAACACCTTCAACATCCTGCAGTGTGTTCTACATCCCCAATACCCGAAGGCCTGTTACACTGAGACAGAACTTTGAACTAGGGATCACTGCTGGCTGCATGACATGACATGGAGGTTGCTTATTATTTCAAGTTTGGATTTGACTATTTCATATTCCTGTTGGAAAAACTAGAAAGATAGGTAGTCAATCATCACTCTATGGAAATGTCAAATTTCAGGATGGAGACAGCAACTTTGCCCCTCACTTTCATTCATTTTGATTGAATTCATCATTGTGATTTTGTAAATTTTGATTAGTCCTTTGAGAATTCCATGTGTTTTGATTATATCCCCTTCTCTTTCCCTAACCAACCATATCTGTGTCCTTTTTGGATCCATTAAGTCCGATTTGTGCTAGCCAGACATTCGTTGACATGTGGCTTTCTACTAGAGCTTGGTCAACATATATCAAGGGTTACCTTCATAGAGAAAATTGATCCTACTTCCCGTAGCAGCTGTCCATTGTCGATACTTCCCCAAGGTGGAGTGGCACTCCATGCCCACCTCTTTCTGCATGATGAAATTTTGTCTGGCTTGAGTTGCACAGGTTTTGTGTGCACTGTCATAGCTCTTAGCAATTCATACGTATAGAAGTCCTCAATGTACAAAAACCACTGATGCCTTGTGGGCATTCACGTCCTCTGGCCTTCGCACTGCATCCTTTATGCCTCCTCTTCCACAGTGCTTTCTGAACCTTGAAAGGAGCACATATGAAATAGATATTTCATTTAGGGCTGAGCATTTCCCAATCTCTTATTCTCTGTACCACAACTAATTGTGTGTCTTTGTTAATCACCAACTACTACTAATAAAGGCTTCTGGAGATTTTTTTAATTAAAAAAGGAATTAATCATTCTCCGATTATTCTTTATTCTCAAATGAAAACTATGAAGTGAATATGTCAATCCATCAAACACT
Source organism: Rattus rattus (assembly GCF_011064425.1). Taxonomy (NCBI): domain Eukaryota; kingdom Metazoa; phylum Chordata; class Mammalia; order Rodentia; family Muridae; genus Rattus; species Rattus rattus. The sequence continues at coordinate 117,114,739 of NC_046158.1, read as the reverse complement.
TCCAGAAATTATAATGCATCAGCTATAGTGGCCGATTTATATCTTGGGTTCAGCAGTGATTCAGTTGTGTGTATATGTCATTTTGTGGTTGTAGTCTTTCTGGTAATGAGATATAATGAATAATGATGAGAGAGTGATAGTATTTTCAATGACCCTTTTCAACCAAAACATTTTATTCACAAAGCAACATTTAGAATAAGATAATGACTATAGTGAATACAATCACCCTGAGCTTTAGAGAGTTGACCATTATTAGAGCTCCAAGAAAGAATTTCGATCTAGAAAGCAAATTTACTGAAAGCACATCAGAGCACAACTCAAAATTTTTCTCAAAAATAAAATATGAATTGATACTTTCTAATACACTGTATAATTTACGTATGAATGTCAACAGATGTCTAGTTTAAAATTGTACCAATCAGAACAAAACACGGCTGGTATAAAAATAATCACTGAATGAATTGAGATGATTTGATGATATTTTGCCATTCTCATGATTGATGCCTTTGTCTAGTCATTAGAGAGGCTTCCTCCCGCAGCCTACAGGAGTGGGTGCAGAGACCCACGCCAGACATTTCGCAGATAAAGACTCTAAACTGGAGGAGGAGTCCATCGGGTGCCAATCGTTGAAGATCAGGAAACCCTATGGAAGGGTGGGAAGAAATATTATAGGAGTCAGAGCTGGATGGAGGAAGCCAGCAGACATGGCTGCTGAATCAAGTAAGTAGCGCACACATGGGTTCACAGAGCCTTAAGTGGCAAGCACAGGGTCTGCATGGGTCTGCAGCAAGTCATCTGCATTTATGTTATGGCTATTAGCTTGTAGGACTGCTGACTGGGTGCGGGTGTTTTCTGACTCTTTTGCCTAATCTTGAGACCCTTTTCCTCTTCTTGGGTTGCTTTGTCCATCCTTGATAGGAGGGCTTTTACCTTGCCTTCCTGTGTGTTATTTTGTCATGTTTGGCTGTTATCTCATGGAGGCCTGCTTTCTCTGAAGAGAAAACAGAAAGGGAGTGAGTCCTGGGGAAAGGGAATTGAGGAGGCCATGGAAGGTGTAGATACTGTAGTCAGAATGTATGGTATGAAATAAGGTTTTATTTTCAATAAAAGTTTTAAAAATTAATTAACTAATTAATTAAAAATAAAACAGTACACATCATCCATGAAATGTTCTTTCAATTGAATAAAATCTGATCTTTTGATTCAACAATGATGACTTGATGTAGAATGACTTTCTTTTTCTTTTTGCAAAGGGTTATTAAATTTATTAAATCAAGCACATCATGTGTGTTAGTGCAAATAGTTTAATCTGTGCTTCAGAAATTCTACAGTACATTTTATCTTTACAAAATAGATTTCAAACAATTACTTACTTTAAAAAAGGTAATTTTGAAGTTAGGCATTTCAATAACTATATACAAGAGGTACTGGGTACCACTGGCATTTTAGCATTTTGTGGTGGAGTGGCTTCCTGAAACAGAGGACTATACGACAGTATTTTCCACAAGTCATTTGTGGCTAATTCCTCCATAAATATAGTGATTCTCCTGGCAACCGATCCCAAATAGCTTTAAATGCAACTTTTAAAGTAAAAACAATGACTGCCAAACATCACAAGGCAAATTATATCCTAAACTCCTTTCTCGATATCTGGCGAGATCTGACTATTCTCATACACCATTCAAACCAATTCACTGACGTTCCCTTCCAGTCTTCACGGACTGAAGAAAATTTAACTATGCGATACTTTAGGATACTGACATCACTGTGGTGCCGCACAAAACCACAGCTAAACTTTAACCTCTGTGTTTAAATGCACAATGTCAAGCTCTGCTTAGGTGTGACACTGTCATGGAACACCACCAATCTTGGGAATAGTGCTACTAATTGACAGGCTGTTCCAATTAACAACAAAGAGGAAATAACCATTTGCATACCCAACCAAGAAATCTGTTAGCTGGGCACGTCAGTTCACCGTGAATGTGAGTTAGCTCTACACTGACACCAAATTAAGCCGATAAAAGCTTATCTAGATAGATATAATTCTTCCTTCAGTGAAACATGCTTGGAGGAACAGATGACAGGAAAAATTATGCTTTATAAACTGCTGTATATAAAATGGGAACTTGGCTTTTAAAGAAAACATTTCTTAAATACATGAGGTTTAGTAAGTTACGTTCCAATTCACTCAACAGTTTGGTTGATTGCACTGAAATTATGCAATGTTTTTGCTCCCAGTAATATTTCTGTTTGCTCAAGAAAATACAAACTCTCATGAAACGTTTTCAAAGCTGATGTTTTTCACATCTTCAAGTTACAGTAATGCTGAACAAACATGTATGAATCCCCCAAATTTTCATTATAAGAGAATATTTTCCATATGTATTTTTCTTTAAAAAAAATCCACACGAATAATTAATTAAGTCTTGTTTCCAATAGCTCAGTGGTTTTATAACAAGTAAAAATGATGGAAATATGTGAGTGTGTGTGTGTGTGTGTGTGTGTGTGTGTGTGTGTGTGTGTGTGTTCAAGCTGATAGGCACTGAGCACACAGGGCCACTCTTCCCATGTATGTATTGGCTGTTTGGTTTAAGTAGTTATCGAATCAGAAAAATTGTGTAGCCATTAGAATTCAGAGTAAAATATCTATAAATTTGTGGTATAAATAGTTTGGTACACTAATTTAAAAATTATATGTAAAACTGAATAAATTCTCAACTTTATATCCTCTCAATAGACAAGCTGCTGTGAGAGGAAGGAAATAATCCCGCCATATTGCAACCTACCCCAGCTATTTTCATCAGCCTATTCCTGCTTTTCCTGCTGCTTGGGTGTTTCGGTAAAGGAATAAACCCTGGTCCTGGATGCCCACGTTGGTAGCCCTGGATGCCCACGTTGGTAGCCCTGGTTGTGGTGACAGTTCTTGTGCTCCACGTACCAGTTCTGGTCAGAGCTTCTCCACCACAGTGTGTGTTGAGTCTGCACACCATCTTTCCTCTAGAAGCTGACACCACACTCATGCTGGGGACAAGCAGAACCATTTTCTTCCTTTTCACCTCTTAAAAAAACAAAGTGCAAGAATACAACTGTAGAATGGCTTTCTTAAGTCCGGGATCCATGAGCTAATTCCATGCTTTCAGCCCAACATCACCATGAAACTGCCCAGATTTCTGAGATGCTTCCATGAAGGAGATGAACATGTAACATGGCTGGGCTATTGAAGATATGGTGGATGTTCACTCTGATAGGTTGATGTTCATGGTGATAGGTTTCAGGGCTACTTGTGCAACTTGAACATGTAATACTATGGTGACAGGTCAAGAAACAGCACATCCTTCAATGACACTCTCCCAATTAAGTCACATCCCTAGTTATCATCCCAGTCATTCTAATGTCAAAAGTCATCTGCAGTACTTCAGAAACACGAGGTATTAATCTGCCTTTCAATCCAAATTCTCCATAACATTTTAAATTTAAGAATTTTAGATATGCCTTTCATATAGTGGTAGCCCAACCCTTATGTCCATCTCTTGGTCGTAAGTTTCAATATAGGAACACCAAACGGGTTTGTGTGTGTGTGTGTGTGTGTGTGTGTGTGTGTGTGTGTGTGTGTGTGTGTGTGTGTAAAAAGCAGTATGTGTGCTAGTGTGTGTGTGTGTGTGTGTATGTGTGTGTGTGTGTGTGAGTGACTTTGCAGAGATCTTATTGTGAACTTTTTCCAGAAAAGTCAGAAAAGAAGAATAATGCTTCCATTGAAAACCAATGATAAACTCGATGCTGTGGTGAACTTTGTTTTAAAATATCTACTGTGGATGCCATACACAATGATGAGGCAATACCTAGGCGTTCTCTGGAAGTTGGACAAAAAGTGTTTTCCATCCCCAGCCCCACTAAAGTCCCTGGCTTGTGCTTAGATGTTAGTGATACCCTGGTTTCTAAAGATCCAAAGTACAGAACCTAATATTTATGTTTTATTTACCATCAATATTCGGTTCAAAGGTCTTTTTAACTTTCTCATTTAAAAATTCTCAAAGGATTTCAGAGGTTATTAAATGGCTCTTTAAAATGGTACTTTTATTAGGTTTGTGGAAAGAAATCAGAAACAGATGAGTTAATTTTTCCCTTCAAATATATATGGTTTAAAAGTACTCTGCAGGGCTAGCAATGTAGAGTGGCTAAATAGTACATGGGAGATTTGGGGCTTTATCTCCCACATAAATATATAAGCATACATACATAAACATATACACACATGTATGCACACATTACATATATTCGCCCCTCAAATATAAATATATATACACACATAAACACATGCACGCTTACATATTCACACATAAACATATACTTACATGTACACGCAAAGACAAACCAATGCCCACTTACAGCAACTGATAATTCTCCCATAGAATTTTGAAAGATGCAAAGAAAATACTAGTAATTACCAAATAAATATGCATTTAAATCAAACATCTTATTCATACTTTACAATAAATATTGGCAATAAACACACATTTGATAGAAATCTACTGAGGTACAGTATCAATGTGGACAGAGTTTCAAATCTGCCTCTAAAACAATTTTAATTTTACAAAGTTTTCAAACATAGAACATTATTTATTTTATAAAACATAATCACGAGAAGTAAATGAAAGCCACTTATTAAATTTTTTGGAATCTGATTGTTATTTCATAGTAGGAAATCATTAGCATAATTTAGGGATGTTATTAACATGAAGAGAACGACTTTATGCATACAGTAGATAATTGAGTCCAAGAATCATCGTGTCTTTTATTATGTCCCCAACAACTAAGGTACACATGATGTTTCTGTGTATGTATAGGTTCTAAATCATCTGAATGCTGGTCCCGCCAGTCCCGCTGCATGGAGGAGTTTATAGGACTAAAATAAATTGAAATCTGGAAGCACTATCGAGAAAAAGAAACCCTAGGCTAGTTAAATTTAACACAGTTTACTTGAGCAAAAACGGGTCTCAAATGGTAAAGCATTTCAAAATGTAGATGCCTCACAATATCCACCTCCAGTATGGTAAACTACATTTATAATCAGAAAACAGAGGTGATGTGCAGAGATTATCTCTTGGTACAGTTTGCACCCCTTGTCCCATTTTGGCAGGGTTAGCAGCTGTGATTCGCTAGGATTCAGGTGCTTGGGAAGAAGGGTGTATGCTTGGTTAACAGTTTGTTTATACATAAAGTTAGGAAAGAATATGGCATATATGCAGGTCACTGAAGGCCAAACTTTATTACCCAATTACAATATAAGTTTAACTCAAAATTAACCCAATTTTACAGCATTTCAAGCAGTAGTCCCAAACTTTAGTGAATAATAAAATTACCTAAAGATCTAATATAGACAGCAAGAGTCCAGATTTCTTACGGCAGCATGGATGAGGTTTAGGCCACTGTTTTGAGAATCACTGACTTGAAGCGGATACTGAATGTACTCTGAAATTAAGTTTGCATATTGTATACTGTCTCTATTTTAGACTATATTTGGAATTTATCTAATATTCTGTTAATTTCTACCCTGGTCTTGGTTATTTCTTTCTCTCTAATCATTGGGTTTCCATTTGTTCTTATTTTGCCAAAATATTTAGATGTATTGTTGAGTTTTTTTTTTTTTTTTTGGTTCTTTTTTTCGAGCTGGGGACCTAACCTGAGGGCCTTGGCGCTTCCTAGGTAAGCGCTCTACCACTGAGCTAAATCCCCAACCCTTGTTGAGTTCTTAATGTGAATTTTTTTTTCAATTCTTTTGATGTGGGAGCAAAGTGGCATAAAAATTTCTATTGGGACTTTGTACATTTCCTTCCTAAGGTGTTGGTGTGTTATATTTTTGTTTTATTCTAGTCTAGGATTTGAAAATATCGTCTTTATTTCTTTAGTGACTCAACTATCTTTGAAAAGTATGTTGTATAGTCACTAGAGATGTGCATGTTTTCTGTCTGCTTTAGCTGTTCTACTCCACTGTGGCCACAGAGAATATAGGCCATTATTTCAATTTTTCTATATTTTTTGAAAGGGGTTTGCTTTTTATTCTAATACATGGTCCATTTTAGAGAAACTCCCATAATTTGATGAAAATCACATATATTTTTTAGTGTTTGGGTGACATGTTATGAAGCTATTCTGTTAGGTCTATTAGATTTATGGTGTCATTTAATTCAGATATTTCCCTGGTTAGTTTCTGTCCAGATGACTTTTGTAGTAGTGACGAGAACTGAAGTGAATCACTCTCTCTCTGTTATTATGCGGTTTCATATAGAGTAATAAGATGGGTTTTTTTGTATGTGTGTTTTGTTTTTGTTTTTATTTTTTTTAAATGAAACTTGATCTTCCTGTTTTGCCTATCAGTTTAGAACTGAAATATCTTTTAAGTGGATTGTTTCTTTAGTGAGTATGGCATGACCTTTATTTAAGCATTTAAGAATGCTTGATTTCTTCTGAGGAGTTACAGTTTGTACTCTGCTTTGTCAGATAGTAAATAGCCATGTCTTCTTTTTCCTAATTCTATTTGCTTAGAACACCTCTTTTTATCCATTTCTTCTAGTGCGTTGTGCATTAAAAATAGTGAGGTGTGCTTCCTGAGGTTAGCAAAAAGAAGTATCCTATTTTTAATAAAATCTGCTCCTCTTTATCATTAGGAAATTGAAACCATTCTTTGGTTATTATTGAAAGTTATATCATTATTCCTGTCATTTTGTCAACTTTCTTAGACCTATTGGAACTGTGCTGGTGTTGTATATTTATCATGTTTGCCTGCCTTGGAGATGTTTATCCTCTTTATTCTGAAATATTTTCTCCAGCATCCTTTGTAGAGCACCTTTTGTATATAAATTTATTGAAAGAATTTTCTATGCTTTTGCAATAGTGTTTTCCTAATAGTGTCTGCCTAAAATTTAAACCTTAGATCTTTTCATAATGTTTTACACTTCTTTTGTAGCCCAGTTTCTTAGTTTTACTATTGACCTTTCTTTTCTTTTTTTTCTATTGAACTGATCTTAATTCATTTTTCTATTAATTAATTTATTTATTCGCTTTACATATGGATCACAGCCTGCCCCCTCTTCTCTAAATCCTACTCTTACAAATCCTTCCCTTCTCCTTAGAGAAGGGGAAACCCCCGTTGAGTACCACCTCTCCTTGGAACATCAAGTAGCAGCAGATAACTGCGTTCTCTCCCACACAGGCCTGACCAAGCAGTTCAGCTAGGGGAAAGGGGTCCACAGGCAGGCAACGGAGTCAGAGACATCTCCCACTCCAATTGTTAGGGGACCCAAGAAAGACCGATCTGTGCTTCTGCTACAAATGCTGAGGGGGTTAAGTCCAGCACCTGTATGCACTTTGGTTAGTGGTTTAGTCTCTGTGAACCCCGACAGGACCAGGTTCATTGACTCTGTAATTCGTGTGTGGTCTGTGACCTCTACAACGCACTCTGGAGCTTCTACCAAACTCCGGAGCTATAAGTCCATCTGATGACTGGCTGTGTGTCTCGGCATCTGTTTCCGTCTGCGGCTGGATGGAGCATCTCAGGAGACAGTTCTACTCAGCTCCTGTCGGAAAGCATAGCAGAATAGCATGAATAGTGTCAGGCGTCAGCTGTCTCCCATGGGATGGGTTCAATTCCCTCAGTCTCTGCTCCATCTTTATCCCTGCGCATCTTGTAGACAGGACACATTTGCAGTCGAATGTTTTCTGAGTGTGTTGCTGCTCTCTCCTTGCTTCACTACAGGATGTGGACACTTCAATCTTTATATCCCCAGCTACTCTGGAGTCTCAAGTAGGGTTACCTCCAAAGACTTCCTGGATCCTTTGTATTTGGTCTCAGGCTAGTCCCAGAGATGTCCCCAACTGATTTCGATTGTCTTTCCCAACCCTTTTCCACCCGACCTCCCCACACCTCATCTCCATCCCTGTTCCCCTTCTCACCCATCTCCCACCCAGTTCCCTCCCACCATCCTCTGGCCACCTCTGATGTCTATTTTTTTCCCCTCAGACCTCTAGATGCACCTACACACATGTGCAAATCTGTACACACACACACACACACACACACACACTCATACACACACACACAATATGCTTGCCATAATATACACACATGCAAATGAACAGAGGAAAAGATATCAATTGACTATGAACTACGGTAAAGGGCAGGCAGTGTTTATAATAATTTAGAACATGATCGAGGTATTAACATCCAGAAAGTCGTAACATGTAGTTTGTGAGCTAGCTTTGAGGGGAGGAGAATATATCAACTATAGACAGGTTAATCCTTTATCTTTCAAATAAATTACAGATATATTTTTACAAAACATTTTGAAGTTAAAACTCAAAATAACGGAAAATACAGAACAGGGAAATAAGTTTGCTATGGAAAATTATCACAGGGGATGGAAAGCGGCTTCAGTGGTCAGAGCTCTTGCTGAACACCCAAGAGAATCTGATTTATATCACGAAACCGATGTAGGAAACGGAAGTAGTCTCACAAGTGCCTAGATTCCAGCGCTCTAGAGGACAGACAGATGGATGCTATCACACGCTACCTGTCAGTCAAGCAAGAAACCAAACCAAACCGAAAAGCAAACAAATACAAACATGCAAACAAACAAACCTTCATAAGTTCCAGGTTTAAGCTTCTCAAATGTTAGTCTAGAGCAGAATTCCATAATTCATAAGAATTTCATAAGGCTTCAAAAACATGGGCTATGGGGTCCTGTTCCCAAGTGTCTGGCTTGATAAATCTTCAGGAGCTGGGAACCCTGTCCTTCTAACAAGCTCCTGGACCTCGTTGATGTATGGACCACCTTCAGAAGAGCATGGTGGCATAGAACCATCAGTCAGAGCTGTAGCTGCTGGCAAATCTGTCTCTCAGCCCCAGCGGTCCTAGTCTGCTCATTCCATCAGCATCATTTTTCAGACATTTCCACTCGTCCTATTTGAGGCTCTTCCCTGGGATTCAAGGTCTTTTATGCTTGCAACCAAGCACTTTCACCTATGCTCAGAATACGCTCCTTTTGGACCTAGCCATACTTACCATAGAACTCAGCTTTTACCACTTTCCCTTCTCAGTTTTATACTGCGTCCACACTGGCTTGCCTCCACATCCCGACCATGGACAATTCACTTAATTTCTGTTCTTTTGCACAGGTTATCCCTCTCTCCCCACTGCCTGACTGGCTAGCTGTTTAGTCTTCAAAACTTGGCTCAGATACTAGGACTTTATTGAGAAAAATCCTACTGAATGAAGCTAGATCTCTGTGACTTTTCCCAAAATTTTTAAATGACATATTATAGACCCCCCCAAGACATTTAAGCTTAATTAGTTTGTTTACATGTCATTCCCACTAAAACAATTCATCACAAAACTATTTTATAAGCAAGTTCCAAGAACAGGCTTGACTAGTGGTAACTGTCAATGGTTAATGAAGGAATCAATAAGCTAAAATTAACAAGCAGAACTAGGGAGAGTCCTCAGCTTATAGCCAAAGCTCAGAACAGATCTGTTCCCAGACCTCTCTTGTCTCCGTGTCACAGAGTATATTTCTGTAGGTTGTTCAGTTCTGATCGGGTTGTGACTAACTAAATCATCTTTTAATGACTCAACACTGAGATGACCATGAGAAAGTATTTACTAAATTCATATTGGGTGAGAATAAGTCAAATAATATTTTCACACTAATATGAACATTGTTTATATTTGCATTGATCAGAATTGATTTCCAGCAGGTCAAAATGAGAAATCAGAAGAGTAAAATTAAGAGATATTTAAATTTGGCTATTGTATATGCTTTTTAAAATTACATTATTTAGATGAAATTTTCTAGAAAAACAATTCAGGTTGTTTATTTATATATTGTTTTGTAACATTTATTTATTTATTTATGTATTTATTTATATGTGGAGGCTTTTTTTTTACTACATATATGCCACCATGCCTAAATGTACGTGAATGTCTGGTATCCATGGAGGCTGGAAGAGGGGATCAAATATGGGAACTGAAATTAGAGACAGTTGTGAACTTCCATATAGATAACAGAAATGAAAACCATGCCTTTTGAGAAACCAGTCAGTGCTCTTAACCACTGAGCCTTCTTTGTAGCCCCTTTCCTTGTTTTTTTATTTATTTACATTTTAAATGTAGTCCCCCTTCCTGGTCTCTCCTCCACAAACTCCCCAACCCATCCCTCCTCCCTTTTGCCTCTAAGAGGGTGCTCCTCCCCCACCCACCCTGTCTCATTTCTCTAGCCTTACCCTACATTGAGGCATCAAGCCTCCACTGGGCCAAGGGCCCTCCCACTGATGCCAGATAAGGCCATCCTCTGCCAGAAAGACTCACAGAGTCTCAACTTTCAAGACAATTTAGAAGTAAATAAAATAAAAATTCTCTAAGATTTACCCACCATTGCTCTCTGCATATTAAAAACAAATTTCATATAAATGTCTGCTTAATAAAAGAAATTTATGATAATAGTCATCCTGGAAATAAATTTGTGCTCTCTCAAAAGTAATAAAAAATTACATTTATACTGATAACATTTAAATAATGAACATCTTTTAAGTGTAGAGAAAAGGTGTTTATAAATTCAAGATTTCAGTCTAGAAGAGTGAGAATGCACTATCCTATTAGCATGTTAGGAGGAGCTAATTTAATTGGAGAAATTTAATTATTTAAACCTTCAGAAGAACATGTTTGTGCATACAAAATCAGGGTTGGAAAGGCATCCAACAGATGGCCAGTGGATTTTGCAAATGGTTATATCTGTCTAATTTGTTAATTTTAAGTAGTGTTTTTTAAAGTTTATTTTTATTTTCTTTTTTCTTTTATTGGATATTTTCTTTATTTACATTTCAAATGATATCCCCTTTCCCAATTTCCCCTCTGGCAACCCCTTATTCCATCCTCCTTTATCCTGCTTCTATGAGGGTGCTCGACCACCCACCCATCCCCTCCCTCCTGCCTCCCCGCACTGCCATTCCCCTACACTGGAGAAAAGAGCCTTCACAGGACTAAGGGACTCCCCTAACATTGATGCTAGATAAAGCCTCTGCTACATGTGCGGCTGGAGCCATAGGTCCCTCCATGTGTACTCTCTTGTTGGTAATTTAGTCTTTGGGAGCTCTGAGGTGGGGGCGGGTGTGGTTGGTTGATATTGTTCTTCCTCTGGGGTTGCAAATCCCTTCATCTCCTTCAATCCTTTCTCTAACTCCTTCATTGGGGACCCCATTCTCAGTCCAATGATGGGCTGCTAGTATTTGTCAGTCTCCAGCAGAGCATCTCAGGTGACAGCTTTATCAGGCTCCTGTCAACATAAACCTCTTGGCATCCACAATATTGTCTGGTTTTGGTGACTGTATATGGGATGGATCCCAAGGTGGGACAGTCTCTGGAGGACCTTTCAGTCTCTGCTCCATATTTTGTCTCTGTGCTTCATTCTTAAGTTTATTAGTCTGAAGTTTGCTTGCGAGTGAGTATAGGAGCTGGAACTAAACTTGGGTCCTCTGGAGGAACTCTTCACTGCTACGTCACCAGTCCTGTCCAGACAGAGTATATGTTCTTAATGGCCTCTTGCTCTTTCTAACACTTCACATCCCTCATTTTACTTGCCCGTCTTTAAGTATTTATTTGATTAACAACAACACAAAATTAACCAAGCAATCAAGAATGAAAACAGAATTCTCTTAAATTCACTTGTTTGAATGAATGCCTTCTGGCCTCAGTGGGAGAAGAGTCACCTAGTCCTGCAGAGACTGGAGATACCAGGGTAGGTTGGTACCTGAGGAGACTCCTCCCCTTTATCCAAGGAGAAGGGAAGGATGGACGGGGGAGGGGCTATGTCAGGGAGTACTGGGAGATGCATTGCCATTCGGATGTAAAGTGAATAAATAAATAAATTAATGCAAGGAGTAATAAAACATTCCTCAAAGAAAACCTGTTCTTTAAACAAGGTTGTCCTTTTCTCATTTAAAAAAATGAAAGAGTTCATTTATTTCCCATTTCCTGCTAGTTCTCTTATGATATAGATCCATTGGTTCTATTTCTCTCAATATCTGAAAGAAGGCTAGCGATATATGACTGTCCTTTGTCCCATCACGGCCAGAATTTACTGATTAGTGCCAGTACATAGTCCAGAAACAGGAGAAGACAGAAGGGCTACTTAATAAGTCTGTTCACTTATCAAGAACAATCCCCATCATTGGCCTGTGTCTATACTTAGCTTCCCATGTTACTCTATGTATTTTCCAGAGCCATCTGTAGTGATTGATCCTCAAAGAGAGCTTTTCAAACTGTATTCCAAGCCACCACTAATTCCAGGTGTTCATTTAAAATGCATAGAGAAGCTGCTACTGTTCGCTTGCTGATGAACACGCTGTCAAAAGTGACTTCCACATTTATGTGCATCAATTAGTGCTGGCCTCACCAACATCAAGCGTAGATCGGGTACTTCTGTTCTTGTTCCCTTTATACTATTCAACTCTACACCTTGACTGCTTCACTCACACACAGATCCTGACTCATGTTCTCTGTCCTCTGTCCAAACCATCTACAGAACCCACCATGTTGGAATGCCATGGAGCTCAAATGGGCTTATGTCTTTGATACTTCTGTGGCTCATTTGATGTGGCATCTGGAATTTTTCACAATGACATTGACAATGGCAATGACCTAGGCCTCCTCCTTAAGGCTCAGCCATCACCACCAGGCTCAGCTTGTCAGGCAGAACAGTTTATGTTTTTAGAAGCATGCTGGTGGAGCTCTGGGCTTCCAGTCTTCCCCAGTACGAGATGCCCATTGGGACAGCTTAAATTCCATGCCTCCCCCATTCAGTAAGACACTAACTCCATTTTAACTGTTCTCTGGCACTTCTGAGACCAAGATTTAGACAAAGGATGGATTCGGCCAATAGCTACCCTTTCCTGTTTAAAATCACTGCCCCCTAATGTGCTTAGATGACTAATTCTTTCTTCCCAATGTAGATTCAGCATTGCACCTCATGTATGGGCTCTCGGGAACCTGTGTAGCTCACTTAATTTCTCCAGGCTTTGGGGTTTTTATTTGCAAAAGGGGACATAAAGGTCTGCTAGAAAACTGTAAACCCAATTACTTCTCCTTAGCAATTTGGCCAGAACATATAATTATCACAGCCTAGCTGTATGACTTCAAGTTATTATTCTAGTTTAATATTAAAAATGCCTCTCGGCTTACACACACACATTCACATGTAATGTCCTCTGACCTCCCATGCTGTCATCCTCAGAAAAGAATCCCAGCCATATGCTTGTGATAGATGTATAAATATAATAGCTGACATAAACTTGATAATAAGCATATCACAAGGTTGCAAGTGTCTGTGAGTCTCCTAATAAAGGAAATGGCAATTACAGATACAGAGTCAGGCTTTGGCTTACAAGAGTTACCGTAGCACATTTAGCCGTCAAGCAAGACTTCCAGCACAACAGGAAAACCGAGAGCACTCAACATGAGTGCACAGCCTCCAGTGGGCAGGAGGCTGCAGCTTCAGACGAGGAAAACACTCTGTGTTTCCTGTGTTACAGGAAGAGCCTAGGTCCACTTGGCAACATAACCTTCCATGTTGAAGAAGAAAAGGGGAGTGAAGAAAGAAAGCAGAGGAAATAAATGTATCAAGTTTGAGAAGCAGGAGTTGGGATGGTTCTGATTTACCCATCCTGGTTCCTCTACTCAGCTTCATTCATAGATTATCTCAGTTCATTTACCAAAAACCAAATGGTTTTAATTTGTTTATATGTTTGTTGATGAAGTGAAGCTTGATCTCATCTGAAAGTTTAAAGCAAAACTATTTCTTCAGGATGTCTGTATGTATATGATTTGTACAGTGAACTATAATAAAGGCTATTGATTATGTAATTACAAAGCGCACATGAAATGAAAATAGAAGCAGAATTGATTATAGGCTCTAGAGTGACCACTAGTTATTTATTTATGGAAAACATTGGCGATAAACATTGCAACTTTGAAAACAAAATTCCATAGACTAAAGGAAGTGCTGTCCCTTTAACAGGCATGGTCCATTGTCAGTTCACAGAGACACTTTTGGTGTTTTAGATTCTTCAACTCTGCAAAGTTCAGCTGAGCCTGACGGCACTGTGTTTGGCAGTTTTGAGCTGAGGTCTTTTTCCCTCTGTTGTTTGTAGCTACTATAAACTCGCCAAAGGGAAAATTGGGCAAAAGTATGTGCGTGTGGGTGTTTTCCCATGCCCTCTATTTGTTTATTCACACAGTCCGGTCCCTAGGGAAATTAAAAGGAAAAAAAAATTAGTTTCACCATAGAAGATCCAAAGAACTTGGCCTTTTACAAGCTCTGGGTCATTAATTCTTATAGGAACTCCCTATGACGTCAGCAAGTGAGAAGTGTTATTATCCCCACTTCACAGATGAAGAAACTGAGGACTTTCATGACCAAATGTCTCATCCAGAGCCAAACAGTGCTGGCAGGAGAATGAAGGACTTGCAGTAAAACCAACCCCTAAACTTCCAAACTCATGTTGTCCAATGAGAGGAGGGGTAAGAGGACATGCATGACTTTTCAGTCATCCAGGTAAAAAGAAAGTAATCACAAGTATAGGAATTACCTTCTTATACTAGGTTTTATTAATGTCCATGTGCAGAAAACATTGTCCAAACAATTAACACTAAAAAAAAATTACTAGTGATCTAGTTTACATTCTGAATTTATACCAACCTTTCAAGATTACTTCAGTAGCACTTCAAAGTGAATTGGCCATATTTCAGGTACTGTGTATCCGTGTGTGGCTGGTGCTTCCCATAAGGAACCACTGGCCCCAAGATCATGCATAGGTCTCTCGATCCTGAGTTCTCTTTCCATCACACTATATGTCTCCCCATACACCTGAGCTAAGACGTAGCCCTGACTCTTATTGTCTGCATGCGATACCTTCAGTTGATTTATTATCATTTCAGGTCACAGTAAAGAAACTAACCCAAACCCTCATGATGAACCTTCAAAATGTCAGGTGAGTACCTTAAAAAAAAAGAGGAAGAAAGAAAGAAAGAAAGAAAGAAAGAAAGAAAGAAAGAAAGAAAGAAAGAAAGAAAGAAAGAAAGAAAGACAAAAGCAAACCAATATCCTGTACTTTTAAGGCAAGAATATAAAATACATTAAATGGATTATAGCTGAAATGATTTAATAAAAATTGAATGCATCTGGAGTAGGTAAGCTAATAAAACATTTGACTCTAGTAAAACTGCAGAGGTAGGGTTTCAGTACTGGTACCACTTGGACGTACTCTGACTCTCCACAGACTGTCTCAGAAAACAACTGTGTTTCTCTGAAAGAGGAATGTCTCCCATAGTCTCAGGATTTGAGCACTTAAGGCTGATTTTTGTGAACCTAAAGACACACCACATTCAAGTCATTCTCCCTGCTTTGTGCTTGTACAGGGTCAAGCTGTGTGCTCCCAGTTTGCTGTACCAGTAACCATACCCACGGCCTGGTACCTGCTGTCTGCTCCTGCGGCTGCGGACAAATCATAAGCCCCAATAGAATCTTTCTTTTATAAGGTACCATGGTCATAGTGTTTTATCTTAGCAACAGAAAAGTCACTTATAGAGTACTTGGTAAAAATATAAACAAAAGCCGCTCCGTTCTGTGTTTAATAACATCAGTTTATGTCCTTAACATGATATATTGATGCTTGATTGTGCTTTGTTGAAAAATAAACTTGTAATATTCATTTTGAATGTTGTCATGGTAAACAAAATAACTGTTTTCTTTAACTACACATATTAATATAAAACTGTGTATGTTTTCCTTTGGACTTTTATTACATATATGGATCCTAAAGGTGGCAAATTACAGATTCTTGACTCCTCTAGAAAGTTTCCACACTGAAAGTTTTGCTTCAAGCTTAGAAAGACTCTAAACAGTTAAGAGGACAGTGGCTTACACAAAGAATCTGAATTTGGTGCCCTGCACCCAGATGAACTTCACATCTAAACATCTAACTCCAAGGCATCTGTTGCCGACTTCTGGCCTTCGTGGGCACCAGGAACACAGGTGGTACAAATACTCACACATAGTCAAGCACTCATATACAACACAAAAAATAAACACGTCTTTAAAAAGCATTTTTTTCCTTTTCCCTCACAGATATTTCATAATGTGCGGATAGGAAATGAAAAGCCATCTGCTAAGGTTAGGATACTGGACAGTTTGCTTGGTGGCCCAGCATTGCATATGGGTTGGAAATCTACCTATGGAAAAGAAAAACCATTCACCAAGTGTTCACCAAGAGACCACCAACGTATTGTATTAAGTGATATCGGAACTCACATGTAGTCACTGAGAGCTGCATAACTCAGTGTAGAACTATTCTGGCAGTTAGGATTACTCCCTAAAGATTACTGTGTAATTACATTGAGGAGACAGAAAAATAATTGTTTGTAACTTACACTGTGGTTGAGAAGTCTTAACTAATCGTGGATACATGATGTAATGATGTGTCATTCTTTGGCCACCACTGTCACAGCTACTACCTGTTTAGAAGATCATCAACAACCGCAGAAGACAAATGCCTTAGAGAGCTGAAGCTTTCCCCAATGCCTCAGGGAAATTTGTGTGAGACCCACCTTTTACTCACAGCCAGGAGTTCAAACTGAGCAGCATGCTCTAAGTGTTGCTTGACTTGGGCATTTTAGTTTGCTTTGGCCATCGGATATATTCCCCAGGCCACGGCATTTGTTCTCCATGTATCTAGATAACCCTAGGCGAGCCAAGATGAGACCTTTATAAATCAGAGCAGACCTGGTGCTTGAGAGTTTGTTCTTAATTTTTAAGCCAATGGCTTTGGTTTAAAATAAACTCATAACATTCTACCTATTGTTGGCTAAGACTAAATCAAAATTTATCCCAACAATTCCCTAGCTTTCTTTGTTATTTTTATTTAAGAAAAATTAAACTTGAATCAAAAGAACAGCCTGTAGCTATCCTACATTAATATACTTTATCATCTATGGGTAATGTATGGATAATTCAACATCAGACATAAATTAAATAGTCTACTTAAATCTATAGTATAAAATGTGTGCATTTTTTCACATTAAGTATGGTATTGTTTAACCTCTTTACTTCATCAGGTCATTATCAATAATAAAGTTACAAAATAAGCATGCAATAATTCCATAGCTTTTAAAGCACACACTGAAATCTACTTTTATGATACTTGATTTGTTATTTAAAAATAATGATCATCTCACTGGAGAAACCTACATTATATTTATCTTAGAAGTAGTAATAATAAATTTGCTATAACAAATGCCAGTTTAATCTGTTTCCAGAGCAACTGCAATTAGAACAAAGATCATAAAAATCATATTTTCAATTAAGAAGATAATTCTGCTAACTAATTTCAGAGGCACATAGCTGGATATAAATAAAAGTTAATCATCAATAATAGCTAAACTTATTATTAATTGGAGTTTGTAAATGTTTTTATATTATGAGAGTTTTGGTGTTCTAATGGAACCTATGGAGTACCTCAGCATTGTATTGAAAGCTTGAGACAAAAGACTTAAAAACGTAACGAAATTTATTTCCATAAGTATAATTTTAAAATGATATTCATGATACTATAAAAAGGACGTTATCAATGAATTATTATTATGGACCTATTACATTTAGATGAGTCTATTAACTACTGTAATATTGTAATATATTGCAATAACTGCCATTTATGCATTATGAAAATATGTATGTCCTCTGCAGTTTGATGTCCACATTCATTACTGAAACGTATATTGTACCTGAGGTGACAATAAAGATGTAATGTTTCCTGTTACCATTCATGGGTTGTCTAAACTTTATCTGTGGCTACTCTGCTAGTGGGTACTCCGTGGTTACTTAGTGTCAACATGCTAATTGTGTGCTGGCTTCTAACATATCAAATGCATAAGCAGCCACTTATGATGCTATTTTATCTCATCGTTGCATCCATTCAGAAACACGGAACAACTATTTATTTGTTATAAAAGTAAGAGGGCTGGACAAACATGTTTCTACAGAACCCACCAATAGAATCCTTACATTGCTGAAGGGCAAGTGATATGTGGTATACAATGCCTCTGTTACCCACATTGTACAATGAATAATGAAACCATGAGGAGAGCTCTATCATTCTCTTCTATCTACAAAATAAGGAAATATGCTTACTGATCCTTGATTTCTCGAAACTGAAATGAATACTGCTCAGAAGTCTTCCTCCCCTCCCCGTCTTCTCCATCTCAGCAGTCAGTCTGCTTATGGAAGCAGCTTAACATTTCATTTACCTTCAAATATAATTCGACAGTTCAGAAAAATATACAAATATTCCTGAGCTATTTCCATCATTTCTGGTATGCAACTGGAGCACAAATGTTTGGACTTTCCCAATCCTTTGAAAGACGTAAAATACGGTCTGTTCACATAGGCAATCTTGTTGGCCTGAGAGAGTCAATCCCTGTCCCTAAGTATAGATAGCCCTTCCCCTGGGATCTTTTCTCATGAAACTTCTAAGTGCCCATCTCTCAATGATTATGCCATTATTATTTATTAGGCTGGGAGAAATGGTTCTCAGCACACATGGCAGAGAGGAACCGGCTTCCAGTTTTAATAAGACCCACAAGATAATTAAGACATACAATTTCTTCTTCTAATGCCAGGCCAGGGGACGTTTCAGCCTTTAATATGAGTGAGTAACTGCTTTCATGTTTGAATTTATACATGGCTATAAAATATATTTCAACTTCTTTTTTTTTCATTCAACCCTTTCATTTGTCTTCATTTCCTCAGGCAAAAATGAAGCACCCCACATCAAGTTCCTTTAAAACATGGGGAGCTTCAAAAGACTCCATCCATTTCTTCTCTAGCATATCCCAAACATCATGGGTATATTCATAAATCTGCTCATGGAAAAACAAAACAAAAGTAGTGGTTTTGTATGGTTCCATATATCCATGCTATAATAATTATTCCAGATCCTGTAGTCCATGTCCCTGTACAGTAAGCAAGAATGAGGGGTGCTGGCTTCCTCAAGATTCAGTATCGTAGGGAAATATAATTTTGCACTTCCCACAGTTGTAGTTTCAGTGAGATATAAACAATCTGCACTGAAATTTTTTTTTTCTCAAATAGGATTCGGTGATGTTACAATGGGCATATTCCATTAGGAAGAGAGGTTCTAGTTTCAGTCTTCCTGAGTAAGTAAAAAGTATAATTTTATTTTTTTAATTTAAAAACATTACTTATTATGTTTGAGGATGGTTGTTCTTTCTTTTCCTCATGTATATATGTATATGACATATAAGCCTGTGTCCTTGGCCATCAGAAGGAGAAACTGGAGTTACAAATGGTTTCGAGCCACCACACAGAGGCTGAGAACTGAAACCAGGTCTTCTGGAATAGCAAAAAGTGTTCTTAACCACTGAGCTCTCTCCAGCCCCAGAATGTAACTTTCTTCATGATAAAAAAAAAAAAAAATCAAAGGCCGGAAACAACTATAGGGAACAAAACTATAGGAGAAAAAGTATTAATGTAAATATGAAAGCAATCCAAAATATTTTCCCAGATTGAAACACTAAATTTCACACAGAAATGGGTGTCTACTTGCTCTTGTTACTAAACACATTCTTCAAAGAACAGTTCCGAATGGGCCTAAGACTCTTGTAATCACAACCCACTGTTTGGATCTGCCGCGATTACAATTGCATTATAAACATGCATACCTGGTTTCAACTCATCAGAAAGGCAAAGACGTCTTGGCTAAAGATGTCTGCTGTTTCTAAAAGGACAGAAAGTAAGATTAAGGAAATTAATGAGAGAAAAAGAATGGGAATAGAGTGAATAGCGAACATCGACAGAATCACATTATTCTCATAAACATGCTCGCAGCCTCCCAATGGAAGGATGCTCTCCTTACCTGAACAAGAAAATTCTGTAGGTCTAGAAGCCAGCATCATACTTACTATAAAACCAGTAGAGACATGCCCTAAAACATGAGGCGGGGGTGGGGGTGGTGGGGGTGATGTCTGTCGTTATCAGGAGATGTGAGATTAGTATAAAGAGGAGAGGAAATCATTCACATTGAAAAGATGAAATTATAAGATAATGTAATGCAGGCCGAATGATTCCTCTGTGAAGTGGTGAAGAATGTGGGAGGAAGCGGGTGCTTCCACATTCGCGGACAGCAAACACTTAGGACCTAACCTATATTCTACCCAGAATATATAACCTATATTCTATCCCTATATTCTGGGAGGTTGGGCCAGCAACTAACCAAGGCAGGTGTGGAAGCTTGGAGCTAACCATCAGACTGAGCTCATCGACCCTGGTGGGGGAGCTGGCAGAAGGACCGGAGGAGCAGAGGGGGATTGCAACCCCATAGAAAGAACAACCCGGTGTTCTCTAGGACAAGAGCATATAGGGAGGGATTCACGGCTCCAGATACATGCGTAGCAGAGGATGGCCTTGCCTGACATCAGTGGAAGGGGAGGCCCTTGGTCCTGGGTAGGTTTGATGCCCCAGTGTAGAAGGATGCTGGAGCAGTGGGACAGGAGAGGATGGGTGGGTGGGGGAGCGCCCTCACAGAGGTAAAGGGGAAGGGGGAGAGTATGGATGTGGGATGGGGGAGGATGTGGAAGGGTAACCAGGAAACAAGATAGCGTTTGAGATGTAAATGAAAGAAATGATTGATAAAAACCACGATTTTTCTTATAGACAAAGCTTCCTGCTTTCAGGATAACTTTCTCATATCTGTCTAGTGATATCCTAAGAGTTTGTAGTTTTAAAACTCATACTGAATGAAGTTATTGATAGCAATACTAGTAGTTCCTCTCATCTATTAAGCAATTGCTATGCACCAAGATGCTGCATCCCTAGGGGTTCTATGTAAGTTTCTATATAAGAGTCTTTGGATACCCAACATAAACGGCAAGAAAACATTATTTCCACCTTGCAAATGAGACCCACAGAGCTCTGGAGGATAAATAAACCCCTTGTCCAAGGTCATAAACCTGACACATCACAGAGCTTAGTTTCTGACCCGCATGGCAATCTCTCTGTAACATCTATGTTCCTTAGTCAGTGACACGCTCTGTTACCGTTCCCATCTTCTGACCAACCCATTTAAAACTAAGAAATTACAAATCACAGAGGGCGAATTGAATACCTGCCCCCCAATACCTGCAGGCAGTGAGGCCCACAAAAAGTATAAGGTACTACAAAGACACGAGAGGCCTAATAATATTGAGCACACACGTTGGTGACAGTAATAGCACTCCTTGATCTTCCTAAATTCACAGTAAAAACTGAGGAAAGCATGCACTTTGTTGGATGTCTTCTTCATAAGGAGTTTAAAGATGATCATAAGTAGGGGAGAATATGATCTATAAGCTATGGTGTTTTTCCATTAGGAAAGAAGCACACATCCTGTCAATGGCATAGTGGAAATGGCTTAAATGAACGGAGCCTTTGGATGGGAGCCAAAATTACCTTTCCGAGGAAACATTCTTTGCTATGTTAGGAAATGATCCCTCGTTTTTATTTTTTCTTACAAATCATTGTCCTGGATGGGAGCTGAAATCCGCATAGCATTTACCAACTCTGTTTATAGGTAGTGTACTTAATGTGTAATAATATTTGATTTGATTTTTATCCTCCTTGGCTTCTTTAACCTCTAAACTGTAATGACTTCCATATGGCTGGTCAAACCTATTTTTACGTTGTTTAATTCTCTATTCCTATTTTTAGCCCTCTTCTTTCTGTTGCCAATTATGGTAAGACCTAACACACCTTTTCAGATTTTATTAATGATTTTTTTTTTCTGTCAGATGAGTAAGCCATTCAATCACCAAATGTTAGAACTTCTCTCTCAGGACCAATCACTGCTTCCTCTCTTTGTCTCTTAATACATCAGAGTGATAGTAAAATTCAACGTATTTTGCCAGTGAGCTCTGGGGTACAAGATGCTTTAGGTAATTTTCATGTGAAATGCACAGTTTCAAAGGGACTTGAACCATGTGGCTGGCATTAGCTGCAAAATCAGCCCATTAAAATCCCCATTGGAGGAGCTACAGAGAGGATTGAAAGAGCTAAAAGGGCTTGCGACCCCTTAAGAACAACAATACCAACCAACCAGAGCTCCCAGGGACTAAACCACTACCCAAAGAGTACACATGGACAGACCCATGGCTCCAGCTGCATATGTAGCAGAGGATGGCCTTGTTGGGCATCAGTGGGAGGAGAAGCCCTTGGTCTTGCCAAAGCTGGACCCTCCACTGTAGGGGAATGTCAGGGCAGAGAGGTAGGAAGTGGGGGTGATTGGAGAGGGAAAACACCCTCATAGAGGGGGATGGGGATGGGATGGGGCTTTTGGATGGGAAACTAGGAAAGGGAATAACATTTGATATGTAAATAAAAAATATCCAAAAAAAAATGCCTTTAGAAATGTGGGTTAAAAAATCAACTTTTGCACATGAAAAACCACCTATTTAAGATTCGCATGCCTTGTCTAAACAGATTTTCCTTATTTTAAAATGCAAATATGCAATAAGAGATCAATGGAATGCTCCAATTGTAGCCTGTAGAGACCTTAACTATTGCTTCTGTCCCTGAACAGAACATCCCAAACGGCAATTTAATCTATTCCATCATAAGGAATTATCAAGTTGTTTTCTTTTTCTCCTCTCTCTCTCTCTCTCTCTCTCTCTCTCTCTCTCTCTCTCTCTCTCTCCCTTTCTACCTCTTTTTCCATTCCTTCCTTCCTCCCTCACTCCCTCCCCCTCTCTCTTGTTTTGTATTTTGCAAATAGTTTGAGCTGAAATGAAGAAAATTTTCTGATGTGTGCTTTTTGCACTTGATAAATTAAGAGACACTAAGATTTTGTTTTAACAGTTATGTGGCGTCGTGATTGAATTGTTTTAAAGAGTGACTGTATTTCCAAATCAGAACATTGTAAGGAAGGTACATTGTACCTCAGAATCACTTTATGTTGCTTAATTTTAAATCCCTTTGGCGGTAGGATCTCAGTTGTTTGCTCAGAGTAGCATTTGCTCCTTTGCAGGAAGGAGGGGGAGGGGAAGAGTATGTTTTGGGAAAAACTGCAGAAAAGGGAACTTAGGTGCCACTGTCATTTGTTTATAAAACACTTGAGTTAAATGTTTTCTTCATTGCTCTTGATGGTTTACCTTATCTTCTGAAATGTGAAGACCGTTTTACACAAAATATATGAGAGTGCTTTATGTACTTTAAAACAACTCATAAACGTAAAAACTTATGTTTTATCCTTTTAAGGTTATAATAATTAAAATAACAATAGGCCGACAAAGCACATTTAACCAGAAGGACCATTTCATAGTCTGATGTTCAATAAAAATATGACTGCTCCCACATGTCATCAATTAATCCTGGGGACCTTAGAAAAAAGTGCTAGTGTTTCTACAAGACAAAACAACTTTATATCTCTGCGACTTGTTTCCTTCTCTCTCAAGACAGGGCCTCACATTGTGGGTATCACAAGCTAAACTGAACTCTCACTTTTAAGCTCAGGCTGCCTGAAACTCATGGTAATCCTCCTACATCAGCATTTTAAATGCTAGAATCACAGCCCTAAAGAACTAATGCATTTGGCTTTCTGTGTCCTTTTATACAGTATTCACCACTAGGACAGATGGTGTTTTTAGAGAAATGGTCAGTGTTTGAAGGTTTTCTATAATAAAATCTTGTTTGTCACACTTGGGATTTGTATGAGTTATAATGTGAAAACCATCTCCATAAAAGTCTTCATATTAAAAAAAAAACACAATAAGATCATGACTTCTCTTTTGTCTTGCGAAACTATTTGTGTGTGTGTGTGTGTGTGTGTGTGTGTGTGTGTGTTCAGGGCAGATCTGTATTAAAATTGGACACAGCAATGTTGAAAAATAAAAAGGAAACTGAGGAGAGCTGAAATCCTAACTTTGATGTTGACACTCATATACATAAATAGTTTATATTTTGATATCCCAGATTTATGACAAGAAATGCTTTAGTATAAGATGCCTAAATATAGTGTTATAGAAATGAAAATTTAAATCTTTCTCTTAAGAGAACCTCCTGGCTCTCACATATATCAAAATGTAAATGTTAAGGCTGAGGAGATGGCTTAGTCAGTAAGGTAGCTTATTCTGCAAGCATGGGGGCTGAAATCAAATGCTCAGCAATCATTTAATAACAAACAGGGCTACATGTGAGGGAGAGAGGTGGCCAGATTCCCAGAGCTCATTGACCAGACAACTTAGCTAATGTTGTTAGCTTCAGGGTTAGTGAGAGTTCTGTCTCAAGCATAAGGCATAAGCAAGACTGCAGGAGAGAAAGACACCAATGGTCTGCTCTGGCCTTAGTGTTAACTCAGTTGCATGCATACCCACATACTCATGTGCATGTGATACACACACACACACACACACACACACACACACACACACACACACACGGGAGAGGGGGGTGGAGGAGAGAGAGAGAGAGAGAGAGAGAGAGAGAGAGAGAGAGAGAGAGAGAGGTTGAAGCAAAGGCAAAAGGATTGTGCCAACACCAGTGTTTGGCCCTCATGGGAAGACCCTATCTCCAATGATAATACCAATGATGATAATAAAATGTAGTAATAGATTCCCATTTTAAGTACCTAGTCAAAGTTTGTTAATTACAATAGTCTCAGGGCTAAATTTATTAAGTCAGAAATCACATAGACTTGGCTCATAACTTTCTAGCAGTTTTTATCTCTATTTGACAGGGCTAAAATATACTAATTTTCACCTCTATAGAATTTTTCTACTCATTAGTCTCACTGTCAGAAGAATATCAACACTTAGATTCATTATTTAACATGTATGCTGTAAAGTTTCACACTCTAATACTCCACACAAATGTCCCCATCAGCCTAAGGGCACTCAATTTTTAGTAGCATACTCACTCTATTGATTTAACATTGAGGTCCAGAAGACAGGTAGGCATAAATCGGAAACTAGGCAAACATGTTTTATGAGTGTTTTGCTTGTATATATGTATGTCTCTGTACCATGCATGTGTAGGAACCCTTGGAAAGCAGAAGTCGTCAGATTCCCTGAACTAGAGTCATAGATGGTTGGTCCTCACCATGTGGGTACTGAGAAGCCAACCCTGGTCCTCTGAAAGAGCAGCGAATGCTCTCAACTACTAATTAGCCAGCTCTCAATCCCTGAGTCTGTGAATATTTTTTCCAGTATATCAGACCAACTCTATATATAAGAGAGAAAAAACTGGCTATACCCGAACAATGATGATGGTATACATTATGGTGTGTTAGGAGAAAGATCTCTTAGAGCTTTGCTTTGTGGCAATTTAATTTAGACTGCAGAGTCCAAGTCAAAAGCCTGAATATAAATTGTTTATTTGGGGAAAACCATACCAAGAAAAAAACTAAAACTGTGAATTTGAATCACCCCTTAAGTCCAAATTCAAACCCACTAAGAAAGGCTAATGTGGAGTCAAACAGTGGTAGTGGTATGCTTTCCTTTAATCCCAGCACTTGGGAGGCAGGCAGAGCTCTCTGAGTTCTAGGCCAAATTCCAGAACTGCAAGGTCTAAACAGAAACAAACTGTCTTGAGAAAAAAAAGTAAAAAAGAAGAAAATTGAGAGAGAGAGAGAGAGAGAGAGAGAGAGAGAGAGAGAGAGAGAGAGAATATTATTATGCAGAGTATTCTTGATCCTTGTTAAAGGAATGCCCACAGGGTATGTCTGTCCTTTGACACTTACAAGCTATGATGTTTTAGTGCCCTGAGGTGCAAAAAGCAAGAAACTCAACGAGTACCTGAAATTATTACCATCAGGATGAATCCAGGCAAAAGCCTGCAGAAATCACCAGACAGAGGGCAAGAAAGATTCTCCAAGATGGACTCATATGTTTCTGTTTCACTTGCACCCACCATGTTGTTGCCCCTTTGCAAGCCTTTGCTGGAAAATACAAACAGCAGGAAAGAATTTTAAAATGGTATTTGGCAAATAATTCCAGCAAAGTAGTTGACACATGCAAATTCTAATCCCCCATCACTAATCCCACTCTGCAAGATAGTTGATACATTTTTATGAAAAATGTATTCAGCAGCAATGCTCATGCATGTTTGGATAAAATTATTCATCAAATAATTTACAAGTTAGGCTTCAAAATAAAACTACATATCAAAGGGCCTGAGCCAGTGCAGAAATTAGTATGGGCTTGTTCCAGAAAGCAGATGCTGAAGGCTTCAGTAAACAATGAAGAAATAGAGAGACTTTACACTTTCTGAATGTCACATAGTAACTAGTGAAATAAAACGCCTCCTTCTGAATGCCAGGATTTGCTCCTTATTGTTGCTGCTGCTGCTGTTGTTGTTGCTGTTGTTGTTGTTGTTGTTGTTGTTGTAGTGGAGAAGGTGCTAAGTTGCCTACTACACCATGAGTCCAAGTGAGAAAAGGTGGAGGAAAAGCAAATATTTTCCCGACAATAGACCAAGCAAAAGGAGAGGGGAAATGTCAGAAAAGAAACTTCAGCGTCCTGGATGTGAGCTAAGGACCCTAAAGTACAAGAGAAAGAAAGTTCGCCATTCATCCTTAATCACAAGTGACTTATTTAAATAGACAAAATGACAGACTGACCTCCATCTATTTTAACTGCCAAATCCTATCAGCAGGGTGTGATTATGACCCAAGACCACCTTCTGGGTGAGGGGCTCCCAAGCCTGCCCTAAGAATCCCTGACATTCCTGTCTGCACCTACAACTCCAGAATCATCTGTCTAAAGAAACATTCGTGGCCATTAAACCAATTGGAGTTGAACCTGCGTCCTAGAGGTTGACAGGACAATTTACGAATATGTTGAGTAACCACAGTGGGATTTAAAGAAAAAAATCTGGTACATTCCTTTTGCCTCAATTTTTGTCTTCAAACCTTTACACAAAGTTACTATCCTTGACTTCTATATCAAGAGAAATAGTTTCTGGTTAAGAATGTCCTTTTCTTAATTTAAAGAAATTTACCTTTAATTGTAAAACAAATTAAAAGAATTTAATTTTCATAAAAATTTCAGTAAATTTGTGTCAAACTGTAAGATCTAGAACCATGTCAGACATATGTTATATAAGTGCATACCTAAAAATAGCTAAATAAAGAAGGCAAATTAGTTACAGTCAGAATATATTATAATATTATAGCTATGTATGAAATTCTCAAGGAATAAGATAGTTTTAAAGTCACAAGCTATGTGCCAATCTTTTATAAACAGATGAGTAAACACCTAAACTCTAAATATGTCTGTGTGCTTGCTAACTTACTTTATCTCAGCCAGCTACTAGAAAATGTGCAACATTTTGTTCTTGCCTACAGCCCCAGAGACCTCTAATATAAAATAAAACTAAGACAGTTTTACAGATAAATACAAATTCATTTGAGTTAAATTTCCAATAGTTCCCTCTTAAAATCAGAAGTCGATTTCCTTCATTAACTACGTGGCTGCAGTTCTACCACTTCAGGCAATAATTCCACAACTGAAATCTTCAGCAGGAGGCTGGGCTGCTCTGTGTGTTTACAACCGTCCTCCAGATCAAGCTAAGCTCTTAGCTGCAGTCTTCTCTAAAATCTATTACCCATGGTTCATCATGGTTTTTCCCTAAAGCCCACAATTGAACATTCCAGTCATTAATCTCTGTTGGATTAACAAGGAAAACATTCATGAAATGTTGTTTTTGTTCAAAATAATGAAAAGGAAATTTTTCAATATTTTAACTTTTCACATCCTGGTTGGAAAAGAAAACATCCTAAGATAAAGTGACATTTCAATTACCCCGAGTTAAAGGAGAAGAGATGAACACACACACACACACACACACACACACACACACACACACACACACACACACACACACAGAGGAAAACACAATATATCCCGTGTAACCTTGGGTGTTTTCTTTGTTCTTTTCAGTTCAAGATGAAACAGCTGTTCGTTGTTTAAAATAGCATCTCGCATTTAGATCTTTTTCTCGTCAAAAGGAAGACATCTTATCCTTCCAGTTTGCTAACAGTAGAGAGGCGTAAACACTCATTTCCTACACGTATTATTTATAATGCAGACTTGTGAACTTCTGCATCCACTGTCAGACTGACCTTTGTCCTAGTAGGTTTTGAACCTTCCTTCCCCTGACCTCATTGACAGACCAGAGTAACCCGAGGTCAACTTTTCCTTTAATTCATTTTTAAGCACATGTTTCCTTACGACAATCCAGCAGTTCTGACTAATCCAAGAAGTTAACCTGTTAAAGGTAGGATTATTTTATAACATCTTGTTAGTAGGCTGATACCGGGATCTCAAAAGTTTCTTCTCAGTGCCTTCATTGTAATGATTTCAGGTTTCCACTGCTTTTCTTCAGTCTCTGGTTCTGTATTTACTAGTTTGATTTGAATACTGTATCTTAGTTTTTGTAGAGGAAACAACTGGTATTACTCAATGTTCCTAAGCTGTTTGACCTAAGTACCTTGAAACATGATTACAGAGCATTGGAAAAGAGAAATGAATTTCTTTATAAGGGTCTGTCAAAAGAAATCTGTCTTTAATTGATGGAATTCTGCAATATCCCCATCCTTAGTGGACCATTTAGGTTCAATATAAGCTTCATACTGCCTAACTGCTTCCCTGATTTAAGAAAACAGAAAGTGAGATCTTGATAAATTCAACTTGTTGTTTTGGACCTGAATGTACTTTTCAGGTACTAAGATAAAACCTGTGATATTGCAAAAAGACCATAATAAACTACTTTATGTTTCTTTTTCTTTTATAGATACGAATTTTCAAAACCATCAACCAAATTACAAGTACCGTTTACTGAATCCTTGGGTATCAAAAACACCATACATTGTAAAGAACAAAATTTGATCACCAGTTTTTAGACGAGTAAGCAGAGACTCAGAGAGACTAATGTACCTGCCCCACAAAATTATTAAGATTTTGTTAGGTTTTTTGTGAATTATACAATTGTTTTATCACTGTCATGAATTTGAGAGAGCTTGGGTCACTGGGATAAGCCAGTATACCACCATTGCCAAAGCAAATTTTAGAATGCTAACATTGACATTGAACTAATTGCTTATCCCAGCCCATTAAACTAAAGTAGCCAAATGATGAGTTGTTCTATTCATTTTTCTGTTAGTCTCTTGGGATTTGTGTAGAGTATCTTCAGGCTCTGTGTAAGTTTCTTGAAATGGGAAAGGGAAAGGTGTCTTACCTATAGTCAATGTTTCCTGCATACCTTTGAACATTCACTTTCCATAGACAGAGTTCACATCCTTGGATCTCCTTGGGAAAACCCACCCCTACAGTAAATGTTGGGGTTTTATCTCTAGACACATTGGGAGTTTGTGAAAGACGACAATAGTAAAGGAGAATGGGAAATTCATTTCGATGCTAGTCGGTAACCTTTCCCTCTTCCCCATCTCTAAATATCACAGTTCCCTCTTTTTTGCTAGTGCTGGGCATTTATCCTTTGTTTCTCATTTTGACCACTAAGAAAATGGAGCAGAAACTAAAAGAATGAGCTATGTCTGAGTTCTGCCTGGTTCCCACCCTATGGAGACCTTGTCTCGCCCACACATGTGGCACTCTGTAACCTTATTTCCACTGACATTTTTTTTTTGTATCTTAGAAAAACTGGATACTAGGAAGTATGTACACCCCCAGGATTGTGAATTTATCCAATCAGGCTTTACTCAGCTACTGAGTGTCTTAACTACCCTGGCAAGATGACATGGGTCATATTTTCACATCGATGGACTGTTCTTGAACAATTTCTCCAGTGTGTGAGACACAAACAGGCTTTTCTTCAGCATCAGGCATGCATGTCTTCCCCGCCTCTTGCTTTTGAACAAACATACGTATTGTGACGAGTGCTAGGGAAATTCTATTCCCCAGTAACTTTGAGTTTCCCCATCTCACTTTGCGACCCCTTTCTGAATTCCCCCTGCTCTCTCACTCTATTTCTCAATCTTGATTTCAGTCTGCTCTTGCTGTCTCAGCATTTAAGTCTGTGCAAAAGGCGAAGGATCACTGTCCATAATTAATATTTGCATTGTCTGTAAAAATAGATAAATAAAATAGGGGGTTCCTTTTTCCCAAGATACTTTTCACGTGGGAATTTAAAGCAAAGAGGAATATCAGTTTTCATATATATCTTAACAGCAAATACTTGCTCTTTTCCCCTCCATAGAAAAGGTGATTACTGTCTGAGACCAGTCTGTTTCATGAAATGACAAGTTTGGAACTAGAAGAGTAGTTCAATACACATTAAAAGTCTAATTACAATTGATCGATTCTCCTATTCTGCTGCATCAAATTGCCTGAGACTGAGTAATTTATGAATTAGAAAGTCCTCACAGCCTTGGTCCTGCCAAGGCTGGATCCCCCAATTGCAGGGGAATGTCAGGGTGGAGAGGAAGGAAGGGAGTTGTTTGGGGAGGGGGAACATCCTTATAGAAGAAGGGGAGGGAGATGGGATAAGGGGTTTATGGACGGGAAACCATGGAATAACATTTGAAATGTAAATAAAAAATATTCAAGAAAAAAAGAAAAGTGATAAGAGGAAGAGAGAGAGAGAGAGAGAGAGAGAGAGAGAGAGAGAGAGAGAGAGAGAGAGAGAGAGAGAGAGAGAGAGAGAGAGAGAGAGACTTACAGTTCAGGAAAGTGAGAAGCCCCAGGACAAGATACTTATAGGTCTGGTGTCTAATGAAGACCTGGACTCTTCTCCCAGCCTGGTTTGAACTGTATTCTCACAGAACAGTAGAAAAACAAAGGAGCTAGAAGGAGAACTAGAAGATCCCCTTTCTGAGGATCTCATTCCTGAAGCTAGATTCTCCAGAACTTACTTCATAATGGCCCTGTCTCTTAATGTTGTTATATTAGAAATAAAGTTTGCACATGCAAGTTTGAGGAACATATTAGAACTAAAGCAATGGCTATATCATAACTGCTGCTTGTTCTTCAAAATAGAAAGAAAAGAAAGAAGGAAGGAAAGAAGGAAGGAAAGAAGGATAGAATTCCCCAAGAATTCCTATTCTTACCACTTGATATCTAATAAAATATCCTATATTGCACAATAACCAAGAGTAAGCAATTAATAAATATTGCTAAATGAATTTGTAAATAAATGAAGGACAGTCAAGCCAGCAGAAACTTCAGGTTTTTTATATTAGTTATATCCATAAATATTTTTCCAAAATTTATGTGACTCCAACATAGTCCTTGATAGAATAAAAACTGTCTTTTCTTATCTTTGCTTTTATTTTAGTTGCTTCGATTTGTTGTTGTTGTTGTTGTTTTTGTTGTTGTTGTTGTTGTGGCCTGTGCCACATAGGTTCTAAGCAAGTGTTCTAAACACTGCGAGGCATCCACAGTCATTCTTCCCACATTTTACCTGATATGTGGCTTCACTAAGTCGTCCAGCTTCTCCTATAACTTGCAATTCTCTTTCCTCACAAGGAACTGGGATTACAGGTTTATACTACTGTATCTGACTAAGAGTTCATTTACTTACAGGAAATACTAGCACAAAAGGTATCCAAAGGAGTCGTGTTGTTACCTATAAAAGCAATTCCTGTGCTGTCATACAAACGCTGTGTTCCAAAGCATTAATGGGACGTTGAACATCTATACACACTGTATGTCATGACTTGCCTGTCATTCAGCAACTCTTGCCAAAGCCATTTCCTTCATTCTAAGGTTCTGCCCAATACCAATATGATCAGTTAGAGGAGACTGACCTGTAGAGTTATTGATCTAACTGAAGGGTGAAAGACTGTTGGCAGTTATATGAGAAATTATCAATTCTTTCTCCAAAAGTACCATTCTGAAATGATTCAAAAAAAAACTCTCACAGTTCCATTTTATCATCTTGATGTCCAAAGGAGTCACATTGTCTACCTATAAAATAAGTTCCCATGGTGTCTACCAATGTGGTATCAATGTCTGAATGATAATACTGGAGACTGTGATATAAGAAATCAGATTTCCTTCGCTAGGGAAAACCACACTCACCAGTACATTCCATTTAAATTTTGCCTGGGCTCTACATTCTGAATATTGATATCTCCCTCTGCTTCCAAACAATTATTAGCTAGACTTCCTATCTTTTAAGCGCCATGAATCTTCGGGAGACCGAATGTCAGACTTGCTCTCTCGTATCACTTGTTAAAAGAGAAGACCACAAATCCCATTTTTCTTAGCTCAAACAAAGAAAGCCCTTCAGAGGACATCCTGTTTTCTTGATACTAGCCCTATCAATGAGACTTTCTGGCTTTTCCAGAAAAGTGTGAGCACAACCTAATTCTTTCTCCATGATAAAACTGAAAGTGATGGTTGCCTGCCAAGACCATGACTGGATCATTCAAGAACCCAAAAGAAGCACGCAGTCAGTCTTCAGGAGAGAGCTTCAAAGGGCGTCAGTCCTGGATTCCGCACATGAAGAGAAAGCCAATGGCCATGCTAATTTCAGCTCTAATAGTATTGTGATTTATTTTATTAAAATATTAATTTGGAGTTTAATTTCACTCCACCAAATAGTTCTGGATTGTCACAGGAGCTCAGAAGCAGGTGCAATAGAAAAAAGTCCATTTTATTTATTTATTTATTTATTTTATCTTATTTTATTTATTTATTTATTTATTTATTTATTTTGGATTTCAGGTAGAGACATGTCAGTCAGGATACCCAGGTTGACTTGAATTTGTGAAAGACTGAGACAGTTATTTTGTACGAGCAATAAGAGGCCCTAATGACAGTTGATTAAGTGCCTTTTGTCAACACACCAAGCTATTTCTGTACATGAAACGGACAATGTACCAAAAAATCCTTTGCTCAACATAAAGGAAGCTTTTAACTCTGTAAATTCACTGTCAGCCCCTTTCTCAATCCCTTCACATAGTGTTCATAACTGAGAGGAAAAATAGAATGTGTACAGTGGCCCTTCTGGAAAAGGCCTGCAGGTAGACACCCACGGAGTGTCCATTAGATAGTGGGAATGCTAGAACATTTCAGCAACTGCTCTTGAAAACGGTTCACTGTCGTCCTGTCTACTCTTGTATAAGATGATAACTAGACTTCCTAGTTATTCATGGAGTGGCTTAGGTGTAAAGTTACCAGTAAAAGAAATTTATGAAGAATAAACCTTCGTTTCCCCCACCCTCCCAGAAGTCACAAGTGAGGATATATCATGTAAGTCTTGAAAAAAGTCAAGCTTAATATTTTAAAGTGCTAATGATCTTCAACAGTTTAGCAAAAACCACTTAAATTTACTAGGCTAGGCTTTGTCCAGCACATATCTTTTAATTTATGGAAAAGCTTGACAAAAACGATACTTTCTTCAATATTCTATACACTAGTAAGCCTTACCATATGGCTGTTTAAAATGAACATATGACGTTATGCATCAAATTTACAGAGTGGGTGATGAAAGTAGACAGTCCAAATTTAGATAAAACGTGGCATATGACTATAAATGCTGCAGGACTCCTTTCCACGAACTGGTCACAAAAGCCTGAGGCCACTTCCAAGAGGGAAGCTTTGGAAGAGAGGTTGACCTGACAGGACAGCTGTCATCCGTCATCCCATTGACCTTGAGGTTAATTCACCTGATCTGGCTAGCTGAGTAAAGGTCATCTCCATCCGACCTTGCTACCCCATGGGCATCCCCTTTGAAACTCCTTGAATGATAATCAAAATGGGAGAGAGAGCCTGTCTTTCATCAGGAGTAGCGATTTACTCAACAAATGTTTATTGAACTGGTATACAGCAAACACTGTGCAGAATACACTAGAACAACAAGGATCAGAGCCCTGAGCTGAGGGGACATGGAGAATAAGCAAGAAAGAAAAATAAGAGAAAATTTTAAATCATAATTAAATAAATGAAGAGGAACTGGGAGTGTCAGATAAAGTAAGCAGCTATATCAGGAGGCTAAGAAAGATTACTGTCATTGAGGATGAATGACACAAAGTGACAAAGCAGCAGGAAGTAGAGCTCTAACCTAAAGAAAGAGTAAGCCTACATCTTAGAAGATAGGATGAGCCAGGTGACCACAGCACTTGGTGGGGTCAAGTACCATGAACCTGATGACAAAGCAAACAGCATCCATTATGTATCCGAAATACCTTTGTTCTTCCTTCTCCAGCCTCAAATCACTAGAGGCCAGAATATTTTGATTGAAGGCAGAATCTGAGCAAGGAGAAATGGATATAGCAAATGGTCACTTGTAAGAAAACAGAGCAGCATTCTGAAGTTCAGGTGTTAGAGTGACAAGACACTGTTCTTTACAATTGTAACAAAGCAATTTAGCTCTTTAAAAAAAAAAATGCTAGACGCCAGCATTCAATTTGAGATTTTTTTTCCCTGGGTCTATATTTGCTTCCTGCTCAGGCAAGCTTGAGAAGATGAGATCAAGGGAGTTTTGTGGTCCAGTGAGCAAAGGATGGGAAAATCAGAAAGATTTTGAATTATAATCCCAGTTGAGCTACTAGGTGACCTTTAGGCAAGTCATTCGACCTCCCTGTGCCTCATGCTCCCAGCTGGAAAATTGGATAAGACCAGCAGGATATCACTGAAAACCAGATGCTCCCCAAGATCCAAGCTTTCCCAGCTAAATAAATTACCACCAAAGTGGGGGTCAGGTTGTCAGCCTGGGAGAAACACCCAATTAATGACATTAGGTCACTTTTTACTGAAGAGCTATTAATGCCTCCTATATTCATCAAAACTCTTTAAAAAGAGGAGTGGGTCACACACAAGTACTATTTCCTGCACTGTTTGGAAGTGTCCCTCTGTGTGGCATTGTGTTGCTATAACATATTTGTAGGTTAATAATTGCTACAGTCCCGGTCTTGCCTCATTACACCTTCCCATGGCCAGTCATGCCAGCGTCAATGACACACAGCTGGAACAACAAAAAGAAGGTCAAAACAGGAGTTTATTTCCCCATTTTTCAAACAAAATAAGCTTGTCATTTCTATATGAAACAGGAAAAATGATGTTGTGCATGTAGATATTACCAAGACATGCAACTTCAGGGCAAAATTCCATGTATTATTTATGAATATTAAACAGTTTTTTTTGCTAATGAACAGTAATTTAGAACATATAGAAATAGTTATAAATATTCCTTTTTTGGTTAAAATGAAAACATCTACAGTCTAATGAGGGGGAAAGATTTCTCTTTAAGTTAAATTACCTGATTTATTAAATAGAAAAAGTACAGGTGAAAAATTTGATACCTTTATACTATTGTAGTTAATAATTGGACATGCTCAAAGCATATCAGCTTTCTGACTCCTTAACTTGAACTTGAATTCCAGGTGGTATCATAAGTATCTTATATATGGAGACAGGCTCAAGCCAGATGCTCACCACTGTTGGGTATGCTCAATGTTATATACATATGTATAAAAAGGAAATTATTTAAGCAAGCCGAAACTTTCAAATATGTTGGTATGTGTGAGAACATATGCCAAATATCCCCCAAAGGATTTTACATATAAAACATCTGTTGATGTTGGACAACCAACTCTGGAAAGTTCTATGTCTTCTCCTCTCTTCTCTAAAATCTAGCATATAATAATCTATCTCCAATACTAAATAAAGTAATGATACTTCCCTAGAACTGACCGACTCTCACGTGGATGATTTGCTTTAATTAAGTGAAGAGATGCTTCAAATAGGAAGGTTATTTTGACATCATTTGTTTTATAATTGCATGCTGATTATACTCTGACTTTAATTCTGCTAAAACTATGTCCCATCTAAGGGCAAGATTTTATTCCCTTAAACTAACTCTCTCTCTCTCTCTCTCTCTCTCTCTCTCTCTCTCTCTCTCTCTCTCTCTCTGTCTCTCTCTCTCTCTCTCACACACACACACACACACACACACACACACACACACACACACAGATTATGAGTTGCTAAAGTATAAATAGTCGCTTACTCTCAGGGACCTATTCTCTCTTGTTTGTATAATGTAGAAGGTGATAAATCCTATCTTGGAAGATCATTTTGATAAGGAACAACAAAGCAAAACTATTTGGTAAACAATCCTAAGCTCCAGGAATGCAACTTGATGTTTACCCTCAAACATTTACTGCAACCCTACAGGCAGCTGAGGACTGTTGACAGTGGAAGAAATGGGCTGCCCAGGGCAGAGCTCATCAATTAATTATCTAATGTCAAATGGTCAATGCTGAAAACAACATGTAAGTAACAGTAAACAGACTGAGCAGATTATATTTAGAAATATGCATATGTGCATGTTATAGTATTTATGGAAAAATGAGACCATGAATTTGAAAGAGGAACTGAATATGAGAGGAGGTGGAGGGAGGCAAATGAAGGAAGAAATGATGTGACTGTATCTCGAATCTAAAATAAAAAATTTCAATAAAATCTTTAGCTTGGGAGGTCACCACCCAGGTGACACTTACCTCCTCTGTGTACACCAAGTAGGGATCCATCTGGAGGTCAATAGATTACTCCACATTCATTTTGTAGAAATCCCTAAGATCACATGGTCTGGAGCAGCCAGGTCTATGTACCATCCACGACCCTTCACTCCATAGCTAGTGATGGTTGGCTCTTTGCTGTCATCTGGATAACATTGTATTACATGATGGAAATCAAACAGTGGACATTTTTCTCTTATTGGCTTTTAGTGTTCTAGTATCGGTGTTGTTCGTAAGCAATATAAATACTGAAATTAACTTTCTCCCAAAAGGTAATGACGATAAACAGAGAAAGCCAGAGAAAAGGGGTAAAGAAGAAGAGGAGAGAAGAAAGGAGGGAAGGGGGCAGGAGAGTTTTTTGAAAAAAAATATTACAGAATGAGTAGAGTCAACTGCAGCAAAAATTCACGAGCAGGAACATGTGTACATTTGGGAACATATACTGAAGCAATAAATCCGTATGAACCACCTGCAGACCTCAGAGACATCACTGCCATTAACTGTTTCTCATACAGCACCAGTCATGGTCTTTTCAAGAACGGAGCAATGTCACCATAACGAGTCCCCTCATAGGAAGAGAAGTCTCCTGAGTGATTTCTAAGGGAAGCTCCTAAGGTAAATATATCTCTGACTTAAACTTTCAGAATTTCAGTTCAGACCCAGGAGAAAGGAATTAGTATTTTGTACTCTATCATGTCATTAGATGAGCTTGGATGGCGCTTTCTTTTTGTATCGCTTGTGTTGTTGCTGCTGTTATTGTTGTTTTGGTTTTTGATTTGTCACAGCTTTACTTTCCTGGCTGTAAACTCGTTATCGCAGAGCGGTTATCTCAGCTATGGCAGAGAAGCTGAGCTGATCATTCATTTTCATTAAGATAAGTGTAATAAGGAAATAAGATGGAAAGTTGGAGCGATTTCAAAATCTTATCCTAGCGGATCAGACAGAACAGAGATTCCATTGAGCAAAGACACACAGATTTCTTGCAACATTTGAGCATTGAATTGTTATACGATGTGTATTTCAGTCACTATGTCTATATCATACTGAAATAACTAGTTTAACACACACAACTATGGAAAGCACTAAGGATGAAATCAATCTTTCCCCCCCTTTTTAATAACAGATAGTTCTTGAAGTTATTGTGTGCTTAAAGGCCTACCCACAGAGTCACCAGTGAGAACATCTGATAGAATTCGGGAATTTCCCATCCTAATTCTTATTTAGTATCCAAAGCCTTGACCTTTCCCCCACCTGGGACTCCTGTAGCAGTGGTGACAAAGAATGTTTTCCAGTCGGCATGGCTACAAACTTTTGGCATTCAGCTGAGAGCGAATCTGTGATGCCCATTACAACATCACATGTTAATAACATCAATGTAGGCTTGCCAAAAAAATAGACACTTTATGTAACAGGTTATGATGGCCCTTAAAGTCTGCATGATTTGTTGGGTTCGTATGAAGAAGCATATCTGCAAAGCCAATGCAGCTGGCTGTCTTAGTAACAATGCATAGTAGGTGGTTTATTTGCAACACATTCTTGAATGTAGAGGTAAGCCTCTGATGCCAGTTGATTAGTCATTAACTCACAATAAGATTAATGCAAGTCAAGTAGAGTTCATAAATGCATAGCACTTAGAATTAAAATGCATAGTACAAGTAGATGGGCAAAACTCAGCTTTGGCCTAGCAAACTTAATGGGCTTAATGGCCAAGTCTCTAAGATTATTTTATTTCACAGGGAAGGTACCAACTAGGAGATTAGAATCAGCAGCAGAGGGTAGCTCATATAAAAGGACACCCAAGCTCAGACATGAGAATTGCCCATCCTGTATTATGGTGTTTTCATTTCTACAGCCTTTCATTAACATTTGAATGCTTGCCAAGTTCTGTGAACTTTACCTAATACTTGGATATGGTTTTTACCACTACTTACATTCCCTAATGCATGTTCCAAATTAATAAA
Organism: Rattus rattus; assembly: GCF_011064425.1. NCBI lineage: Eukaryota > Metazoa > Chordata > Mammalia > Rodentia > Muridae > Rattus > Rattus rattus. The sequence continues at coordinate 117,076,211 of NC_046158.1, read as the reverse complement.
TACATACACTTGGGTTTTCTATTTACTTATTTATGTATTCATGTGGTTTCTGTCCTCTAATAAGTGAGCATTTGTCTGATTTATATTCAAATTTGCTTCACAAAGGCTCATATTAAACTAGTTAAAAGTAAATAATAATCTATCATCTCAAAATTATACATACCCTCAAGAAAAGACTATTATCAGCTAGCACTTTTTTTTTTCTGCAGTAAAGTCTCACTACAGCCCAGACTGGCCTCTAACTCACAATTCTTCTCCTGCTCCAGTTTTCATGGTGCTGGGATCATAAGTGCGAGCCAACACACCCAACTTTATATTCTAAACTTAGTTTGCTCATCTGTTCTAATTTTTCACTTCCACTTCCTTCCTGGTCAACAGACTACAATGTGTCCTTTTGCCTTCCACATGCTTTGTCCTCTCCCCCACTGCCTTGTAAACCTGTAAATGTGTCAGGAGACTTTTGACATTTGTTAAAGAAAAATTAAAATATGAAACTTTACAATAGACCTGGATCTTGTCACTGCCAATTGCTACATACCTCAGGGTTATAATACCACTATGGTAGCAGCCATTTCAGCAGAGTCATGAAAACTGAAGTCCACTACACCATCTATAGTCCCCATCTTGCATCGAGACCGTACTATCTAATAGTTTGGACATAGCCCTCTACATGTCAAATGGCATCTGATACTCATCCCTGTCCTCTGCCAACCTGTGCCTCCCACTTCTTTTCCACTTCAGTGACTGGCCCCTGAAACTACCAGTTATGTTTTATGAAAATAGAACAGGATCATTCATGACTTCTGGCATTCAATGAACAGCGATTCTCAACTGATTAAAGCCTCATGGAATTGAAATTTCATGGCTGTAACTCCCCTGCCATACATTAGGAAACACTATGTTCTGGCAGATGTCTGGTCCCCTGGCTCTTATACTCTTTCTGATCCTTCTTCCATGATGTTCTCTGATGCTTAGATGTAGGGATTGCATTGTAGATGTATCGGTTGTGCATTCTGTCATCAACTACTGTCTGAATTTTGACCACTTGTGATTTTCTGTAATGGTCTTTATCTGCTGTCTCTGATGAGGAGATTAGGGGTATAGTTACTTGTGAGTATAAGGATGAGTATCTACAATACAGTTAAAAATTATACTGGTTTAGAAAGTGACCATAGTATGTTGTACTCTAGGACCTATGACATCATCAGCCATGGTAATTGGCTAGATTGACAATACCAGCCATGACTTTCTTCATATTGAGTGGTCTTTAAGCTCAATTAGTCAACCGTTGTTTACCCTTAAGATATAAGGGCCCATTATCTCTCTGTACTGGTTACTTTTATGGCTCATAGGTTCTACAGCTGGGTAGGATTTTTGATTGCTTTTCCCCCTTGACAGTTTATATAGCACCATTAGGTACTATGAAAGCTGGTCCTCAGGCCAGCTAGACTGCAATGCTTCCAAATCCTATATCGGAAGTTAATGATATCTTCAGCAGTGGGATCTTACCTTCGGTGTCCAGGAGGTAGCCATGGGCAGCATTGTTTTAAGAGTCTCTTTGATTCCCATCACCAATAAGTCCAAGGAAAGTTTCCCACCCCTTGAACTAGTTTTGCATTTGTTATTTTTTGTTAGACAGACTATGCCCTTTGAGGAAGCCTCATCAAGTCAAGTGTTGCATTCAATATATACTACATTAATATATGTGTATGTGTGTACATGTAAATGTATGTGTGCACATATAACAATATATAGTATATATGTATATACTATATATAGTAATTATAAAATGATGCTTTCTTATTTGTTTGTTCAAGATTCTAACTTAATTACTCTTCTGCTCCCTTTTCCCCCAGTGTTCTCTTCCCTCCCCTTTCTCAGTAAAATCTTCCCCCAGTTTTTCCAGTTCCCCCTTCATATTCCCTGTGTCCTACTATCCTTCTCTCAAATGTATGGTAACCTAAGCAAGACCTCTGGACCATGACACCAACAGTTGACATGGAAGTGGAGATAGGAGAAATCACACAGTTCTTCCCCTAGATGGAGAATTAACAGCTATTGAGAGGAAGGATTAGTCTTGTCTTGGGATGAACTCTCTAATAGGTTACCTAATCCCAAGCAGTCATCTTAAAGACAAGAACATATGGAAAACAAAGACGTATGGGAGAAGGTGTGAGCATGTAACAATAATTAATCAAGAGGTCATAAATTTGAGAGAGAATTGTGGAAAAAGGGAGGGGTGACAGTGATGTAAATATGGAACTTGAGTACAAGATTCTAAAAATATAAACAGAGAAGACTTGAATTAAGACAAAAATCTTCATAACATTGCTAACAGTCTTTCCTGGATGCTATTTCTCTTGGTTTAGCATGCCAATTTAGTCCTACATCACCCACTCCAATCCCCCAGTCTCATCGCTTTCTCCAGCCTTGCTGGATTGCCATTAATTGACCTACAGCTGACAACTTGAAAAGCATTTACAACTGTATGTCACTTCCCTTGTGTACTTAGGACCTTCTTAGTCCCATCAGCATAAAAAGTGACACAAAGTCTTCAGGAAATTAGCTTTTACCCATCTCTCCTGTCTGATCTCTCTTCCCCTCCCCATTCAGTCCTTACAGCCTACATTCTAACCATCGGTAAACCCATCTGTAAACTCACCATTATATCCTGTCACATAGAGTGTGTTTACCTTTTTGTGGACTTTGATGTTTCATCAGCAAACCAGTCCTTTTCAACGTAGAGATTCATCTCAGACCATCCCTTTGCATTTGGAATCCTTCCCTGGCATACCCTCCCTGCAACCCCTGAATTGAAGGGGTTAACCTTCCAAATATCTTCTGCTTACCCTGTAACACTCACATTCGCTGTTAGCAATTAAAATTTTATGAGAATTATTTCACTTTTAAAATTGTATCTTCATTTTCCTGTGCCTCACATTCTTTCAAACCCTGGATCTCAAAAACCTCACTGTTCGCTCAATAATGCTATCCTAATTCATTTTATGTTGCTATGACAAAACACAAGAGACTGGACAACTTATAAATAACAGAAAGTCATTTGGCTTATCTTTGTGAAGGCTGGAAAGAACAAGAGCATGAGAGCATCAGAGGAGATCCTTGAAGCTATGTCAGACCACAGAGAAATAAGACAGACAGTAAAGAGGAAATGTAGGAGAGCTGAACTTGCCTTCATAGTAGATTCATTCTTGTGATATTTAATCCATTTCTCCTCAGATATACAGTAATCTATCAATGAGGGGACTGTGTTCCAAGTCTTTATCACCTTTCTAAAATTTTTTTTTCTTTCATTGAAAATAAACTTTTTTCTTACATAATGTATCCCGATTATTCACTGAGTCTCCCATATTCAGATCCACCCTGCTTTCTGTCTCTCATTATAAAATAGTCTTCTAAGGCATAATAAAAGAAAATAAAAAGATGAGAAAACAAAAGCTAGCACATCCAAATAGGACAAAACAAAGAGAAGAAAAGGAGCCCCCAAAAAGACAAAAGAAACGAGTGTAGACACCAAGACTCACTCATCCCCACACTTAGGAATCCCATAACACAAAATTGAAAAATCATGTGTGTACCTATCTTTTCAGGTCTAGGACTCCATTTGGTCCATACCAGATAGGTGGACATGTGCCCATCTCTAATCTAGAAGCAACCTCTAACTGATAACTTGGGCCCTAGGGAATGGGTTTGATGAAGGCATCCTATTTATGGTGGAGTGTTCTAACACCTCTCACTCTGAATGCTATCTCACTGTGATTCACTATATTTCTTCCTGTCTGCTGCAGGAGGAAGCTTCTCTGATGATGGCTGAGGAAGACCATCTTTGAGTATAACAGAATGTAATTAGACATTGGTTGGTTGCTCCCACAAGCTTCATGCCACCATTGCACTTAGCATAACTTGCAGGCAGAACTTTACTGTAGAGTAAAGTCTTCGTAGTTGGTTTGGTGTTTGCTTTTCTCCTTTGGTAGCATGCAGAGTACATCCCTGTATCAAAGACACTAAAATGTAGGAATGTAGGCTCAATCTAGGCACCCACTCAACGTCTCAATGTTCAGTGAGTTGTGTAGGCGTGGTCTTCAGCAATGGGGTTTAGCCATCAGTTGGTGGAAAGCAATCTCTAACCTTGGCAACAGCCTGAATCATTTGGAAATTTCCATGGGGTTCTTTCCACTGACAACTCAATTTGATGTAACCTATTCTCAGTGCATGGAGCTCCATTTAGAGACAGGAGGTGTCTAGTTAGGTCTTGTTCTCCATTATCTGGCAATTTCATTTAGATGACCTCCATATAAGTATATATTTAAGAAAGCTTCTAATGTATCAGGTTCCTATACTTCTAACATGTTTTTTCTGTCTCTCCCAGTATTCTATCCCTTGTGAACTTCTTCTTATCCTCTCCCATTCTAGTCTTGCTCCCCTGACCCTACCCTGTCTGTTCAAAATTCTTCTATTTCCCCATCCTAGGGGTTTCTATCTCAATACTTTATGCCTTTATGATCTCATTTATGAGGGCTGAACTCCAAGGATCACAGTCAAATATTAGCAAACACTGACAACAAAATCTTTATGTGTAGCAGAACATGCATCAAGGTTTCCGAGGCCATGATCGATGCTCAGTAAATGTGTGTTGTAATAGCAAGTGGGTGAGTGGTTAACTTTTCATTCTAAACTACAAGACCTTTAAAAGGGTGTTTAGTGAGCATTTACATGGGTGGTGATGCTCTATTTTATACAACCAACTTGTCAAAAGAACAGTAGAAAATGAGGATAACCCCCAAAGGAAAGAAAGAGAAATGGATAACCTACGAATTGGCTGAAATTTTTATTGTTAAAAACTAACTGTCCTTCAAAGATGGAATTTCATTTTTTCAGTCATTGCTTCAGTTTCCAAATTCTGTAACACTGGAGCCAGCTAGGGGAGACAGATGCCCTTAGGAGCAACTCACTACATAAAAGCCACATTAAAGCCCGTGAACAATGTCCTTTTCTCTTGCTTTAGCTAAAGCGTTTGAGAACACGAAGTCAAAATGCCCAGAAGTGCTCCTGTCTCTCATCATTATAAAATAAGCTGAAGTGCCCAGAGTTTTCCTCTCTACTTTCTTTCTACTACTGCTAGACATGCCCAGAAGTGTTTCCACCCACCATTTTAACCCTGTGAACATGTGTTCCACGGTCTTGAGCTAAGCGTGCCCTAAAAGTGTCTGCCATCCGCCGTGAACATGTTAATCTGATTGGGCTCAGGTATATCTTTGCCCCCAAAAGGGTTTTCCTGTATGCTACTGTGCAGGCTCCCTGAATACATGCCTGATGCTTTGCTTGAGGAGAGCACTGGTGCAAAGGTAACTCCAGCTTCTCCTGTGCTGCCACAGAATTTGCTGTCATTCTTTTATCTCTGGCTGTGCATACTGGCTTTGTATGCACCAATTGTATGTTCAATTATAGCTTGACATATGTACAAGTGCTTCCTATCAGATGTAGAATTCTACCCTCTTCCATTCTGTATTAAGATTAGAACCTTGTCCACTAGTTAGTTTCACCAAATAGAAACTCCAGGGGAAAAAATACAGCTGGGGGAAGTATTTAACATCTGACCTCCTCTGTGAACACACTTCAGGGTGAGCTCTCCCTCAAGAATGAAGACTGTCCCTTCCTCTTCATAATCTACTCTTTCTGGACCCTGGTCTTTCTTCTTTCTCTTTCAAGTGTAAGGGCAGTTAACATAGATTAATAGATCATTAATTCCTGGCAACTTCACAATACCTGGTGATTATCTTCAACCTCACCCACAGTTCTCTAAATAGGTCCTTTGTAAATAAACCGTCACTGGACTTGCTCATTTCTATTCTTTCTGTTTCTAGGTGAGCTCTGACTAGTAGGTCACTATAATCTTTAAAACTTGCCTTATTTTATGTATGTCTTGTTGGAACCATACTTTTAGTTAAGAAAGTAACAAGGCAACATACTAAAGCATCTACAAATACTCTAAGCTTTCCTCATTATATTAATATAAGTGCCTCATTTCATGGGGGAGGTAGAACCAAGAAGGAAGTGAACAGACTATGTCTGTGTTATGATGTCTTATAAGGACACTAGGGGGTTAACATGGAAGAGTTCAGGGGCAGAGGTCAGTGTCAAATAGTGTGTTCGTGTGTGTATGTGCGCGCACGCACGTGTGTGTGTGTGTGTGTGTGTGTGCATGCGTGCGTGTGTAAGGGAGTAAGAGGGGTGTTTGGGGGGTGTGCATGTCTGTGGAGAAGGTTCAAGTTTAGGTAAAAAAAGTGAAAGGTTTTTGAAGCATGCTAAGTGTTAGGCTGAACGATAAAGCTCTTATCCTTTATTGATTCAACTGTCTATAGTCCATGAGTTTTATTCCAATCCCAATTCTATAGTGAGTTGCACAGTGTTCTTCATGCTCAAGGAACTGTCAGAGACCCTCACATGCGATCATCTATCCTCTCAGGGACAGGTCCAAGATAGCCTCTTAGACTAAAATAGAGACATCTGTCTCTTTTCACAGATTCAGTAGTTTCTCTAGAACTTTCTTCCTCTTTCCTACTCTTGGACATAAACCAGCGTCTAATCCCTGGACTTGATAAGAAGCTCTATGTAGCAAAAGTCAGACTTCAGATAGACTTACAATTCCCTACGCATGCTCTTTGGCTAATCCTCAAGACAGTTATAACTAAATGTATTTTGACCCTGCAAGTCAAACAGTTTAAAGTTTTGTATATTTTCTAATCAATAGAAATATTTTTTTCTTCTTTATGTCATTTGTAGGAATAACCTCTTTTGTACTTGTGAAATCATCACCTGTCAATAAAAATCTGATGGCAATAAGCTAAGGCAGGATAAAAAGGTGGGGCAACTGGCAGAGAGAGGAGTTGGGGAGAGAATATCTCTGGGAAAGTGTCAAGCTCAGAGGATTGGGAGGATGTCTGACTTATGAAACTGAGGAGAGGTGACTAGCCATGGGCAGACATGGAACAGTATAAATGGGTTAATAGAAGTTACCAGCTAGTTGGGGAACAAGCTTAGCTTGTTGCATAAGCACTTTTTAAATAGATAATAAGTCTCTGAAACATTATTCAGGAACTGAGAAGCAGGTGGAAAAGACTGTGGTCATAGTCACGTGTTGCGTGTCGTGTGTTTATATAGGAGTGGATGTTTGAGTGTGTAGTGTGTTTCTGGTGTATACTTATGTGTGTGCATAAGTACATATATCAGTGCATGGGTATGTCTGTGAAAGTTGTCTGGTTTCTTTCCTTATTACTATGCATGGTATCTTTTTGAGACGGGTCTCTCACTGAACCTGAAACTTACTGGTCCAGTTAGGCTAGCTGGCTAGAAAGTTCCTAGAATCTACCTGTCTCCATCTCCCAATACTGGGGTTTTAAGCAAGTGTGTCTATGCCAGATTTCACGGAGATCAGGCGATTAATACTCAGATCCTTTTGCTTGCATAGCAAATAATCGTACTCACTTAGCTACTGAGCTTTCACATCAATTCCGCCCCCATACCCACTTCTTAAGGCATTCTCTCACTATAAAGTGTAGGTAGACCTCAAATCCTCTTGCCTCAGGCTCCTATGTCATAGTTACAGGCATGCATTATCGCTTCTGGCTTTGTCTTTAGTCCTAATTTGGAAATGAAGGTAAGGAGGATGATTCAGAACATTAAAACATGCTTACCAAAACAAACAAACAAACAACTTTACAAATGAGTCCCTAGTTCTGTTTCTCATATGATGTGATGCTATTCAAATGTGCTTACACTCTTTACTGAGATAAAATAATGGACCAGCAAGATGGTCCATGAGTAAATGCTTTTGTTGTCATGCCTGATGACCTAAGATTAGTCTCCAAACCAAATGGTAGAATGAAAAAACTCCAACAAGTTGTCCTTTGACATCCATAGTAGAATATTTATGTTCCCATGAAAATAATTACTTAAGTTATTAATGGATTCTTTATAAGCTTATTGTGATTAAATGTTGATTCTTTTCGGTCCATTTTTTTTCCTCCTCTAAGATTCAAAATGACCTTTTTAGAAAAGGTGCTTTTATTGTTCTCTAAGGACTGATATCCACTTATCTATGAATGTGAAATTGTACTTTCCCACCCTACCCTTAATAGCTAATAATCTGTGTGAACCAAAGCATGAAACAATGTTGCCTTACGTCTATTGGTAGGAATTTTACAGAGCAGATGGTGATTTATAAAGCAACTCAAGTTTAGTTAAACTCTGCTGACATTGAAGACAACATCATCATTTCTTCTCATCTGGGACCTTAGAATAATTTAAAAAGCAAGTTTTCTTACTGAGCCACAGGAGAAACAACATATGAGTCACAGATGACCACTCAGCAGCCTCTCGGGGCTACCACCAACACGGGTAAAAATTGTACTGGAAGGCTTTGTGAGTTGGCCTCTGATCAACTGACTCAAAACACCAACTCATTTCGCACATCCCTTACTCTGTACCACAACTTTCCAGGACTTACTCTCTCAGATACAGGAGGGCTTTGAGTCAGTACCGTGGGGACAACAGGCTCCCATGTGCATCTGTGATGACCTTCGCATTCCACCCACACTAGATAAGACCAGCGGGCTGGAGAAGAATCCACGAGTTCCATCTGTTGGGGTTGATACTATTCTTCTCCAAGCATAGACAAGACAGTTGAAGTCACCCAAATCTGCAGATCTAACTGTGGGGGGAAATTCTTTTTTTTTTTTTTCGGAGCTGGGGACCGAACCCAGGGCCTTGTGCTTCCTAGGCAAGCGCTCTACCACTGAGCTAAATCCCCAACCCCGTGGGGGGAAATTCTAGATGGGAGTTTCACATAGGAAAATACAGCAGATGTCTCAGAAATGCTGAGTGAAGTAGCTTGTATCTGTGAATTAAAAGGCTTTGCATTATTTTCAGATATGGGCAAGTGTTTCATCAAACAGATTCTATGGTGAACAGACCAGAATACTGCCCTGTAATCAAAAGCAGTATAATTAATCAAATGTCCTTTTCATAATTGGAACAGAACAAAATCATTGAATGTATCTTACCATTTTGGACTTTATAATATATAAATATCAATCAGGCAATGTCAGAAGTCTGTCACTATTGATAGAAATGGTTATTATGCCTGATATTATGAAACCTACAGAAGTTAAATGGTGAGATCTCATGCTATCACCAACTAGCCTCAATTGTATTCATGGGAGTTAAATGACATGTTTATTTGCCCAATTTAATATATCTGACAAATAAGATTTCTCAGCAGTGATTCAGATGAGTCTCTGAATCATCACCAATATGGATTTAATTTCACCTTCAACTTTACAATAAACAACCACAGATAGCCAAATGGATTTAATAATTCTCAAAGTTATTTTTATTATTTTTCAGCATAAAATTTATAGAATTATAATTCAAACATTTTGTTCTATGATGGTTACCTCTATATCCTTTGCACAATTATGTGTGAATTAGAATATCCCTTTGTAGTGACTTTTAGTGAAAGTTTTTAAATGTCTCCATTCTGAGTAAAAATGAAAGTGCCAAAAGCATAACCAAAAATTCAATGTTTTTAAATTTTTTTCAAACTATCCTTTTAATAATCAGTTCTCCCATCCCCATTTTTTCCCCTAGGCTTTGAAGACAGTACCCATTTTCTATTGTCTACAGTGCCCGGATTTACTACCTGATGCTTTTAACTTCATAAATTTCAATCTGAATAATCTGTCTATGTCTTCTGCTTCTGGAATATTTGATTTGCGACATTCCTGTAAAATGTTGCATTGGTAAGCAAAAATAAGCAGGCTTTGTTTGGTTCTCTTTGTCTGCTATTGGGCCTCCACTTACAAATTTCAATGCATTTGAATCATTAACTGATTTTATGATATCGGACTGTACTTAGTTGCATAATGAAGTACTTGAGTTGGGACTTGTCATTAGTCTAATCAAGCTGTGATTCTTTAAGATTATGTTAAGGAAATGTCAGCACATATTAATTTATTTAATTTGAAAATTACATATCAGAGACCAAAGCAATTTGCGGGGTTAAATTGTCTCTCTGTGGATCCAATTCATGATCTTCTGGGTTCACAGATCAAGTTCCCTTCTTCCCATGCACCATGTGAAAACCACCAAACGCTGTTTAGCTTGCACAATGTATTCTACACAGCAAGGCTTGCCCCTTCAGTGGGTACAAAGAAGGTAATTCAATCTTAAAGTTCTACTACTACATCACCAAGACCTAGCAGCTGAATTGTAGCTTTGTCCTCCTTCGGCAAACATGCACTATTAGAGATGGACTGTCAATGTCTAAGAAGTCATGCTAACCCCTCCTTGACAAAGATCACTACTTATAAAAATTCCCTGAATTGTCAGGATAGTAGCACAAAATGACTGCTAGTCTTCTAACAACTCCAGCAATGAAGAAAGGACAACCCTTTCTGTTGATTCTCAGAGCTCACATACAATCATGCTTTTCATCTGCAGATCTCCAAAGCTCACATAACTTGAAGCATTTTAAGATCACCTCTTTTTGTTTAGCCCTGCAAGGCCTAGCACAAGTCTGACTTCCTCCATTGAAGGAATGGGATGAATATAGTTTGGGGCTAAGGAAAAAAAAGTATAGCTCAACTGCTGTTTCTAACACCTTCAGGCACCTAATGGTCTCTGTTCTTTCTGTAACTGTGGGCATGCTAAAGGCTTTAGGTGGGAGTGTTCTGTCTGTTTATAAGGAGTGATTCTTGATGATTTAGAAGAGTCAGTTCAAAAGCATTGCTGTTGCGTCTTTGTGGGAATGACATGACGCTGTAAGCTGTTAGGGTGTAACTTTCTTACAGTCACAGTGATGTATTCAGAAGCAGAAAAAGGACCTGGGTTCATTCCTAATGAAGTACAATTCCTTCACGCCCTATTTTCTTCTCCTAAAGGAAGTGTATAAATTCAGAAGTTTGAGCCGGTTCCAGGGCACCAAAGACAAGCTACTGAAATGCAAAGTCAAAACAATAAGAAAAGCTGGACATACAGAATCTCAGAACAAATGAACAGAACAGAACTGATCATATCCTCTTCAACTGTGTGAGCTAATAGCATGCATCAGATGAACTAATAGCTTATACTACTTAAGGCAGTAGGGGAAGTGTGATTCCTATTGCTGGTGGTCAAAATTCATAAACTCACTAAGTCATAATCTACAGCCTGAGTATCCTTATCTGAAAAATAAAGATACTACCTTGGAAAGCATTTTTAGCCGTGACATTTAAAGATAACAATGTGTGGCACATGTTGCTGAGAAATAACACTTCATATTCTATGTGTGAAATAAGGGTAATATTTAATTTTGAAATTCTTTAGTCACTTGTTTGTACTTTACATATGTGTAATTTTAATTATATTGCTAATTTTGAATTGCATTGCTAATATTTTAGTATTTCTTAATTTAGAACTTTTAATGATCCCTTGGGAAACAAGAAAAAGGGAGACTTAGATCCCTGCCATTAGAAAAAATGCAAATCAATAGAGAAAAAGTTGTCATTGTACACAGGGAGGACAAGTTCTTCAGGCAGAGTGAAGATTGAAGGGCTGACACTGGTGAATCTGTGTAGATATTCATTTCCAATAAACATCATGATGTCACTAAATGTATTACAGCTCCTTCTAATTAGCTCTGCAGTGGAACTAAAGCAATGCCCATGATTCTGTGAGTCTGTCTGATGTGGGGCTAGGAAATGTCAAAGATGCTACTTCAGGGACCACATCTCAGGAACCATTCTCATAAAATAAGTAGTCTACTAATGTTTTTGTACTACCCAGCAAAAATGTTTGCTAAAAGAAACTTGGGCCCTGTTTCCCATGAATCATATGGTTTCCTTTTTCTTGCAGACAGTATTGAGTTTTATAACCTATGGAGGCTTGATGCCCCAGTGTAGGGTGATGCTAGGGCGGTGAGGCAGGAGTGGGTAGGTAGGCAGGGGAGCACACTTCTAGAGGCAGCTGAGAGGGGAGGGATGGGGGTTATGGAGGGAAACTTAGAAGGGGCAAATTTGAAATGTAAATAAATAAAATGATTAATTATAAAAAATGCAGTTTCTATTAGTTCCTGAAAAAAATAAATAAAATGTCTTACTTGATAAGATATATTGTAAAGCCTTTGGTTTTGATTTTTTTTTTTTTTTTTTTTTGGTTTTGAATTTTGTAAGGTATCAACATCACTAAATGCTGTCTAGTTTCAGGTACACTGTCTTCTTCCTGAACCCAATTGTTAGGCACCAGAAGTATTAAGTTAATTCTCTCCCATGCAGGTCAAGGGCACCTAGATTAATCAGTAAAAATTAAACTTGAATACCTTACAAGCTACCTAAAGTCTAGGGAATTGAAACAATGGCTTCCTATTTGGCTTGTTGTTCTGTTGGTCAGCAATATGAGCTGAGTCCAATTGGTTCTTTTCATTTCAAGCCTATTTCAGCTGTTGGATTAGAAAAGAGTTGTTGATCTTGGATGCTATACTACGTGGGGTCTTCCATTCTCCAGGATGAAGCTTTTCCCATAAGGTAAATAGGATTCCAAGTATAAGAGGTCTATTGAGGTCTAGTTGGGGATTGGCACAATCAAATCTGCTACAATGAAATCAAGTAATATCATCTCTGAGATTCAAGGAGCATTGATCCAAAAAGAGAATTATGGAGCCCTTTTTTATTAAGTTAGATCTTCTTTACTATCAGACCACAGACAACTCTCTGTTTCTATTCTATAACTAAGTGATGTTAAACCTTCCCAATGCTGTAACCCTTAGTACAACCCCTCACAATGGAGTGACCCCTGACCATAAGAGTATTTTGTTGCTATTTCATAACTGTAATTATACTCATGTTATGAATTGCAATGTAAATATCGTCCTCCAAAGGGATCTAGACTCACAGGTTGAGAACCAGGGCTATAACTCATCAAACTCCCTGACATGTTCCCATAGTAGCAGTTACTGGTCGTGCTGACTACTTTGTATGTCACATTTCTTTCTAAGAACTTACATGACTCAGTGATGGTAACTGCAATTGGCATGTCCATTTGTAACGTTGCTGCTCAGGCAGAAGATCTATTCATCCATGTAGAAATGGAGCCTAGGCCATTGTAAGTGTTTGGGTTAATTGGTCCCAAAACATTTGTCTCTGTCATTTTGCAACACTAAATGTGCCATGAAACTAACTATAGTGCTTTGGAAACTACCAGGACCCACCCAGGACATTTAAATCAAAATATCTGAGGTGTGGGCTTATATAATTTTCAAAGCTCCCCAGTTAAATCTACATCATAGCTCTGAGACTGACTTATGTAATTATCATTGGACATACTTGCTTTTTCCCATCACTCTGATAAGATACTATCAAAAGCAGGTCAAGGAATGAAGGTTTTATTTTAGATCTTAGGCTCGGTTTACCATGGTGAAAGCATATCAGAGTTCCAGGCAGCACATGGTATACATGCCTAACATCTTAGAGGGTAAGTAAACAGAATACAACTGAAACCAGAGAAGAGATACAAGTTCAAAAGACCCACCCCAAGTAACATACCTCTTCTAGCTAAGCCTCACATCCCAGAGGTCTCACATCTTTTTCAAAGAGAAACACCATTTACAGGGACCAGTGTTCAAGCATGAGAATCTGAGTGGGACATTTCAGACCCAGACATAGTATCACCTAATGGAGTGTTGGTTCTTAAATCCAAGTATGCATCAAAATCACCTGAAGATCTTGTGAAACACATAAGGGCGGACTGCAAAGCCCAGACCTATGATTCTGTATGTCTATCTGATGTGTGGCCAGGGGGTGCTAACTATGCTACTTCAGAGCCACATTTCAGGAATCATTCTTAGAAAGTAATTCAATCAACTAACATAAAAATAGATTATCTTGGGGGTCTGATCGCCTCTAGCACAGCCAGTATAGTATGCATGATTGTATTTTAGAACTGTGCTAATTCCAGGGGAGGAAAAGGATGACCTCTTTGATGTCTAATAGTATTTTGTCTCTCTGTATAGTGACTCTAATTAAAGTGCCCTAGAAGGGAACCAGCATCTCTATTAAAGTTTCCTCCAGGTTACTCTATCGTATTGTCAGTATTAAACACTACTTGTCCAGTGGTTTCTGAAGTATGGCCCCAGGATTAGTATCAACATCACCTGAGAACAAGTCACAAATATAAACTTTGTGGATTTACCCCGTACCCTCCAAATCAGATATTGGGGGTGGGATGAGGCAGATAGGGCCCACCTACAATATTAAATGATCCAAGTACCTTTTGTAAAGGTTAACCTTTGAAAATGTCCACATTAATGTATTCAAACAATATAAGCAAGCATTAGTACAGTAGGTGATACAGGTTCAAAATGTGATGGATGTGCTGAGGAAGACATTAGTTCCCTAAATAGAGGCCATTCCAAAGGGGAAAGACTGAGTGATCTCAAAGAAGATGGACATCTAATGCTAGCAAAGCCAGATATGTGAGAATCCACAGGTAATTCTTGGTGCTGCAGTTACAAAGAGGTGGGCTCACAGTGGTTTATGTACTCAAGTAGAGACCATAATTCCACAATGGATCAGTCTGTAGCAGAATATTTAAAAAAAAAAACATAAGAAGTGATGAGTTCAGTGATGGGACATTCCCAATTCAGACCAATGCCACAAATGATGTCATCTCAGAAGAGGTAAAAGCAATAAGCTCATTGGTGAAGAGGTGAAATCTCACGGAATGTAAAAAGGAGGAAGTGATAGTTTATTGGGAAAACATGGTATCACCCCATTCCCTTCAGAATGCCACAGGCATGATTTCTGACTCTCATTCAACAAGCCTTGCTGAGTGCTTCCCATGTTCCAGGGGTCATATTAGTCACTGGGAATTTCTCTGTGAACAGAGCCCAATCCCTGCCCTGGGGGAACTGGTCTAGTCAGGTAGGAAGAGTCAAAGGCATTCACAAAACACACATTGTATTAGCTGTCTCATCATATTTGGGAATCCACACATTTGTTAGCAGGGCTCCTTTTCTTTTTTCCCTTTTCATTTTTTATTATTCAAGAGTGAAGATGTAAAAAAGGCCTTATGTATGCTCTGCAAACACTCTACCACTGAGCTACGTGTATTGCCCACTAGCAGCAGTTTAAAAAGACTTCTGTTCCCACCTATGACTCTCTCCTATGCCCACAGCTCTCCCCAAAGAATACAGCATAGTGAAATGATAGGTAAAATGGAGGAAGCATGGCAAACATTTAGTCATGCAAAACATGTTTCTATATGGATAGTCAATTGAAGGACTTAGATTTCTAGCCCATGTGTTTCTAAACTCCTTCTGTTTTTGACCTTTTTTGTTATCCCCTTCCACTCCTCCCCCATCCATCCTCCCCCTACTTCTATGATGATGCTCCCACTCCCACCTCACCTCTCTGGCATTCCCCTATACTGGAGAAACAAGCCTTCAGAGGACCAAGGGCTTCTCTTCCTATTGATGCCAAATAATGCCATCCTCTTACATATGTGGTTGGAGCCATGGGTATACTCCACGTGTACTCTTTGGTTGGTGATTTAGTCCTTGGAAGTTCTTGGGGGGGTGTCTGGTTGGTTGATATTGTTGCTCTTCCTATGGGGTTGTAAACCCCTTTACCTCCTTCAGTCCTTTCTCTAACTCCTCCATTGGGGTCCCTGTGCTCAGTCCAATAGTTAGCTGCAAACATCCTCATCTGTATCAGTAAGGCTCTGCCAGAGCCTTTCAGGAGACATCTATATCAGGCTCCTGTCAGCAAGCACTTCTTGGCATCAGAAATAGTGACTGAGTTTAGTGGCTGCATATAGGATGGACCCCCCCCCCCCAGGTTAGGAGCAGTCTCTGCTCCACTCTTTGTCTCTGAATTTACTCCTGTGGGAATTTTGTTCCCCATTTAGGAAGAACTGAAGCATTCACATTTTTGTCTTCTCTTCTTGAGCTTCATATGGTCTGTGGATTGTATCTTGGGTATTCCGAGCTTTAGAGCTAATATCCACTTATCAAAGAATGCATACCATGTGTGTTCTTTTCTGACTGGGTTACCTCACAAAGGATGATATTTGCTAGTTGCATTCATTAAACTCATTTCTTAAATAGAAAAAAAAGATCATTTTTTTTTTGCAAAAAAGCACAAAGTCCCAACCAGTTGAAGGATGAAAAAATATAATCATCTCTGCTGACCGGGGTTGAATGAAGGAAAATGAACATTACTAGGCTAGCCCAGAACAACTTCCTGAAGACTGAATCAGTGTCTTCAGGCCAAGGTTCTACATGTGAGAAAAACACAGCAAAAATAAGTACAGTTCATCAGTCCAAACGGGTTTTTCTTCATTGGTTATATAGAAGAACATTGGTAGAATAGACACTACCACTACAGATGCATGCTTTTCAAATCCCAGTGACCCTACCTTCCAATTCTGTAACAATAATGCCAATCGACATCTTGGCAAAATCGCCTTTCTACTCCTCCTTTTCCCTTACAAGGAAGTAATAAGGGGACAAGGGAGCAACAATTTATACACTGAGGAAGACAGTAACCCTGTTGATATTTTAAAGTACTTATCCCATGAAATGAAGCTATATCTATTCATACACAGCTATTATCAAGCACTGACTGTCCCCTCCTCTGTCTAATTGCCTGATTGCTTATTTGATTGTATCTAGTCTCTGGGCTCTAGTTAATATTTTTTACAGTGGTGCCCCAAAAGTATAGATTTCAAGTCCAAAGTTCTTCTAAACTCCAAGCTTATGTAATAATCACTGCGCCCCTGTAACTCGGCTGGAAATGATATGAGCACTTGAAGCTTAGCCAGGAGAGCTTTGAGCTTGGGAGTCCTTCTCCTATAGCCTTCTGCGTGAATGGTGGCAGCTCTGGTGACTCAGTTACTCCAGTGGCTTCCTAGGATACTTGACATGAAATTCCACAAGCTCTACATAAACTGGACACCTCACTAATGACCTCACTAACCACAATCTCTGCCGGCTTCTCGCTCTCTCCAGTCCATCCATCTGCTTTTCCTGGCAAGCTGCCTTGGCTCTTTGGGTCTTCCTCTTCCCTTGTGCTCCATATTTTCATGGGCTTTCTCTTTCATAACATCAGGTCTCGGCTCAAAGGGATTAAAACAATGTTTCTCAACTATACTATTTACCTCAGTCCCTCATCTGATTTAGGGCTTTCATTTTTAATCATACCTGTCAGCATATGACAGATTTTATTTTTTTATAACTAAGACCCCCCCTACTTGATTATTTGATGCCAATACACATGCAAGCAACACTAGAAAACCTAAACAGATTGTATTTACATGTTTATATTTACATATAACAATTACAATTCAAGAAAAACTAGCCATGGATATGAGAAGCAGCAAAGGAGTTAGGGAAAGGTGGGAAGAGGGGTAAGGAGAAAGGAAGAGGAAAAAAAATGATAAAATTACATTTTAATTTTAAAAAACAAAAATGATTATAAGTCACACAAAAATGCCATTCAATGCGAAATCATTCAATTATTAATCTACCGTTCTGTGACATCTAAAAATTACTTTTGGGTCAGAGTAGTTCTTCTACATGAACACAACTTTCTATGGCCCAGAACTCAAGACAGTCTATACCTCATTGACTCTCTTTGATTCTTTATTTTCTTGCACATTTTGATTTTAGTTTATACACACACACACACACACACACACACACACACATTCTTTTTTTTTTATTATTATATTGTCACCTCTTTTCTGCCTTGCCAACAATGTGGCCTAAGAATGGCACCCGTGTCTTTAATCCCTTTGTCTCATATTGAGACCTGTGGTGTGGGCATCTACTGTGCTGCTGTTTTCAGATGTGAAATGCAGCCTCTCTTACACATGCAAGTCAGCCTAACTGAAAAAAAAATCAGGTTCTCTGGAACACTTTTATGATCAGTGGCAAAACCGAACCATAATAGTTAAACATGGAACTGCCAAGGGAAGACAGGTTGAGTAATCACATAATTGAAAGAGTAAATGTTTATTTTTACTTAAAGAAAATTAAATAAGCTATATCAAAGCAACACCTCTCCAGACAGCTAATAAACTTGAGAAACTGAACTTGAGTAAGATTGTCCCATAATACTTTACGGAGGGACAGTATACACTATTTATTTAAACTCACTTTACTAGTTGACAATATTTTGACCTACCCATTCAGAATTCTTGAGAATTTCAGGATCGACATTAATTTTAAAAGTTGACTCTCTCCTTAAACTGGAAAATTATTTACAAGCCACTAGAAATAAGTAACTATGGATTAGCTATGAGAATGAAGCTTCTAGGAACAAAGAAACAGGGACAAGGTTTTGCCCATCCTTCACAAGTGTAGGTCTTATGAGCCTCTGTGGGGTGACTCCAATCTCACTCTTAAGACACATTTGCTCAGTCTCCCATGCGTAAAGAGCAAGTGCCATTGACACTAATCTGTGTAGAGAAGGAAACAATAATCCGTAAGACCTTCATTAGGTCCTATTCGCTTTAGATTGCCACGTCTCGTCATTTCTCCCCCTCATGACTGCCTGTCAGAATAGTCCTTGAAAATACATTTGATTTGTAATAAATATAAATTTTATTCTGACACTTTTAGAAGCAAAACTCTGGATAAAGGATGAAGTTTTGTAAAACCATGAGGTTTTACACGTGTGAGACTGGCATGCTTTATTTTCTTTGAAATTAAGACACTCTAGTCTCTTGCTTGAATTTCTTACAACAGAGCCACTGGCATTTGAGTCTCATCTCCACATTTCATAGAAATCCCTTCATCATATCTTTGCTTCCACTTTCAAAATCTCAAGTGGATTTTCTTTTAGACATTTTATTTAGAGCTGAAATAATGTTTTTTCTCTTGAATAATAGCAAGTTTTAAAGTACATTTGGATTTATTGGCTATAAAACATCATAAAATGTGCCTAGAACCCTAGGAGAATAAGTATCATATGTTTTAATTCATGGCAACCAACAAATATTTACCAAGCATCCTTAAGGTCCTCAGAAAGGGGGTACCTGGGATTAGACATCCAAAGAGTTGGAAACCTAGTATTCTCTTATAATACTGAACAAACAAGCAGCCACAAACAAAGGAGTCGCTCAGACCTGTTATTTGAACACAAGGGGAGAAAAACACACAGGATTCAAGATTGTTTTCCTTAACTCTGTGACAGAGACTAGAAAATGCTAAGGGATCATTTAAATCTTCAACTTAAATCTATATTTCCCATTCGAAGCCCTAGCATCCCACGGTGTGGAGAGCAAAACTAAATGATTCTAATGATTCTGTGACTCCTAACATATTGCTCTAATATGAGAGATGACCAGGAAGGTCCCAAGACCTTGCTCATAGCAAGGGGTTTCCCTACCCTTCTGGGAGGAAATGGAAAGGCAGCCACTAGCATGAGCATTTGAACTACCTGGATACAGCTATGTATACCAAATTATTGTCTTTGCCCCCTTACTATTGCAGCTGCAACCTACTTGTTCGGATCAGCAGCTTCGAACCGACTACAGTATAAGCCCTCTGGCTCCCTGCTCACTCTCTACAACCTTCCTTTTTTCATTCGATTCTTCCTTTTTCTCATTCTTTCTCTTTCTTTCCTCCCCATCTCCTTTCTCCAACCCCCTTCACTTTTCCTTTGACCCTTTATTCCCATGGTCCATAGCTTCCTTCTATCATTCCTTCCTCCTTTTTCCTTCCTTTTCCCATCGTTTCCTCTTTCCCTTTCCTTTTCTTCCCTCTTCCCTTCCTGTTAACCTACTTTAGAAATAAACAGGATAGCTAGAATCTGTCTCAAATAGCACCCTTTGTGTCCGCGATCCAAGACACTATTTTTCAATGAATATGAAACCCAGGTCTCAGTTGGCTCTTCTTTATCTTGATTTTCACAGACGTTTGATGTTCTCTTATCTAAGGAATAGCCCCACCTTTTCCTGTTCTCACAATCTTATTGAGGTCACTCGACTTCAAAGCGCCTCTCTGAGGCTCAGAGGGTGCAGCTCTTCTGAGAGTGTCTTGGGTACGCTCATGGGATAAGGGCAGTGCTCCTCTGTAAGGTGATCCATTCCAGAGACAATGCTGCTCTCTCTGTGTTATCAATACCATGGGTGGTTCGGGCACTGCAGAGAAGCCTGATGGTGTCTCTAAAAGGCATCAGTGTTCTCTGAGATGCTTCCCCGGGATCCTATTGCAAGATCTAAAGGATCTTGGTCTCAATACAGTTGCTTAGTTTGTCACAGGTGGTGCCAGAAATGTTAATCAAAATTAGATACATTCCTCAGATAGTACAGGAAAATTTTCTATACCAACTCCATCCATCCAAAGGCTTGATCTCAGAAATGCCTTGTGCTCCTCACCAAGCTTCCCTTCCATTTCGATGTAGTTACAACGTGTGACTTTCTGCCATTACCTGGCTTATGTACAGATACCCACTAATGTGGAAAATGAGTGAATTTATTGCAGCATACTGAGCTGAGGGTTTTGACAATAATTTTACTATGGATGTGGCCAATTGTCATCTTTGAAGGAATTGAAAACCCTGACTTGTCTGAGGGTCTTCCAACTAGACACAGCATACTAGCGTGTGAGAGAGCCAGGAAGAGTGCCTCATGGAAGCAGACTATAAATACGTACAGGGAGGCTGAGCAAAACTGCTTCAGATGGCCAAAGGGGTATAGTAAGGAAGCAGAGAGGAAAGTCATCTGGACTGCCTGTGGGAACAGAGTTGTGACAATGTTACAGACTCTGCCTAGAAAGTTGTTCACAAGCATGAAGACAGAATTGGGCAGGGGTAGTTATCAAAAGCAGGCTCTTTATCTAAAATGTTTAAATGATCACCGTGCATTCCCATAACCAATGCTTCACCTATAATCTGTTGACTCCTATCTTGTCATTATGCCGGGCAAGGTCTGATGTGATCGTCAAGTATACTCATATCCAAAGTCCATTGCTTATTAGCTGTGTGGCACAGAGAAAGTCTGTCATCTTCTCTATAAAACAGGAGGATGAGCAACGCCTAACTCATCCATAATTTGAATGCAAAACAAAGCAGTGTGGACAAAACATCCAGTGCAGACCTGGTACATGACAACCACTTGATGACTTTGAAATGCTGTGATTATTCTCAAGGGATAGATGGGAATGTTCAAAGCATGGGAGAAAAATATTCTTAGGTACCATGTATGTATACAGCTACTCTGCTCGGTCTAATGCTTTTTGGTCTGTCTCCTCTACAAGCCAAACATAATTGTGTAGGAGGCTCTGAGGTAGAGGACGCCCACAAGGCGGCTTGAGGACAGCATGTTTGCCTTGGCTGGCTGCTAACTAGCCAAAACCTCGGAAAAGTCATGACACCCTCTTGGCAAAGTAGATGCTGTCTGCTTTATTGAAAACATCTTAGGAGTATAATAAATACAATGTAGTTTGTGTCCATCTTTTGAACTTGTGATTCCACTGGCCAGGGTAGTGACAGAGCAAAAGATTAGTGAGCATAATAAATATCAACTTAAGAAAGCTGAGGTGATGGAGGCAAAGTTTAGCAAGTAGCTGACCCTGAGCAATAAAACACTTTTAATTGGATCAAAGTAGGCACTTCCCAAAAGATCCTATCCTGGCAGGGGACATTTTCCACTGTTTGGTACCAGAAATGTTTTCCAGAGTCACCCACACACTTTAGAGACCCCAGAGGTCTCAGTCATCTTTGTGGCTATGCAAGATGGATCAACAAGAGTGGAAATTCTCAGATGTGCCAATGTGAAAGGCAAGCACAAACATGAGACTTATAAGAAATCCTGGGAAGCCTGACAGGTCCCTAGGATTACAGTTAGCTTGCATTGATGGGCTGTGGGGCCATGGCCTTGTGAACTGCCATAAAGGAGAAGTCACATCCCATACCAGTGGCATAGCCTTTGGCTAAGTGGCCTGGTGCATAAAGTGATGTTTTGAAAGTGGTGGAAGAAATAATAGATGGGTCTTATTGGGCGGAATGTGTTACTGCCCAACAAATCAGAGTCTTGGGAAGCCAAGGAATCAAAACTGTCAAGTACATAATAAAGCAACTGAATACGAAGGTCGAGAGCCAGGCCTCAGACCCAGAATCTGTGTTTTCCACACGCTTATACATGGGAAGAATTGTCTCAGATATGTCAGATGGTCCATATCTTCAGAATGAAGCTGACACATCAGAATGCTGATGGAAGATCCAGAGAAAGACCATGTCTACACAACTAGTCTATCATCTTACCGTGGGAATCAAGCATCCAGGATCCAGAGAGCAGAGAGATAGATATGTGCTCACAAGTGGGATTTGATTTTCTCATGGATTACAAGCAGATGTACACACACACACACACACACACACACACACAAAATTATCCAATCAACAGTATATTAAAGGAAGAAACAAAACAAAAGTCATGGTAATAAGCCAAGAAATTAAAGGAAGTAGAAATTTAGACACGACTGAGATAATTATCAGAATCTATAGATGAGAATCTGTAAATGAGAAAGAATACTATTTTATCACTCACTAATATTTGAAATATTCTGGAATACATTAAAGCTGTTTCATGGGGTTGGGGATTTAGCTCAGTGGTAGAGCGCTTGCCTAGCAAGCGCAAAGCCCTGGATTCGGTTCCCAGCTCCAAAAAAAAGAAAAAGAAAAAAAAAACTGTTTCATAAATTCCAATCAAATTCTTCATAGAGTTAGACAGAAAAATTTGCAAATTCATGTGGAATAAAAAAAAAACCCAGGATAGCTAAAACTATCCTCAACAATAAAAGGACTTCCAGGGGAAATCACTGTCCCTGAACTCAAGCACTATTACAGAGCAATAGTGATAAAAAAACTGTATCATATTGGTACAGAGACAGGCAGATAGACCAGTGGAATAGAATTGAAGATCCAGAAATAAACCCACACACCTATGGTCACTTGATTTTTTACAAAGGAGTCAAAACCATCCAATGGAAAAAAGAGTATTTTCTGCAAATGGTGCTGGTTCAACTGGAGGTCAGCATGTAGAAGAATGCAGATCGATCCAGTCTTATCACCCTGTACAAAGCTTAAGTCCAAGTGGATCAAGGACCTCCACATCAAACCAGATACACTCAAACTAATAGAAGAAAAAGTGGGGAAGAATCTCGAACACATGGGCACTGGAGAAAATTTCCTGAACAAAACACCAGTGGCTTATGCTCTAAGATCAAGAATCAACAAATGGGATCTCATAAAGCTTTAAAGTTTCTGTAAGGCAAAGGACACTGTTGTTAGGACAAAACAGCAACCAACAGATTGGGAAAAGATCTTTACCAATCCTACAACTGATAGAAGGCTTATATCCAAAATACACAAAGAACTCATGAAGTTAGACTGCAGGGACAAAAGTAACCCTATTAGAAATAGGGTTCAGAGCTAAACAAAGAATTCACAGCTGAGGAATCTCTAATGGCTGAGAAGCACCTAAAGAAATATTCAACATCTTTAGTCATAAGGGAAATGCAAATCAAAACAACCCTGAGATTTCACCTCACACCAGTCAGAATGGCTAAGATCAAAAACTCCGGTGACAGCAGATGCTGATGAGAATGTGGAGAAAGAGGAATACTCCTCCATTGTTGGTGGGCTTGCAGACTGGTACAACCATTCTGGAAATCAGTCTGGAGGTTCCTCAGAAAATTGGACATTGCACTACCTGAGGACCCAGCTATACCTCTCTTGGGCATATGCCCAAAAGATGCTCTGACATATAACAAAGACACATGCTCCACTCTGTTCATAGCAGCCTTATTTATAATAGCCAGAAGCTGGAAAGAACCCAGAAGTCCTTCAACAGAGAAATGGATACAGAAAATGTGGTACATCTACACAATGGAATACTACTCAGCTATCAAAAACAATGACTTTATGAAATTCATAGACAAATGAATGGAATTGGAAAATATCATCCTGACTGAGGTAACCCAATCACAGAAAAACACAAATGGTATGCATTCATTGATAAGTGGATGTTAGCTCAAATACCCAAATTACCCTAGATGCAGAGAACACATGAAACTCAAGAGGGATGACCAAAATGCAGATGCTTTACTCCTTCTTTAAAAGAGGAACAAGAATACCCTTGGGAGGGGATATGGAGCCAAGATTTAGAACAGAGGCAGAAGGAACACCCATTCAGAGCCTGCACCACATGTGGCCCATACATATACAGCCACCAAACTAGATAAGATGGATGAAGCAAAGAAGTATAGGCTGACAGGAACCGGATGTAGATCTCTCCTGAGAGACACAGCCAGAATATGGCAAATACATAAGCGAATGCCAGCAGCAAACCACTGAACTGAAAATGGGACCCCCGTTGAAGGCATCAAAGAAAGGACTGAAAGAGCTGCAGGGGCCTGAGACCCCATATGAACAACAATGCCAACCAACCAGAGCTTCCAGAGACTAAGCCACTACCCAAAGACTATACATGGACTGACCCTGGGCTCCAACTACATAAGAAGCAATGAATAGCCTAGTAAGAGCACCAGTGGAAGGGGAAGCCCTTGGTCTTGCCAAGGCTGGAACCCCAGTGAATGGGATTCTTGGGAGTAGGGCGGTAATGGTGGGAGGATGGGGAGGGGAATACCCATAACCCTTCCCCCTCCCTTTGGGAAAGGGAATAACATTTGAAATGTAAATAAGAAATACCCAATTTAATAGATGGGGAAAAAAGCTGTTTCATAATGAATATCATCAACCTTTCTCCCACTCTCCTTCTCTTCCTTTTTCCTTCTGTTTTTTCTTAATAACTCTGTACTATGTAGCTTGAGCTAATCTCAGACTTCCTATCTTTAAGGATTCTTGAACTGCAGGCATGTATCATGATACATGGTCTTCTACCATTTGTTTCCTTTTTTCCTATTATTCCTTTTTCATGGAGTCTTAATATAAAAAATTTACTATGTGTTCCAGATCTGCTCTCTATAAACTGCTGTGTCATCTCTGTCAACTCCTAACATGTCTACCTACCATCAAACCATCACGACCTCATATCATTTGCTCTGGTATGATCTCCCTACCTTTGCTTTACCACCAAAATGCTTCCACATTTACTCCACTGCCTTCGTTTTACCTTTACTAACACTAGCACAAGCTCCAACACCTCTCCTCCTATCTTTCTTTATTCTAACCCCTGCTGCCGCCATCTCCTCCTCTACCCTAGCACAGTCTCCATCTCTGCTGACACCAGGTTCTCTCCATCTCCATCAGCACAGCTCAGTATAACCATCTCAAACTCCTTCAACTCTACTCTTGTCATCACTACCATTTTCCCAAAGCAACTTCACTGCTTCTAACACCATCATCATCTCAGGCTTCATCTCTGCTACCACCATTAACTACATCAGACTCAAGCAACTTCTGTGATATTCCAGTTCTACTAATAATAATAATGAGTCCTCTGTTACCTCATCCATCATAATGCCCACCTTGACTTCTACCACCATTCCATTATTAAGCTAATTCATTACCATTACTACTGCTAACTCTGCTGCACCATCTCTATCAAAACCACACCACCTTCATTTTAAAACCTTGACCACACCTTCTTACTACCTTTACCACCGACGTCTCTGTGATAACATTACCATTTTCACTGCATGATTGGATCTATAAGCCATGTAAACCCTCTCTTTGTGTTTGTAATAGCACAAGAGAATAGGCATGGCTGTCCCTTTGCTGAATCCAGAAGAGATTAATGCATCTGATATGTATTAATGAAATTTGACTTTGAAGATCGAAGGAACTGATTAGATATGGATTTGGAGCTGTCAAAAATCTCTGGATTGTTAGTATTTAATGTAAGTCATTCTTTTGAACCAAAATGTGTTAATGACAATTAAAAAGCAAGCTATGATGGTACACACCTTCAATCACAGCACTTGAGAGGCAGAGTCAGGCTGGTCCCTATGTTCATGCCCACCTGGTCTACATAGCAAAATCCAGAACAGCCACAGAGAAAACTTGTTTCATAAAATCATAAAAGAAAAATCTAGAGGCCATTTTCAGTGGAAAGCATATTATATAGTTAAAAAAGACATTTACAAAGCTATGCTATTTAAATACATCTGTGAATCTATATAATAAAGAATAAAACTAGTAACGTACTTACTTAATATTTTGTAGTATAATATCCTTTAATATCTAAAAACTGTACATTTAAAAAACCAAGAGCTCTGTAGTATTTGTCCTAAGATATTGGATCAGCCTCAAAACTAAAAAAGAAAAAAATATAACATTATTCTTAGCTTAGAGCATCATCTCCATAGTCTAGCTTAGGTAGAACCACCATTTGAAACAGTAGAGAGAATCTGAATCAAGAACCAAACTTTTAGCCCAGCTTGACTATTAATTATTGCTTCTGGGGAGTTTATTTAACCTACACGTTCCAAACCAATAAGCTGCAAGAGAGTGTACCATAGGTACTCTAAGACCCAGATAGTCTTGGCTGTAAGGAGAGGTTACTAGATCCTGGGATCCATGGCTTCTGGATAGTAGTAGCCACTAAGACCAAATCAGGTTCTGTAGCATGGAAAGCCCTTAAAGAAATGATAATCCCCAAAGCTCTGTTTATCTGTGATGAGGGAGGGGACAGGGCTTACCTCAGAAGATGACTGTTGTTATTCATGAGCTAACAGTGGAAAACAACTTTGATTGAGAACTGTTATAAAGGTGTTTCGTGAGGAAAAAAAAATTATTATTAACCTCTACCCCTAGTTGACTTCCATTATGATCTCATGTATGACACTGGACTAACCAAGAAATGAAATGTGCTGATCCTGAATATAAAAGGTAGACTGTACATTTTCTGCCCATTGTCTAGACAAATCTCAACTTAGTTCTTACCATGTAAAATGTTGTGATATGAGGGACATATTCCATCTGTATCACATGCATGCAAATTTCAAATTTCCTTGTAAATACATGTGCATGAGAGATCATTAGCATGTCAACCCTTCTATCTACAGTTGATCTCAACCAAGCTTTCTTCTTTATTCCTTCATCCCAATTAATAGCATCACCATCCCACTGGGTGCTCAGAAGCAAAGTCCTCACTCTTCACTGGGTGATTTATCCTTTTACAAGTTCACCACTTGTAAAGTCTTAGAGCTCATTTTCATAACACTTCAAGTATAATTTTTACTCAGCACACACTAATTGAATCTTATATTATATCCCCTAGCTTTTTACATTAGCTTTCTTAATGGTCAATATGCTTCAAATATCACTTAATTCCTATAACTTCTTTGGTCTTAAAGTTCACATGACTTCAACTATGTCAATAGTCTGTTTACTAGTTCATAGTTTGTAATAAATGAATCACTCTAAACCCTCAAACTATGTGTTATGATTGAAAACAAGTTTTTCACCTTTCATTATATCTACACATTTGTAAATAGTGACTTTGCAACCCTTCCATTTAATAAAGTTCGTTTGCTATATTTGATTATTTACTCTTGCTCTGGCTAAAGAGGAAAAGTAGTAGAAGTGTATGTCAACGTTCTACGTCATCAAGGGGACTTGCTCACACATACTACTTCTAAAAAGGCTTCAGTCCCTTAGAGAATAACAGCATTATCATAATAGATGAGAGATTATTGACTAGATGAAGTCTGTAGCAGAGTTGAGATTTTGAGTCTTTCCTCTACTAGATGATGATGCACTTCCACAGGTAAACTAGCATTGAATACAATTGATAAGACCAGAAAACACTGCAATCAAGTGCATCCCACATCACTAGCCCTTACAATTAGGAGACAAATAATAAGTTGTTATAAGCCACTTATTTCGTTGTGCACTATTTAACCATAAAACCCAATGGATACATTGATCACCTTTAGCCATAAGCTTAAATTTTTCTCCATGAAGGAAAAAATAGACTAAATCAGTCAATACTATAAGAATGCCATCCCAAGTTCTCTTTGAAGATTTATCTCCCATTCTGTTTTTTTTTTGTTTTTTTGTTTTTTTTTTGTCCTCCTGTGTACCCATTACCACTGCTAGAACAATACTAAAACTTGTTGTATCCCATCAACTGCTCTGCTTTTGCACATTCCCATGATTTTTGCTTTAGATTTCTGCCTTGAGTTTTTGCCTTGGCTTCCCTCTGGGATGGATTATGGCCTGGATGTATAAGCTAAAATAAACCCTTTTCTCTAAGTACATTTTGGTACCGCAACAGAAAAAGAATTATTTAAAAAGAATTCGTAACTATCAAATGAAAACCAAAACATTAAAAATATATCCATCTATATCTTATCAAATATATTCAAAAAACATGATGAAAACTCTATTTCAGAGTATATTTGTTTAGTTGTTATTTTGTCTGGCTCCCTGTTTAGATTTGGTGTCCAAGTTATCAAATGGATCTGGATTTCAAAGGAAGCCAAAGTTCTCCAAAGCTTGAAATAAAAACCTAGAAACATGATTCGAATGGATATAGCAAGTAAGCATTAAGGAATAATACAAACGAAATAGAGCAATTAAAAAAATGAGTCTAGTCGACACAAGACACTAACATGGGGAGCAAATGAGAAGAAAGGTAAGACCTGAGCTGCTATCAGTTTCCAAGTATCAATAGAGACCCGTGAGTGAAAGCTATACAGGCAATTGTAGACATGAATAATCATGAACAATCCCAGAAGCATTGGAAGATTTGGGTTGAGGCATAGATTACTAAGGTGAAAAGTAACGAGCTCTTTTTTGTAGATATTTAGAGGTTAATGAGGTAAGCGATTGATAGCATTGGCTGGGATACATTGAAGAAATAAATATTAGCTGGTGTGGTGGTGCAGATCTATAAACCCTACACTCTGAAGGTCCGAGCAAGGAGAATCACAAGATCAGGGTGGGCTATCAAAAGAGAAAACCAGGGAGACTGATGGTCACGTAGGGTAGCTCACACCTGTAATTTCAGCACTCAAAAGACTGAAGTCAAAGATTACCACAGTTTTGTGGCTAGCCTTGACTCCAGGGTGGGTTTCAAACCAGCGTGAACAAGATAAGACACTATATTAAAACAGAAAAGGAGGAAAAGAGGAAAGAGAAGGGCAGGGTACTAAGCACACCAAATGAATCTGAGCCGATTTTGTTTCCTAGAATATGATCTTGTATGTCTTCTACAGCCGTATCAACATTTGAATCAGTTTTATCCAGCAGCTCATTTTTGTTTCTCAGACAAATAAAAAATTGCATATTCAGTCATTCTTATAACTCACTGAGGATCTGCAGCTGTTTGATACATGATACTACATCAAAATCTTACAAATACATTATTACCATGAAGGGGATAATGGTTATTTAACTCCACATATACAGAAAAAATAAATTCAGTTTATTCTGAAAGTTATAAACTAGGTGAACAAGAAGGTAATAGTCATGGCCTGCACAGACACTTTCATCCCATTTTTCCTTGACTCTTCATACTTAATTTCTGAATTTTGCGCACTAATGTTAGGAAATAATAATATATAGTGGGGATAATTCTGAATACTGCATGCCACATACCCTTCTTAGAATATAATAAAGACCACAAATTGCTTTGCTTATTTCAAAGAAAAACATTTTGTATGCTATTTTTACAAAAACAGATCTGTCTGAGAATAAATGAAAGGGAAATAATAGAAAGTGTTTTTGGTAAAATTCTCCTGTCTAGACATGACAGCTTTGCTCTTCTCTACCTCCTCTGTATCCCTTTGGCAATGAGGAGAGGAGAGCCCATCTCCTCTGTTCTAAACAGGTCTGTGAAAACATGTTCACTAGCCAAACTCATCACCTAGAGTATGACTCAAGACATATAAAACCTTAGATCGAAAATTAGGAGCCTGTACATAATTTTACAAATTAATTTTAATGTATCTGTGAAAAGTGTATCAGTATAATAGAAAAAATCATTGGCAATGTAGCTGTCCTAAAATATAAATACAATAAAAAAATGTTACTTCATAAAAGAACTCTACTTGTCATAAACTTACAGAAGTATTGATTCCAGATGGGTAATTTTCTTTCCAAAACTATTTATACAAAGGACCACTTGGGTTAAGAAAGACAATTTTTATTGTCTTTGACTATTATGATGTCAAGAGATTCTCCTGAAGAGTTCCTTGTAGCCTTCTCAGTCTCTCCTCCAGAATATGACTAATATACCACATACCTGGATCGGAAGTTAACAAAGTGACCATCCATACAAATGTCCCATGAGCTCCTTCCAGGCTGACCCCATCCAAGAGCCTCCACTTCTCCTGACCCCATAAATCTACATATAGTAATTCTTACTTAAGAGGCAGGAGTTCCATTAGAGACTGTAAGAGAAAAATTCCAAAAGCTGAAAAATATAAAATTGTTCTTTGCCGTGGCCTGCCACAATTACTTCATTGCTTTGACATATGACATCATAGTCCTCAGACTCGGGGGTGTTTCTAATGAGCTGGAGTTGGAAGGGTCCCAGTGGAATGCAGCAGAGCAAAGGCCCACTGTTCTTTCACATTCCAACATATCAGAAGGAAAAACAAAGAGCTCTTCAGCACCCAGAGGTCAACCTACTCAGTAGTGTGTCCAAAGGTGGCAGAAATAAAGAGATGGACAGTCTTGGGGCACAGTAACAGCCAATGTCTATATCTCTCTACCATATTAGGACTTTTAATTCATTGACAATGGTACTGAAGATGATTCTTTAAAAATATTCTACTTGTTATGTTATTTCATAGGAACCTTGCCAAGAGAAAATTTACTACAATTCCCCTGTATGCGTAAATATTTTTTCAATAGCCCTCATGGTCTTTTTCTGAGAACTCTATGTCTTTCAGTCGCTCCCTTTCCCTAACTCTTCCTGTGGCCTCATTCCCTTTCAAATTCTTCACTACTTTTCATTATTGTTAGACATGCACATTATGGACTATATGTAGTATTGCTATGTGTATGTGCATACACATTTATGCAACCTAGTTTTGAAAATAGCATAATTTATATCATCCGTCCGAAACTGGCACAACCAATGTGTAAGCTCTTCCCAGAAGAAAACTGATTCTTCCTCTCTGACCACCTGTAGTTCTTCATCTGTGGGTGAGACCTTGTGGAATTTCAGTCATGTCAACTGGTGATGCCATCATGTAGGTCTTATTTAGGCACCTATAGTCTTGAGAATTCATTGGTGCAGCCTTCCTGTCGTTTTCCTCCATACCATCTAGCAGCAGGCTCTTACAAGTTTTCCACCCCTTCTTCTGTAATCTTCTCTGAACCTTAGTTGTAAGGATTGCTTTACAGATGTATTATTTTGGATTAAGTATCCCACAGGTGATGATGCTCTGCATTTTAAGCAGGGGTAGGTTGTTGTAATAATTCCATGTGTTTCCAAAACAGGTTTCTTTAATAAGTGGTGAGAATTGCCCTTATCTGTGGTTATAAGAGTTAATGTTTAAAACACAATTAGAAATAATGTTAATAAAAAAATTGAAATAGTAGGCTCTCCATTATAGTCAGTGATCTCTCCAGCTATCAGCAACTGATTCAAATTATAGTGCCAGGCATGAATTCTTTTCTAGCTAGTGGGTTTTAAATCATATTAGACAACTATTGATTACCCCAAGACAAAAATGCTACTGTTAAACCATTGGGTTTGTTTTGCTATGCTGGTCCCCACTGCTGCCTGTAGCTTTACAACTGGGTAGGACTATTACAAATTACTACTCTCCTTTGGCTGTGCACATAGCAGCTTTCCAGCATTATAAGATCTAATCCTCAAGGGAAGAAGCTTCCAGGTAAGTTTGACCTTGATTACTTCAAATTTTATGTCCAAAGTCTATATAGTGTCTTCAGCTATGGGGCTGAAGAACCTTCAACTTCTGGAAGGAAACCAAAGGCAGTGTTAACAGCCTATATTATCGTGAGCATTTCTTATACTTTCCAAATCAACAACTCAAGGAATGAGAGGTTTTCCATGCCAGGTGCTGGGGTTTTGTTAAATATTACATAACTTTTGTGAAAAACACCATTACACCATGTGGTATAACATCATGCACACACACACACACACACACACACACACACACACATCCACACATGTGGATACATATGCACACTTATGTTACATATGTATTTTTAAGCGTGTAAAGATTTAAAATTTTAACATGGACAATGAATCGGGAAAAAGATAAGAATGTATGTAAGACATGTAAGGAAAACCATTTTCTACTCCTTGGCAAAAGCTAGTGGCCACATAAATCATTCACTAAACACTCATCACTACAGATACAGCTAAGCATTTTTCCAGATTACCATCAATCAGCTTCATGAATAACCCAATATCAACATATGAAGGGTTTTTGGGACTTAAAGGAGACTCTTCCATAAACTAAAAGTTATTTCTAGTCTTGCTATGCCACTCAGTGTCTAAATGGCCAGCTGGCTTATTGTGCATAAGCAAACATCTGATGATAGAAATCCCAAACTGACCCCCCTCCAAAAAAGAGAGACTAAGCTTTTAATATCAAAATTTCCAGAAACACATAGTAGGGAAGACTTACCTTATCTGAGTAGGTTGGAGCAAAGGGACCTTAATTTACTCCCAGACTAACCAAGGTGCTCTATACATATGTTCCTGAAGAAGTCAGACAGCAATGAAGTGCTCCTAATGAAGGATCCTAATACGACTATGTAAATAATGTTGATAACAGAAGAAGTAAAAGAATATAATTGAGAATATTTGAGTAAAACAAAACAAAGGCTTAAATTGTTTTGTTTCTTAAATCTTTTATTTAGCAAGATTCTAGTATCTATATCATAAGAAACTTAGAGATTTTTTTATACTATTCAGCAATGATGAAATGTGTTTATTCTAGAACAACAAAAGACTATTCAGAGTAAGGAGTTTCAAATTCTTATAATGCAACAATAAGACAATACAATTTTGGTGCAGGTGGACCTTGGATTGACATTTGTCCAAAGAAGATATACCACTCCCATAAATCATGAACCAAGGCTCAGAATCAGTAGTCATGGATAAGTACAAGTCAAAACCACAATATGATATCACTTACACTTAGACAGCCATAGGAAAAAATAAACAAACAAACAGAGGTTGAAAATCATCATCTAGGATGTAGAGAAATTGGAATCTTTATCCATTGTTATCAGTTTATTTAGATCTCCATTCAAAAATACTCAGGGTATGTTTTTATGATAGTGAATTACGTATTGGTATTAAAACATAAAAGATTTGCGTGAAATAGTTTGAGAAGTTTCACAACATCTGGTCAGAAATTCAGAAGGACAGTTTAGGGAAAAAGTCATCCATCTTCCAACAGGTTATTAGTGAGCATGCTTATTATTGTTCTATGAAACTCAAAAATGACACAAGATGTGGATCAGGATTAATAAAACAGACCGATTCATGGGCATGAATGAGGAAATTGAAAATCTATACAACAATCTTGTAGCTACAAGAGGAATAAAATACTGGTAAAGTATAAAATTCCTTAAAAACTAGTAGTGACTTTTTAGCAGTCCCAAGAGCTGACTAAAAAACAACTAAGCATTACTACTAAATTGTTTCAGAAAAAAGTACGTACAACTAGAATTGTATAACTAGATAAGCCACGATTAAAGAATGAGTGTGTATGGAACTTGTCTGTAAAAATCAGATGGCTGTAGCAGCATGGATCCACT
The DNA here is from genome assembly GCF_011064425.1 of Rattus rattus. Classification (NCBI taxonomy): domain Eukaryota; kingdom Metazoa; phylum Chordata; class Mammalia; order Rodentia; family Muridae; genus Rattus; species Rattus rattus. The sequence continues at coordinate 117,042,432 of NC_046158.1, read as the reverse complement.
AGTCTACTCTGTTGGAGTGCATGCATTTGTGTGTGTTTGTATGTGCATATGTGTGTATACTAATATCAAAATGACATCTATACATAGACCAACATAACTTGGTCGCTTTCCTGTGTTCTGGATAAGAATCAATTCAAAATGGTTCAAAGTCCTTAATGTCAAACTGGAACCTCTGTGAGTCTTACAGGAAAATATTTCAACACACAGACAGGCAAACACATTCTGCAAAGGACCTTAGTAGCTTGAGAAAGAGAACAAATACATGACGAATGACATTACGCAAAATCCAAATACTTCTGCATAGAAAATGAGATGATCAAGTCAAGGTGAGCCTAGAGAATGGAAAATAATGCTAGCCATAAATGAATTCAAGAATGAATATTTAGACTATATAAAGAACTCAAAAGACTAAAAAGTAAGTCAATAAGGCATTAAGTAAATGCACTAATGAAATGGACAGAGAGTTCTCAAAAGATGAAGTACAAGTGGTTAATAAAGATATGATCAAATATTCGGCATCCTTAGCCATTAGGGAAACACAACTTAAAACTACACTTATTCCATGTCATCATAGTCAGAATGGCTAACATTATGAAAGCACATAAAAGCAGATGCTGGGTGAGGGAGTATGAGAAAAGGGAACTGCTGGTAAGAATACAAATTAGTCCAGTCAGCAAGGAAATCAATATGCAGGTTCTTCAAACAGCTAAAGGTAGAGCAAATTACCTACCTATACTCCTTCTGGATCTATGCCAACCTACATCAGCATACCACATGTTGGCATGTTCATAATTATTGTGGCAATACTCACAGTTATCAAATGTAGAATCATCCTTAGGTATCTGTCAACAGATGAATGAATATGGAAATGGTGTGTGTGTGTGTGTGTTTGTGTGTGTGTGTACATGTGTGCACACTCTATTAAATCATATGGAAAAATGAAATGATATCATTTAAAGAACCATGGGTGCACCTTGAGGCCATTATATTAAATGAAATAAGATATAGAAAGACAAATATTGCACATTCTTTTATTTGTGAATGCTTATAGAGACACACAAAATCATAAACACAAATATAATAGGAAAGCAGGCTCTAGACCAGCAAATTATAGGGAAACAGTGGGGGCAGAGGTAATGCATGGTCACTGGAGGTAAATATGGTCAAAGTATGTGCTACAATTTTTTAAAAAATTATATTTCATAAAACCCATTATGACTTGGAATTAATATTGCCAGTACAGATTTACATTTAAAATGTAAACAAGTTTTGAAACTTCTAAAATATAAAAGAATGAGGTCTCCAAATTAGTGTTGGAATATTTACAAACAATTAATAAATGTATATGAGATGTAACAATGAAGGTGCGTGGGGACAAAGATATCTGTTGGGATAATGTGAGAAGTTGCACCTGTGAATGTCAACAATATTGGTTGCCTAAACAAGCCCTGAACAATGACAACATCAACAGGCATACCAACATGGATGGGGAAAATCTCATAAGGTCCCACCTTGAGATGAAGCATTATAGCCACTTAATAAACACAGAGACAGGAGATTCGGTCTCCCCCAGAAATGAGACTCCCAATTGTTTTTCCAAGACCAAGCAATTAGTCCTAAAACTGTATACATACAAGAAACACTAAATGGACTAACCAGGTTGTATTTGCATATAAACTAATATAAAATTTCTACCTACTTACATATGTATGTGTGTGTTATATGTGTGTTGGCATAGATATGAGAATATTTGTGTGTGTGTGTGTGTGTGTTGGGGGGAGTATAACAAAAGAAAAAAAGCCATAATTTGAGAAGGAATAGTAAGATAAAATAAGAGTTGGGTCTGAGTGACCTCACTCAGAATATCTTCTAGTTCAATACATTTGCCTGCAAAAGTCAAGATATCCTCATTCTTAATAGCTGAGTAGTATTCCATTGTGTAAATGAATCACATTTTCTGTATCCATTCTTCTATCCTGGGAGGTAACTCAGACCCAAAAGGACATGCATGGTATGTTCTCACTAACAAGTAGATATTAGCCAAAAAAGGAAAAAAAAAAAAGTACAGAGTACCCAAGATATAGTCCACAGAACTCAAAAAGGTCAACAAGTTGAAGGGCCCAAGTGAGGACACTTCGGTCACACTTGGGAGGGAAAAGAAGGTAACCACAAGGGGGGAGAGAGGGAAGAACAGGGGACAGAAAGGGGATGGGGTGGGGAAGAAGGGAACATGATCTAGTATTGGGTGTAGGAAAAGGACTGAAGCCCTGAGGACCAGCAGAAAGAATTTAAACAGGTGACTTTGGGAGAAAGGACGTTAGGAGGACCCTCTAGAATGTACCAGGGAAGTGAGAAGCTCTCCGGACACAAAAGGGGAGACCCTAGATGAAATGCCCTACAGTGGGGAGAGGAACTTATTGAATCTACCTCCAGCAGAAAGTCGGGTCATCAAGTGAGGGATGGGTTTGCTATACCACAGTCAAAACTCTGACCCATAATTCTTCCTGTCTGAAAGAACTGCAGGGGTGGAAATGGAGAAGAGCCTGAGGAAAAGAAGGTCTAGTGACAGGCCCAAATGGGGATGCAGCTCAAGAGGCAGCCCCAGGACCTGACTCCATTATTGAGGCTATGGGGCATTCACAAAAAGGGACCTATCATGACTGCCCTCCAAAAGATCCAACAAGCAGCTGAAAGAGTCAGATGCAGCTATGTGCACCCAACCAATGAACAGAAGCTGCTGATCCCTCTGGTTGAATTAGGGAAAAGCTGGAGGAAGCTGAGGAGGAGGGCAACCCTGTAGGAGGTCCAGGAGTCTCAATTAACCTGGACCCCTGAGATCTCTCAGACACTGGATCACCAACCAGGCAGCATACACCAGCAGAGATGAGGGCCCCAACACATATACAGCAGAGGACTACCAGGTCTAGGTTCAGTCAGAGAAGATGCACCTAACCTCAAGACACTGGAGGCCCCAGGAAGTTTAGAGATCTGGTGGGGTGGGTAGGATGGGGACATCTTTGTAGAGACATGGGGTGGGGAAGAAGGTATGGGATGTGGAGCTGTGGGGAGGGGGATAGGGGGTAGACAGGGAGGGGAATAATATCTAGAGTATAAAAATAAATAAATAAATTTTAAAATAAAAGTTGGAGGGGGATAGAGGAAATGATGTAAATACAGTGCTTATAATATAAATATGATATAAAATATATTATAAATGTTATTTTATAAAATATAAAATAAATACAATATAAAATTTAAATAATATAACATTGTGATAAATTAGGTTATAATAAACAAAATTTTCAAGAAAATTGCATAAAAGCAATTGTATAAGCATTTTAGTTAAAGGGGAATTCAGAACTAATACTTTTTAAATATTTGTTACATTACTTCTAAATATTGTAAGTCACGATAATACCTATCTTTATTTTTATTTTGTTTCTGCATTATTTTATTATTTTACATTTATTTTTTCCCTTTCTAATTACATCAAGTTTTCATTTTATATTCTTGTTTCAATCTTATTATTAGTGTCTTTGTAAGATTATGTCTCAAGACAACCAACAACAATAATAAAACCAAACATATCAAAAGAGGATGAAATTTTAAGAAGGCTTACCAGGGAACTTCTATGTCCACACAAATGGAGAATGTAATCAGTCATGTAGATTTTACTATATTGTACTTTGTTAATGCCACATTACATGGATTAGAGCAAACCAATTTGTCCTCACAATGCTAATACTGACAAGCATTACAAAGAGAAATTGACCCCAAAATAGGATGTGGTTAAGAAAACGATTCATGTCATTAATCTGTACAGGAGCTATTTGAGTTCTTTTCTAATGCAATAATAAGGCACTTGAAACATACTGGAAATTACAAAGTATCTAGATATTTATCAACCCATTGACTGCATCATCCTGGAGAGAAGAAAATTAATACCTGTTTTCATTTTGCCTATCTTAGGTTACAAAGCTCTCACAATGAAGTTGTATTTAAAATGGAGATAAACATAGCATGACAAAATCGCCCTGTCTCCTTCCTCTCCTATCCCTTCCCAAAAATAACCCATGCATCATTTCCAGTTCAGATCCATTCAGTGGTTCCCAGCATAACCGATTGAAAAATAAGCTTATCCCACTATTTCTGTGTGATATCCATTAACTCCTTGATTGAATAATGAGAATTTGATCCATTTACAGTGACACCTATCTCCTTCTCTCCTCTGAATGATTAATGCTTACAAGATTGTTATTGCAACTACTATTGTTGCTAGTGTTGGTTTCTCCTTTGTAGAATATTCAAGAGTCACAGGAAAGGAGAAGGATCTGGTTTGAGATGAACATAGTACAGATTGCTGTTCAGGAAATGATGAAATTGTTCATAAAGTGCTTGCCCTCTTAAATTAGTAGCTTAAATTGAGAAGAATATGATGTAAGCATCCTCACCAGTCTAAAAGCTCACTATGCATTGAACTCCTCCCTGAAGCCAGACATTGTGATAGATTTTCCTAGCCTTGATTATGGATTTAGAAGACTACATGCAATAAATTACTCATTAATGGACTCTTTTTAAATACACTTTTTATTTAATTTTCTTTCATACAGTGTATTTTGATCCTGTTGTTCCCTCCCCCAACTTGGATTTTCTTTACTTCATACCCACACAACTTCATGAATGGACTCTTGAAATATAAGAGTGGCTTAGGAGGGAAAGAACAGAATTCCCTAGCAGGGAAGAAACTAAACATGACTTTACAGTGTAGAGGCTTAGCACTGAGGAGACTGCCAATGGCAGATGCTTAATGATGCTAGATAGGTAGCCAGGACTGAACCAGGAAATCTCTTTTAACATGTACTATGCTACATTTGGTGCCTATGAGGAAGAAACTACCGAATAATGAAAAGCCAGTAAATGTTGCAACATTTTACCCTTTGAATAGTTGCTCCAGTATGATCTGTGCTACAGAATGGGAAAATGAAGGCAGAAAGATCATTCTTCAATAAATTTTTAAGCTACTGCTAAGAAATGGTGTGGAAATAATACAAAAAATAACAAAGAATCAAGAAGGTCAAGTAGTACTTGAGGATAGACTAATGGAAACTAGGCACATGACTTGACAGGATGAGACAAGATTGACTTGACTAGACAAAACAGGACTTGGGAGTATTTTCTTAGATATTGGTTCACATAGTCAGATAATGAGGCCATGTGCTGAAAGAGGGATTATAGGAAGAAAAGAAGGTCTAGAGGTTGGAGAAGACAGAGAGATTATAGAAACACCAAGCAAGCATTAGTATATAGAATGTTAAATCCCAGAAGAGGGACACTTAGAATATTGTGGTAGTAGTCAGTCAAGAAGAATGAATTTTATTGCAGATGAAAGGTTACCTGAAAACACTAAGTGCTAAAAGTTGGACAGCTAACAATGAGGCTATTAAATATCCATGAGAAGAAACACATGTTGTGAATTGCCATACAGCCCTAGAAATTAATAAAGCCATAATGATATCAGTCACATCAAATGCTATAGATGGATTGATGAAAGGAACCCTGCATAGGCTAGGGGTAATCTTTATCATGGCAACCTTGATAGCATTAGAGAGACAGGACCAGGTCATACCATGGGTGGAAGGTAGCAAGGAGTGTCCATAGGTGATAAATGAGGCCATTCAGCAGGGTGGTTGGTCAAAGAAAGAGAACAGTGATAAATGTGGCCGGATGAACACAGATTTATTTGTCCAAGGAAGGGAAGACATGTGTATGACCTATGCATAAGCATGCATTTCAAAAGTGCAGTATTTCATGAACCTCCTGTTGGAAGAAGTAGGTTGCAGAGAAGATTGGAAGAATATTAAAGCACTGGAATTTTCTGATGCAAAGTTGGAAAAGAATCTCACTGTTTTGAGTGGTGTTGATGGCCTTGTTAGAAGTTGGAAGGAAATTAGAAATTTGACCTTTCTCTTTTCCACTGCTCTGGCTCATTTTAGCTGCTTCATTTCTGCCTTCCCACTTAGGTGCTTCTCAAATACATAAGCAAAAATGGTGATACTACCTCCACTAACAAAATGACAAGACATTATACATCTTCAATATCAGTAGACACAGATATGAAAGAGAATGAGCTTTGAATGATCCAGCCACAGTGATGAATCTACCAAAAGTACTTCATAACACCTTGGCTTTGCCCTTGGGGGACGAATAGTATTTATCTTTTAAAAATGTATAAACTAATATAGAAGATATTGAGATAGCCTCAGAGTACCACTTTGTTTATAGAAGACAATCAATGAATGAATTCCCATCCATAAAGAAGCAAAACATAATAATCAATGTGTCAAAATTCATGGAAAAAAGAATCATTTTAAATAATAAATTAATAGGCAATCAAGCAAACTCATGAGAATTAGATTCTCATTGCAGGGGGGAGCCCACAAGAAAACAAGACATAGATGGAGATGGATGGTTCTAAAGAAAGACGCGCACAAAGCAAACGCGTGGAGGAGGGCAAGGGAAATACTCAACTGCCATTAATCACAATCCTTGATGTCAATCCCTCTGAGGCTGGGAAAAAAAGAAACAGGGCGAGAAAAAGCATGTGTAGTCCTACATATTATTCAAAAAAGCAGCTGCTACTCAATTCTAGAAAGTTGAGGCTCTTAAAAAAAAAAAAAAGCTAGAGCCAAACAAGATCCCAGAAATAGCATGCTTGTAGAAAACCACTCACTGCTTCTGGGAAAATAGATTTAGGGTTGACTTGAGGATAACATTGCACAATACAGACTTAAAACAAAAAGAAAGAGAAGCTGATTGGGTTTATCTGGAAGGTTCCTGTCCTTGCTGTGTTCATTCAGCATGCAATTCCTGAATACCTACTATGTTCTAAATACTGTATTCTCTCATGTTCGGTTTAGCAAAATATGTTGTTGGATTTAAAAACACAGAAAATCACACAAGCATTTAGAGTATTAAAAAAATCTCAAATCTGCTGTGAAATCATATTGAACTGGAGATCCTGGTGTCACAGAAAACTCAGTTCATCCTCATTACATATCTGAACTCTGAGTTAAGCCTCTGTGCCTCTAGATCTTGGCAAAGTAACTTCTTTTTTGCATCACAAATTCAGCCAATGTCTGCTAGCATCTGTAACATCTATTGCACATAAATAAACAGATTCTTCATTGGCAACATTATTAATGGGACTTCTTTTTTTATAAAGTGAGACTTATTATAAGGAAAGTAGGCAAAGTAAGAAATATTTGATCATTAATTAAACTATAATTTTTGGGGGATATTAAATAATGAGAAAAGAATATGCTTTTTATTTAAAAGTAAATGGAAATTATGTTTTGCCAAAATTCTGACCAGCTCTACACAGTTCTTAGAATCCTCTGTTCTCTGAATTATCTCCACGTGAATGTAACACCTCTATCACACGGGGACTGTGGTGGTTGAGTTAGGAAGTGTCTGAGGTCTGTCTAGGTTAGGACTGCAGTAGTCTTCAGAGCAAACAATGACCTAACTAACAGTGAGATGCAGTGGTGAGTTGGTACAGGTTGGGCCATACAGAGTAAGTCTAAGAGATAACAATAAACTCTTTGAATGTGGCTGATGTATAGACAGCAACCCAACGTGCTTGTGAGAGCAAACTTTGCTCACTAAGGATGGTTTCAGGGGATCTTAGCCATCCAGGCATTTCACTGCAGTTCTGACAAGCCTGTGAGATCAGCTGAAATGTTCAGAAAAACAAAGTCAAGAAAAGAAGATCGTAATCCAGATAGACCTAGAATTCAGTTCTGGCTGTCATTTACTTATTTAAAGACCAGGGCAAGAGACTAAGTTTATCAAAGCCCAACTTTCTTACCTTGTAAATAAAGATGTGTCAATGACAACTGCTATATCACAAAAAGACTCACTTTGGCAATAGAAACAAATTTTTAAATGTGCAACGTAGGCTTTAAGGAAAACTCTGGTGTACAAAGCTGAGAGTCAACTAAGTCAACAAAGATTAGCAGTTATTGGATATGATGTCTGCCCATGAAGCAGGAAGGAGGGAGGAATTGCTCCTAATAAAGCTAGAAATTTGTGAGCTTCAGAAAGAAACAGATGTCCGCCAACTTTAAGCTTCTTTCTTCCTGGTCCCATCCTGGAAAACAATCATGAATTTTCAGGTTAGAAATATTACCTGATAACATTTTTATTTTAATTATTAGGATATTAATAAATTAATGGATACATAATAAATAAATTAATTATATTATAATAATATATAACTTCATAAAGTAATATTCTACTGCATATCAACTATATAAATGATAATATAAAAATATTTGTACCAATTTGGAGAAGGATTTGGTCATTTGACTATTTGATTCTTGTTAGCATAAATTCACTAATAAGTAACTCCCTTTATTTTGTCTGTTTGTCTATTTGTTTATAACTAGTGACTATGTGAAGCCTCTGAAAGGGGGAATCTGGCTCTTATATCAATGTGGAGTAGGGTCTAAGCACTTCAAACATTGGTACTAGACATTCCACTCAGGGATTTAAGCATAAAGTGGTTTGGGAGAGAAACCCAAAATGGAAAATGAGACAAAGATTTAGGCTAACTCTGAAAAGCAACTGAGACACTGACTTTAGAGATAGAAGGGGAAATGGAAGTCGTGACTGCTCAGTGCTTTTCCAAGGTACTGAGCCCCTAAGAACAGGAGTTTTCCGGCTGTGGAGTAAAGCTTTACCTGCAGCTGGGATGCAGGTGTCTATGACCGAGGACAAGGTGTAGCCCGAGAAAGAGACTAATGTTCATGTTAGTGGAAAATAATGGTGAATGAATATCATGCTAGCTGTTTCATAATGTGGATTGGGAAAGGTGAACAAGCCTGATAAAATCTGATTACGAGGACATGGGTCTCCTACACCAAATCTGTTTTCCCCAGATTGGGTGACTCACTAACCTTGAACTGACGACGTTAGACACAAATATACATGAATATTCTGTGGCAAGTCCATCTTTTGGGCCTGTTCTTGGCATGTGTATTCAACAGAGAAGAAGGGAGATCTGTGACCCCACCGACAAACCTTACCAAGTATTTCTTCGCCTGATGACAAGATAAATAAATGTGGTTGTATATAAAAGTTACATATAGCTGTTATGTTCATGAAGTTAGCTCCTAGCATCTTGAATAAACAGGAGTACTCCTGAGTCACTATTACTTTAAATGCAGAAGTGTAGCATTTAGCTTGAGAGAGAGAGAGAGAGAGAGAGAGAGAGAGAGAGAGAGAGAGAGAATTCTTGAAGAGGATGAAAGTAACAAAAGCCTAAGAATTTGAACTCCAATGTGAGACAAGGACCTGCAAGTAAAATGTCTTTCAGTGTTTGCTAAGGAGGAATAGAAGGGTGGAATTGCATGGAGTAAACTGCACCCTTTCCCATGGAGACTTAGGACCTAATTTATCTTGCTTCACTAAGGCAGGAAGTACACTACAGTATTCAGGGCAGGGGGAAATGACAATGTACTGACTGCAGAGCATCTTTCGCAGTGCACGGTAATTGGACAATCTCAACATCATAGGCAAGCGCTGGCAGCCCCTTGGCAAGTGGAAGGTTATCTTGCTTTCTTTTCCCGTTTACTGCAGCAGTGAACTTTAGCATCTATCCCAGCTTCACTTCCCCACTTTCATTTAGCATTAACACAAAACAGGCACGGCTTTAAGTTTACCATAGAAAGTAATAATTCATGGTGGAAACCTTAAATGGATGGGACAGAACCACTTCTGTATCTGTTACATTTTAATGACCCTAAATATATCCAGATGAACAACGGTCAGACCTTCACGGCTACAGGTAAGGACGGCTGGACGTGATAGCCAGGCTGCTCTGCCAGCCACCTCATAAATGAGAAATACAGCCATCTCGAAGGCAGCCAGCCTCCCAACTCACTGATATTCTCTTCATAATGCTATCAGTACCATCTCAGCTTTAATGCTGTCTTTACATGAATAATTCTTCATATTCCCTGCCAAACACTTTTTTTAATATTAAGAAGGAACTCTAAAATATGATCCTGCAAAGCTATTTAAGACAACTGCAAACTGTGAATAGTTTTTATTTCCATCATTCCATCAAAACAATCTCATTAAAAAATTCACACCAATGGTAATAGATATTTCTCTAGACTCAGACCTCAGCTATAACTTACTACCACTGATCCCAATAAGGAAAGTGAGTGCAGAAAGTCTATGCTAATTAAATCAGGACCGTTAGCTGAAGTCTGTGCAGAAGGCACGCTGAGTTTTTGTTTGACATTTATTCTCTGGTTTTACTATGATACTCTTGTCTGTCACAGAGTTCCACAGACACTTTACATTGAATGGAAGCAAAGCTCTGGCCACAGTGTCCGTTGCCGAGGGCAGCATGATTGTTGCATGTTTTCCAACTGCTGATCCTGAGATTTGAACCATTGAATTCTCTGGTTCTTTACTCCACAGCATTTTAGTAAGTTCCTGAAATCAGCAACAGCCAAAATATTAAAAAAGGTTTCCTCCCGATCCTAGGGGAAAAAATCCAGGCATCTCTCACTTCCTCTATCCCTGGCTGTCACAAAATTAAGGTTCCCTTTTAAATGACAGAAGGAACTGTTTCATTTAGCCTATTTTGTTTTTGAATTTATAAGCAATTTGATGTCGCTTATCTGGCTTATCTTACCGATGGGAGCTATCTGGCTGATTATGATTTTACATATTGGTGAGGTCTAGTGAAATTGGTGTAGAGAAGCCTCTAGAAACATGTTCTAGGACCATCAAGATAAAAGAAATAAGGAACTGGCATATTCACTGGTGGTCCAGGATTTTATGAGAACAAAATAATGGGCACTTGGAGGTTCTCTATACATTATCCAGTACACCTTTCTAGAGCTGCAAAGCAGGCAGATATGCAAATACAGCACAATGCATTCTTCAGCTCTTGTGTCACTGCTACCAACAAACATCCCCCAAATCTCATTGAAGCACAACTATGAAAAATTACTTCATGCTCATAAACATTCGGGTAAACTTGCTTCATTAGGAGTTGTCTGGGCCTTCTGGACCCCCCAGCTTTGGGAGAAGCTCAAGTTTGTTCCACAGTCTTCCCTCCAGGCTGACAATAAACAGAGTGGATAAGTGCCTGAAATAAGGTCTTTCCATGATAGACAGGGGAGCCTCAAGAGAACCAGGACAAGCCTGTCACGCCATGAAGGCCTCAATATCAAATTGATGTGATGTCACTTCTGCCTTTCGTCTATTGGCCAACATAAGACACTTGATCAAACAACCAGAGTAGAAGGGAAAACCTGTTTCAGGTTGGGAATCCGTAAGAAGGGGAGAGCAAAGAAGGAAGCATGAACAGATTACGTGGTCCAGTGTTCCCAGATTGGAGAGTGTTTACTATACTGGCATGTTTAATCTGTCGTATTTACAGACAGATTGCAGAGGATCATAGGAACCTGCAGAAACTGCTGATAAAATCTGAGCATTTTCTTTTTTTTTTTTTCTATTCTCAGTATCCTCCACCCCACTTTCTCAGAAGAGGTCAAGAACCTTGATTTAGTAACAAACAGCCTTAAGCTAAATTCCTAAGGTAGGCTAAAAAATCCCCACCCTGATCTGCCACCAAGATATGAAGGCTTAATCCTTGGAACCTGAAATGTTAGTGTATTTGAAATAAAAGTCTTTTTGATGTAATATAATTAAGTGTTTTTGAGATAAGGAGATGATCTCAGATTACCCAGGTAAGACCTTGTTTTACAATCCTCTGGAACTCTTCAAGAGCTCGGCTGGGCCTGCTCTCAAACTCATCGCAGACAGGCCTGACTACTTTCCGTCTCAAAAGGAAAGAACAGAGAGGATCATGGGATGCACACCTGAGTGTTCAACTCCTCTTCCCAACCAATTGTATACAATTCTTCCTAATTGCCTATGGGCCTGGGTTTGGGGATAGAGGATGTATGTTAGAATCAGAGCTATTTTCTACCTGCATGAACATTAGGCTACAGTTCATTCTCAGGCTGCATATCTTTTTCCTTGTTGTATAATCTTCTACATCCCACCTGCAGGTTAAATTCTCCTCCATAGCCCAAAACAAGCCCTTGTTCTTAGACACTCAATCCCATGGAAAAAGCACTAAGCAGCGGTGGCCTCTATGCAGTTATTGAGAAGTCATCATCCCTGCCGGGTTCAGCCATTCCAATGTGATGACTTTAAAGCCACCTATGATCCTATGAGAATTTTAGCAACAGACATAAACAAAGCACAGGGTTGACTAGGTGAAACAGTCAAAAGTGAAGACTATACATGTAGAAGTAGGAGAGAGCTTGCCATACCTGCAATAAGACTGAGTACACTCAATGAACATTATTAACAGACAGATAAGAGAAGAACTCCTGTCTATCAAGGGAGGAACAAATAGATTAAAAACTTGTTTATATACTTATACAAAACCTATTGTCATTCAACTTTAAGAAAAAGGAAATGTTACCATAGATAGGAAATATTAGTTGAATAACATCTAAATTATATTCTCACAGATTAAATATTTATCTAAAAGTTGGAGAAACAGTTATTGCATCATCATTCACTGGGTGGAAGAAGAAAATAATAGCTTTCCGAGTAGTGCCTTATCAGGCAGCATGGCCATACAACATTGTCTTAGGTAGGGTTTCTATGGTTGTGAAAAGACACGTGATCTAAGCAACTCTTATAAAGGATAGCATTTGGGGCTGACTTACTGGTTCACAGGTTCAGTCCATTATCACGGTGGCAGGAAGCATGTCCATGTCCATGTAGGCATGGTGCTGGAGGAGCTGAGAGTTCTATATCTTGTCCAAAAGGCAAAGAAGAGAAAACTACTGTCCAGACAGGTAGAAGAAATGTCTCAAAGCCCATCCCCAAAGTGACACACTTGTTCCAATAAGGCCACACCTCCTCCAACGAGGCCATACCTGCCAATAGTGCCACTCTCTGTGCCAAGCATATTCAAGCCACCACAGAAACCTTAATTTTGGTTGAGGAAGTAGATTTTAGAGTTTGGGCCACCAGAACTGTGACAGAATATACAACTACCAAGTTGGTGGTAGTCTGATATACTCACTGTAAGAGGTTTCCCTCAGTTTGTGCCTTGATTAAAGACATTTAAATGTTGATGGAGATGAAAACTTAAAGAAAACACAGAGTAACCACTTAATTTCATAACTTGATCACAAGCCTGTAATAGGTAGCCTTTGGGAATTAACTCCTGATGATAGATATATATCATACTGGATTTTCTTCTGCAACTTAACCTCACATGCTACATTGACCAACCCATGTTAGAAGTACTGGAAGGGTTGGGGATTTAGCTCAGTGGTAGAGCGCTTGCCTAGCAAGTGCAAGGCCCTGGGTTTGGTCCCCAGCTCTGAAAAAAAGAAAAGAAAAAGAAAAAGAAGAAGTACTGGAAAGCCAACCTTATGGACACTGGAGCATGTGATAAGTTGCCATAGAGACCTACTAGAACAGACAAGAAGATTTATAGGAGTTAGAGAGATGTCTCAGCAGTTAACGACACTGGCTACTGTTTTTGTTGTTGTTTTTGTTTGTTTGTTTGTTGTTAGTTTTGGGGGTTTTTTTGTTGTTGTTGTTTTTCTTTTAATGAAATCATGAAATTTGCATGCAAATGGATGGAAAAAACATCCTGAGTGAGGCATGCTAGAATTTAGAAAGAAATACATGGTAACTATCCACTTATGTGTGGATATTAGCTGTTAAATCAATGACAACCAAGCTACCATCTATAGAACCGCAGAAGTTAGTTATAGAGTAAGGAGCCTTGGGGGACAAATAAATCTCACTAGAAAAGAGACATAGAATAGATAAATATGCATAGGAATGAGGCTGGACTAGAGGATCAAGTGGGGAGGAGGAAGAAAGAGGAAGATGAGAAGGGGAATACAGAGAGAAGCAGCTAATCTTAAGGGCCAATTGAGAGGTACCATGGAAACCTAATGCAGTAGAAGCTTCCTAAAATATATACATATGTAAAGATACTCTAACTGAAATTGTCAAATAATGGGGGAGACAGAGCCCCAACTGGCCATCTCTTGTTACCCAATGAAGCTTCCTGTACTGAGAGTGGAGTAATCTAAGTGACTTGTTGGCCAAAAGAGTCTCATAAAGAACCCCCAAACAATCCAAGACTAGAAGTTGCTCTCCACATACCGATGGCAAGCCCCATTGCAAAAGACGACACCTACAGAACTCACTGAACATGGAGAAGTTGAGATGGTGCCTACATGGAGCCTTCATCCCTGTATTCTACTACCTTTGGTACAAAGTGGTACTGTGAATGCTAGCAATAAATAAATATAAACAAACAAATAAACAAACAAACACTAACCCAGGTACAACACTTTGGTCTTCACTGGTATCCTTCCTGCAAGATATGCTAGTTCAACAGTAGCACAAAGCTTTTAGAAGTAACAAATCAATATCAGATTTGACTTATGATCCATTGCATTAGATCGAACCCACACATGACACTCCTTTGATGACCAAGAACCTGAGACTAGATAGCCCAGGGACCGTAAATATACTACTGCTCTTTAAAAAAAAAAAAAAAAAAAAAAAGTCCATTATCAGAGAAGCTTCTTCCTGTGGCAGACAGGAACAAATGCAGAAACCCACAGTCAGACCCACAGAGAGACTGTAAGAAACAAAGGGGCTGGGGGAGGACACAGTAAAAAAAGAAAAAAACAAAAGCCTTCTCAATTAATAAGATTGACACACATACAAATTCACAGAGACTGAGGGAACATGAACAGTGTCTGCATGAATCTATACCAGGTCCTCTGCATGTATATTATGGCCTCCTCTTTTAATGGGATTCCTGAGTGTGCAAAGGAGTGGGTCTCTGTTTCTTCTGCTTTGTTTTGGGGCTTTTTTCCTCCTGTTTGTTCATTTCATCCAATTCCAATGTGATAGTTTTTGTTTTACCCATCATATTATATTATATTATATTATATTATATTATATTATCCCTTATCTAATAAAAGATAGTAGTATGAATCCAGATGGGAGGAAGATATGGGAAGAAACTGGAATAAATAGAAGTAGGGGAAACCATAACAAGCATATATTATGTGAAATCTATTTACTATATAAGAAAAAATGAGGAGGAGGGGGGGAGGAGGACAAGGAGGATGAGGAGGACTAGGATAAGGATGAGAACGAGGACGAGGAAAGGAGTGGGGGAAGAAGAGCAGTAGCAGCAGTCGCATCAACAACAACACTGGCTGCTCTTCCAGAGGACATAGCTTTGATGCTAAGCCCCCACATGGCAGTTCACAACCATTTGTAACTCCAGTTCCAGTGGACTGATCATTCTCTTCTGGCTTGGCTGGGCACCAAACGCACACATACACATGGTGCACAGATCTGCATGCAGACAGAATAGCCAGACAAAATGATTTTGTTTAAAAGTTTGGAAGACTTCCCATATATTTTTTGTGAGATCTCATTCTTTATAAGGACATGGTACAGCTAGAATCTTCATACAGATTTGTGAACACTACCCTCAAAACAAATTAACCCTTGGTTTCAAAGTCAGATGTAGGCAAGCAATACTATCCTTAGGTATTCACTTACTCAAAAGAAATCAAAATATATATGCATGTAAACACACAAGGCATGTACTTAAATACTCATGGAAGCTTAATTTATAATGGCTATAGAATATAGATAGCCCAAATATTCATCAACTGAGAATTGGGAACACTCATACAGAAAAGTACTACACAATGATGTAAAGGAGAAAAGCATTGGTTAGAGTCACTAAGCCCGGCTTTTGCTTTCCTTCCCTAAAAGAGCTTGAAATTCTCCCATGGTTTCTGCTTTCAAAGAAAATGTTAGCTCAGGGCATACGTTTGGATGTTTATATTATGCTGAGTGAAAGAAGCCAGACATAAAAGTATGTGCTGTATGATTGCATTTGTGTGAAAGCTTAAGACAGGCGAGGTTAAGCTACAGTGATGGAGATCAGAGCTGTGGTTTCCTAGGACAGAGATGTCGGGGAGTGAAAGGGGACAACAGGAAACATTCTAGACTGATAAAAATGCCACGCATCTGAGAAGTAATACACATCACCTTACTCAACAAACTGATGACTCTGCCAGTGTGTGTGTGTGTGTGTGTGTGTGTGTGTGTGTGTGTGTGTGTGTGTGTGTGTAAGGGGACTTTAAAACCAAAAAGGATTCAATGAAAAATAAATAACAAGAACGGTGATAGTCTAGTGAACCTACCAGCAGAGTTTAGAGCCTATCAGTTGGCTCTGATATAAGATTTTGTCCTTCATTCTAATAAAAGACTCATTCTGTCTGGAGGAGAGAAAAGGAAGAACTAAGTGCTGTGGGTGGAGACTTTTCCCTGGGTCGCTAGTGACTTCTAACATCACACATAAATATGTTCTAGTTAAAGATGGGCTCCTGTAAAGACATCTGCGTATGGAGAATGAGTTGTGACTGAGGACAGAGGATTCTCCTACTCCAGTCCCACATACCACAAGGCTTCAGCCCACACTGCTGACATTCTCCTTTATGGCTCTGAAGACAGCAGAAGAAAAAATTAGGGAAAGAAAATAAGTTTTGGTGTTGAACCAGGGCTTGTTGACTGATGTGCAAACCTTTCCTGAAGGGTATTCAAGGTCTCATATGGTTTCCTCATTATAACACAGATTGAGACCTAAGTGTGGGAATTTATGTTTGTTATTGCATTATAGAGTGACTATTTCAGATAAAACTAATACTTTTATCCTAAAATGCCTGTGATTTCTCCTGACTCCTTCATCCTCACTCATCCATCAGTTAAGCCTAGAGCGCATGAGCCTTGCCACCCTGCACTCGTCAGGCACCTAGTCAAGCTGTGCAAGAGCCCCCATTGTTGACAAATCATCAGGGGGACAGTTTCCTTTGACTCTTATCCTCTTCTGTTGTAACCAGAACTTTATGTTGTCATAAATGAAAGTCTCATAGTTAAGGTAATGAAGCCCCCCCTGAGAGAAGTTTCCAGAAAGAATCAGTAGAGAGGGGAGCAAACACTGTTGTGAAGGAACTATGGCCCAAGAGGGGTGGAGGCAAAAAGAAGCAAAGAAACAGAAAAACGTGCAAACAAAAAAAGAAGACAGCAAGAAACTTTATTCACATAATCAACAGTAAAAGCCAATGGAGAAGGCCTGAAAGCCGCAGAGCTATGATTAAAGACTTAGTCGTCTTTTTTTGCATGTATACAAGGTGAATGGACAGATATTCAATATACTTTACACAGAAGCTCCTCTGTCTGCCTCCCTGGAGAAAACGGGGCCAGCTTAAGAAAGTCCCAGCTGATATTATGTGTGTTTATTTTAGTCCTGTCATCTTACTTGCAGTACAAATTACCGTCACCACAAAGGGGGGGAGGGGCAAATGGCAAAGAAAAATAACTGGATAATTTCAATGTTTATGGTTTTTATATTTAAGGCTGGTAAAAGTAATACAAATTGGAGTCTGTCCTGTAGCCTGTTTCATTCTTATCTGGAAGGCTTATTTAAAAAAAATTACTGGGACTAGTCCCACAATAGCTTTGAGTCTGAAAGAAAAGAAATTTGATGGCTGTGTGTATATATGTGAATGCATGCATGCCTGTGTTTGTGTGTTTGTGTGTGTGTGTGTGTGTGTGTGCGTGTGTGTGTGTGTGTGTGTGTGTGTGTGTGTGTGTGTGCTATATTTGTGTGATGCATGCAAGTTTGCAAATGTATGTGGCTTATGACGCTACAAAGAGGCCAGAGCACAATGTTGGTGTCTTCCTCTATAACTTTCTGTCTTATTGAGAAGAGTCTCAATAAGAACCTCACTATTTCAGCTCAGCTGGCTGACAAGCAAACTCTTAGCATATACCTCTGTCTTTCCGCAGTTGCTGGGGTTACAGGGACATACAGCCATGCATTGCTTTGTATGTGGTTGCTGGAGATTCAAACTGAATCCCTGATATTTGCAATGTAAATGCCCTTACCCACTTAGCCATCTGCCTCGCCCCTGAGAGAATGTCTTAACAATGCTAATATTGCTACTCTAGGACTACACTTTGCAAACATTATAAAAGAGGCAAATGCTGCCTGTTTCCTCTAACACTAACTCCTTCATCCTTTATACTATCTCTTCTCCCATCAGAGATGGTGAGGAACCCTTCTTGATGCAAAGAATGAATTGCGGTCTCCAACATAACATGGCATTTCGCCTGCATGATAGTGGGAAAGAATGCCTATACAACTGCTCTGTCTTTATACTCTCAGTGCAGTAATCAACAAATTACAAAAGACTACATTCAGCACTATAGAATATAATAGGCTAATGTATCAGGCTATACTATAGGCTATAGCCTGTAACTATAGGCTAATATATTCAAGTAGTATTCAAGTTAGCTAGTTATGATGTTTGGGGTGTGAGGTGTATTATACATATTTATCACATAATAAATAAGTTTATGATGGTTTTATTTCTTATGTGTCAGGAAGATCCATTCTGAATATACAGATAGGGTACACCATTGTTGGAGCCTCTAGTTCTATAGGAAGCAACTGTGACCTCTGGACACAGTTAATTGATCTATAGAAATGACTTGAACCCCCTTCCCCACAATCTATCAAGAGAATTCTTTCCAATCTCCTTACCAAATTATGTCAGGAAAGGGGAAAGCAATTCTCGCTTTAATATTCTGAATATCACTTAGAAGACTATTAATGTGGATGGAGATTATCTGAAAAAACATACACAAATGAAATTCTAGATGGCTTCATGCCAGGAAAAATAACCAGTTACAATTAAAAACAAGTTAAATCAAACTGTCTTGGCTTAATTGAGTCCATTCTGAAAGTTTTTCTACAGCAAACATGGTGCTTTCAGGAGGTGAGAATGAAATGGTCCAGACCCTTGCAACTGGTTTATGCCCCTGTCTCCTCTTTCCTTTGGGCAAATTGTGCAATCTGAAGGATGTTTCAAAGGGAAAAGCCAATTCCGGGAACTTAAAATGTCAGGCAGCACACACAGAGGAAGTACCTACTTACAGCTGAAATTATCAGATACACTCGTTGCCGGGTGAAGGCCATTTCCACAGCAGTGGTATGAAACTGGTGACACATAGGTGCTCGCAAACATGTACTGCTGTCAACTGGCTAGCACATACATTTACATGATTCTAAAGAATTGTCTTAGGGGGTTGGCCTGGGGTTCCTCGAGAGTTGTTTCCCCAGAAGCTTACGGTGAGAAGAGCATTTACATGGGTATCAGTATCTACCACCCTAAGAAGCACAGTGTCCCTCCTTATGTCTCCATTCTTTTGATCCCTGCCAAGTTCTCTGCCATTTTTATCCAGCAACATCGATACAGAGTGGTGGGAGGAGTCAGCAGACAGTGAAGGACAAGAAGAAGGCCATGCTTAAGGCTGCTGGAGTTAACCTGGGGCTCTTCGTTTTCTTGGAGTTCATTTTATTCACACACTGCCTGGATTCTGAGCACACTCTTAAGCAGGGAAACAAACACCAAAGGGCAAAACTAAACTCATACGTTCTTTAGAAATACAAATGGAGAGAAAGGCATGGCATGTCTCCCAAACTAGCAGATCAAATAGCACAACTGTTCTGCCAATGACTGCTTTCCTCTCCAGCCCAGAGGTACATATCTCAGGCCTGAACTTGCCTGGATGGCTCTTGGTGCCTCATCATGTGTCCGGAGGATTTGTCAATTAGTCACGAACTTGGTCTTCCTGTGTGTCTGAAAAAGCGTCATGATTCATCTTGACAACTGTCAGTTTATTACCTCAGATGGGCATAGGGACAGATGAGCAACCTGGGCTGGAAGAGAACACAAAGGGAGCTGAGGCCACTTCCCATCACACTCTCCTGGGTAGGCTACAAGGGTTTATGTGGCAAGAACACTAGGCTGAGAGCAACTTTGTAGAACATGACCCTTTCAATATACTTTCAACAACCTGCCATTCAGACGCAGGAAATAGCAATGTGAACTCCCAGGACCTAGGGTGTATTGCCATGAATATTCACTTCTCCTCCATAGCATCAGGTGTCAAAACAGTAATCTGGTTTTGTAGCTTAGGTCATTTTGCCTTTTGACTCTAATGCCATCCATTTTAAAAATGGACACCAATGACTTGGCAATTTCACACATAGGCATATCCCCAGGGGAAGCATGTGGTACTACACGTGTGTTCACTCGTAGGCAGGTATTACTTAGAACATTCCCAGTAGTATTATTCATGAATCAGAAGTTTCCCAAAATCCACATGAAGTGGGAAATGAAGACGTGACCAGTGTAGATGAGTAAAACAGACTACTCCGCAGCACTGAGGAGGACACCCTCCAATTCTGAGAGTATTGATGAGTCCCACAACATGACCCCAGGAAGCCAGAAACACAGAAAGAACATCATCCTGGGACCAAAAGTTAAAACTGAGGCATGATGTCAGAAGTCTAGAGTCAGGTTAATTTCAATTAGAAAGGGTGCCGAAGAGTTTTAATGACTGACAAAAATCTCTCTGATCTATGTGCTGGTTATGAGTTTGTTCAGTTTGTCAAATATAGCAAGCTGTTCACTTTTCTGCATGTATATTGTAGATCAAATTTAAGGTAAGAACATACAGAAAATGGTGCTTAGGTTGCATGTGTCAAGATTGGGATTGTTAGAATAGAAATGTGAGGAGCAATGCAAATTAATGCTACAGTAACTTACCTCATAGGCATGACATGAGCACAGCAGAAGTCAACATCACATAGCACAAGTTAGCTCCCTGCATGAGTTACTGTCCTTGTAAGCGTCTCAAACTAGAAAATGTACATCTGATGACAGGGACTTCAGGAGGTGATGCACCATCTGCGAAAACAGAATGACAAATGACCCGGTGATAAAAAAAAAAAAAAAAAGCCCCTTCTCAAACCTTCCCAGGGAAAAAAGATACTTTTCTCATCACTGCACTTTCCCATGCTTCCATCCCACTCTAAAGATTAATTCAATCAGAGGGGACAACCAATCGATAGAAAATTCATTTTGTCTAAACAAATAACAAATGGGTCAATTGAATCCCATCAATCATTGCTGAAGCCTTCCCAAAGTTGACCAGAATTTTTTCCCAAAAAGGAAATTCTTCTCTTAAAAGGAAACCATGCACTCTGGATAATCATATAATTGCTTTGTTGAATCTGTGGGGACAGCTTCATGGAGTTGATAAAAATGCTAAAAGCCAGTGTGTCACATAATATATTCAAAGTCCATATGAGTACCCCCACTCCACAAGTCAAAGCCTATAGAAATGTTCTCCATTGAAGACATGCTAAATGGAAGTAACTCTAAATTATTTTGCAATTAACATGCAATTGAAAATATTATCCTATTATAATCTGTGACATTAACGACTAAGCTGAGGGCTGAGATGAAGAAGGGAAGAGAAACACCAGATGTCCTTTTTTTTTTTCTGATACTTTACAGCTTTTGAAATAAAAATAATAAAGGAAGTGGTGCTGTCTCTCATAACTGCCTAGTTACTGCTATGAAAAATAGTTACAGGGGAGCAGGGAGCATGAAAGTGGTTACCTCCAAATCCCTTGTTCCCTACTTGAAACAGGCTTTAATTGGCTTTCTCAAGATCATTCAGCGAAGAGAGAAAAGACAATCAAAGTCATTCTCTAAACCCTAATTCAGCTTCAATGCTAAGATAGGACACTGGCTCTTTCATGGGCCTGTGAACTATTCTCAGGGACTAGTTAACGGTCCACAGCCAGTGGGCTCCTTCGTGTCCTCTGTAGGGAGAATGGAGAATAATGCTGGCAGAGTGGGCAGACAGAACCGCTACCCACCAATCAGGAAAACAATGTAGTTCTCGGCAAAGACTTATTTATTTACAGAAACTCGATGTTTCAGGAACTTAGCAAATGACTGGTTTTAAAATCAAAAAAAAGGTTAAGTTTTTGTTTTTTAATTTCCATTTCCCAACCTTGGTATTTTGGTGATAAGTACACACACTAACTGATTGTACATCTGGAGACTCTGGTATAAATGTCTGTGAAGATGGCTATGTACTCAAATTTAGTTAATATATAATGGACCCCTGCCCCCATCAGCTGACAGCAACTGTAAGCACATTCATCATGCTTCTCATTTATCCTGACCCGTGCCCAACAAGTTACTCGGCATCCTTACTAAAAGAGAAAGGCTCAGATGGGGAAGAACTGAGTCCTGGGACCCTGAGAGAAAATCCCCCACACTAGAAGATGTAGTAGAGATATTTCATGAAAAGAAAAATGGCTCTTCTCCCAGAGAACTTTTCAAAGTTGGCAATAAAAGAAATGCATCATAATATACATATATAGGCACAAATCCACACATATGCACATGTACACATACATACAGATGTGAAACAAATAAAAGAGGTAAGAATTTCTTCATATGCCCTTCTAACAAACCTTAAGTAAGTTATCTGTAGCCCTGGATTAGGAAAGCATGATCATATGCACATATTGTAAAAGAACAAAAACATATATTGGAGCCTCTTACTCAAAAATTCACTTCTGATAAATGCAAATAAAATTAAACAAAGCCTGCTTATTTGAATGTTTTTTATATCTACCAATACAGACAGTTTTCAATACCCAGAAGCCTCCTTGTCTTGGATTTGAACCAAGGAAATTCGGTAATTATAGAAAAAGAAGAGGAGTTAAATGATATAACAGAAAAAAACTAGGTTATTTTTAGTTAGCATTGTTCTCACAGACCTTATTGTTTAGAAGGACTCCTGTGACTCACAAATATATTGTATGAAATTATCTCAAAGTTTTCTAAATCTAATTATATCAGTTAGCCATTGCTAGCTAACAAACCACCCTAAAGTCTAGTGACTTAAAACAATAACTATTTATTTAGCTTGGGCTACTGCAGGTGAACAATCTAGGTTAGATCCATATCTATTACTTCTGATACTGGCTGAGCTCCATTATCTGGGTGTGATGCCTCCAGTTAGCTGGGTAGACCTAGAGACTAGCCCTTGTCTGTCAGATGGCTGAAGCAATAGGAGAAAGCAGAATGCATATGCCTCTCATCTTCCATTCAGTCAGCTGAGCAAGAAGGAGCAGAATCATACAAGGCTTGTGGAATTCATACTTAATACTATATCACCCTATAGAGTCCTCTTCCTTCTATGGTGACAGAGTATCCCAAAGCCAGGTCAAAGTTAAGAAAGCTAAATTATTCCTTTCCATGCTCTCAACTGCGATTCTCATTACAGAGAAAGTGAAAGTGAGAAGAGTATAAATAGGGACTCAAAATGCAATTCAGACTTCATACTTTAATCTTCACACTTCACAGAATTCTTTCTTCTACTATGTCCCCTTCTTATTCTAAAGCCTTTCTATTTTGACACTAATTCTGTGCTGCCCTCCTTCCATTGTGACCAACTAGTTCCTATTTAGTCTTCAACTCCACAACTGACTAGGGAATGACCTACTTCAACTAAGTAGAATCTGATTTGATTTGTCTGAGATGTGACATAAAGTTGATCATTTTGAAGTTTCCCAGGTGCTCACAGTGTGCAAAGGTTAAGAACCATCAGCTTTGCCCGTTGCTCAATCCTACCCTCAAACTTATTTCTTCTTGTATACTCTGCTGTCAAATTTCCTTCCTTCCTGGAAATGAGAAGAACTTATAGCTGGGATCTGGTATGTACTTGTGTCTTATCCTGGGCTCAGAAGTTACAGTTAACCATAACCCATTGGTATAGCAACACAGAATTTCCCCAGACTGAACCTTATGCAGCATTCAGCTGGGTCACAAAACTTGACAAGTTGAAGTAACAGCAAATAAATATCAAGACACCCATTCAACAATGGTAGACCAGATATCCATACCAAGAAACACCAACTTGATTTTTCTATATGCATTCTGTCATGAAAAACAAAATGACCTGCGTAACCAAGACAATATGCCCCCATTGTAATGTATCCTGAGAAAAATAACTTAACTGGTGCCCAAGATAGCAATTAATTCTAAATATATTCAGTGAGCTCCAAAATATAATAATAACTACTGTGATATACTTTCTTCTATGATTTCATGACACTTTATCCACAGCTGAGGGCACAGAGGAAAATCCCAACATAGGAAAACTGAAGTAATGTCCTGGGTGTCATCTGGCCACAAATGCACAAATCAGGATATAGAAATGGCAGAAAGCACATTAAACCCAAAGACAGAAAAGAGCACACTAATCAATGAAAATTGTGTCATAATAGAAGTCAAGAAAGAACTTTTAAAAATTCCTACAACTGAATGAAAATGAAAATCCAACATATGTGCTATGAGGCACATAGTGTTAAGCACCCACTTCAAAAACGGTGGCTGTCTCACATTAACAATTGAACACTGAAAAACCTTGGTGGAGGAGAGAAAATAAATAAAAATGTACCAAAATAGAAAATGAGTAGAGAGACTCAAAATCAGGGATGAAATTAATAAAAAAGAAAAAAGAATATAATGGATCAAATAAATGAAAAGTTGCTTCTTTAAAAAGATTGATAAGCCAACAAAATAACCAAAATAAAGAGAAAAAAATAACCAATGTTCATACAATCATAAGTAAAAGAGTAACATAGCAAATACTGAGAATGTTCATTGAATCAAAAGGTTATATACCCCCAAAACTATATTCTACTAAATGAGATATTCTAAACAATATTGCTATATGATCTGTAAAACTTATAGGTATGTATGATATATACAATAAAATTAAACCAAAATGAAATAAATAACTTAAATAGACCTATAATAACAAATAAGATAAAAGAAATAATCAAAAATCTCCCAATGGAAAAAAGCCAAGGATCATTAGTATACAGCAAAGAATTCTACCAGAACTTTGAAGAAAAATTAACATCAATACTTCTAAATTCTATGAAGCCAGTATTATCCTGATAGAGACTCCCAAATAAGAAAATTATTAGTCTATCTAATGAACATAGGCAAAAAACTGGCAAAAATACTTGCAGACTGAATCTAACATTATCCAGCCAAGGCCAAGTTTGCTTCCTTCCAGAGATACAGACATGGTTCAATAGACATAACTTAGTAAGTGTAGCCAATCACACAAACAGACTCAAGAACAAAAACCACATGATGATCTCCTTAGATACAAAAAGCCTTAAGCAAAACCCAATACCCTTTCACAACAAAAGTACTACAGAATCTAGGGATACAGAGGCATATCACAACATATGTCTAGCCCAGAGCCAATATCATGCTAAATGGAGACAAACTTTTAAAATTGTCACTGAAATCAGGATCAAGACAAGGGTATCTATTACCTTTGCTCCTGTTCAAATAGTAATAGTTGTAGTCTTTTCTAAAGCAATAAGACAAACGAAGGAGATAAAGTAGACACATGCAGTAAAGAGGTCAAAGTAGTACATTATTTGCAGTATTTATTTGCAGAAAAAATGATTTTATACATAAAATGTTACCTGAAAACCCCACAGCTGATAAATACATTCAACAAAATAGTAGGCTACCAAATTAATACATAAAAATTAATAGCCTTTGATTATTCAAATAACAAATGCATTGAGAAAGAAATCATGGAAACAACTCTGTTTATTATACCTTCTAAAATTAAGTCCATCTCAGACTTGGAGACTTCCAGAGAATCAAAGTTAGGACCTATTTCATGACTAACAATTCCAGAGAAACTTCCTCATAGTTCCAGCAACTTTTATAGAATTGCATCTACCTGCACCAAATTGACTTTCATGTCTGTCACACACAGAACAATATAGACTGGTGGAATACGGTTATTCATCTCTACAGTACTACATGTCCACTCTTGGATTAGGAGTAATCCTTCTCCACTGAACCAGAAGTACTGATAACTGAACAATGTGACTCCCTGAAAGAACACCAAGAACTGTCAGCAGAAGCGAAAGAAATGTCATTTTCTGAGTCAACTATTCCATACCAAGTCTACTGTGATCTTGGAAGGCCGCAGAACTGGAAACTAGACAATCTGGGTCTATTTTTCTCTGTATTGCCAAGTTATGTTGACTTTGTCAAGCCTATCATTTTCTCTTGGCTTTATTTCCTTCATCTATTAAGTGAAATAGTCGGCTTGAGATTCTAGCCTTTGTCTTATCAGCAAAGTTCAGCAATCTCAATGTGCACATGCCTTATCAGACCAAGCTGAACATGACTGCCCAAATGGGATGCTTTTAAAGAAAATAATTTTGTTTAGGGGGGAAAAGGCCTATAATGATTCCAGAAAGCACACAGTCATAAAGTAGAAAGAAGTCGAGGTGAATCATATTAATGGAAGTTATGAAGGCAGAAAATACTAGGGGGAAAGTCAAGACATCAAGTTAGAAGGGTAAGTGAAGGCTGTTGGAGATTGGGGACGAGATGTATAAACTGAGGCAAAAGTAGAAGGAAAGTGATGACTTGGTTATGCATTGAAACTCTGTGATTTGAGAATGGAATAGCAGCACCATGAATCATGGCAGTAAGCACCATGAAGCACGCCAATGAGTAGCATGGCTAGAAATTACATATTGATTTCTGTGTGCTTAGAGAGGTTGCAGAAAGACTCAGAGAAAATTTGAGCTAGAGCAGACTGTGATGAGCAAAGCACTAGCTTGCTGTGTTCCAGAGTTATTGTGCCATATTCTGTAGTGGATGCTAAAAGTCAGGAAGGAGGTAGGAAAGCAAAGAGGTCATATTGAGCACTAGGAATTATTTGTCTAAACTAGTTCTTAGAATAACCCATTACTAAAATGTATTCATTCTCTCTACCTTATATATGAAAAAAATAAAGAAGTCACATGGCAGCTGAGTGACATGTCAACCTCCAAGCATACTGGACAAGTATAGATGAAGTTGGAGCTCCCAATTATCTCATAAGTTCTACCATATATTTCTACTACTGTGACTTCTCTCAACTAAACGATGCAAATGGGTATGGTGATTGAGAGCCTCAGCCCTCTTCTGAGATCACCCACAATCTCAGAAGATTATCAATGTTGTAAGGAGTTAACTGTCATTTTCAACCAATCAATAGGAGAATTTTTTTTTTAATAATACTATGGTGTCTTGGTTAGTAACAGAGAAAGAAACCTCTAGTAATGTCACCAACTACAATAAATTACCAAGCCAGTTTTCTCTAGAATAAACTGTCTTAGAAAACAGCTATATATTCTAACAACAGATAAACAGTATTTGACTTAAATACAGGTCAAATTGACTTACAACTGACCCAATGGTCAGAGAACACCGTGAAGTCTGCCATGAAATATTATTAGGACAAAGGTTTTCCCAACTCTTTGTCAAACTCACAATTGCTTGGATTGCTTAAGAATTAGGCAACATAAATCCAGATTTAGAAGTTGATGAGAATCCTATTGTTGCTAAAAGCATGATACCAACTGAACAGGTTGGGAAAGTTTAGCAACTTTATTTTTTGTTTTCTTTCCAGAAAAAAAAAACATATTGAAAAATGTAGTTCATTATCCCTCACATAATGGCACCTGACATTTGCATAGTTGGTCTGGGAAAATACTCCGGAAATGCTTTGCATTATACATCAAACAAGATCCTGTCTAAATCCACTCTTACGAAAGAGAAATTCACTTAAGATGGTGATTCTCCATTTCTCAAAAGAATCAAAACGATCACGACAGTAAAACTTGATGCTCTACTTACAACCATGTCATTTAGCAATCGTTCCCTAATTTGAGGGTTTTAATGACACCATGGCACAGTTTACAACACAGTGAAGATATCAGAATCCATGAAGATTTATGTAATCATTGTGTCCTGTATAAGTGCTGGTTTTGGATTGTTAACAAATGTCCAAACTCCCTGGGGGAGCGGGGGGGGGGGAGAAAGAAAGAAAAAGAAAAACAACAAATTGTAGGGCCAAAAAACGACGCTTGGCCTGAGTGTCAGCATTTATGTTTGAGCAGCATGGATTGGCTCCAGGCTGAGGTTAACTTAGAATTAAAATGGAACTAGTGGTCTTGCCCTGGCAGACAAGAGGTTTTAACAAATCTATGACCACATACATACAGACACCACGGTCGCCAGCTAAACCACACACATGTGGCACACTCAGAGAGCTTCAGTGAAGCAATTACCAACACAGCTCAAATTTGCCTTCTTCCCTTTCGAGGAGGCAGAACTGACTTTATCCCATTACATTGCAGTTAAGAAATCTACACCATAGTCAACAGATTAGCGTGCCTTCTGCCCAGAATTTAAGCAGAATGGTGGAAGAAAGTTCATCATCAGTACAAAGCAACCTATCTGTCATGCCCCAATCAATCATTTATCTGCTTACTACAGGCAGAATGAGCTTCAAAATGATGTGCTATCTTCTTGGATGTTTGCATAAAGACCTCTGCGTTCTTCACATTTAATGAGTGAGCGTTTTTCACACCCACTGGGTATATGTTTTGGAAAGTTAAACTCATTGGCTACTCCTGAAGTACTTGAGATTCAAGACGCCACTAATTAAGGCTTCAAAGAGGCAAACCACAAGTAGACATTGGTGGGTTACCAAGTATCTTTGAGTAAGCAGACACAGAGAAAGAAAGCTCCATGTGACTGGAAAGCCAGGGGAAGTAGAGACAAGATACAGCTCAGTGGGATTCTCGTATGATCACACCGTGGTTTCAAGGGAGGGCAGGTTTTCAGAAAACCTCCATAACAGGAGAAAAGGTATATGTCACATTGTCAACAAAACTAAACAGAACAGGTTGAAGATAGTGGACTTATGAAACGTTTGTACAGTGGTTTTTACCTGCCCTGTTCCATCAGAAAGTTGACAATCTTAACTCATTTTCTTGGAATCATTTAATGTATCAATTATCTCGTGCTACTTAAGAAATCACCTGGTTCAGTCACATCCTGGTAGCTATTGACAGCTCAATTCTTCAGTGGCTGTCCTTGTCACCTCCCTTCTGCTTCCAGAAACCTGACCCCTGGTGTGGCTGCCCCTGATGATGTCATCGGGGTATTCAATGGCATGAAAGTTCAAAAGTCTTCAATAGCAGAAGTGAAGAAATGCAAGCAGGCAGTATTCATTTCCTGAATAAGGATAAGAGCACGACCCCATAGGAGGCCATTGAGGTCCTGACCGGTGACGCGTGGAAAACTGTAGATGACTCCGACACTATCTTTGTAAGATGCTGCTAGGCAGAACTGGAGAAATAGTGCCCCAGTTAAAAGCACTGGCTGCCCTCCCAAAGAACCTGTAACTTTATAGAACTTTACAACTCCTCACCCACAAGTGGCTCAAAATAATTTGCACTTCCAGTTGAAGGGCATCTGAAATCCTTTTCTGGTCTCTTCAGATACCAGGCAGGCAAGTAGTATATGGACAAAAATGCAGGCAAAACACCCATAAACATTAAGTGAAACATTTTTTTCTTTTTTTTAGAAAAAATATGTTGGTTACCTGGAGTACCGCTATGTTCTCTTGGATGCAAATTAATAGGACAAGAAAAACTAATATGAGGACCTGGTATTCATCTTCTTGGCCCCTAAGAATTCACCCCTTAAGAATGAAATGGTCTATGTCAGCACTAAGGGTACCATCAAGAAGAAGTCAACGGAGACCAAACATGAATTATAAGGAATTACTCAAAGAAGTTCAAAACTGCTGTATCCTGGTAGAAAACTAAATGACACACTATCATCCTCCTAGAGCACAAGTCTTTGTGAGCAGCCTCCAGCCAGCCCCTCTCTGGAGCATCTGGCTATACCAGTCCTTCTCTTGGGTACTACAGCCTGCCAACTTCCTTCAGACCACATGGGCTGAAAGGATCCCAGCAAGGAGAGAACCATTCCTTCACTTCAGCCCTCATCCAGACCTCTTGGAGAGTCTTCTTCCCTCTATTCCTGATGGTTCTGACCTTCCCAAACCATTTGGGAGTTACCTGTTCCTCTTGTGGCAACCTAGAACAAGTTCCTGCAAGGCACCCAATCTGGGGGTGTGACAAACCCACTCTCCATCTCTGTCCGTTCCATGCCGCCAGCTCCTGGTCACAATAGTGACTCTGTGCTTATCTATTTCATACTATGTGTAAATGGTATATTGTAGAAACAACCTCTGCATAGATGGTTTCCTTCTTTTTACCCCCTTGTCTAGTTGATCTGGGCCAAGATCACCTAAACTTGGTATGCTTCTTCTTTGCAAGGCTGCGAAAAGCTAGAAGGGGCTCATTCTATTTTGGATAGCTGAGCAACTGCACATTGGAGTGATAAAAGAAACTGTTCGCTTGTTTCTTAAGATCTGGAAATGTACCTTACTGAAGTCCATTGCGGGTCGTGGTGTGGGGAGGGCTAGTGGTCCTCCAGTTAAGCAGAGGCATAGGAAACCCTGTAAAAGCCGGACTTTACTTTTCATTGGTAAAGTAAGTGGCAAGGCTAAAGCTGATTACAGGGACAGTGAGTAAGACAGCACCATTTGCTTGTTGTTGCTAAGACCCTATTGTAAGGGATAGGCTGTAAAAAGAAAGGCTTGGTGCAATTTTAGGATTGAACTACAAAGTCCATGTAGTCAGTAGCAATATTAGGAGTTACTATCAAATACTCCACTAAGTAATACAAATTGCTTCCAGTCTTTGATTCAATCAAAAAGCCTAAAATTCTGCAGAGCATCCTAGCCTTAGAGCTTTTCCTCTGGTGCGTTACAAATTTTTAACATTGCTATGTGACTGTGCCAGTTCCTTAAGCACCCTGTGACCTGTTTCCCCACCTAAAAATAAATTTAACCCTAGAGCACAGCTCTTAGGATGGTAAGAAAGTCTAAATAAATATATAAAGCTCCAAAAAAGAAAGTTTCCAAAATACTCACATATACATTGTCATAATCATTACTAAAGGAAAAAGAGTTCACGATCCATTTTTCTTTCCTATTCATCTCTTGCTCTTCTATTGCAAAGTCTTAGAACATAGATCTTTATCAATTTGTGTTCACTTGGCTGTTTTTTTAATTGCTGTACACACGTACACAGACACACACACCAGACAGGATTTCTCATGCTATGACAATTCAATGGGCAGTTTGTGCCACACTTAGATTCCAAAGTCAAGCTTCGGGCCTGGGATTTGTCTGCCAGGGGCTTCCTGCCACTTCCCATAGCTTGAACTATAAAAGTCTGGGGTTTGCCTTATTTAAATGTGGTGTAGGCTGGGATTCCTCAGGGCTTCAAGCTAGGCTGGAGCCAAGACATTTGTGACCTCCACTGGCTCAGGAATCTGCCCTGCTTTGCGGCCTGAGAACTCCCCCCCTCCCTCCCGTACCTCCCTCTCTCCCCCACCCTGTGTGTGTGTGTGTGTGTGTGTGTGTGTGTGTGTGTGTGTGTGTGTGTGTGTTGGGGGGTGTACTTGGATGTGTCTATGTATCTGTCCTGGTCTGTCTAGTTTGTCTGTAAACAAATTCTTAAAAACTAATAGGTTTTTCACCTGTGGAAAGTCACAGAAATCCAGGATATGGGGAAAGAATATCACAGCATTGTGCTGTGAGAAATCCTAATCAGGAACAGAGTCCATATGTACGTGTCCCTAGAACAGCTTTTCTTTTTAAATCCTAAGCACAGAGGACTTGAGCTCTTTGAGCTTTGCTTCTCCCAAGAAAACATTAGTCGCTCCCCAGCTTTGCCTTCGGATCCCAACCATCCACATCAACATGATCGCATTGTGACATTTGCTTTTTATTCTTCTCTTCTTTATTCCCTTGTATATTGTTCTTTTCTTGTGTTTCTAAATCAGAAAAGTCTTCAATGTTTATGGCTGCAGTTTGCTTTTCCTAATGTGATCTGTGAACCGGAAATGGCTGCTTCAGGCTTCTAGCTTTAATCAGCCCTCCGATTCAGGTGCATATTAAAGTTTGAAAATGACTGGAGCACAATAGTGTTGCTCCCATAGCAGAAGGACAAATGCTCACTTGGCAGACTTCTTAAAACATAGGTATCTGGACCCTGTCCCTAGAGAGTCTGATGACATAGATTCAGGCATGTGTCTTGGATCCTGAATTCCTAAGGAGCTCTCAAATGCTGTGGATACTAAGATCATAGGAACCACCAACTATATATTTGGGATCCAATTCCTCCAACTCAGTGATAAATGAGAATGCGTGAGAATGAGGTCTTCTACACAGTTCCGTGGATATATGAAGACTAGCCCTTAGTCTCTGTGCTTCCTCTCCAGTACTCACTGCTGTGTGACAGTGCTCTAAGTTGAATTCCCATCCTTTTTTCCCCTTCTGCTGCATAGCTTCCATATTTTCTTCTTTGCCATATGACCTTGTAGGATTCTTGGCAGTTCTGACAATTGCATTTATTTAATCTACTTAATGTAAATTTCATTTTATCCTGTGATATCTGGAGCATATGCAGAAAGCCAAAAACAAGTTAATAAAATATTTACTAAACAAAACGCTTCTTGTATTTCCTTGCATGCCCTCCTACTTCCCAGAATGTGCCATCTTGCCTAGCACAGTCCCAACAGTCTGTTTCCAGCATCTACCCCTAATTTTTCTTATACCCTGTCTCTGATGAAGTCCTCATTTTTGCATCAGTTCAGCAGCAGCTGCCTTCCCACATGGCCCAGTGTCTTGGTGAATAAGAGAGAAAAACTGACTGACCAAAAGTAAGGGCAGCAAAGAGAGCATACAGGACCATTCCATTCATTACCAAACTCCAAGGCAGGGGTAGGATCACTAGATGGAGGCTAGCCTGAGCTAAGTTAAACAAGAATCCCCCCCCCATGCACCACCCTCTCTGAAAGAAGAAAGAAATAAATTCATGGACCACTAGTCACTACCACAATAAATCAAACCGGAAACAAATATCTGCAGAAACGAAATCAAGAAACTTAGACATATTCTTATAGTGACAAGCTCCCTGAAAATGAGACTGACAACTTATATTAAATAGTAAAATATATGAGCCACACACACACAAATGCATGAATTCACAGCAAACATGTAGACACAAAACACACAAGCATACATACAACATGCACTTACATACATGAATGCAAAAGTGCACACATGCATGCACATATATACTAAACATACAATATACACATACATGCATACATGTATATATAGTAAATACAGAGATGGATAACACACCCAGTGAGCAACAGAAGCAAGTAAAAAAAATAATACTTTAAGCACTATAACTGAAGTTAACATTTTGAAGCAAGTAAAACTGAAATTAGGTGCTAATGGCCAGAACAGGAGTTCTAACTGATAACAGTGCTTATATCCGGCCAGTCAAATATGAAGCCCTCCCTGTCACTGACTAGATTTAGCTGTTGGCTTGCCTTCACCCTATACAATTCATGATGCATCAAGCTTTAGGCTTTGGGCCTTCTACTGATTTCACAATATACTTCAAGAAGATTTGTGTCAAATTTTTCTTTAAAAAATTATTGAAGTGGGTACCTTCTGACCTAGACAAAGTTTTGGGTGTTTGTTTTTAGTAAAATCAATGTCCCAGTCATCACACTAAGCATTACCACAAATCTAGATGCCACAATAAATAAATACCCATGGATAAAGCTTGATGTTGGATATGTGTTTCTGTACCCTCACTTGACTGTACTATTCTATCACTCAGAATTTTTGTGAGATTGCTGTTATCCTTTCAGGTTAAGGATACAGAATCTGAAATAGGTACTTAGGCTGGCCTAGATTGTCCAGGTATTTAAGTGATAGGGTCAAACTTTGGAGCAAAGAGCTAATTAGGAGCTAATCTACAGGTAGAGATTAGACCTTACAAAGGCAAAAGTGGTTCCTTTCTGACACTGGTTTCAGGGCTCTAAGATGGTGTAAAGTCTCAGTAATCATCTCTCTATTGTTCTGAGAACTAAACCTAAATTTGTGATGGAATTTGTTTACCTAGCGATATCAGATCATTGCTACAGGCAGCTTCCAATCAAGCAGAGAAAAGAAAGGCAATTAGAATGCCACTATACAGCTAAGGTGGCCTTTGAACTTACTATGTAGCCCAGATGGCCTTGAACTTGTGGCACTTCTCCTGCCTCAACCTCCAGATTTCTGGGATCAAAAACAAGCAACCATACTTGGCTCCCAGGTATATGCCCTTGCTAATACTCCTCAGGCTTCAGGAAATTAAAGACTAACTTGAAAGTCTACTAGATCAGAGGTCTAGACCCCATTCCTAAGAGACTCTGACTCTGTAGGACAGTGGTTCTCTACTTTCTCGATGTTGTGACCGTTTAATACAGTTTTCATGTTGTGGTCATCCCCCAACTACAAAATTATTTTTCTTGCTACTTCATAACTATAACTTTGCTACTGTGATGAATCACAATGTAAATGTCTGTGTTTTCTAATGGCCTTAAGTGACACCTGTGAAAGGATAGTTCAAACTCCAAAGGGGTCATGACCTGCAGGTTGACAACCACTTCTCTAAGGAGGAGGAGGTGTGAACTGAGACAGCATCTCTAAGAAGCCCCTGATGGATACTATCCCACTTCTCCGTCATTACAACTGTTGACACCTTTTATTCACAACGAGATTATTGGCCAGACAGCCCCAGTCTCAGTTTTGGCTTCCTTGTTTAATTCTAAGTTATTTGGTCCAGGATGCAAATTTTATCCTCTGAAGTGCAGTTTGCTGTATTTTGGTTTGTTTTGAGCCCAAGGCATACCAGAGAGAGGTGGGAGGGGGAGGAAAAGAGGAAGAGGGAGAGGGAGAGGAGAGAGGGAGAGGGAGAGAGAGAACAGAGGTCCAGAATGATTAACTGTGGTTTGTTAATTTTCTTTGATTCTTTCCTCTATTTCTTAATATTTTAAGATAAGAAAAATTGCACTGTACTATATTTCAGGTGAAGAATACATCTTCCAAAAAGGATCCCAGGTTTGGTGTCCTGTGTACCCTAAAGCAGTCCTTAACTTCTTTGTTGTTGCTGCTGTTCTGTTTTGTGTTTCAATCCTATCCAGAGAGCGCATGTCAGTTCTTCTCCAGTTGACCAACGTCAACACAGTAAGGATCTCTTTCCAAGAATTTTGAGGTATTGTTTCAGGATTATTGATGGGTATGAATATTCATCTTCTTTATGTTAATTGACCAATTATATTATAATCTAGAAAGCATCAGTCGATAAGAAACAAGATCCAATCTCCTACTTACTCCATGGTTGAATAAAAGCTCTTGGGTAAGTGTGAGAAAAACCTCTGTGCCCTCATTCTTAATCTTAACTGGGGTTGTCATTCTTAGTCTCAACTATGGTGTCACTCAAAGCTATTTATTTTATTCCACCTTAGTTGTAAACTAGGGGAGTGTTTTAATGAACTGCAACATCCTATCATCTCCAAGAGTTTAAAAATCGGTGGACTTGTAGAGAAGAACCACAGAAAACTTCATTCCAATTAATTCCTTGTACAAGTAGTGACTTCAATCTAGTGGAGGAGACCATCCTAATATGTGACATGTTAGTGACAGAGCAATCTTGGACTGATAAAGGAGAGGAGAGAACAATGTTTAAAACCAATGCATTATCAAAGGTGAAAATGCTTGGGTTTCTTCCCTTCTCTGAAGTCCAGAGAGAAAAAGGCAATAAAATTTACTATAGGGTTATCCAACAACAGTACTAACTAAAAAGCACTCAGTCCTTTTACATATTCCATTGCTCCAGTAGCAAAAAAAAGTAACCAGCTTCTTCCCAGAGGCTGATGGGTAAGGAGAATCCATCACATCAGAAAGACACACCCACTTTTCAAACTCAATTTGGCTAAAATGACTTTTTTATGAGAGCCCATGAGAAAACGGTTAACTTTCAGCCCTTATGTTATCAGAGTTGTTTGACATTAAATTACATGAACTTGGACTATAAATCTTGACTTTAGCCTTCAATGTAAGGCATTTGATGTGTCTGGGAACCTGCCGCAAGAAAGAAATTAACTGTAAAACAAAGTAAAATGCCTGAGTTCCCATGGGAAGACTCGGCTGGACTGCTAATAGATCATGTGTTCCTTTGGAAGACACTTGTTCCTTTGGTCAAACAGCAACTAATATTTTCACTGTCCACTGCCTTGAACAGGAAATATGCTACGAAGGACTGAGAGACAAGGCAAGGCATCATATCAATTACACGGTCCGTAAACATCTGCTCACCCGTGTTTCCTAACGGTCTGAATGTTTCCTGGTTGGAGATCAGTGGTGCTGCTGGCCTCTGTTAACTTGTTTTATTCTTGTGTAAATGTCTGGGAAGATTAAGTGCCCTTTCAAAAAGTCCCAGATTGAGGAGAAGATGTACTTCTCCTCTACCTTAAGAACCCTGAGGGAGCTCCTGCTTTGTAGCCCCAACACTGAATTCAACAACCTCTGGTTCCTATAAGAAAAACATCTGGGAACCCCCAGGGAGCTACTTAATAAAGATATTTGATGGCCTTGAGATACTCTCCTGCCTTTTTGAGGATCAATATTGAGGGTCAGATTTATTCTAAAGAAGAGGAAGAGCGGGTATCCTAGGAGAAAGAGATACTTGATAATCAGAGTAAAGCACCTACCTTACAAACTGCTCTACTTAGAACTCTCTTCTCTGAGGTAACTGTCAAAAATGGACAAAGACCATGCATGCCCTCCTGAAGCTGCTCTTTAAGCAATGCCTTCAACATGTGATGTTTTTTGGGCATCTACCAGGAACTTATTAGGACTGTAGAATCTTAGACTCTAGTCAAGATCAGCTGAATCAGAAGTCCTCAATGGTACTAGGTTGCAAAAAATTCTTCCAGGGATTCTGATAACCTAAAGAGTTAAGAATTTCCGCCATATTGATTAGCTCATGTGACTGTTGAATATATGCCATCCATGCTCCAGATCCCGAAATACCAAGCTCTCATCCATGGACAAAGGCCCCCAGACCTGACCATCACCTATAGGCTTCTATAACATATGCTACTGTTACCATCCTGTTCAAAGTCCTTGAAAACTTCTGCTGAAGCATGGTCATACCTGTGCCTTCACTCATTCAGATTACAGTCCAAATGTCAGCCCTTTCCTAAAGCATTTCTCCACCACAGATATTGAGTTCCTGCCAGCAACCACTGCCTAGTATTACCACTGTAGCAACTTTCCAAAACCAAACACAACTTTTTCCGTGAGTTGAGGGTGAGACCAGGGTCATGGTGTCTAAGTAAAATATAAAGTTTCATGAGTACAAACACCAGATAGTTCATGCATCCTCTTTCTATGTGTATCTGTCCATTTCTAAAGCATCCATGCTCTCTTCTTCCAGCCCTTCTCAGAACCTATCCTTATTCTTATTAATAAATCAATTATGAATCAATGCAAACTAAGAAAAGATAACATAGCCAGTTATTTTGTTGGTCTTTAACAAAATACTCTTGAAGAGGTCATTTGCGTTTGTCTATATCAAGGGTTAAACTCATCCAAAAATCATTAGAACCACTTTCTTCCACCAGAGATGAAGACAAATGCAGATGACAGTGCATTTAGAAGGGGTGGACAGTGCCAGAGTTTTCTCCATGACTCTGTCATCAGAAATAATCAGCTCTAGGCTGGGCACTAAGCATTAGCCCTAGCGGCCTGGGATGAGTTCATGGGGCTGGAATTCCAAACACTAACCAGCTGTGGGAACGCAGTGCAAAGCTTGTCGCACTGAACAGTGTCCAGATTAGAGCTGTGAGAATTTGGGAAAACCCTTCTTGCTAAGTAGACTACTTCATCGTGTTTCTTTCTTAAGTTTGCAATGTGTGATCCAGCCCTGAAATGATAGCTCCACATATTAACAATGACAACAAGGCAATTGTAACAATATTCCTTGACACAATCAGGGAGATTTCAATGCTAGCTGAATATTAATGACCTTGTAATTCTAATTTGAGATGTGCTAATAGCATTAGGCGTATATATTAGAGATGTGTATTGAGGAATGTAAGGGTGGAAAGAAATAATGTCTGGAATGTGCCTTTAAATTGTAAAGAAGAAAAGGGGGAAAAAAGAAATTAAAGAGAATCACAAGTCCTTGGCAACTGTTAAGTCTGAAGTAGATTATGAGAAATTAATCCGTATTCTCTCCTTATAAAATTGTGTTTGAAAATAAACATCAAAACACAAATAATACTAGACCAAAGAGCAAAGACACTAAACCAAAGAAGCTGTATCTTGAGTCACACACACACACACACACACACACACACACACACACACACAACCTTTTCAGCTAAGAATCCTTTTTTTCTCAGAATGACCATGATAAGATTAATAAACTGCATATTTAATAGATGAGAAACCTATGTTCTCCAGTTCTTAATTCTTACCTACATTCTGCTGCAACTTAATGCATTGACCGAAACAGGCAGTGGAGCTGAATAATGGACAAGATACTTTTGAACAGCACACTGCTTTATTTGGCGCTTAACTGTTAACTACTGATCAGAGCAATGAACACAGAGGGGATACACAGGGTGGAGATTTGAGCATTCTTATATTTTACTACTTGGGAACTCTTTATTTAAAAAAAATCAAGAGTGGCTATGTGATGTTCAGCTAACATTTCTACACTGCAGTTTGCTCACCATAAAATCACAAGCCTGGACAATGTTAGAGCAAGCATTCGCTTCTGATCCGAAAGGACAAGTTGCAGATGACATTAGCAAGTCTACTTTAGTTACATGGAAAATAGAAAGCAGAATTAATTCTGGACATGAATTGGCAGATCAAGAGACAGTGAATTTATTAAGCCTTCATTTTATTCTCACACAGGAAACCCAAGTGTAGGAAGCTTTGTTCTCATGAAAGACTAATTGGCCAGTGAGGAAGCATAGAAAACAAATCCGTTCCTAAAGAGAACTCAGCCACCGAATAATTCAGTTTTAAAAAGTCCTCAGTTCCAATATTTAGTACATTCATTTTCCTAACCCTGAGATCATAAGTGACTTGCTCATACATCTAGAAAGTTCAAGCACAAGTTTTACTTTCTTTGTAGTGATTAAAAACTATAGAGGACATACTTTGAGCAAAATTAAATTATTTCAAGTAGGATTAGGAAACCTGAGCTTAGTTAACAAGGCTACCCAGATCAATCTAATGTTTTCAGCAAGGGCAACATTGGCTTTTCAGACCCATGACAATTTCAGAGAGGTTCCCCATTTGGAAGTGCAAAACTGTGCAAAACTATAGCCCATTTCATTCAATCTCATTTAATTCTAAAGCCTTGCTTATTGCCACATAGTATCTTCCATATTTATTTTACTTGTGACCACTGTATGGGACATGTGAAGTTAATGTTCCACATGTGTTGAAGCATGCAGAGCATGTTGTCTGTTTACAGTAGATCTCATTACATAAAGTATAAAAATAATTATGTTCCATACTGAGATGTCCCAGGTCTTGTGTCTCATAAGTGTGTGTCAGTTAGGTGGCGTACCTCTGCTCATAAAACACTTTCTTCTCTCGTCGGAATCACCTAGGCACTATTCTTCCTAAAGCCATTATGACAATACTAAAAGGTGAGGACTGACAGAGAAAGAACACATGATGTTTCTCTAAGAAACCTTGTACATACAGAATCTTACTCATTTCAATCTGCCTAATAGCTTCACTGTCATTTATTGCAAAGCATATAGATTCAAAATGAAGACCCCCTACATCTGAATTATGGCAAAATGAGTTCTTCTTCTCAAAGAGTTTTAAATATAAACATGAGCTTTTTAGTACATATCCAAAGCATCAAGCATTTTTAGGGGTAGAAAAATGGGGTGTTTTTGAATATTCCCTTCCCAAATTTATAACAACAAAACAAGGCTCATCTGAGATCTGTTGAGTGGCTGGTGAGACAGATCAGAGACTAAAATGCTTGCTATGAAGCCACGAGTTCCTGATTTTGGATCCCATATTAAAACTTGGACTTGTCTGAGTGTCTGTGACCTCAGCACTGTGGGAGATGAGGGAATGTGGAGACAAGATAGGCAGTTATCAGGGCTGGCCAAGCAGCCTAGCCAAATACAGACCCTAGATTCAGTAAGAGAACGTGTCTAAAAAATAAGGTGGAAAGAGCTTGAGAAAGAGAACAGACAATATTAACCTCTGGCCTCTGTACTTGTATATGCATACATACACATACAATAACAGCAACAGCAACAACAACAACAACAACAATAATAATAATAAAGCAAACTGTTGAACCGTCAAGCATGATCTTATTGCTGTGATCCTGGACAGTGAGGTTTGCCCCTTGGCTGTACCTCTGAGCTATATGGATGAATGGCTCTATCTCCATTGCTCTGAGCTCTTGGACACTCTTGCAGCTCAGAACTTGGCTTTGGTCACTGACCCTCTGAGTTTGCCTCCCGCTAAGGTAGTGATAACAGCAAGCATAAAGGCCCCTTTCAATGGTGATTTCCTGTATCTCTCTTATCCCAGCTCAGAAAAATCTTCCATTCAAATGAACTGGCGTCAGTGATGGGGTAGAAAGAGGGACTTGGGGGAGGGCAAAGGGAAGGCACTCCCTTTCAAAAGCTTTCCCTGTTGGAAGAGGAGACAGGAGCAGGAAGAGGAGGAGCCCAAGGATGGCTATTTTTAACTTGTAACTGGAGCCTTTGGGGCCCTTCTTTTTCTCTTCAGTCCTGAACCACTTGCCAATGGCAGAAATTACCCAGACAATTCATTCTGTCTGCACTCTCTCCCCTAAGCAAATTGTCAAACAAGTGCAGCTGAAACCATACAGAAGGCAATTTGGACTTTCCTTCAAAATCTGCCACCTCCTTTCAACAAAATTGTCCTCTGTCAAGATCAAAGCGTCACTTCCCAAATTATATAGTTCAGAGACGAATATATCCAGGAAGAGGAAAAAAATCCTGAGTCTTAAAACACAAGGGACCATCAAGGTCCTATACTACTAAAGGAAACAACCTGTTGTCCATGAGGAATGGGCAGAATGAAATGACCAATTCAGCCAGTGCCCAGATGAACGTTTTGGCTGCTCTCCTGGTCTCATGCTGGTGGGAGGCAGCGGGTGGTGGATGGCAATGAGAGCTGCCAAACCTATTGAACGAAGGGGAAAATTAGCCCTGGTGTTGAAACAGAAAAGTCTCAGTTGGGACAAAGGCACCTCTCTCTTGAGCCTGCTGGCCTGCTTACTCTTGTACTGAAAGGGTTGTTGTCTACAGCAGGAAGGACTGAGGTCTGTGCTAACACTTGCTGCCTGCATTTTATTTTTAGGATCAACCATTCAGAAAAGGAGGACAAGGACAGGTGTACTTGGACCACACATGCTTTTCTCCAGTTCCCCCTGCACACAAAGGTTCATAATGACCTGGCTAGGTGATGCACCCTTATCTTGGGGAGATCATTGAATCCGGCTGAGCATGTGATCTTAGGTATCTGTCCCCAGTAGGATCTATGTCATCTCCCCATTCTATTCCCTCATGCAGTTGGTTTCTCTTTGTTAAAGCAGTACCCAGTCATATACATACACACATACATACATACATACATACATACATACATGAATGTGGACAGGCAAAGAAAAAAAATAACTCCAATACCCAAGATATATTGGGTTAAAATGTCAATGCATTGACAGCTATCAGTCTGAAGATACCAGTAGATTAGTCATCCTAGAGCATGCCCACCTGAGGTGTAATCATTGTTATAGAGGAAAAGCAGCTGTCATTTGTGTTGCCTGGGAGTTCTGGGAGCACATGTGGCAATCAGTCTGATCTGCTTCATGAACAGGACGCCCAGCATGCTAGTCAAAGGATATTCACAAGACCACCCAGAACTCTAGACAGGAGGATACAGCCAATAACACCCAAATCCACTTTCTTCAGATTCCCCCACCCAGTCCCAGGCAACCTTCAGCCTTGTTCACTATCACTGTACTGTTTAATATTTTCTTTGCATCAATTCTGTGCTTCAGAGAAATCACTGAATAAGGAAACAATAAAATCCTTGTGGGACCGACTGGAAGCAGAGCTGTGGAACCCAAGTATGTGGGAAAGTACATTGGAAGAGAGAAAAAAATTCACAGAGCCTGAAATAAGCAGCTAGCCTTCCTGCCTCAGACCCCAAGCCTGAAGCTTGCTTCTCTTCTACAAAGGAGACCCCCCTCTCCCTCCAAGACTAGAAGGAGTCAAAGAAGAGTAAGCAGCAGGCAGACGTAGCTGACCTGACCTGAAGGAATGAGAAGGATGGGACTGGAGTGTCAAAGGACTGGGACAGAATTCAATTCTCTTGACATAGAATCCCCTGAGAAGATCACATCAGCCCTACTTTTATCACAAAGACAACAATCTCAGGGTATTTCTTGTGGGAATTCTGGTTTGTGAAACAACAAATATTTTAATTTGTATTGTTAAATTCTTTTCATTGTACAAAGTTGTTCTTCATTCAAAGTTCTTCCGCTCTGGTCAGAATCCATATTCTAAATAAATCACTTCAGGAAATATCTAAGGTAGTGTTTCTCAAGTATTTTAGTCATAGTTCACTGAAAATGAGTCATATTCTGCAAACTTCATAACATGCATATATTCACATATACATGCACATGTGTACACAACCCACATGATCTTAAAGAATATAATGCCTTCTGATTTTTTAACTCTACCATATTTAATTTTTTTAACTGCTAGTTGTGTTATTGACCACACTTGAATAATTACTGC
This sequence comes from Rattus rattus, assembly GCF_011064425.1. Lineage (NCBI taxonomy): Eukaryota > Metazoa > Chordata > Mammalia > Rodentia > Muridae > Rattus > Rattus rattus. The sequence goes on along the minus strand of NC_046158.1, from coordinate 116,999,686 downwards.
CTATACTTGAGGTAACATTGGTTTCACCCTTTACCTAACTACATACCATTTAGATATTTCTCTTCCACATCATCATACTGATCTTTACCCTTGCTGGCTCATAGGAATCTAAAACCTTCACCCTAAATGATTTTTCTCTGGCTTCCTGTCTTTCTCGCTAAAATATATTCTTTCTTCTTAGTCTTTCTATCCTTTTAACTCAAAAGAGAAAGTCACATAAAAATTGTGGTTTTTTAAAAATTTATTTATTTATTATATGTAAGTACACTGTAGCTGTCTTCAGACACACCAGAAGGTATCAGGTTCCATTACAGATGGTTGTAAGCCACCATGTGGTTGCTGGGATTTGAACTCAGGACCTCTGGAAGAGCAGTCAGTGCTCTTAACCGCTGAGCCATCTCTCCAGCCCAAAAATTGTGTTTTATTGTAGAAAATGTTCCCTAAATTAGGTCTAAGGATTAGATGTAGTCTATAAGTTTGAATATGTTTCCTAACAATTTGGTGCTTACAAGACAATAGTAGAAACACACACATGCAAAAGAAAGGAGAGAGAGAGAGAGAGAGAGAGAGAGAGAGAGAGAGAGAGAGAGGAAGAGGAGGAGGAGGAGGAGGAGGAGAGAGAAGAGGGTGAAGAGAAAGAGAGAAAATAGTGATTACTAGCTTCCTCTGAGACACTCAAATTGCTTCCAGGTAAAGCTTGACTATGATGCAGAGGACCTTAGTTCAAGGCACATTGCATAGTCAGTGCATTGGGCCAGGAATGACTGGTTTTGCAAAGCTACAACTCTGGTCATGTAGCCACACCAAGAGTTACATCATTGTACCATTGGCTTTGCCAACAGGAAGATGGCAGCTGAAGCAACCTGGAGACCATAGACTTTCTTCTGCATGAAATTCTAGGTTAATTTTAATAACTGAGAGCACATTGTAGGGAGTTTTTCCTAGTCATTCTGGGTTTTGCTTTATATGGTAGAATTTTATTTTTAGAGTCTCTTGATCATAAACCATTGTTTTTAATTCAAATCTCTAGCCATAAAATTATATTATATAGATGAAAGACAATAAAACTTATTGTGATGTGTGTTTTGTACCCAAAATAACTTGAATAACAATAGCTTGCATTTTGAAATCTAGCTGTGGGTCATAGGCTATACTCAAGACATTTTTAGTATTTAGTTCATTTATTTCTTATAGAAACCCCATGAGGCAGTGCAATGAATTGAATGCTTGTGTTCTTCTGAAATTTATAATTCACCCCTAATCCTAAAATAATGGTGGGTTCTTTGGAATGAAACTACTTTGGAAAGTAGAGTCTAGAGAACCAGTTCTGCCTTTTCAGCTCGTGTAGACATAGTGTGAAGGTGCTAACTTGAAGGAAGCCATTCTAAGCCAGAGACTACACTCTGCTGGTGTCTTGATCTTGGACTTCCCATGCCTTAGAACTATGAATAATGAATTCTATTACAGCATCATGAACTTACTATATACAATAAATATGACCAAGACTGTAATATCATTGTTGCTAAGAACAAATGCTGCTAAGGAACAAAAATATCACTGTTGCTAAAAGAAAAATTGGGTGTCCCTTAAGTTACAAAATACAAATATACAAAATTAATTTTCTAGGTTAGATCCACAGCTGAACTTGAACCCAATTCTCAGTCTGCATTGTCCAATGAGCAGCAAGGACCCTAGTATTAGAAACAGCTTTGTTCATCTGTTTGATGTTTTGGTACACGTCCATCCACTATGCCTTTAACTCCTTCCGCTAAAAACCATGAATATGACAACCATCAAATATTTTAGGAAATAATTTCTAAAAGTGTATCCTCAAGATAATTAGTAATCTAATTATCATCTGTAATGACATAACTGCAAAAACTCTCATTTATTTCAATACAAGTTTGGCTGTTTTGATTTAAAGCAACCAACCTACGAGAGACAGAGAAGGATTGCCAGTGAGATGATGATACATTGCACATAGATTTCAAAAGGGTGCAGCACAGTCTCCCAAAGGAAAAGCTGCAAGGCATGTCAAGGTGGAAAACCTAGAATGTTCCTATAGGAGGGCAGCATTAGAAAAGGTAGGCAGGTTCAATATCAGAATAACTTCTGAGAACTCAGGAGTAAAGCTGTGCATTGTTAAGCAGCCCTTGGGTGACTAGGATACAGAAAGAGAGGCCTGGACTGAAGGAAAGTAAGCAGTGAACTGGTTGTTTTATATTTGAAATGACTAAGAGAGCTGCTATCTCTACAAACTGGTAAATTTTGTGACTGTTGGGCATTTTCTCTAAGATCTGCAAGATCCCAGACTACAAAAGAAAATTGAAAGCAAGATCAACATATACATATATGGACCAGAGAACCAGAAACTTAAGGCTGGGGTAAAGGCCTGTTTCTATGAGTCCTCAGGCAATGGACTCTGTACTGCAATAAACAGGAAAAAAATAGAAAATAACACATACTTCATATTCTTCTCCCCTCAAAAAGTAGTGATTAAAAGTCTCAATGTTAGAAGTATATCCATAGGGCATTTGGAGGGACCTTCTTTTAAGAAAATCATATAATATACAAAAATGTTTAAACAACATTCTTTTTGTCATCATATCCCTAAACAGGTACATATGTAATATAAAGACAACTATAAATTCAATAATGAATACATGGATTTTTAATATAAACTTTAAAATCTGGTGCTTGATTCTTAGAGATCAGAAAGTCAACCTCATATTCCTTGATGGCCATTTTGATGTTCCACTCTAGAGATCTTTATTTAATTTATTTACTAAAAATTTCCACTAACTTCTGAAGAATCAGCTTCTAAACTTGATCAATAACTGTCACACTAACAAGTTTTATGTATGAAATTTAAGCTGTATGTTTTAGAAATAAAAAGAACCTTGTGGGCTTAAACCTAGTCCTGCTTTTACTTTAGCTTTATGACCTCGAGTAAAGGAATTAATTCCACCAGAATTTTGTTTTTCTCATCCATGGCTCAATGTAGTCTATGGGAAGATACTTCAAAGTAATTTTAGTTCCATCTACACATAAATGTAGAAACTGTTCAATCAAACTCTCTCAAAAAACAAAGCTTCTCATCACAGTCAAGACCAACAACGAATGTTCTGCCCTCCTTGACCCCAAACTCTAACATGCGATTGTTACTTTCGAATGCTAGCAACAGGACCTCTGCAGATCTTAGGCCCTTCTGCTCTTTCAAATATATTCATTCTTCAGTGTAGCAGTTAAAAAGACTTATCCCTGCTGATATTAGTGAGTATTGAAGAATTTCATGAATCTTCCCTGAAAAAGGATTGTGTGATACATAGCAATGGCAGACCTAGAGTACCTCTGTCCTGATATGATTATGTATACAGACTAATGTAGAGATCATATAGTAAAACTTCTTTGTTGTAGTAATGTAATTAAATGCTAGGGTTGGGAAGTGAGGAGTGTTTTACGTGAGGTGGATACTCAGCTCTTTTCTGGCTTATGTTGCTGTTATTTTGATTTACTTTTAGACACACTGAAAATATTAAAATAAAAACACAATCTCTATTAAATTCTAATAAGAATAGAAAGGACATGAGAAGATTTGTTCACTTCTGATCAACACATATATAATTACTTGACATAACTTGGAAAGGTTGTTTGGTGTTATTCTCTAAGATAAACATATACTCACTTTAAAACCCAGCAGACATATTTCAATAAATTTCATACCTGTGTTCATAATAGATTAGTACAGGAATGCTCAGAGCGGAATTATTAATGAAAAATAAGAAGGAAAAAAGAAATAAATAAAATAGTTAAATAAAACAAAAGAAGAAAAATAAGAGTAGCTAAAATGCCTTCAACACTAAAATGGATGGATAAATTGTGGTTTACTCACATAAAGTAATACTATAGAGCTGTGAGAATGAATGACTTATAGCTCATGCTTAGTAACACACACACACACACACACACACACACACACACAGAGAGAGAGACAGACAGACAGATCCACATATATCCAGGACTCTATAATTTCATTTTCAGCAAATAAAAATCACAGGCAAATTTGTTTACGATTCTGGAAGACAATATAAGAGGTAATGACTGTAAGGAACATAAAGTCAGGAAGAATGTCTGGTCATATCGCATCTTGACTTGAGTGCTGATTGCATGAATCTCATGTTCCGACTTGAAAATTCAGCAAGCTAGGCATTCAGGTTTCATGCCATTTTACACGTTTCACACTTCTAATAACCTATATTTTGTTTTCTTCTATTAAAGCTGCACACCATGGCCAGGTTCTCCTGGCTTTGGGTATAGAAAATGATTTGGAGAAAGAGAAGAAATCTGGAGTAGTTCTGTGGAGTCTAGATACACCAAACTGGGAGTTACCAAAGGGCTTATACTGTGTCACATTGTCACTATGACATTCCCCCTTTTGTCACCTTTAGCACAGAACACTTTACCATCACTTTACCATACTTTGTTACTCAACCCCAAGACCTCAAATTAATATGTAAATATAAAACACAAAGCAACATTTGAAAGCTCCACAATTTTTAAATACTCCAAAAACTTTAGACTATCCCCAACCCCAACAGGTAAATCTGTAGTATGCAGCTCCCATACTGAGGACTCAGGAAAAATCACAGAAGGGAAGGCAAAACATGGTCAGAGCCAGAGGTCCAAGATTTTTTTTCTGTGAGAGAACCCTGTAGACCTAATAGGGAAAATATAGCCATGAACTCATGAAACATCAACAGTGTGTTTGCCTAAATAAAACCTCCGTAATGACAGCAGTTGACATGCTATCCTGGACAGGAGATTCCACATGGTTTCACCCATAGTTGAAAACTATTGGTAGCCAGTGGATGCTGGGAGAGGTAGAAGCAGTTTTATCTAGTGACGAGTTCGTTCCTGTATAGGCTTTTTAATCCAAGTGGTCAGCTTGGACACCTGTACCTAAGAGCAATGATAAATGGACTCATGTGTGTGTGCGTGTGTATGTGGTGTGTGTGTGTGTGTATGTGGGGTGTGTGTGTGTGTGTGTGTGTGTGTGTGTGTGTGTGTGTGTGTGAAACAAGATCATTAAAGAAGAAATCAGAAATTTTAAAGGGAGAAGGCAAGAAGGAAGGAACAGGAGGGAATGGGCAAGGAAGTAAGGCTAAGAAAGATGTATATGCATTTCTCATGCATGTCTCAAAGAATAGTTTTAATCCAACACTTTAAAACCTTCTCTCTATAAAAATACAAAGTGATTTAACTCTGGATTCCTCTAAAATAAGTTTAAAAGTTATATATTTTCTTGTTTCAAGAGGGAAGAACCAGAGCACAGCAAAATCAACACCTAGTATATCTATCATGCAAACCAAATCTTGTAGCTCAATGTCCGGCAGCCAGAACTAATTCATGATCTTTAGAACTCCAAAATGCTTGGGAAGCCCCGTTTCTCCAGCTCTCTGCAGCACACATGGACTTTTTGTTAGGATTGGGACCGTTTCTCTCTATATTTCCTACTGCTCTTGGTTTTCATTCCCCTGTTCTGGTATTGCCAACATCCTAGAGTCTCAACTATGGCTGCACCATCACTAATGACCTCCTCAGGGACCCCAATCCTGCCACATTGATCCTGAGTTTATTTCTATGAATTCCTCAATCCACGGGTCTCCAATACAAAGGCAACACATTCACTGTGGCTTCTCCTGGCCTTTCATGGTGGCCAAATGTCAACAGCTCTACATGACCCCTTGGTCCTACAACTCTCATGCTTCCCAAGTCAGTATCACATGGATACTCTTAAATACTACTAAGATCATATAAAAACTTGTAATGCTGTGATGTTCTCCACTACTTTTATATGTTGACTCTAAAAAAATATTACCTAGAAAACCTTCACCTCAGTGGTGTCAGTCTCTTCTTAATTATATCTGATTCTTTAGTGTCAGCTAATCATGACTGATTGGCTCAGTAAAGAAAAGATTCTACTTCCAAAGACTCTTGATCCAAAATATCACACAAATTGTCTTTGTTTTACAATGAATCTTCTTAACCCAGGCCTCTATTATCTATAATTCTCTCATCATTCTCTTACAAATGCCTACCACAGCTTATTAAGTTCTGAGCACTCAATGGTTTTTCCAGCCTATTCCCCCCAAATCCTCAATCTTCCCCAAGACAACATCCAATGTTCCTTGTACCAATTTCTTTATTAGTTAACTTTCTGTTGTGGTGATAAATGGTATGATGAAAAGAAACTTGAAGGGAGTAAAGAGTTTATATAGTTTACAGGTTAAGGTCTGTGAGCAGACAGTATAACATACCAACTCATTCCTGCTGTTCTTAGAAAAAAGGCAGAACAAATCAAAGAACTAAATTGTCAGTAATAAGGAATTAAATCCTAAAACAGACAATACATTTTAATTTTCCCTTGAAAATAGAATTTGTTCACATTCACAATATTCCTTTTTAAAACATTGCACAGAATCTCTCATGGGGACACAATTAAGGGGTGCCTTGAAGGGTAATAGCAGGAGACATTAGTCCCTTGATTCCTTTGTTAGCTTTCTTTCCAATCTTTTTGAAAATCTTCTCTTTTCCTTCTCTTCCTTGTTCTTTCTCCTTCCTCTTTGCAGTGAAAAATGACATTTGTCAATACAATTGTCCCTTTGGAAAGTCTCCAGGTAAGACTAGTATTTGAGATGTATTATTTAACTCCCATAAAACCCAGGCAGTACCTCAGCTGAAAGTGTGGCAGTGAGGGGAGATTTTTCCACAGCTTTGCAAATGGCAGCTTTCTGACTAACAGAGCATGCAGTGTGAACACTGCTTTCATACTAGCTTTCTCTTCCTGAAAGCTAGCATCCACTTGCAAACAAGAATATCACATTTGCATTTTGAACAGAGGACCCAGGCACTCAATCCATTCTCATTCTTTTAATACAGGCAACTCTTCCAACTGCTTTTTAGGGAAGCACAAAAACATTGTTAGAGAAGCTGCTCAGAGAGTATACAACTATCAAGGCATACACCAAAGGGACATTAAACCAAGGATCTGCATCTCAGGCATGGGCTCATGACACCTACCAGTTACAGCCATGAGGATCTCAACCATTTGTTGCAGTCCTGAAGGCAAGACAAAGAAATTGGCTTCAAGTGCCTGTCTTCACTTTTCTGAGGCTAGTGAGCTGCATGGTCTGTAATCCAGCTGGGGAGACTATCTCACTGACCTCTTGCACCAAGGAATTCCTCTGGTTTCTATTTCTAACTTTTTAATTGTGCAACCCTGTTCCTGGGATAGAAGATTACTTAAAATGCTTGAGAATTTGTTGCCCTCTCTTAAGCTAAACCATCAATCTTCGAACAAGAGATATTTCTCATCAGTGGTCTATGTCCTGGTTAGAATCTTGGGCATGTGATGAACACATCAATAGACTAGAACTTGGTAGAGGCACCACTCGTTGTCCAAGAATGAAAAACAAAACAGCAGCAACAACAACAACAAAACAAGTCTCTGGGCTGCACAATACTCTATACCTAGACTCAGAGTAAAATCCATGCCCAAACTCAACTCCTAGCAATTATAGCAAACAACGACAATTCAGCATTGAACAGCTCAAACTACTTATTTGGTCACAATGATTTCCTTCTACTGCTCATTTTAAATGTTCTCAAATTATTCTCTTCTTTTACCTTTTGGGGTATTTGTGTTGTATGTATATGTGTGGTATGAGAATTTTGTGTGCATGTGTGCATATAAGTACAAGCATGTGATGAGACTACCGTAATTGCTCTATGCTTTGTTCTGTTGAGACTGGATCTGTCATTAAACCTGAAGCCCACCATCTGAGCTAGACTGCCTGGCCAATGTGCTTCTGGAACATGCTAGTTTCTCACCGAACACTGAGATTATAACCATACTTAACTGTTATGTAGATATTGGGAATCCAAACCCAGGTCCTTGTCATAGTTACACAGCAAGCACCTCTTCCAGACTCAGCCAAACCCCTCACGTCATTCTTTTTTTTTTTTTTATCTTTATTAACTTGAGTATTTCTTATTTACATTTCAATTGTTATTCCCTTTCCCAGTTTCCGGGCCAACATCTCCCTAACCCCTCTCCCTCCCCTTCTATATGGGTGTTTTCCTCCCCATCCTCCCCCCATTACTGCCCTCCCCCTAACAATCACATTCTCTGGGGGTTCAGTCTTGGCAGGACCCAGGGCTTCCCCTTCCACTGATGCTCTTACTAGGCTATTCATTGCTACCTATGAGGTTGGAGCCCAGGGTCAGTCCATGTATAGTCTTTGGGTAGTGGCTTAGTCCCTGGAAGCTCTGGTTGCTTGGCATTGTTGTTCATATGGGGTCTCAAGCCCCTTCAAGCTCTTTCAGTCCTTTCTCTGATTCCTTCAACGGGGTTCCCATTCTCAGTTCAGTGGTCTGCTGCTGGCATTCGCCTCTGTATTTGCTGTATTCTGGCTGTGTCTCTCAGGAGAGCTCTACATCCGGTTCCTGTTGGCCTGCACTTCTTTGCTTCATCCATCTTATCTAATTGGGTGGCTGTATAAGTATGGGCCACATGTGGGGCAGGCTCTGAATGGGTGTTCCTTCTGCCTCTGTTTTAAACTTTGCCTCCCTATTCCCTGCCAAAGGTATTCTTGTTCCCCTTTTAAGGAAGGAGTGAAGTGTTTGCATTTTGGTCATCCCTCTTGAGTTTCATGTGTTCTGTGCATCTAGGGCAATTCAAGCATTTGGGCTAATAGCCACTTATCAATGAGTGCGTACCATGTGCCCTCACGTCATTCTTAATCCCACTTCTTGATTTGTTAACCTGGAAATCTAGAAGATGTCTTAAGGGCATCTGTATTAAATATGTGCATTTTCTTTGTCATTATCCCCTAAGCACTACAGCATAATAATCAGTTACATCATATTTAGAATTATAACTAATCAAAAGATAAGCTAAAGTATACAGGATTAAGGCGAGTATTTGCAAATGTAGACTTTGGTATCCATGAGAAACCCTGGACCAATTTTTGCAGATTGAGAACTTGTTATGCATTGTTGAAATAGGTCCTGTTCCTTAGACTGAAATACTAGGTGACTTGTCAACAGCAACCTGCCAAGGAAGGAAAAGGCAGAACTATGAAAGAGACTTGGGCTCTTTTCTCAACCTTCTCTAACTGGCGGTTCAGGTAGCAACTAGGACTTCTCATGGCTCTGGTACCTGTCAGAGAGGCTATTAATAGTTCAACTTTGGTTTAGTGGTCACAGATCCCAGTATCAGGGATATCAGTTAACCCTAGGCTGGTATCTAGCCTTGGTGGTAAGAATTGAGTCTTTGCTCTGTTAACCTCCACGTTGTTTACCGGCCATGATTTGGTAGCTTAGATCTTCCATCAACTGTGCACCCAATTTCCTATTTTAATTTCTTCTGATTAAGTCATCTTGCATTCTCTGGAATGACCTTTGACTGATACCTAGAGAAACTTCAGTCATCTAGCTTGTGTATCAGCCTTACTGACTCTGGTGAACTAGTGGTCCAGTGAGATCCTCTCCTTCACTTGACACTGTATTGTCCTCAAATCATATATTGACATACTTGACATATATTTATAAAACATAGGCAAAGCCAACTGCTGAGTTTCAGCCAATTTCTCAGTTAGTCATTTTATGTCTCATGTCTCCAGAGTCTAATATTTATGAATAAGTAAATAATTCCACATGTACAGACACTAGAGCTCTTACATTTCTCAATAAAAGCTCCAGCAGAGAAAAGATGGTGAAGGAAATTCCACTATCGACAAATGGGTGTTTAGAGTGACAAACATTTCTTTGAAGTGTTCCAGATTGCACTATAGGAGAACCTGCCTACTCCAGCAGTCAGTAATTATCATCTAGCCCAGATTTTTCAGGAGGGAATAGATACTGAGAAGAGTAAGAAAGAGGGAAACTATTTAAACACTAGACAAGCAGCTGTCCTTAATGCAGAACATGCTGTATACAAGGTAGCATCCTGAATATCATCATGTGATTTGATTCTAATCACACCATGAGATGGACTTCACAAGTATTTTTAAATTTTCAATTGATTTTTTTAACAAATAGGAGGATATGGCATAGGAAGTTTAAATTACTTGCCTAGAATTGTGGAGTTAGTGAGCTAAGGGGTAAGGTTTCAGGATAAGATCACAGACTCCCCAGGCTAAATCACCTCCAGGAAATGAGTCAAACCAAAGAGAAATAAAGTAAAAGGCAATAAAAAGCTGTCATGATAGTAATAATAGAATACAAAACAGCACTTCTCCTTTTCATTCTTTTTTCCACCAGTTCCTGGTTGCACTTAAAGCTGGTCCTGTGAGCCTGTCCCAGGAAAAACCAGTCACTCCATAAATGGGGGCAGTGCATGAGTGAGTGGCTTTAATGGGGAGACAGGATAATTAGCACAGGGGAGGGATCTGTTCTGTTATCACAGTCTGTTGGTGATTTTTCAGGCCTGGTGACTTTGCAAGACTGGAGACTTGCTTCCTCAGGAAAAGGGAGAGTGACGGAAACATTTCCTTTCTGGAGACAGGATTCAGTTAGACCCTGGTCATAGGGGAGGGACTTCACCCAGGCACAATCCAGCCAGGACCTCTCCTAAGCAAGCTTGCCTCATTTGTCTGGTCTTATACTGGGGCCAGCAGAGGAGAAAGATATATATGGAACATTTACATTATATGAAAATATTAAGAACGATACCAGAAAAACTGGTGGCTATAGTGGAAACAAAGAAAGTTATATTTTAAAAACACTATTTTACTTCTAGTTTGTTTTCATCTCCTTAAAAAATATATATACTATGTTATCATGTATAAGGGTATATACATATTAGAGTACAAATTTTTGGAGTTGTTTCTCTCCTTCCACCTTCACATTGCTTCCAGGTATTGAATTCAGGTCCTTAGTCTTGATGGTAAGGAGTTTACACACTATACAATCTCACTGGCCTAGCTTCTTAAGTAAAGATGATAGGGGTGTGTCAGAAATGGATACATTTGCACAAACCCTCCTGTCAAATTGACAGCAAATCCAACTCAGCTGGATACAACAAAATGCTATGAGCTCAACATCTGATGATGGATTTTAAGAACTATTTGAAGAACTATTGCACTTAAAAATAGTGCAAGTGTCTTCTGTACATCTTGGGATCACAGCATTTCTTTGTGTGCATTCCCTTCAAATCCACCATGATCACTCAAGGAGGCAAATACCATTCCTCAGCTCCAGGACAATTTATATCCCTCTCAGCAGTGCTGTGAGCAGACAGAATCTATTATCCTTCCATCCTCCTTTATCTCCATAGACCATCATAGCTCCTCTGCAAAACTGTTTTACTGTAAATGAATGAATGTGAGTCCATGCTCAGCTGATTGTTTATGCTAGTACCCTGGGACATGCACATAGAGTTTTCTCTGGCAGAGTTCTATGATCAGTAAAGAAGCAAAAGACTTCAAGAATCATACAAATGATTTTCCTAGGTAGAAAAAAATAGAGAAGATACTAGACAGCATAGAACAAATTCCAAGCAATGAGGAAGGTGTTTTTAAAGTATAGAGTTGCAATGGATGATTCTGTGAGTTGTCCCAAACGAGGTGGGACAATAAACCAAAAACCATTGATTGATTTCCTTTTTTCTCCTTCTATTCACCCATGTGCTAGCTACTTATTTATTTGATCCACTAGAAAGACTTTATTCTTTTATTATTTATCAACGTTCTCTCTCTTTCATACCAGTGCAAGCGATGCTTCTAAGAATAGAGTAGCAGGCAATAAAACTCAAGATGCCATTGGTTATTGTACCTAAAACCTCTAATCCCAAGACCCATAAGATTAAAGCAGAATTGTCTTTGAGATCACCCTAGGCTCTTCAGTGAGTTCCAAGTCTTCCTGGACTACATGGTCCTATTTCACAAAATTCAGCATTTCAAGTAAAATTACAAATAACAAGAATTCAAAATGAAACGTTATGATATCTTACCTGTTTAGTCCAGCTCAAATGCATTGTTGATCTCTTCATCTCCTTCTGGTATATAATTTTAATAATAATATTCAATAACACTTTTAAAAAGTGTCCCCCAAATTAAGTTGAATTGTAACAAAAAGTTAAAAAAATTAATTTCTGGGAAAAACAAGGTTTTTTTCCCTAGGTAAAAGTTGTAAAAATAGCTAAATCTTTTCAATGTTTTATGAGCAATTATTCAAAAATGGAGATATGTATATAACACATGTGAATGATCTATTCATTGAGTCAAAGAAACCAGGAAAAGAAATAGACAAAGAAAGACCTCTCACTCCCTACTTGCTTCTGCTTTGTTCTGCTTTGTTCTTTCACTCATCATCATGCGTGCCCCCAAGCACCATGAAAGATGAGGGTAGTAGCATGTCTATTTGTTTTGGCCCCACTGGAGTTATTCTATGAACCACTTTTGCTGGCTGGGTTCAGGGAAGAACAATAAATACTAATGATGAAAAGGGACAGTTTGATGCTATGACTCAGTGGAAGTTGGAGGTCATATGACAGTTGACCCCCAACTGAACAGCTCCCATTTTCAGGTCAGTGATGGTGCTAGGAGATCAGGCTGGAAGGGAGGAGGCCCTACTTTTTTTAAACTCAAGGTTGTAACGCCTCAAAAGAGAAAAGCATACTTTCCCTATTTGTCTTCCTGTCCAGAGAATGAGGTTGGCAGTGAAAAAAAATAGGGGGTGGCAGTGCTACAGACTACAATCAGAAAATGTTGTAGCTGAGATTATTTAGAATGATTTATGTATTCTCACAAGCCCATTACCTTAATAGCCTTCTGACTCACTGATGATCAGGTGCATCAATAACAAAATATTTAAAATATTTTATCACAATAAAAGAAAAATACATATTTCTTCCTAAAATAAATGTGTTAATTACTTAAGTTCCAATAATGAGGCAGTTGTAATTCCAGGGGGATTCCTATTTCTTCTGAATGATACATCATAAGGAACAAGAAAGTTAAATGAGGGGTGAATTGGAATCCCAGCCCTTGGAAGGCTGAGGCAGGAAAATCTCAAGTTCCAAGTCAGCCTGGACTATACAACAAGAGCCTGTCTTAAAGAAAAGAATAATAGCATATAATAAAAGTAACAATTTTCCCACAATCTTTTTGAGACTACTATGGTGCTTTGCCCATTCTGTAACAGGTTAGATATGGAGTTCCCTAAGGAGTAATGAGGGTCCTCATTGTCCAACAGTTTGAATGTTTCAGTAAGTTAAAGAAGTGAGCAGTATATCTTTACTATGTGGATAATAGGGTGGTTATTTAACTTGAAGATGTTGATTCAAAAAGACTGAACTTCTGTTGTGGGTGATGATGTATAGAATGGTACTGCTATTATAAGGAAGCCTTTTAAATGATCTTTCTGAAAATTCCTTCATCCACATCACACTGAGGATTCAAAAAGAAATATGATTTATAATTTATTCACATAAAAATCATAGAGGTGGTATGTTTAAAATGAGAAGGGCTATAAGGTAAATAAGAAACATTGCTCTAAAAACCACAATGTTATTAAAGAGTCAGGAAGCCATATGTCTATAAATAAAGCTTACCTCACAGATGCCCCCTCTTACATCTTACAGGGAACACAGCACAGTAATTACCTATAAGATGTCATGTTATAACTTGGAAGAACATAGCTAGCAAAAACTGTTTCATGACAAATGGTTCCTCCCATACACACAAGTAAACTATATTTTCCTGGCTCCAACACTATAGACCAGTCATGTACCTGAGTGCCTGTCAATGCAGGATGAACAGAAGCACAATGTGCCCGTGATGGCAGGAACATGAGACCCTCCCAAAATACTTGCCCAGAGTCTCTCTTTTTATTCTATAATATTTAAATATTGAGAATCTAGCCAACCATTAAGAAGCCATAAAGGAAAGGATGACACCTGTGTCCCCAAAAGACATCTTCTTGGTTGTGAACAAATACAATGTACCCACTTTCTGCAAAAAGTAAACTTACTGTGTTAAGCTCCTTTGACTCTGAGTGTCAGTGCTGCTTGACACCATAAGCTAGTGGTGATTCAAGCTTCTTTCCTCTCAGCCCAACAAAAATTATTTTTTAAAACAGAAAATTTTTAAACAAAAATATTTTACAGAGTCAATAAACACAGCTTTAAAAAAAACTAACATATATAAAGTATTTTAGACCATATGTGCAAAATTATAAGGCAATAAATGTCAATACTGTCCTCTTTGATACTTTGTTTTATTTATTATGTGTTTATGTGTACGTGTGACATGGTTGCATGTGCTTTAGTGTGCATGTGAAGGTCAGAGGACAACCTGTAACAGTTCATTATCCCTTCTACATTGTCGGTCACAGGGATTAAACTCAGGGCTTCAGGTTTGGTGGCAAGTACCTTTCCTTACTGTGCTCTCTCCAGTTCTCAATATTGTTCTTATGTTTCAAACCATAAGTAAATAAAAACTACCTACTAAGTTACAAAGATATAACACAGTATATAAGATTAGCATAATATTACAGTACATATGATTTTAACAATCATAATTGGTGGGGAACATTTGAAGAAAATCAATGCATCTCCATAGTCTGGCAGTATCTACCCTAAGATCACAATCAATCCAGAGGAAAAGGCCTTAATTAAACAGTCAAGAAGCCCAACAGACAAAATTTAAGCAAGTACATGAGTTTAATGTGAAAACACAAGGTGATTTCTATGAGTTTGTGACATTAGGCCACAAGTGCCTAGTTACAATCTAATAAACAGAGAGTTGCAGAGACCCTCCAATTGAAAGAAAATCTAAGACCGAAGACTAGGGCTCACTGAGGATGTTAAGTCATGATGCACAAAAAAAAAAAAAAAAAAAAAAAAGACTAGTTGTGTAGAATAACGACTGATCAAAAGAGAGTAAGATTTCACAGCAAATAAAAGCTGAGTGGGATCCTGGATTTTTGTCTTGAAATTAGAAGAGAAAAATGAAATTCCAGTGCACTCAGTTATAAGGACTACATTGATATTACTTTTCTAATTTTCATAATTTCCCAGTTTCTGTAAGCTTCTGTCACACAAAGTTTCTGGAAATAGAGTAATTTTTCTGAAAGTCTAAAGTCATTTCTATTCATCTTTACCAACAGGAAACCCCATATTCCCTTTTTCTTCAGAAAAGATAGAGAAGCACTGTCTTTCATGTCTCTGACTCCCACTGTTGAATGAATTTCACCACCACCACCACCACAACAACATGTCCACAAATTATTTTAAATCCTTGCATTTAAGAACTTACTCTAATTTTTTTTACCACCATCACTGCAATCACCTACAGGTAGAAAATATATCAGACTAGCATACTCTCTAAACTCCTCATGTGCCCCACACTGCTCAGTTAAAATTCAAGCCGTGCTTACTGACTCCTTCTCTTTGTGTCACTGTTGAGTTTTACCAGGTACCTGATTATCCTGGATGCTGAGTCCTGGATCATTTGCCACAGCTCTTTGACCTTCTATTTATTTTCCTGCATTTAACTATTGTTTGGGGAATCTTGAAATAGGTTTTATCTATGACACTGGCAGTGTTATCTGTAAGACACACTAATGGGAGTTTAAAGGCATCCATATTAGCAAGCTCATCCAAATGACTAGAGCGTGTCAGGAGAATATCTCTAGGAATCAGTCTACAAACCCAGACAGGACTCCAGAAATTGAAACATTTACTAAATCGTGAGAAATGGCATCTTATGGATCGTCACTTCTAAACTCTCAAAAGCATCAAACTGAAGCCAGTTGAGCTTTTCAAGCTTCTACTCAAGTTAGTTTGCCAATAAACACTCCTATTTTCTATATAATATTAACATAAATTAACACACAAGCCACATTCTGTAGGGTCTTTATACATCAACTGTGACCCATGAACACAGAGCATCAGCATTACCTGGGTTCTCAATAAAAATGCCATTTTTCAGGCCCTGGTCCAGTGCTCCTAAGAAAATGTTCACTTTCACAATATTCTCTGGTGTCTTTGGTCAGTTAGAGTACTGCTCTGAGGGAGAAGCTTTTCACTTAAGCATTTGAATAAGAGTCATCTGTTATATAGTTCCCAAGAAAAGCCATGGTTCAGTTCATTTTCTCAATGACAAAATGGAGGACCTCCATAAGACAGTGCCTTGGTCATATTCGTATATCCAGAAGCTGTCAGAACACAGGCATATAGAACTTCAGCTTTCTAGTCCTCTTCTTCCTACTCTCTATACCCCGAAACTCATTTTCATCTGCAAAGAAATCTTAGAAGTAGACACTTAGAAGTACTGACTGGAAAGTCTAAACATCGCCTGTGCTCGCAAGTTTCTCTCCACTGTCCTGCAGTTTTTATGTATCAGAGCAGAGCCAGACCAGGGTAGGGGCTTCCCTGCTGACTCTTGCAGATGGAATGTGTTCTGTAACAACTCATCACTAGTGCTGGGTAGGTAAAGACCCACATCCGGTAGATCAAGGACATGCAATCATTCCTTAGGTAATTTGTTACCTTTGTCCTCCTCTCACACAGGAGCTATGGATTCTGCCAGTCAGGTCCTTGCTTTGCAGTGACCTGTGCCGTGTATAAGGCCACATTACTAGCCAGCCCAGCCCAGGCCACTGTGAGTGCTATGACGGATTGTGAAAAGCAGAGTGACCATGGTTATGATCTTGATCTCTTAGAAAACTTTTATTCACAGGTAGAATATAGGTGGTGCTGCCGAGCGTGAGTAAGATTTCTTTGGAGTACAGGAATGAAGTTTCGAGAACATGGTTAATTATCAGAAAGTCCATAGAGGGTTGCCACCTTTGTGGGAACTTTCATTCCTAGTCAGATACAGGTCATGCTAAACATTAAGAAATAATCTACCTGGAAAAAAATTGTATCACTGCAATCCTGCACAAGAAAATATAATTGCATTTACCTTTTAAGTAATCAGTTTAAAGAAAATGACCTCAGAAGTGTATACCAAATAGTTATGGCTTTCCTTACATCAACTCAATTTGTTACCTTTAAAATAACAACTATTTTAATCATTTATTAACATTTCACAGATCATCTGGGAAGTTCCATCCAGGGCAGCTTGGGCAACATTGCTATGCCCTTGTGTTAAAAGCTGGTTGAAACAGGAAGGCTATGTTCACACAGTAGGTGATCAGGCCAGTACCTGACTGTCTAGCAGACAAGTTCAGCTTTCCTCCCTTGGCAGTCTTAAGGTCCAGAGAGCAGCAAAAGCCAGCCCTGACATATCTCTGCTTGCATCAGACTTGCCATTGTGTCTTAACAAGAGAAACTCACTTATTAGAGTCTTAGACAATGTTGTAGGCTAAAACTACTTCCCAATAACTGCCCCTACCCCATTATAATTCAATGGCATAGACTGAGTCATATTTTCAGCAAAGTAGCTAAACTGTATGATAGCAAGAGTATTTTGGTATGGAAGCAGGAGTTGATAATCTGACTTTACACATGACTTTCATCATTAAGATATAAACAACTGCCGAGAGCAGCTCACAGGACCTGAGTAGAATTAACAGCAGAATATAAAGACAAGTCAAAGGCTTAAGCTAATTTCTAAGTGCTAAAAAAATGTAAACTACAAGTAAGTGGAAGAATAGAGGATATTGTTAAGATGTTACTACATTTTCAAAGATGTGTTGCTCTGTCTGTCCAGCTCTACTGCTTCTATGTCTCCGGCTTGTCAGACATGCTAATGACAGAGAACTTTTCAACATGAAGACTCTGATACTTTCAACAATATTACAGAGATATCACTTTTAATTTTAGCCCCAGATGGTCATTTAAAACATTCCTTGGGATTAAAAAATAATCCCAGCACATGTAAAGGACTCAGTTCAATCCCAAGCCTGCCCCATGCACACATACAAAATACTTTTTTTTAAAAAATGGGTGTCTAATTTATTTGTATAAATCCATTTCTGTGTCTAAAGATGAAATAAGAATAGGTTTGGTATTATTTCTTACAACCTCAGATTCATTGCAGTCGATGCACAGATACAATGTAAAGAAGATTGTGCACCAGTTTGGTTAATCTGTGGCATAAGGGATGTCACATTCATGGGAAATGCTGTAACCAAATCACTTGGGTCTAGCATACAAATGCACTCCTGGCTAGCAAATCTAAAAGTCAGAGACATCTAGATCTCACATCAAAATCAGGGACCGCTTCATTCTTTAAGCAATAGAGTTTGAAATCAATTTGGAAATATGAGATTCTATTCATAGTGGCTCTGTTCTACACACACATAACAGGGGTAGGCTCCTCCAAATCCCGAGAGTGAATGAGCATCTGAATCTCACATCAAGAGAGACAGTTGATAGAAGATCTAAGTTGCCTACATCATCAGCACACCATAGAAAGGATTTCCTTTCCTGTTGAATTCTAACAAAGTTAATGCAAGATTCTCTTCTACACTCTGTACCCAAAGAATAAATGCAAATCCACAACCACCCTCTACTCCAAAGACAGCATGGTAGTCAATAAATTCCACATCTTACAGGTGAGGCAAAATGCCTTTGGTTCAGTACTAAAGTTTATGTAGCTAGTCAAATGACATTTCAAATTGCATAGTTTTGTTTGTTTGTTTGTTTTTAAAGGCATTAGACAATCTTAAAAGGCCCCTGCCTGGAATCTTTGCAATACTATTAGACTAAATATATCCATATGTGAACAGATGTAATCATGTTTGCAGCCTGATTCCCAGAAACATGCTTATATCAACATAGCCCCAAGTTCCTAAGTTTAATATAGGCTTCACATACACATGGAGACCCCAGACTTACTTATCACAATGGCCATTCATTCATTCATTCATTCATTCATTTATAAACACAATAATTCCTTTGGATATTCTCAGTTTCCTACTCCAGTTCTCTTTCCTAGGCTCTTTTGCCCATTGCCCCAGTGTTTAAGGTATCTTACAATTAACCCATTATGTATAAAATTGTCCTTGGCCAAACTATAAGAGTCCTGACTGAAAGGTTACATTTTCTCCTCATGGTGACAATAAAAAGACAGTCAATGTTTGACATCAAATTTAAAAAGGAAGAAAAAAAACATTTCACTGTCTGAAGGTGAGGTTATGGGATGAGTACCCAGCTTATACTATGCACTTTCTCAGCATTTCCTCTGGCCCATCCTTCTTTTCTCACTCACTTCCTTCTTGAGAACTTCCTCAATACATCATGTGGGTGGAATCCTTCTCTAAGGTTCTGCTCAGAGAAAAAGCAGCCTAAGGCATCACCAGTCTTTTCAGCAACTGGGATATGAAAATGACTGATACTCTTGGTCTAACTCAAACTTACAACTTAAAAAGTTATTACTGAGGAGTCTCAATAAGAATATTTACCACTTATAATACCTCTGATGAGATTTCTGCTTCCCTTCTCCATGTTAGCCGGTTACTCGGGTGATATAGATGCATATATGTTTCCTGTAGCTATAAAAAGACAGTCGATGGTTGACATCCTAGACACAATGGAAAGTCCATGGACACTTAGCGTCACTTACCTTCAGGGGATAAACCAGGAGAAAAGATCTCTTCATGCCCTACAAATGTCTCAGGCAAATTTTCCCATTGTCTCTTGTCCAGATATGTGATGTAAATGGGAAGAGTTTGTGTTTTACAAGGATAGGTCCCTCTATCTCTATAGACTTTTGCTTCATGGAAAATGCGTAATTTGGGTTTGGTTTACTTGATATTTCTATTGCAAGAACTTTGTGATAGACTTCTACAGGAACGAAAAGAGCTCATATCACCTTAAATATACTAATTAAATTACCTAGCCTATGTTAGAAAAATAATACATTTTCCATGATGTTTCTTCGGAGGTGACATTCTCTCTCTAAATTATAACCCACTGACATCTGTGATGGGGCTGTCTGGCCCTGGAAAATGCCCCAAAATGTGGCCCATTTTGTAAAGCCAAAGGAGATGACCCAGTGTTTAATATGCTGTGTCCAATGAGCACAAAATATCAAACATTTCCTCCCTCTTCCCAGTCCCCTCAGTACTTTTAGAGCATACATGTTTTACCTTCTCCTGCCTCCCACAGCTCCATTTCTGCCTTTGCCTAGAACTGTGCCTGTCATATAAATTATTTAATTTTTTTAATAAGGAGCAATCAAAGCATGTCCCATACTTCACGACTGCAGGTTAGCACGTCTGCAGAACTTGTCTCAGAAAACAATGCATGCATTCAAGCACTGTGACTCAGCTTCGCACTAACCTTTCCCTCTCTTCATCAGAAGTAGAAACGAGCAGATTAGACATTAAGGATGTTGGTGCATTTTTGCCACATTAGTCATATCTATCAGCGTCAGTGTTCACAAAATGTTCTCTGTGCTCGAAGATGTGTGATAGTTTTAGACCCATCACCTTCTGCCAGCCATGTCTTCATGTCCTTTTTATAAATAAGAAGACACCATACAGTAGGATTCCATACAGGAGCATATGCCATGTTGATCTTTCTTCTTTCACTGAAGTCTTGGTAGCTACTTGGTTTTTAAAAATTTGATTTACAGTATGTGATACTCTTTCTATACTGAGGTTGTCTTTTAAAGCAGATTATAGTAATCACAAGAATGGCTTCCCTTTAAATGGTCAATGCAAGGCAGCATTCCTATGAATACATGGTGTTTAATTGTAACAGCGACACTATTAACTATCATCTCCTTTACTGAGTTGAAGAAACTGAGGCTCAACACTTATATAACTTGACTGCTATTAGATGTAGACCTGCTCCTAATATTTATCTGCCCAGAACAAGAAACAAACAAGGTCCATACTCTCTTCACTGCACCATTATGGTTCTGCAACCCCATGAGGGACTGAGCATTCAAACTGCAGACATCTCAGACTAGCTGCTTTAGCTTTCTTGGAGTCTTGCTACTCTACAAATAGGTTTCCCTTAGCTATTCTGACCTGAAAGTATATAGACAAGCAGAGTCACTTACCTTCAGAAGATGAACCAGGAGAAAAGATCCCCACATGTTAGACAAATCTCTCCGGGAAAGTTTAGCATTATTATACAGATATATGATCTGAGGAAAGTTTGTGTTCCACATGGGTGGGTCTCTCTCCATCTCTGCAGATGTTTGCCTCAGGAAAGAGATACAATCAAACAGGACAAAGATGTAGCCTATTACAACATAGGACCAAATGCAAGAACCTTTATTTCCTATGTCTGAAAGCAGAACTTGCCTTCTGCCTCAGAACTGGAGGGGAACGGTTTTATTGCATGCCAAGGAAACTGAGTCCTTTATTTATCCCACACAGCAATAACACCTTTTCTCATATCCCAAAACTTACTCCTGTATTTTTAAAAAAGGATTTAATATTCTTCATGCATTAGGTAAGATTTATCTTTTTCTGCCCCTTTGGGGGACTGCAGGGGCAAGTAATCTGGCCCTTTAACAGTTGTTAGGAGTAGATGATCAATAGACAAGGCAATTCTTGGCAAAATTCTTTCCATACTTAGAATGTTTCACCCAAAAGTTCAAGGCCCAAGGAAATGATTAACAAGATCATACATGCCTAACCACCCAAAGGACAGGAGAGGAGGCAGGAAGCAGAGGTTCAAGGCCTTCATGTTAATGCAAACTAAGAGGGTAAGAGAGCTATTTAGAGGTGGCACCTACTGTAGAACTTAATGCATATACAGTGCTTAACCAATGCCCCATAAATAGAAAGAGTAACACAGCATACACTTGTAAATACAATTGAACATTTGATACTCTTCTTTCCTGGGCCAGCATTTGTCTTATATTAGTCAAGTGGATTAGATATATTTTGTCAGTATAACCAGTGCCAAGCCACTTATCTTACCATCTGTTATGATGTCTACGCCCTATATCTCTCTAATGATTTAAGTTATCTAAGAATAAATGACCATACATACTCTGCTTTTTCTACCCTGAAATTTGTGAGTGTGTGTGTGTGTGTGTGTGTGTGTTGGAGTTACATTAACAATTAATATTTATAAAATATTTATTGTTAATTTATATTATAAAATTGTAATATATTGTATTGTTAACTTATATTTATAAAATATTCACTGACACATCTGTTTAAATATATGATAAGGAGAAAAAATTTATTTACAAATTCTCAGATCAGAAATTTGTATTGGCATGAAATAAAGCAAAACCAATACTTAAAAATGTATATGCTTCATTCTTATATATTAAGTCCATGGTGTTTAAAAATTATCTAGTTAAAATAGAGAGAAAGAAATTACAAAATGGACAGGAAAAATAAAAAGGAATCCATAAAAATAATGACCAAAGTAAATAATCTCAAAGTTAAAAAAAAAGCTAAAATGTAGTAAACCCATTTGAATTTGATCAGTACACTCTAGCGCAATAGTTATAACTTTTTATCTACAATCTATGAATAAAAAGACTGTAAAAACAAACATGGACATCTGAATTCTACTCTTTACACTTGGGATTTTAGGAAGTATCAAATAGTTTAGCTTCACATTTTTCAAAAGTTCAAAGACAGGCCTATGAGTGTATACTTATTTTCTTCTTTCCAATTTATACTGAAAGAAGTCTAAGCTAGACATTGTGGGGACAGCGTCCTCTGAAAATAATCTGAGGGGTTCATGACCTTAGGGAGATGCTGGCCATAATTATTTTTAAGGGATTTGCCTTCATTCCTGCAATTATTTCAGTCTTGTTTTCCCCAACTTCCCCTTGCAAATGTCTGTGAGGCAGATTTGGTTCCCACTCCATCCATATTACATTTATCCTTGTTCGCCTCATGAAATCTTATGTGAGTTTTGACCCTCCTTGGATGCATATGTACAATCTAAACGAGATATGCCACAAAATTGATATTCAAGAAACCTCTTAAGTACTGCCAGGAGTTAATGCCATAGGACCCTTACTTGCACACTGCTAGATAAATATCCATTTATTACTCCCTTTATTACGTGACATTTTTAGTTTTCCTCACTCTCTTCTTGATTCTTCATACCCTTACTGATATGACGTTAAAGGAACCTCATTCCCCCTAAATAAAACTACTGTAATTCACATTCAGGGTGGGCTTCCCTAGTAAAAACAAGAGAACTATTTGATCATAGAGCTGAAATGTGTCCCTTCCCAAAAGCTCCCATCTTTGTTTGTTTTGTTCTGTTTTAAATTTCTACGAGACTGTTTAAGGAGTGGTCTCTGGTAAAATGTGATATGATTCCAAAATGGTTAAAGTGGAAGAAAAGAAGAGCCTGTGAGAGCAAAAGCTCAAAATATGGAAGACAGGCGAAGAAGTCATCTATATTGAAGAGAAAGAGGAGAAAGAGGAAAGAGGAAAAGAGGCACAAGAAGAAGAAGGGCCCGTACATGACCATGTCTGTTCTCTAGCCTTCCAAAGACAAAGGTTGCAGTCGAAACTCTATGTGTGTCAAGCCAGAAGCTAGAGCCATTGCACACTTGGTTAATGCTGACTCTTTGAAAAGAATTTTGAAAACCCAAGCATATCTTGATATGTGGAGGAAATGCCAGATTGGAGATAAGATGACTCGGTGTTAGGTTTTGATTTGACCAAAAACATTCCTGGAAAATCAGTCCGGATCAACTCAGCTCTTAGGGTCCCAGTTTCTTTTTATTATTTCTATCTATCTATCTATCTATCTATCTATCTATCTATCTATCTATCTATCTATCTCTCCATCCTCTCTTTCTCACATACACACACACACACACACACACACACACACACACCTCTATAGGAACTTCATTTTAGAACCCACAGTGAATGCCTAAAACCATAGAAAGTCCCAAAGATTGAACAGCTAAACTGTGCTTAATTTCTGGATTCTGTACAACATACAATAATATTATTATATAGAATGAAACAATTATAACAATATGCCATCAAATCATTAATGTTTTAGTAATGCTTCAGGAATATTATTCAGTAAAACAAAGATATTCCAAGGGACGGCAGATATAGCTCAATTAGTAAAGCGCTTAACTTACAGGCACAAGAACCTGAGTTCAGGCCTCAGAATCTCATCATCATGAAGGAAATGTGGTCTTGCATACTTATAATCTCAAGAGTGGGAAGGTAGGTCATATGGTGCCAATGGAATGATACCCAAGATTGAACCCCTACATAATTATGTATGCAAACACACCAAACATCAACACACACACTCCATAATCCGAACACATGTCAGGAAATTCTACATCAGTTCATCTAATAAGTGAGTCAACTTCTAAGAAGTTAGCTGCATGTTATTGCATGTTAACAATCTCAAAACATAACTGAACTGGGACTATTTAGATTAAAGAACATGCAGCACAAAAATTACAATTTTATCCCTTTTCTTTGGCAATGAGACAGACATGACTTGTCGTCTTTATAAGTGATGACAAAAAAAGAAAAAGAAAAAGAAAAAGAAAAAGGAAAAGAAAAGGAAAAAGAAAAAGAAACTAAGGGCAGTTCTTTGGGAGCTACCTAACTCCTAGAATACTCCAAAAATGGACCAAGCACCAAAATTCTATACAGACCATCAGTGTACAAGCTCTACATTACCCATTTTGGGGTCACCTATCCCTATTTCTAAAAAAGAATGATTGGCATCACCTCTGTAAAGAGCCAAGCCCTTGGGCAAAACAAACATTCTTTCCATATTTATCTTAGATCTGTGCCTTATCAGCCTTGGACACAACTAGTCTAATCCTGTCTCCTGGTGTCTTGGATCAGATCCTGTGAAGATGACCAGAATATTTTCTGTTCTGACTTATATGCTGCCTGCATGGCCAGGAATGTCTGTTCATTGGTTTTAAATTTAGGTGATCTCTCCATGTCTTCTTCCCTGAAAGGTGAATCTGAAGCAGCCCTGCCCTTGAGTAGATCAGAAAAACCTCAGAGGTTTATCTAGCAAGTCTTATGATAGGGCCCCCTGGTGTCAAGTCTATCTGATTGGTATTCAGTACAAACCTCGAGCTCTGTCTGTTATAGTGAAACAGTGGCAATGTGGGATGGGGGACCTCCCTATATGAAATGAAGGCACATTAGTGACAAACACAGGCTATACAGAAGCAAACAAGGATGGGGATGCTCTGATGGGGAATGTCTTCATTTCTTTTCTTGTTGCTGCTCACAATTTAACGGCATAGTTCATTACAGGGGGCGTCAAGGCAATGGGAGCTCAACTTGCTACTTGCATGCCAGCCATGAAAATAGAGAGAGATAAATGTTCGAGCTCTGCTAGCTTTCTAATTTGATACAGTCCAGACCCAAATGTAGG
Source organism: Rattus rattus (assembly GCF_011064425.1). NCBI lineage: Eukaryota > Metazoa > Chordata > Mammalia > Rodentia > Muridae > Rattus > Rattus rattus. Next base: position 116,974,356 of record NC_046158.1, on the reverse strand, counting down.
GAATCATGCTGTCCACTTTTTATGTGGCTTTTCCTACTTTAAGCAATTCAATTAGCACGATCCCTCACCAGCACATTCAGAAGCTAAATAATCCCTCAACAGTGTGTCTGGAGGCTTGTATCCTAGGTAATTCCAGATTCTATCAAGTTGCCAATTGACGTTAACCACTGAAAGAGAGCTAATCAAAGTGGTGATTGAAAGCTTGCTTCATAATGTGCATAGGTGACCCTGTAGTATTCTTGTCCTGGAGAGATAATAAATAGAACCCCCTTTCTTCCTCTAAAATGCCTTAGACCAGTGGTTCTCAACTTGTGGGTTGAGGCTCCATTGACAAATTTTTATCTCCCAAAATATTTACACTGATTCATAACAGTCGCAAACTTACAGTGATTGGGGTCACAACAGCATGAGGAACTGTATTAAAGGGCACAGCACTAGGAAGCTTGAGAACCACTGCCTTAGCCAATAGATAATACACTATATGGTTAGTCTAGAGTGATTCCACTCTCTTTCAGCTATGACGCTTGGAGAGGCTTCCTCCCTCTGAGCGTTAATTCCAAACTGTAAAATGGGAACAACAAAAAGTACGGCCTCTCAGGCTGTTAGGAAATTAAAGTCTGAACATAGAATGTTTCCTCTGCTACATAGTAAGCACTCAATGAATTTTAGTTAGTGTGACTTAAATATGTTGTCTGGGAGAAGATTCGTCTCCTGATACTGAACCCCGGTGACCTCCAATCTTTCACTCTTAGGCTGTTTTAGGCAAATACTCATGAGCTAAACAATCACTTCATTGTAGTCTGCCACAGCACATAGTGCGGTTCCTGGAGATCTCAATTTGTATCTCTGTAGCACTGGCTATAAGACCTCAGGAATAGCGTGCCTCAGAGAGAACGGCTTCAGGTCCTGTGTCAGATTAATGGGGGAGGGTACCTATAACACACTCAGGTGTTTGGGGATTTTGAGTCTGAGGAGTGGGGTTGGAGTTGTTTCTTTAGGGTTTTTTGTTATTGTTTTGTTTTGTTTTGTTTTGTTTTTGTTGTTTTGTTTTGGGGGGAGGTTTTTTTTTGTTTTTTGTTTTTGGTTTTGGTTTTTTGGTTGTTTTATTTGTTTTTTTGTAACAATCAGAGTTAGAGTCTGTCTCCTAGCCCATCTCTAATAGCCCTGACTGATATGGAGTTCTAGACATCAGTCGTGCTGAAGGAGCTCAAATGTGACTTCAATTACAGCAACCACAAATGTGCGAGGACTCAGGCCCTGCCATCTGTCTAAGGAATGGGTTAGATCATTATTGGCTGTGATGAATATCATTTCACTAAGAAATTAAAATGTACTCCTGGGCTTTCTGAAAAAGCAGAAGATCAAATGAAGGGCAGGACTACCTAGACCCCATGTTTTAGCAGTGGCAAAAGTAGCAATTGCTTTTGCATAATGCTGTGAGAGTCCCTGTGTGACAAGAACGACTCTGCCACGAAATGCTGATTAGGGACGAGGTGGATGGTTTTCAGTTCGTCTTGTGGTGTTTTAGGTTTTAGAGACAGGTTTTTACCACGCCATCTAAGCTTGCCTGAAACCTGCAATTCTCTTGCCTCACATACTGCTGAGATTCCAGTCATGTACTCTCACTCAGGGAGCTCTGACTCCAGGGATCTTCAAATTACCTGCCAGCCTGTGTCCTTGTAGGAACTTGGGTATTAGCTAATAACTGTATATTTTGCATATGTGTGTATCTAAAAGAATGACTGATGGTTGGGAAAAGTTTCCCACATGCCAGGAAGTATGCTAAGCACTTTGATACTGTTAGCCCTCATGACAGCTTTCTGAATCCTACTCATTTTGTAGGTGAGGACTTGTGACTCATAGCTCCGAGTGAGGATGTAACTTGTCCAAAGCTTCACAGCTAGGAGTAACGAGTAAAAATTAAAAAGCTAACTGCTCTGAGGGTAGCATCTGTGGTCTACCCACTATTCCCCAACAGTGGATTAGATACCAGAGATACAGCACAACTTTGTACTCTGCATCCTCACAGGGACACCCCTACAACAGATCATTTCCCTAAGAGGTAGTGGGAATCCTGGCTGGATCCGGAGAAGACAGGCAGAGAAATGTGGAGCCAAGGGAAAGATATGCATAGAAACCAGAGCCAGCCTGCTGGCCTAAGCTAGGAGAGAAGCACTGAAGCAGAGTGGGAAGGAATTTCAGAGTGGATTTTTAATTCTGTAACAATAAATGCTAACACCAAACACATAATTTGTATTAAAAATATTCCATACCATGGTGTATGAAATTGCTTGTTGAACTCTCAATCTTATCTCCAAGGCTCATTTTACATATGTGATAACTGAACAGATATTAAGAACCCAGGCCACATAAATTGTAGGAAATAGGTTTGGGCCTTAATCCAGAGAGTCAACGTTAGAAATATAAACTCAAAAGCCTTTTGTAAGGCTGTACTCTGTTCTCTTGTTTTTCCAGAGATATGCTTTCAGTTGATATTTTACATGACATCCTAAGAATAAACATCCTGGAACGCAGTGTGTGAGCTCTCCTGATGTCTTCCTCTTATGAATGTGAGACACCATTTACAGCATTAGGCAATAATGGTTTTTACAGCCGACTATGGTCCAATTTCTGTCTGTGATTATGAAGGCCATGTTGACTACTGTCGCTGCTCATGTCCATTATTCATATTGCTACTCAACTTCTTTCCGGATGACATCTGGAGATGAAGTGCATGAGGCTGAACTGTGTGATATCTTCTGGAAAGAAAAAAAAAAACTGGGAACACTATCCAAGGCATAATAACCCTCATAAATAATCTACCAGCTCGAGGACATTAAATGTAAAGAAAGGCTGACCCTTGACCTCCCGTTCCCTTTAATGGTGCTTCATTAGTCTCACAAATGGAGGCAAATTCATAACAGGGGGAGAGAAGAATCAATTCTGCCACTCGAAAATAATGAAGACATATACATCAAACAACAGCTTTTTTAATTCTTTCTAATTAAGTGATTTATCCCAGAGGAGTGCTAAATCGGTTGGTGCAAATATAAATTACACAGGGCCTGAGTGTTTTAAGATCAATGTGGAGGTCTTTCTGTCTGCACTGTTTTCCTTCTTTATGTTCCCGACATTAAACTACTGTCCTGAATATATTCTAAAGAAACTGAAAACTTAGATTCTGTTGGCAGCTCGGCACTCAACCCCCACCTCTTTTGCCTGCTCTGCCTGCCTACCCTTGTGAAGAAGCAAGCTTAGTGAGGAGACTGGGGTCAGGAAAAACTCTCAAGCCATCTGCTGCTCCTCCTTCCACTTAGACATCAGAATATTGGCACATTTTATCCATGGCTTAGAGCTCGGTAGTTTACATCTTTTTTTCCTCTCTATGATGCCATTCTTGATATAAAAGGGTTTCCCAAAAAGTCCAAAAGATTTGCGGTTTTCTAATATGTCAGCAATCTGTAGGATGGGACATCTGCTACGAGACCCAAGGTCTTCTACATGCCCTGTCTAACGACACAATTAACTCAAGAATCACACACATAGTGACTGATCAGCTTCACCATGGTTCTCAAAGAAAGCTGGAACAGGAAAGAAAAGGAAACGGTATATCTACAAGGTTTTTTTAAAGCAGTTTTGCTTGTGAAATGAAAGAAAACTAACATTATTTTATCATGACCTTGGAAAGTTGTTTAACTGAAAGTGACTTAGACTTTAAAAACTTATCAGGGAACATCTAAGAGGGTATCTTAATGTCCATAGATGCAAAACACAGGAAAGAGCACTGTATTTATCTGTAAGACAAGCAGTTCAAGTCCTAGTAATTATAACTTAGGGCAATGATTTACATAAGATATTTTAAAGTATATGAATGTAAATATGTGCATATAAAGAAATGAGTTGTGAAATGCCCAGCTGTGTGCAAATCACACCTCTAAACATGCCTTGGACTGAGCTCTCCAGTGTCCATGTGAAGAAATGATACGTGATAAATGATTTACTAAGAGAGTTCTTCAAAGAGGAGCCTATGCATGCATACGAACTGCAGCAGAGAAGAGGACACCATCAAAGAAATTCTAAGTGATGCCTGGGCGAACCTCAGCCAGATCCTAAACCCATCTCATACTCTGTACACCACTCTGGCGATTCTGGGAGCAGAGCAGAGCTTCACTCACCCATTAGTATTGGGACACATGCTAAATGGGAAGGAAATAAGCTCCCAGGTACACTTTGTTCCTCGAGTAAGGAAATTGCTGAACAAAGAAAAAGGCACAAAGATACTTTTTTAAAAAGCACACAGAGACTAGGGATAGGCAGGTAGAACAACTAAAAGGGGTTGAAGGATATCTACTCAATCCTTGCAAAGTCTTTGACAAGTGATGGGTAGACTACCGTGCTTCTGTGTACCAGTACTGAGGAAGAGAGTATCTTATGCTTTCCCTTTGAGATAGTACTCTCCTATGTTGGTGAACTCAACCACTGGAGGGACCACTAGAGTATCAGTATTTATTTGAGACAGGAAGGAGATCTTGATTGTTTCTAGTGGAACTGATTAGCAAGCATAGAATTACCCATTATAAACTGGTAGCTCAGAAAGAGCTGAATTCTTGGTTTATGGTTATAAACAGTGGAGAGGTAGAGATTTTGTGCTTGCTATAGGTCTTAGAGAATGACTGATAAAAACGTGTGGGGAAAATTAAGCATGAAATTCTTAATAAGAGAAACCAAAAGAGACAGGGCCATGGGGTAACCACTGAGGTAGGAAACATGGGCACCATAAGGCTAATGAGTGGATGCTTTGGGGAGTTCAGAGATGACAGTCAGAGACACTGAAATGTAGTATGCTACTACTAGAGTGAAACAAGGAAAAAAGCAAAAAAATTGGTGAGAATACCACGAAAAAAGATTAAAATCACCAATAATCCAATATGATAATGTGAGTTATCTACCTCTAAATGTGAATTGATGACAACACACCTAAGATGATGCTATAGGAAGATATAAATTGAAAAGATATTGCTATTTCCTGAAGCACCGGTCAGAGAACCCAGGAGAAGGATGCTGTTTTAGACTCTGTCTCTTCTGTGTCTCTGATAAAATATTCTGCTCAAAAGCAACTTTAAGAGAAAGGATTCGTTTCACCTTACACTTCTAGTTTCACTGTTCATCTTAGACTGAGGTCAAGGCGTGAATTGAACACGGGAAACTTAAGGCAGACTTGCCTGTTACTCCACGCCACATTACTTCCAGCAAGAAATTCACAGCTGAGGAGGCACAGCAGTAACCATCGTGGAGGATCCTGTTTGCTAGCTTGCTAGCTAACTTCACCATTGACTAGCCCACATGTTCAAATTTAGCTAACTACTTATATAGCCCTAAGACCACCTGCCCAAGAAATGGTGCTTCTATGGGTGAGTTCCCTCTTATATCAGTTAATAACCAAGGCAATACTTCCCAGATAATCCCACAAACCAACCTGACCTAGACAGCTCTTTGCCTCACAGATGACTCTAGGCTATGGAAAGTTGACAGGGATATCTGGGACAGATGTGAAAGATGAATTAAAAGAAAGAATTCAATAATAATCCAGAATTTTGAGCTAAAGTACAGAATTTCTAAATATGTAAGTTAATGTGTCAGAGCCACTTTGAACAAGACTATGATGTTTTTATTTCTTTTTTTATTGGATTTTTTAAAATTTACATTTCAAATGTTATTCCCTTTCCCCTTTTCCCAGAAAAAAGGCCCCTATCCCATTCTCCTTCCCTTCTTCTATAAGGGTATTTCCCTCCTCATCCACTTCCCCTTCCCCCCACTGACATTCCCCTACATTGGGGGTCCAACCTTGCCAGGACCGAGGGCTTCTCCTTCCATTGGTGCTCAACAATGCCTTCCTCTGCTACATAGGCAGTTGGAGCCATGGGTCTGTCTAATGATTTAGTCCCTGGTAACTTATTTCTTATTCTGGCCTATCGTAGTAACTTTTCCATTGCCTTGACAAAGCACCATGACCAAAGCAAGTAATGGTGGCTGATAGTTTCAGGAGGTTAGAGTCCATGATAATCATGTGGAGAGGCAATCACAACACTAGAGCAGTAGATGATGAAGTCATACATTCTGAGACACAACACAAGGTAGAGAGGCAGAGAGAGCTAACTGAGAATGGTGTGGACTTTTGAAACATCTAAGCCCACCCACAGTTATACACCTCCTCCAACAAGGCCCTAGTGCCTAACTTTTTCCCAAGCCTCTCTACCAAACATTCAAATATGTGAGCCTGTAGGGGTCTTTTTCATTCAAGCCACCATGTGGCCCATATACTTCAGACTTAAAATGACTGGTCTAAATCTTAATATAACAGGTTGCTGAGCATTGCAGGGCTTCAGGAAGAGTGAAAAGCACCTGGCCTGCAGATGACCCACCTGTTCTTACCATACATCAGAGTGCTAACTCATGCATCATCATGGGCATAAAGGCAGAGAGCTCAGTGGTTATGTGGACACCTCTGAGCTTGATGTCATTCCTTTGGCCACATCTGCAACTTTTGAACAGAAAATTAATTGGAAACATGTGAAAGAAATTGTTCTACAGACATAATGGAAATTTGCTTATTGTTTTTATTTTGGTAGTGATATCCCACTCATATAACTTATAAAAACACCAAAACTTCAGGCAGTCTTCTGCATCTGTGGGCTCTACAGCTCCAGATTCAACCAAGTGCAGATAGAAAACACTGGGAAATGTTCTTTGTAGTGAGCTTGTATATAATATTTTCTTACCATTATTCCCAGAAAAAATAGAGTATGAATTTACATGGAATTGTCACTGCATTAGGTATCATAAATGACATAGAAATGACATAGAAATAGTTTCAGAGGCTGCATGCATAAGAGTCTGTGGATTTGAGTACACGAAGAGTATTTAGCATCAATTCCCAGTTGATACCAAAGGGTAGCTGTAATTACCTTAACTTTAATAAATTAACTTTTCTAGTCTCGTTTTGAAGGTTTTCATAGTTGGTATCTCTCTTCTATTGAAATTCTTCTTTGTAATGGTGTTTCAGCAATCTGAAGATTTATTATGTGGAGAAACAATAGCTTAGCAATCCATTGTGGGACATCAACGTTAACTCTAACCTAACATTATGAATTGTACATTGTAAAGGATGTTTCCTGGCATAATTGTTTATAAAATACATTTATAGATATGTTCACTTTGTCTACCTTAATAGAACAGTATTATTATTATTATTATTATTATTATTATTATTATTATTATTTCATTATTTCAATGAAAATGTCACTGAGGTTTGGGGAAGCTGAACCACTTAGGCAAAGTCAAACTATCCCCGTCCTCCTGATTCAATGCAGATACTCTCACAATCCACAGGAAAGTTACTTCAGCCCTCTAGATTGACAAGATCATTCTGTGGGTCACCCAGTCTCAGAGTCTGCCTTTAAGTACTTTCTGATGCCATGAAAGGCAAGGTGCACCATGATAAAATATTATGCAAAGACAAGGAACTTGCTGCCATTTAAGCTGCTGCCAATTGTCCCACTCCATATAAATTCTAAGCTTTATTATTATTAAAATATTTCCACACTGACATAGATGGAGAAGTGACAAGAGTATGAATTAAAACCAAACCGAAGTTCAAACACATGATGGCTATCAAGTTACATCTTATCGCCATATGACTGACATGTTGAGCCTGATCAAATTACAAAACCTATTTCAGTTCTAATGCTGCTAACATTCAATTTTATATGCATCTTAGAACCAATGAAATAGGGTATGAACAAACTGAGCAGACCCCTTAGTGTGATGTGCAGGCCTGAGAGATTACTTAAAAGGAAACGGTTGCATGATATATTATGTGCTGGATCATCCATGGATCATTGTAACCACTTTGAAAAATACTACAGTACCAATCCGAATTTATTCAACTCTTAAATGCAATGAAAAATAGTTCCTCTTCTCAGGATGAAAACAAACCCTTCACAGAAGAGCTGTAGTTACAAGCCTAAACGATTTGATATTTATAGACAAAGAGTTAATGATCATCTGTTCATATGACTTCACCCAGCCACATCCACAGAGAGCTGTCAGAGTCTTCTAGCTGAAATGTCCTTGTTGACAGTCCTTAAGCCTATTCCAGCTGAAGGCAATTTGAGTCACTGAGAAGCAGAATGAGCCTGTCCCCAGTAGCAAAGACTGTTAGAATAATACATGACAAGCTTAGTGTTCTTTAGAAGAAATGCCTGTGTCTTTAGGTCTTCAAATTGAGGTTCATCCAACCTAATCTTATTTTGGACTAGGATAATTGTTCAATTAAAAAGATCTTTCAATCACTATCCTGTTTGAAATCAAACCCATCAAATACTAGGATAATTGGCATCCAGCCTCATTCCTCTTTTCTTTATAGGGCATTCAGCATCCTGTCTCAGGCTTAGAACCACTACTTTGATCCTTTTCAGAGACAAAATTGAGAAGGTTCAGTGGGCTTATGTGTCTCAGCTCACGTCTGTATGATACTAAAGGGAAGAAGTCATTGTACGGGAGTGCCAAGTTCAAAAACATGTCTGTCATTTGAGATTAAATTTAAAGCAGAAATTGGGCAGTAATAATTTAGCGCCATAAACTTCTACCTTACGCCTTCAAATAATAGTTTTTCCTAATATGAAAAAAATGTTGTTGTCTCCAACTGCCTTTTCCTGCATACATCTCAGCACTGTAATCTAGAATACACAGATTCAATTACTGGGCATGGTGAGTTCTAAGAAGTGTGGTTTACACCTTACTTGGTGATCCAAGGTAGAAAAACAGCGTGCCTTAGCACGAGCCCTCCTACAAGTGTAGACTTGAACTATGTCAAGCCCATCTTCTTTAAATCTGCTCATGGTGTGTGTAACAGACCCCAGCAGGGCAAAGATGGCCTACAGCACAGTGAGGAGAGGTTGTGGAATAGAGCTGCCCAGGAGATCAATATAAAATGGCATTTTGAGCTCTAAACAGAAAGCTAAATTGGGGCTGTTCCTGAATTGCAGGCCCAGAAGGGCTGTGGTCTTCAATGATCAGATGAGCCAATTCGTGACCAGAAATAGTCTGAGGAACAATTGTCCTGACATCATTTTCCTCTGGTCCTTCTGTGATGCCATCTCCATATTTCTACCACTAAGTGGGGGGAAGATCTGCTGGGCTCAGAGCAAGCAACTGGTAGTTGCTATGGACCTGAAGCAACAGAAGAAAGTTACTGTCTATGCAGTGGAATGCTAAGTGCTTTCCTATGCAAAGGTGAGTTAAATGGTTTCTGGTTCCTAAACTTATTCATAGGAATATCATCCCAAAGGGTGAGGGATGTACTACCACCAGCAGCAGCTCGTGAGCCTGTGTTATCCAAACTCTCTGTGGTCCCCCTAAGCTTGTTTAACTTGAGGCACTCTCCTGCTCACATGGGGTTGCCTTCTCAGTTCTCTTAGCATTGTCCTACATCCTAATCTCCCAACAGAAGCTATTCCTTAGTCGGCAGCCAACTGTCCAATCTAATGAAGAGATAATTATAATAGTCAATATTATGAATACAGAATGCGTATTTTGGGTTTAGTTATCCAAAATATATAGAAGAGTTTTTCTGATTTTGTATTTAGGAATATTTGCATATATATGATGAGATATCTTGGTTATTAGACCCAGTTGTAGCCACAAAACATATCTATGTTCCATATTCACCTTATAATATAATTTAAAATAATCTGTACATAAAAGTTTTGTGGTGCTTTTTGTATGTAACCCATCACAAGAGGCCTGGTTTGGAATTATTCACTCATGATTTGGAAGATGGGCTTTCAAAAATATTTTCTACCTTTTAAAGGATTTCAAATCCCAATTTTCGGATTGGAAACAGTTGATTTATATTTCTAATTTTACTTCATCAAAGATCCTGGAAATATTAGAAGAGTGATTGAAAGTTAATTCTGATGTTGCCAGAATATTTAAAAATAGCATGTATACTTTATATGAGATAAAATAGAGTCTAATATCATATGGCAATGCATAGGAATCACATGCTATCCTTCTATGGCTAAAACATATTAATTTAAAGATCTTCAAAACCTGATGTATATCAAAATGTGGGTCTTAGCTACATGTCAATCATATAGTGCTGAGAACATAAATCACATGGTAAGGTAGAGATAGTGACTCTTTCTATATTTTTCCCAGCCACTAATTATGTAAAAGAGAGAACTTGATTTGGAGTTAGGATATCTTAAACCCTTCTAAACACCAGTTACCTTCCCTTTTCCACAAAGAGAAGCAATCATTAGAGACAGACTTACAATTCAGGCAGTAGATTCAATTTGATAATGTTCTATTGCTCTGGTTTATATTATGTCTTATGAAGTGTATTGTAAAGAATGTTAATGGCATGAAATTTACCTCCTGAGAGTACTTTTAAGTTTAAAATTTAAAATATATATAACCAATAGTGCATATGATTAAAAAAATAAGTTTAATTAGGAAAACACTAGTTTATACTGGAGTTCTTATTTATGGTCCTGTAATTTACAGAATATTTTAAAGTCATGCAAATTATAAGTGTGTGTGTGTGTGTGTGTGTGTGTGTTTCAATGGTAGTCAGAGTTCCACTGTTCCTAATTGTCTTCAGTGTGCATGTTCTTTATTTCTTTATTATTGTACTTGAGTGTAGATTCAGCCACACTATAGGCTACTGACCCCGTGGTTATGTTACATTATAGAGAAAAAACTCTTAGACAATTTCTAGAAGCCGACTTCATATCAGAAAAAGCAGCATCTAGGGGCTGAATATGGTCTATAGCCAAGTAAACATGGACCTATGCTACACAGCCAAAGAAAATGATTGTTGCCAAACAGCTTCGTGGAGTACCCTGAAGTGCAGTTGAGGAGGCTATCCTCATTGGCTAACTTCATCTCTCTTCAGTCTGAAAAGGTTCTGAGCAAAGCAGTTTAGGAGCATGAGGACTTCTCTAACAGATTTGGGGAAATTAACTGAAACAAAGCATTCTGTAATTAGAATACTGAAGGAATAGCACAGTGTACCCTATAAGCTCGGTTAACTAGATCACCCTCTGCAGAAACAATCCATCATTCGCAGCCAAACAGAAATCACAAAATTCTCAAAGGATCAGAGGGAGTTTTCAAAGCCTGTGCTTTCCACAGTTCATTACACCTAATTCCTGGGATGGTTTTTATTCACAAAGATTCATTAAGTATATGTGGCTTGGACCGTGGTGAAGCCACCAGCAGCCTTTCAAGTTGTTCCCATACTGCTAAAGTGGAGAGCAAATAACGGTATTTTCCTCCCTTGTTCCTGTAGGGAGTTCAATCACAGCAACTGGTTTCCCAACTGGCTTTGAAGAATCCTCATCAAGGTGATATTATCTCCTTCCTTTCCGTTGTCCAACATAGCCAGAGTCCATCTTCCAGGCGTGGTCCATTCGACAAGCTTAAAAGCACTGTGATTTGGTCCTCTAAGAACTTAGATTTTTATAGGTAACTCTCTAATGCAGGGTGAGTGACCATGAGACTAGAGGTCTGTTGAAAGGATACCGTAGATCTACACCTCAGTCTAAGCTCTATTCAAACTTCTGAGACTGGGAAATTAGGCTAGAAGTCTCCACACTTATTATAAGATCGCTAATATTTCCTGATTCCAGTCTGGCTGGCAATATTGAAATAAGAGCCCTCTTTTGTGGTTTGTCGCATTTCCATTCAACCACCCAGCTACAGCGATTCCAGCTAAAAGGCTAGAGGGGCATGTTCAAGACATAAAACTGAAAACAAACGTCAGAGACTTTATTCATGTCAATGTCAGATAGCTTTCATTTGCTGGAGTAGCTTTGTTTTTAATTCAAAATAAAATTATGACCATAATTTGCTTCACTTACCTTATCACCTTGTAATATATTTGATTATGTAGTATGGAACTGAATTCTAAATCTAGAAGACTAGGGTTTGGGAGAAATCTGAAAATTAGCTGCTGGTCCATTTTTATAGTAAACCATCTACCATTATATGCAATGAACTAATGGGTTTGAGTTTGGCATAAACTGACAGCATCCCCTAAAGCAGCAGAGAGTCATAGTGAGTAGGGATGTAGATTCCTGACTCATGTCAACTAAGGAGAAGCAGAAAAAGACTGGATAGGGAGAGATCTGAGCAAAACTGTAAGAAATGCAGAATATGAGAGATAATATCTTTACCGGCAGTCAGACTAACCACTAAATGCAAGAGTTGATTCAAATAGTGGAGGTGTATTCGGACCAAAAGAAGGGAAATTGAAAAGTCATCTTCAGAGGAGAGCAAAGCCACACACAGTCAATACCACACATTATAAAATATTTCACCGTCAAGTTCTAAATTACCCAGATTGCTTGTCAAACTTGGTGAGATATCTGATGCTCTATTTTCTGAGGCTGGCCTTATTGAATGTACAGACTTTCTGCCAAAGACAGGGTCCGTGGATGAAAAGGCATAACTGTTGGAGTCTCTCTGTGTATGCTGAGTAGTAGTCTCCTGATACCATTGATCAAGGTTGAATAGCAGCAGCTAGGGCGTCCTGTACCAGAGTTCCAAGCCAGATGGACCTCTTCTGAGTCTATCTCCTTAATTTTGGATTAAACCCCCTGCAAGGCAAAGAAATTCCTTAATGCCTCCTTTTTGAAGACCTCTCCTTGGCATGTACACTAACTATTAATGCCTAGCTTCTAAAACACTCTAAAACATCCTTTGCTGAGAGACACATGGTAGGAAAAGTTTGAGATAAATTTCTCCCCAAGGACTCATGCTGTTCTTGGTAATGACAGTACTTCTAGTATAATATAAGCAAATACACATGGACAATGGAGATGTTTATATATACACTAGAAAGGATCCATAAAGAGTGTTCATCACTTCAAAAATCCATGTGCGTATTAATTATTAGCAGCATATTGTTAGCACATGTTTGCCTCTGTGAACCATTTAAGAAACAAGAATACACACACACACACACACACACACACACACACACACACACACACACACACACACACACGAAGACCTTGACAGCACCCAGAGAAAATGGCAAAAATACAAGGAAGTATCTAGCATCTAGACAAAAGTCTCAGAGTATTGAAGCACTGATTGTTGTCTTCCAAGGAGTTTGAGGTAACTGAAATCACAAGTGAGGTAGAGATAGTGTGACACTTAAGACCAATAATCCACAATTTCACATGTGTCAATCATACCTCCTTGCAGAAAAAAAGTTCCATTGACAGCATCTATGTCAGCTCCCTGAGTAGGACTCTTATTTCTCCATCATTTTGTCAGTGGTGATGCAATGCAACATGTCACATCTTGCCCCCCCCCCCCAGCAGGGACTTACCTCATGGAAGTATCACACTACACTGCAATTATCTGTGCATGGTGGGTGAAAGAAGAAACACAGCCACTCAAAGAAGTCATAAGTCCAGTCCCCTACTTACATTTTCTTCTCTATGACCTTCTAACCTAATAGAGCGTCACCAAGGTATAATGGTGCAAAATTAACATAGCTTGAGAGAAAGTGTGAAATCCATATAAGATGTCAACTCAGGATCAATGTAAATTAAAGGGGAATATGTGTTCTACAGTTAAATAATAGTGTCTGACCCTAATGGAGATGTGGTCAGAGACTTCTTGGTGCCAGGGCTTTCTCTGGATCCATCATGTATATAGGTGCCTGTCCACCTGCCCCAGGTCTATACCCTTCTAGCTGTACCACACTGCTGATCACATAGACTTCATTTTTCAGATTATTTTGCCAAGTCCATTGGATGCCCTAGAAATCAGGGCATGAGACAGAAGAAGCCATCTTGTGGATTCCTCCCTGACACTCCTCTTGGGCATAGCTGCATCTTCTCCATGGCTCTGGACCCTCTGGCAGGGGCCTCCCAGGGATCCAGTCTCCACGCAGCCCCTGAGGTCCAGCAGCTGCCTCCCAGCTCTCCTGTCCAGACCTGGACATGGTGATGGCTTCCTGCCCTATCATCCTCAACTCTCTCCTTTTTCTTTATCTTCAGCTCACCCATTGCTTATCCCACTCAGTCCCTGAAATACATTTTTGAAAACTACATGGCAAACTGCCAGGAAAACAATGTACTTACATGTTTGGTAACCTCAAGAAGAAGGAATACATGTGTCCCAAACTTATTTTGCCACGTTACTTTCATTTTTAAAAGTCTTTATTCACATATTGAGTTATACATAATAATTTATAATTAATTGTCATGACACTTTGATTCATGTATATAATTTTAGTCCTTTCCTATTGTTGACAATTTCCTGCCTGTATGGACTATATTGTGACCTTATCCCACCACATCAGCCCCTTTCCCCTCCCTCCCACTCCTGCTAAGCTCCTTTTCTTCTCAACCAGTACCCTCTCCAGTTCCACGTCTCTTTATCTGTGTGCCAGTTTTGTGCAGGCGAGTGATCACAGTTGTTGTGTGAGTGATCACAGTTGCTGTGTGTTCATGATTGCAGCATAAATGTGAGGTCCAGAAGACAGCATTTTATAAAACTCCTCCATATGCTCCCGGTCCTATAGTCCCCTCTACTCTTCTGCAATGTTTTGTAAGCCTCAGAGGGAACGATGTACTTGTCCCATTTGGGGCTGAGTGTGCAGCAGTTCTATATGCTCAGCACTTGATTGAGTTATGAGTCTGCTTCAGCCATTGTCCATTAATGAAAGAGGCTTCTCTAACTAAGGCTGAGCAGTGTACCAGTCTATGGGTATTAACGTAAGCATTTAGAAGGCAATTCAACCACACGCACATTCATTCATGGGGTTCATTCATGGAGTTCATTCATAGACCTTTAATCAGGTTTACAGTACTAGGTGTGGCCTCTCTCAGGCAGCAGGTCACAGATTCCATCAGAAAATGGTTGCCTAATCCTGCAAAATTAATGTTACTAATAGTCCAGTGGCAGGTCTATATTGGAGCATGTAGTGACCACAGCTGCTAGGTTATATTGTTGACTCACTTCTACCTCAGCAGATTGCAAGTCACACTCAGGTACTGTGAATGATACTCAGCAGTGAGGAAGCTACCAACTTAGTCCCAACTTCATTCCTGTGCCTGTGTCTGCAGAAATAGGAACTTGTGCATCTTGTTCTTATGGCCAATGACGTAATGGTAATAGCCCATACTGGAGGCTCCCTAATAACACAGGAAAGTGCTCCACACCTGGCACTGAAAATTTGGACTTAAAAACTGTGACTTCTGGGATCAGTATTACTGATTTATGAAGGATAACTTTATTAAACAAAACAAAACACCCCAAAATAATAACAATAAAACCAAAAACAAGAATATACTATTTTCAGTTAGATTGCAAAGAACGAGGTGTCTATGTAGTTTTTTTATACATCTTTGCTTTTGGTTGAGCCCAGACCTTTCCCTCTCCCCAAATTTCCTTCAAAAACTGTCATTTTATCCAGAGTATTCCACCCCGTATTTCTCTATCACATGCATTTTATACTTTTAACATTATTGATTTTCTTCAGAAGAGTTGGAAAATCCTACCATATTTGCCTGTTTTCTCAAGTATCTACCTACTAAATCCAGAATGTTTGCACATGAAATGAAGGACAGCTTCAATGACAACGAATGGCCTCTGAAGGCTGAAGGACATTAATTTTCTCCCATATGCAGCCAAGTGTATAATTAGGCTCCCAGAAGGGACTGGAGTAGAAAAATCCAGAATTGAGGGCTTCCACAGAAAATTCAGCTCATCCCAACCTGGAGTCTTTTCTCCTTGAAATGCAGTTGGGAAATGGTTGGTCTACTGATCCCTAGGATCAGGCCTTCCATCCTGGCTTGCTTCACAGTATCTCTTAGAACTTGCACAGGACTCTGCATCTTCAAAGCACCATGTGGACATTAACCAATTATTCCATTCTTGGACCGATGCCGAGTTACGCTATCAAGATTTGACAAACTCTTTGTACTCTCTGTAGTTCTACAGGAATGTACGTTTGTCTATTTCCATCAAAACCGAAGCCAAGCTGAGACCTTCAGCTGAAGGAAGCCCTGACAATTTAATATTTAATACAAACATCCTGTTCTCATAAACTGATCCTCTTTAACAGAAAAGAATATCATTAGAACACAGCTGAGCAAAAAGGGAAAAGGTTATAAACTTTGAAAAGATTAAAATAGTTGCAATGTGAGGCTCTCCAAGTTCAGCCACAGAGGCCTGTGCAGCTGGGTGAGTGGGGAGCAGTCTCCCGTCCTGTGCTTTCATCTAGCTATGGACGCCTGGTAGTCAAGGCTTACGTTTTGTTTATGATAACTGTGATGTGCGGTTATTTGCTTTATGAATTTCTTCCCTCTTTTGATTCTCCCTCCTTTCCTTGCCTTTATGGCACAGTGCTGATGGAGAGTGAGAGAGAATTTGGGCCCAGAGACAAAGCTATCTGCTTAAAGAAAAGACAGACCTGCTGTGGGAAATCACAGCCGGATCCAACACCTCCTCTACACAGAGAGAGACGCACACAAACACATACACACGCACAAACACACACAGAGCCTGCCCACTGTCCTTTTACAAAACTAATCATCTATCCAAGGGGACCACCCTCTTCAAGTTCTTCCCAGCATCTTCTCTGTGAGTCACGTCCCAGAACTAGCCCTATACCCACGGAAATCAAGGCAAGTGGCTAAAGTGCCAGGATTTCAATGTGGCAAAAATATCTCTCTTTTTCGTCAGACTTCAGAGCATTAGACAACTGGATAGGAACCAAGACCCACCAAATACTGTTGACCATCTGGTCTTGATTTAAAAGCCAACCACACGGCATTTGCACTTCTCCTTGACTGACAAGTTCAATCACAAACCAACCCTGGCTCTCCTACTCTACTTGTCCCTGAGACTTTTCTAGAAATTGGCATTGGAAATGTTTATGAGCATCCTACCAGGGAATAGTGCTACATGATCATCCTGAAAATATAGAAGTCCAACCTTAATAAAATGATGCTATAACCGTAGACAGGAGAAAAAATGGAGAACTTGAGTTTCAAATGGCATTAGCCATCAACAAGGCGTTATTTCACAGTAGGGACTGGGTGATTAAAGTTTCCACTGGATACTTAAGCACTACTAATGGCTGACATTTAGTATAAAAGAGGGGAATAAAAACACAGAGGTTTATAAGAATTCCAGAAAACTTTGCCTCCCATAGATCCCCATGCCTGAGATTTCACTTACCCATGTATTGAAATCATAATCGCATGTAAAGGCTCAATTCCAGAATCCAAGCACTTGGTGCTTTTGTCCCCATGAAACCTCTATACTATTCATAATCTGTTTAGTTTATAACTATGTGTGCTTGTGTACATGTAATGGATGTCTCCTATATCATGCTGCTTCATAGCATTATGTTACTTGCTTTACTTTAAATGAATATTTTCATCTTCTCATAAGCCTGAGAAACACAGAACTGTAGACAACACTTGGATCTAGGCAGCTTGTTTGAGAAGTAGTCCCAGAACTAGGAATAAAAGAACGGAGAGGGTGGAATAAGCAAAAATGAAGATCCAATCCAAGTGCATGAAGCACCATTAGGGTTGCTACAAAAGATACTAAATCTTGGTTCCACAGGGCACCCTATGAGGAAGGAGAAGCGCAGATGTGCTGGTAGATAGGAGATAACAAGTCTGAAGCTATCCTGGGCTACATGGTGAGTTCCAAGGCTAGGCTACAATAGGAGACTTTATCTCAAAGAGCAAAACAAAAAAGTCAACAAACCTAATATTTTCAGTCTTGAAGGAGAGGGGCTGCTGTACCTGTTCACTGTTACATCACTCACTGAGCATCACCCTGAGATTTTGATCCCCAGGTCTTCTGGTGGCAGTTATAAGCCAAACATGGTCTATGGGTTAGTAGAAAATGCCATACAATGCACCCTTGAAGCAAGATGCTGGCAGTTAGTTAGGTTTCAATTAATGGAGTTGCCTGTCACATGTGTGCTGTGAGTCTGTGATGCCAATGCCAAGGACATTTGTTCTGTGTCTCACCACACTGACTTGACTGCAAGTTTCTCAGAAAGAGGCTGTCCTCCAAGACGGAAGCCACTCAATGCATCCATCATAGAGTCAGATACTTGGAAGGAGGTGAAATAATTATTTTTAATAGAAACAATATGATCAGAATAATTTGATCATTTATCACATATGCCAATGTCCTATCTCTTTTCTCTTCTTTTAACCCTTTCATTGTTTCTTTCTACCTTTCTTTCTTATTTTATTTTTAATGTACTTATTTTAGGACAGGATCTATATATATATATATATATATATCTGAGGCTAGCCATGGATTCTCAGTCCCTCTATCTCAGCCAGGAAGTAGTTTATAATTGGGTTCCTTCACGCCTGGCCTCCATGTTTCTCTCTTTTTTCCCCAACTGTTTTAGTTATGTGTGCTTGATGAAACTTATACTGCAAAGTCCTGAAGCTGACTTTAAACAGACAATGGGCGGTAGGTCAGAACACCTCTGAGATTTGATATGAAAACATGTAAGTTTCTATCCAAGTGACAGTCACATAAAAATGAGCATGCTGTGTGTGAGACACTTGGAGACCACCGATGTAGCACCACACGTAAGGAACATTCTTCTTCCCAAAACCCATCAACACCTGCTTCCTACCTTGTCCTCCCATAACATTTTCTAAACATTTCAAGTTGCCATGGAGTCACAGGATGCGAGGAAATTACATCATCGTGAAAAATTACGAATTAGAAAGTGAAGATGCCCCTGTTCCTACTCAGTTCTGGGAGTCCTGCTATCCCTGGCATCCTTGCCATTCTACCCTATGGCTTCCCCTGAATGCCTAAGTTTTATGCAATTACTTCCTGATGATTCTAGAACAGAGTAGTACAATGCTTCCCTATCTCCTCAGTTGCTTGGGAAGGGGGTGTCCTTTATTCACCAAGAAGAAGCTACTGACTCAGCCAAGATTTTTCTCTCTGCCCAGCAGAAGTTCAGGATTTGTACAAGTTAGCCATCTGTTGTGTCCTCCTATGTTTAGAGGAAACAGGCAGACATGTGCAATATAGTCTTGGGTCACAGAATAAGCTGTCTCTTTGCACTGAGTTGTACAAACATGCCTGGGGTGAAGACTCCAACATCATTAGCATCACATTCATGGACAACCATCTCCGACAGTTGAAACCGGGTGAGAGCAAACCCAACACTTGAACATGGGAGACCTCGTAAGCTTTGACCTCTTTAAAGCCGAGCCGTGTGGAAGCCCTTTCAACAACCTTTATATCACCAGTCTCTGCAATGAGAAGCAGACAGTGAGAACGGCTTCCTAACAAGGAATGATGTGTTCTTAGTAAGCAAGCCGTGGCCTCAAGCCTTTCTCGTGGACCACTCATGTAATGCCAATACGACAGGAGTCGTGGTTTTCATTAGCCCTTTCATTATATCATTAGCACAATCCTTAGTACTGCAGCACGGGATGAACAGAAAGGTATATTTTAAAGGTGCTTAGTGTCCTTGGTATTTGATTAATGATGACAACCATGCCTGCTGAGCATCCTTGAGAGCTGAGGTGAGTGAGAACTCGGCTAGGCATTAGGAGGGGCAGAAAGAGGGACATCAGGAAAATCAAATTATCTCAGCTGCACACAAATGAAATCAGAGAGCTTGCTCTCATCTCTTGGGAATGAAAAATGTTAATGTGCCTACTGTTATTATAATAATAATAAATAGTAATATAATATAGGTAAAGAGATGAAAAATGAAATACTCGTTTCAATGAACCAAATCAAAGCAGAGATGAAATGTTGCCAGTCAGATCATACCCACCCCAAGTATGAGCCATGCCCTTGTCCACTGCATCTCTATTTCGAACATCAGATGACCTCACAGTAGCTTCCTGAGCAATACACACACTTTGGCCCCTTTACCTGCAGAACCAGGAACTAAAACCAGATCCTCCCCAGATGACTTCGCTTGCTATTACTTGAGCATCCCAAGGCCAGCTCCACCATTGTCATCCCTGACCCAGGGCCCAGGCCAGCATGCTTATGAGTGTCATGAGCTCCACAATTAATCCCAGAAGGTTGGCATCTTTCTAAGCTTACTTTGACAGAAGAGGAAACTGAGGCTTCCGTTGGGGAGTAGCCCTACAAAAGTCTATTACTAACTGAGGTTTGAGGAGGAACTGCATGGGCAATCTTTCACCTTACCCACAGCTGCTGAGTCACAATCCAAAGACAACCCCCAAGTACTTCTTAGCCATGTTAGATCATAAGTCATAGTGCCCCAGGTCACAGTGCCAGGAAATGTCAAGGTCAGAAAACAAATCCAAATAAAATGAGTGTATATTCTAAACTCTTCCATCCATTCTATAGGCAGGATTCTTGCTTCTTGAAGAAAGAGGGGTGTGCTTAGTTCTTTTTTTTTTCTGGAGCTGGGGACTGAACCCAAGGCCTTGCGCTTGCTAGGCAAACACTCTACCACTGAGCTAAATCCCCAACCCGTGCTTAGTTCTTATTAGCCATGATCTGGGTGCCAGGCAAGCCCTGAATACGTTCTACACTCCTCTGAGTGATCTTTAAATGCATTGTGTACTATCAGAATAATCTCTAGGATTACTTGGACTCTGCACCAATAAAACTATCTTAAACCAAAATGGCAGCATATCCTTCTCCTTTTCTAATAACTTTAAGGATAAAGTTTAAACGGAAACTAAAAGCACTCTGGTGGGCCTAAGAAAAGGTATTTTAGAAAGCTCTGTTGTAGATGAAGGATGGCCAGGTACTACTGAAGGTATCAGAAAGGACTTCCTTTCCTAACAATTGGCCTTGGTTTCTCTCTTGATACTCTGGCTTAAAAGACATCAGAAAGGTTCTCCACTTTGCTGAGAATTGACCCCCAAAGCAGATTAAACCACCCCCTCCCATTTGTTGGGTTCTTCTGGAGTAGTAAACACAGTGCTCTCCCAAGCTCTTTTCCAAGATGGATTGTATATAAAGCATGTGTGGGGCAGGAGATGATAGTACGCTGGAGGCTTTCAGCAATCGGTGTTTACAGACTATAATGGAAACCACAAGTTTCTTCTTTAACTCAAGTCAGTATACATTCCTTCAACCCACAGGCAAATTGGGACAGGGAGAGGGGCTGGGAGGGGCTCCCAAATGAGTCATCATTTCACATTTTTTAACAACTTGATGAACATCTAGAAATGCTGCACGAGCCAGAAAAAATACAGTTTTCTTCTTCCCCCACCCACCACCACTGATTCAACAGTGACCCTATTTGAGTGTGGAATTTCTTGAGCATCTACTTGAATTGTCATGATAGAGGTGTGTGACTGCTATTTCTACCGTGGAGTTACAGGAAAACAAAAGACCTCACTGCTAAAATTAAGGTAAAAACCACCCCTCATATTGCCCCACATATGAGAGGGGAAAAGCATTATTTCTCCTAGGTTCCATTAATCCTCCGGAAAACCCCAGCCCTGGGTGCTTGCGGGGGGGGGGGGATGGAATTCCCAGATCTGCAAAGCATCCTTCTCAGCCAAGATTCATGGGACTAACAGACAGATGGTAAGTGGAGCTGGGTTCTAAAGCCACAGCTGTGTGCCTTTGGGTCTCTCAGATCTATGTGTGTGATCACTGAAAAATTTCAGATCATCTGAAATGGGAGGCTTTGTGTGCTCTTGGTAAATGTGGCATCCCTGGATCTCTTACATACTCAGCAGCCACATGCATCGTGTGGGTGAGCAAGGGAGATTTAGGAGTGTCTCCTGCAGACATGTTCTATGCTACATTAAGTCATTAGTTTTTCAATGAAGCTTTAATAACTGAAAGAGGAAAAACCCTGAGTTTATTTTCAGGATTTTTTTCCTGAGCTCCAGATAAGCTCTATTTTATTTTTCTTCGTTCATTCTCTCTTTAGTTTTAGTAGTATAGCGTATGTGCACATTTCCTACCAGCTATGACCAGAACCATGCCATTTGTCCTTAAGAACAAAGTTTGCATGTTTCAGAGAAACACCAGTTCTACAGGCAATTCAGGGGAAGAGAAGTTTTGAATCAGTCAATTTTATAACAATTCTTTGAGTTTTTCCTGAATTAAAAAAAAAATAGAAGCAAACATGATTGTAGCTACTTGTAATCTCAGTATTTGGGGAATGGAGGCAGGAAATCAATGCTATCCTTTGCAACTCAGGCTAGCTTGAGCTATATGAGAATCTGTATTAAAAAAAATCCCCAAATAATAAAATAAAAAAGATGAAAAATCAGGCATACCTTAGTACCAGGAGACTGGTTCTGAAACTCATGAGAATAAGAGACCATAGATGCTCAATGCTCAATTCCTTTCTAGAAAAACAGAAATCGTGTGATCGTTGCACACTGCCTGCTCCACTCTGCTTTATATAACCATCTCTAGATTATTAATAATGCCTACCGGAATGAAGGTGTTACATGTGCAATTTCTATATCCCATTGTTAAAGACTAATGACAAGATTCAATCAATGCCTGTGTTCAATACAGATGCGATTCTATTTTCATGTCCAGTTGGAAGGTTAACTTTGCTGATGCAGAACCCATGGATATAGAGGCCCAACTGTAAACCATTTCCCTCATGATGGCCTGGATAGCTCACAGATACTTATTCTACGTCCCAAAGATTAACATTAAAACTGTATGTTGGTTCAAAGAAATAATTTGTCTAAGAATAGAATCATAAATTATGTGGAATTTGTCATGACTAAGAACAATTCACATATAATTTTCTTAGAATTAAATTGAAGACTGGCTTAAAAGAGTTTAAAGAATTCTTTATAAATACCGACAAAAATAAGAATCTAAGCACATAAATACATTTTATGTCTGCAGTTACTGTGTAAATCCTCAGAATAAAGATGATTCAACATCGTTAATTCTACTTCTTGTCTTTCTAAGGTCATCTCTGTTGAGTTATCATTTACTCCTGTTGGTGCACGTTCCTACTCAATATCGTCTTCAGAGAATTTGATCCAGAAAAATCTAACAAGTTTCAGCTCAGTTTCTACTTTTCTTCCTTTTGAGAAAAAGCAAAAGGGGCTAGAGACATGACTCAGCACTTAAGAGCACTTAATGCTCTTTCAAAGGACTCAGGTTTAGGTTTCCAACACCCACATTGGGCTCACAACCATCTGTAATTCCAGTTCTTGGAATAAGTTATGCTATTTATGAGTTCTTTGGATTTAAAGACCGAAAGGGGCAAGCCATAAATGAATACCAATGATGTGTGACAGGGTAACTCTCTCTCTCTCTCTCTCTCTCTCTCTCTCTCTCTCTCTCTCTCTCTCTCACACACACACACACACACACACACACACACACACACACAATCACTCTTTCAGCAGCTGTTAACTTCCAGGTGAGTGTATAGATTACAATAGGTGCAGGGAATCCTGTAGAGAATGAAGTTGACCAGGTCCACCTTTTATATAGATTTTCAGATTAATAGTGAGTAGACAGCAAAGATAAGACAGTAAAGAAATGAAATCAATGGGTTAATAAGAAAAATGTTTAAAAATTAGGCTGAAAGCTAGGGATATATAGACTTTACTTAAATTACAACTGGAAATCTGATCATAAAAGATACTTTTAAGAAAACTGAGGAAAGCTTGATACCACCTGGATATTGATGTTGAAGAATTATATTAATTTGGTTTGGGATCAGGGTTTGATGAAAATGTTTAAAAAGAAAATAAGATGAGTAATACCCTTTAATTTCATCTATGGTGTCACAAATAACAGGATATCTTCATAGTAGCTGGATATTAGCACATCACGGGCAAATAAATAAACATAATGATCAATTAATTATTGATTATTTATAAATACCAATTAATTATTGATTATTTATAAATACCAATTAATTATTGATTATTTATAAATACCAATTAATTATTGATTATTTATAATTATTAATTAACACAATTAGTGTGTTCTTTATTATGTCCTGGAAAAAACAGGTTTTAGGTGTTCTTACTGTAAAATTCAAAATTATCATGGGATAGATATGTTGACTCATTTGGTTATAGAATCATTCCAATATATATGATACATATATTATAGATAATAAAAATATGAAAGACGATTAAAAATATTCCATTAGATATGTGCTGAAGTACTTCTAGGTGAGTACATGCTAGAATTCACTTTTTATCTAAAAGGGACTCTGGGGGGTAAGGCATTTTGAAGCATGAATGATAGAAGGACAACATTGTTAGAGGTGGGCAAACACAAACAACTGATTTTACTATTTTTCAGGTCGGTGACTGTTTTGAAGATATCCTTAACATTTAGTACAATGAGTCTTGAGAGGTGGCTCAGTTGACAATGTACTTGTCATGTAACGATGAGGACGCGGTTTCAACCCCCAGCACCCAAGTAATAACCCTGTGGAGTGTGCTTATATATAATCTAAACACTGAGAAAGAGCCAACCGTCAAATCAGTGTAGCTCACTGATCAGCCAACCTGTCCTACTTAGTGAGTTCAAGGTCAGTGAGAGACCCTTCCTCAAAAACAAGGTAGATGGCTCCTGGGGAACTGCACCTAGAATTGACCTCTGACCTCTATAAACATGCATCAACACACACCAATGTAAAATAATAATATTCACCCTGCCAAAGAAGTCATCATGTCTATGCCATAGGAACAGGGTGGACCATCATTCAAAAATTTGGCTAGATATTCAGAATAATAGTGCCCCCACATACCAAGAATATATGAAAACCTATAACTCACACCATGATTTCCAGTAGGGTAGACCCAGACACACACACACACACACACACACACACACACACACACACACACACACACACACACACACAAAGGTGATTTGAAGGTGCCTTGACAGAGCAAGAGGAAGGCACTGGGGTAGAGCTCTAAGTGCTGGCGACAGGCAGGGTCGAGGATTCCATGTGTAGACAGTCTATCACTTTCCTAATAAGGAACAGTGTGCTTTCTTATCGGCTTTTCCAGATGTGAGACACAAAGAAAACAGGGAGTGGTGAGTCTTTAAGGCTATCCGCATTAAAACATCCAACACTGGAATCAGACTACTGCAATCACTTCATTTAATCTACATTAAGGTAGATTAGTAGTTCATAGAGGAAAGGAAAGCTTAGCAATATTAAAGTACCTACCCTGATTACAAAAGTAACAATAGCAGGGCCATGCTGTTCTCCATGCACAGTGGTATCTGACATCTTCTTCCATAGGGTAAGAGGCACTTCTGCATAAAAGGATGACTCTGGACCATTCTCCAAAAGAGGAATGTCAACAAGGTTTATTGCACTGAGACTCAACATTGGAAATTTTAGCCCAGATGAAGCAATAGGCACCGGAAACAATGGCAGTTGGAAAAAGCACACAGACTCCTGCTGATGAGATGCTTTTCCTCTGAATCAATTAAGATGTTCTTGCTGCCAGTAATCAAGGCTCTGAAACAATAAGGAATTGTACAGCAATCCATGGCACAAAGTGGAGAGTAGGGTGGGACTCTGGGTGGGTGGGTTCAACAGCTCCTTGGGGTTCTCAGGATCCGTGTTTTCTTCAAGTTTATATACTCTGACTTGGTCTGGTTTCACTCACAGACTGTGACACGAAAACAAGTGTCACATCAACACATGGTGTCAAGGGGAAGAAGAGAGATCTCCCAAGAGAGGGAAAAAAATCTTTCTCTAGAAGACTTGCATGTCTTTTGTATTTTATTGGCCACTGGGCTGGATCACACACCCATTTTTGCACTAACCACTAAACAAACTGCCAAGGTCAGTGTTAAACCACAACACACATTTGACCTTGGAACTGAGAGGAGACTGTAGGCCTGGGAAGTCTGCACAAAATGAACAGGGCAGGTTTCTAACCGACTGGGAGAGACCGGGCTGAACAGTAGGGTGGATTAAGTGCCCTGTGACCTTCAGTTTCAGATGAAGAGACAGTAATAACTTTTTAAAAAACTATATTTACAAGTGTTGCAATACATATAATTTCTAAAGATATTTTGTAAGCTAGCATCTTTTTGTCTGCCAGAACAGGGCTAGCAACTGAATGTAACCTTTGGCTTGCCAGGATGAAAACTGAGAAAATGGAGAGTCATTAGGGATTCTGTTCTGAGAAGGATGGAGAACAGGCCATAAGCATTTTTAGCAAGCTCCCAACGACCCTTGATGCTGTTGTCTGCGGACCACACAGGCACAGCACTATTCACCACTCTTAGGCCACTCTAGGAAATGACTGGGGAGAGTGAATGCTTAGCTCTGCCCACAGAAGCAGACTGTGATTCCTCACTTCTTCCACGGTACCTCCTACCTTCCCCCTGACATTTCTCTTCCCTATTTTTGACCCTTAGTATGTACTTTTATGGAGACAAATTTTAACTTCCAGCTTTCTCACTGGTGTTTCTTGCCGTCTCATCCCAAATGGGATAACAAATTGAAATGCACTGTGATGTAGAAAGGCAGAGAGAACTTCGAATGTGCTGGTTACTTTGCTCCACACATTAAGAAAAGGCATAAACCAAAGCCACATTGTTCATGGTAAGTGAGGCCAGGTAGGCTTGGTTTTAATGAAGCAGTGACCTCCTCTCCTTATCCTAATGCTCAGACACTCACAGTCTCATCTGCTCCTGATTTTCAGTTATCAATAAAGTGATACCGATTTATTTTTCCTTTGCATTATAGCTTGTTTTCATCTAATTTGTGCTTCCTACTGCATAGGTTTTCAAGGCTGAACTATTCCAAGTCACACACACACACACACACACACACACACACACAAATTTCAAAGTGTATAGGGTGTCCAACCCATTGACATCAGGGAGAGGACCCAGACCTTAGCGTGTAAGAATCCCTCGGAGAGTTTCTGTTCTCTGAGCTACTCACTGTGAGAGACACTAAGGTGGGAAACAGAAGAGAAGCAGAAAGGACCCAAGCTGCCTTTATTCATGTGTGTAGCAGGGCAGAGAACAGAGTGAAGCAATGTCTCCAGAAATTTCCTCACACTGCACTCTGACGCACTCTAAGGAGGGCACAGAGGAACAGTGAGAGAGTGAAAGGTATGGCAAAGGCATCACAGATATTACAGCCTCGGCTTGTGTGCAAGCCAGATGATGGAGAAGAGTCAGTTTTCTTCATCCAGTGAAGGTGAAGCAAAGGTGCATGCTTCATACCAGAAAGAAACCTCCAAACCCTTTGGGTAAGCCTGAAAAGGACTAGTGCAAAACAAAACAAAGGCAGCAGAATGCACTAGGAAAAGAAAAAGTACTCAGAGCTCCACAGAAAACACACCCTCCTACGGGATGAAAACCTTCCAGGGTGACCCTTGTGGTCCTGTCAGTCCTCTGACTATCCTAGGTAAGGATCAAAGCTTATTCCCTTAGGCAGGTGTGTTCCTGCTCGGAGCTCTCTGTACCTGGGTCAGCAGCATCCTCTTTTCCCACTAGGACATTGAAAATAAAACATAAATGTCAAGTTTTGATAAATGTGCACACCTGTGCAACACCTACCCCAATCAAATATGAAATACTCCACGTTAGTCTGGGAAATTCTCTCAAGCTCCTCATTTAGCCAGCAGCTCTTCCTATTTTCAGTAGGAAAATACTGATCTAGGTCAATCACACAGAATCATTTACATGTCCTAGAAGCCTACCTAAATGGAGTATAAAGTGCACTGCTTTCTGTCTGTGCTCTCTTATTTAGGGCAATGTCTGTAAGATTCATTCATACTGGTGCATGTACCAAGGGTTCATTCTTTTTATAGCTGGCTTATGTTCCTCCAGACAGACATACTACAAGGTTTTGTTCACTCTGCCGGCCTGTTTAGATACCACAAATAAAGCTGCTATAAACATGTACAAGCCTATAGTTTTATTTCTGTTGGGAAGAGAGCCAAGGGAAGAACTTTGGTTGTAGGATAGGTGGATGCTTTACTTTATAGAAAATAAACTATTTTTCCAAATGGTCACAGGATGTTGCACTCTTATCAGCCACGCATGAGACATGTTTTTGTCATGTCTCCTGGACTTTGTCTTCTGGTCAAGTCCTCTGGTCTTTATCATAACTTGAGGGTCTTAGTGTTTTGTAATTTGTCATTCTAGTATGTATATAGTGAAATCTCATTAAGTTCACATTTGTATTTTCCTTGAGGTTACTTTGCATTAGCCTCCCCCCTTTTTTTGTGGGGCTTACTGGCAGCATCAGTCAGTGTGGGCTATCATAACAAAATACTGTATGCTGGGATGTTAACAGATTTTTCTTTTCACAACTGGGAGGTCAGAAGTTCAAGATCAGAAACCTAGGACGCTCCATTCGAGAAGGGAATTTTCCCTAGTCTGCAGATGATGACCTTCATACCGTGTCCTCACAAGAGAGGGCGAACAGGGGGAGAAGGAGAGAGAGAGAGAATTTAGAAGGGCACTAGGCTAACTGCAAACTCAGGGCCTCCTCTCACTTTACTTCCTGAAGTTCACTTCTTCAAAATACAGCCACATTAAGATCAGAGATTCAAGCCAGGGGTGGTAATGCATGCCTTTAATCTCAGCAAAGGTAGGTAAGCCACCCTGGACTACAGAGTGAGTTCCTGGACAGCCAGGGCTACACAGAGAAATCCTGTCTCAAAGAAACAAACATTTACAAAACAAAAAAAATTAGGGGTTTTAACCTAGAAGCTTTTGACAGACACAAATATTTAGTCTGTAATCCCAGTCATTTTTATAACTTCATTTCTTTTTTTTTTTTTTCCCCGGAGCTGGGGACCGAACCCGGGGCTTTGCACTTGCTAGGCAAGCGCTCTACCACTGAGCTAAATCCCCAACCCCTATAACTTCATTTCTTAAGAGTCTACTCACATATTCTGTGTCTATTTTGTATAGGATTGTTTAGCTTCTCATTGGATTGTATCATTTATATACTTTTGATCAAAGTACATCATGAGAAATTTATTAAGCTATTTTATCAATTCGATATCTTAAAAAAATTAGAGGTTACAATTTTGATGGCATACATGTAATTTTTTTCTTTTGAAAGTAGTAGGGGATTGTTTTTGTTTTTTGTTTTGTTTTGCTTTTTTCCTTTTGAGTAGTATCTTGCTTGCCTATGAAAATCCTTTTCTTCCAGAATTCTGTGCTTATGGGGTCCATGTTTCATGATTTTATGTTTTATATTTAGGTCTAAATATTGATTTGAGTTAATGCTTGCAAATGTATGAGAGACAGATTAGATGCTCATTTTGCTTTCTATCCTTATACATGGCTGTCCCTGAAGGAAGTGTTGATACGTATTTTCTGTATATACTTTCTGCATATACAGTGGCCACTCTGTCGAAACTCAGTTAACCATAGATGCAGAAGTATTTCTGGACTTCTTTCTTTTATATTTCTATTCCTTCTTTTCTTTTCTCTCCCTCGTTTTTTCTTTTCCTTTCCTTTGTTTCTGCTTTCCACGATGGAGATGGAAATCCATGCTCTCAAACATGCCTAACCAGTTCTCTACCACTGATTAAAAGCTACAGCCCTGTTCCTACATTGGCAAATACATTCAGTTAATTGCTATGCCCACTGAAATGCACTATAAGTTCGTATACATTCAGACATCCTGAATTCAGGTAGGGCAGGCTCTTCAACTTTGTTTGTTTTTTTTTTTTCAAGATGTCTGTTTTTTCTAGGTCTTTGGCACTTTCATATAGTTTTTAGCATCTCAATTTTGAGTAAAAAGTCTAATAGGGATTTGGTTAAAATAGATTTGGACACTACTAGTGTCTTAACATTATGGAGTCACTAGTATGTATTTAGGCATTTCCTCCTTTCTCTCAGCAATGTTTGGTACGTGTTGCCTAGGGATGTAGTCAACAAAATATCCAGGCAGCAACTAGAGAATTTCCCAGGTACCTTACTGCAGGTTGGCAGACTGGTACTGTGGCTGGCAGAAGCCCTCAGCTTTTTCTGCTTGATCTTTCTATGAGGCAGCTTCAGAGGCCTTTTGACATGTCAACTGCATTCTCCTGATGAAAGCT
This sequence comes from Rattus rattus, assembly GCF_011064425.1. Classification (NCBI taxonomy): domain Eukaryota; kingdom Metazoa; phylum Chordata; class Mammalia; order Rodentia; family Muridae; genus Rattus; species Rattus rattus. The sequence goes on along the minus strand of NC_046158.1, from coordinate 116,944,264 downwards.
ACCACGAGGCTTCAAGGCTTCTTCTAAATCACAGGTTGTAGCCGGCTGACTTTAAAGGTACATCTTGATTTGGTGTTGAAGCACTCTCTCCCGGGCTGGGATACCTGACAATAGAGACCAGTACAGATCATCCTGGAGAGTGCCTCATATGTCAGTCATTCCAACCTCCCAATAAGACCCTATGCCTAACCACTCAGAAAGACATAATTTCTCCATTTGGTAGTGACCATATAGAATTTTAAAGGATAAGCCACGGACCTTAGATTTTTTTCATAGGCCTGAATTTCATAATTCCTCATTCTATCCTATGAGAATTATCACTCTCTGAGCCTATCTCTATTGGCAAAAAAAGATAACAATACCTATATGATAATGCTACTATGAAAATTAGATACATTCATGCATTTTACAAAATAAATAAATAAATACAAAATTAAAACAAAATACAAACGATTTGGCACTCGCTACATGATAAATGTAATAATTACTACTTCTTTTAGTGTGTAATGCTACTGAAGAGTAGAGTTATTCAATTACTTCAAAAGACTAGAACCATTTCTATCAGGGGATATAGTCTGATTGGAAAGCCTGTATAAGGGCTTTTTCCTTTATGTAGAACTGCCTTAACCTTCAGAGATGGAAGTTACGGTGGATAGTGTTCAGTGTCAACCTGGCCAAATCTAGATCACCAAGAGATGGGCCTGTTATCAGTCCTATAAAGGACTGTCTTAATTTGGTTAAAAGAAATGGTGGGAGTATTTACCCCAATTTGCACAGCCTCATTTCATGGACTGGGACCTGGATTGGATAAAAGAGGAAACAGAGCAGTAAACATGCATGCCTTAACTCAGTGCTGTCTGATCTTGACGATAAATGTGATGTTACCATTGGCTTAAAGTTCCTGCCTCCTTGACTTCCAGGCAATACGGAGGGAAAGGAAAACAGGAGCTATTGCTAATGAACCCAGATTATAACCAAAATCCTTTGAGCTGTACTCAAAGCATCCCGTTCAGATACAGCCAGTTCTCCTGTATGTCTCTGTATAAAGCCTCTCCCATGCCACCCTCCACCCTGATTTGAACAGAGCTCTGTCAAATCTTAGGCGTGCTGGACAGCTTCTAATGGAAAGTAAGCAGCTCATGAGTGCCCACACTGTGGAACCGAAGCTGAAGAAGAAATGTCGGAGCTGCTGTAACCTGTGAGGGACGAGTGTCAGCTGTCTTCTATGGCAGGTGACCCAGATCGTTCCTAGCAGTATTAAACCCTATGGGAGTAATGGATGTCTCTAAAACTCTTTATTGATCATCTTTGTTTGTTCTTCTTTTACTCTTCCAAGTCTCTCAGTGTTTTTACCCAGTCATACTCCCAAATCACCTATGGGCATCCAAATCTCTATGTGACCAAATTCGTATGTGAGGAATCTCTGTTTGAGGCATGCCATGCTAACATAGAAACTAACCTCGGAGCGGTGCTTTGAGCCCATGGAGTGCACTGAAGGGTAACCTTCTTTGGAGAAAGAAGTAGAGGGAGAGAAACACAGTGTCCTCTAAATTAAGAGCCCATGTTGGAATGAAAGTGAGATAGTCACTCGTGATAGACTCTGATCCCAAATCATCCCTGGCATCACACTCAAAGGGTTCAAAAGCACTTATCCAGGAGATTTCTTAGCCAAGGGTCCGAGGCCATTGGCCAAAACACCTTGCTCAATAGCAGTCTCCTGAAAGAATGGGGTAATGTCTAGCCCGTGCCTGCTTTTCCTAAGATAAGCAAGCCACAAACCGCAGGTAGAGGATATTATCCCAAACATAACAGATTCACAATACGACAGTTTCCTTTGAAAGGGTTATACAAATACATGTCTCTCACTTGAGGACTTCAGTAGAAAAATAATTATTCTTTTCTATCTCGTAATATATATTAAAAATGTTCAAATGTGGTTTGGTAGGGAAGTCTGCCAAATGTTTTGAGGCACCATATCCAGCTTTGCTTAATCTTAGACAGCCTGGCAAATCTAGTCTAAAATACTCTTTCATACAAAATGAATTTGCTAGAAAGGCTAAAATATATGCCTTTATATTAAACACCAATTTTTAAAAGGCATCTTTGGCCTCTCTGGGCGATCACATGAAAAGCAATTGTTACACGCTTTTCTAAGCTTTTCCTACCACCAAGAAACAAAACAAACAAGCCCGCTACCTTCAGAAACTGCAACATACGTGACAAGAAGGTTGTGTGCAGATAAACCAGATGTTTTATTGCCACCCTGGCATACATAGTCTCCACAGCTCAGCTCACGGCCCCTTCTTGTTCCTATGAGTTCATGCCAACAACCAGAAATGAGCACAAAGGCTGTGCGAAATGCTGCGTTTGTTCGAGTGTTTGTGTTGGCTTCCTTAAAATCGGCTGATTTCCAAATCCCCTCCCTACCCCACCTTAGTTGTATTTATGCTGTGGGCAGAACAACCTGGAGCCCGTATTTAAATACAAAATGCTTTGTAGCCATTCGTGCAAATCTCTTTATCGGGGTCTCGCACATTAACGCCCTTCACAATTGACCCACAGGCCGATTGTTTAATGTAAGGCTTCCACGGGGCTGTTTCCATGTTTCCACCGAAGTCCAGCCTTGTTTTTAGTTTTCTTAGCTTTTCTGGACAATCAAAAGGAAGTGGAACCGAGCCGGCGAGCTGGGGCTGGAACTGCCCTGTCTCCTCCTACCTTCTGTCTCGGTTTTGTTTTTCTACCTTTTTTTTTTTTCTTTTTCTTTTTCCCTCCTCATCACTTTTGATCATAGTGAAAAACCGAGCCAGACAGGGAGGTTGCTTGCTCGTGATCTGGTGTCTGCTGCTTTTTCCTTTTAGTTCAAAGCTCCTGGGAAGCCACTGACCAGGAAGCTATAGTGCTACCTCCTTGATTTCAGCAGAGGCAGATTCTCTGCAGCTAACGAAGAAGTTAAGGAAAGTTCGTGCGTGCGCGCGTGTGTTCATGTAATAGGAAATGTGAATTTCCGCATTTCTTTTTCACCTAGGGAGATGCTTTAGCCAGCTTTAGGCTCCACAGTACTTTCCCTGCTTCCCTTTTTCTCCGTTGGAAGAAAAACAAGGGTTGAGGCAGATGTAAACTAAGCACAGACTAAAGATGCCAGAGGCACTTTCTTTGAAAGTTCTCACAAGGTTGGATGGCCATGACTCACTCTCCAATGCAGTGTGCTCGGCTGTAAGCTAGAAACTGATTTATATTTATGAGTGTTTATGGTAGCACTGGAAACGGGCTACACACACTACAGACAATAACAATGTTCGTCTTAGATGATGGCTATGAGGACTTAAACTATCCCAGGAGAAGCCCAGGGTGAGTATTGCAGAAATGTCAGTCATCATCATCATCACAAGTTATGAATCATAGTAAGACCTGAGAGGTCTTGATCTGGGTGGGGTAGCTCCCACCTGTAATTCTAGCACTAGGGAGATGGACGCAGGAAGATCATGAGTTCCAAGCCAACCTGGGAAACACAGCAGGATCATGTCCTGAGCCTAATGATGAATGTCTCCATTGTGACTGGTACATCAATCATGTTTTGGAGAGACAAATACGCATGTGCAATTGCTTATTCTACAGTTTTTACTTGCATGGACTTGGTGTGTTTTCTATGCTCCACAAACCCCCAAATCCCTGTCTGTAAAAAGGAAACTAATAAGGTCTCTCTCTAACTGAAAGAATCACTGTGAGGACTATACTCATGCAGGTCCTTGATACAAGTATTCTGCTCATCAATACACACTGTGTTTACCAACATGTGGTTATCATATTTAATATGAATTGTTTCTTTAATGCATTTTATGGCAAGGGCAAAATCCAAATAGGCTCAAAGGATAAATATATACTTACTTGTCCATGTACCATAAAGACACAAATTATTTGCATAATTTTTTGGTTGGATGGTAAGTGCATTCTTTATTCCTTGGAAATGCCTCAAACGAGTGTTAAGCCACATAGGAAATGAAAAAGAGAGCTAATGAGGCAAAGACACGTCCTGAGATTCATTTTCCTGGGAGACAGTTAGTTCGATGTTGCTGTAGTTAAGATATGCAGTCCTTAAGCCACTACCCAAAGACTATACTTGGACTGACCCTGGGCTCCAACTGCATAGGTAGCAATGAATAGCCTAGTAAGAGCACCAGTGGAAGGGGAAGCCCTTGGTCCTGCCAAGACTGAGCCCACAGTGAACATGATTGTTAGGGGAGGGCAGTAATGGGGGGAGGATGGGGAGGGGAACACCCATATCGAAGGGGAGGGGAGGGTTAGGGGAATGTTGGCATGGAAACCGGGAAAGGGAATAACAATCGAAATGTAAATAAGAAATACTCAAGTTAATAAAGATGGGGGGAAAAAAGATATGCAGTCCTTAGTGCAGTCGTTGGCACTTACATTATAATTTCTTAACATTAGGCATGGTATCTACTGGTCATACACATAAACATTCTATTCACATCCATAGACACCCAAAGTAAATCTGTGAGGAGCTCTGCTAGTTATTCAAGAAGCTGATCAGGTCCCACTCAGTCTATTCTCAAACACCCTTTTTGTTGAAACCTATTTCCATGATGATGGCAGGAAGGGAAGGCAAAGTCACTGGAGGAGCTTGTAAGATATTTCAGGGCCACTCCCCGGTGTAAAATACATTGTTTCTGCTAAGATGCCATTGGCTGAACTCAAGTTATCTGCTGCCTCTGGTTTCAAGGGTCCACATCCTGGGTGCCAAGAAAATGAAATAGCCTATTGCACTTCTTTGCTCCCGTCTGTAGGGAGAACTCACCTGGGCTCTTTCAACCTACTTATTGGGCAGTGGCAAAGGCATTCTCAAGGCTTTTAAGTGCTACAGGAAGAACAAACCCAGGCTGAGCTTTAGGGCATTGGTTTTTGAGGAAACAAAAGGAAATGGTCTCTGAAATGTGTTAATACCTCATCTCCCACTGCTCACTCTGGTAAAAACCAGCATGCCTCACTTTCATTCTCTGTCCCTCAAGAATAATTTATGCCACTTAGTAGATGACAACGTAATTTTAAAACTTCGCGATATTTTTCTGAAGTCACATAAGTAAGATGATATATTTCAAAGCCAGAGCTTTCAATGTCCCTCCTTTTAGATGCTTTAGAGAATTATCTTCTGCAATTCTCCAATGACCTTGAAATCAGTCAGCTGTCCCCTACCAAGGAGCAGCCATTCCATATGAAATACATTCAGTGAACTGCAAATGTGGCCACAGTTTTTTTCACCATCACCATCCTTCATCCATGCCGTTTTTTTAAATATGAAAATTGAAGCTCTTCTTATAAAAAAGTGGAGTCCATTTCCTTGTCTCTTAAATCTGAGCTGGACTTGTGACTTTCTTGGGCTAATAGATCATGAGAGGAACAACCTTCTGAAAGTTCTGAACTTAAAGACACCTTGCATATCTGCATAATGGCTTTAAATCCCTGCTCACTGGCCACATGAATAATCCCTCACTCACTGGGTGTCAGGTGGGAGAATGCAGGGAGCAGAAATATGTCACCCCAGTGGGACATCCAAGAACCGATCAGATGGCATGTGAGCAAAGTCACCAATTGAAGATGCAAGGAGACACTGCGTTGAAATATGTCACTCCAGTGGGTCATTTCGGAATGGACAGCTGACATGGCAAAGGGCAGCTGCTACATGAATGACCTTCTCCTGACGAAGAGAAGTTCTGTGAGTCCAGTCTACACTTCTAACTGGTCAAGCAGCAACCTACCCAAAAGCTCTGTTAAACCACAGAATCTTAGTGCCGTGGTCAGTGTTCTTTTTTTTTAATTGAATATTTTATGTATTTACATTTCAAATGTTATATCCCCTTTCCCCCTTTCCCCTCTGGAACCTCCCTCTCTCATCCCCTCTCCCTGCTTCTAAGAGGGTGCTCCCCTCACACCCACCCATCACACCATCCTTACATTCCCCTACACTGGGACATTGAGCCTTCACAGGACGAAGGGCCTCTCCTCCTATTGATTGCAGACAATGCCATTTTCTGTTGCATATGTGGCTGGAGTTATATGACCTTCCCTGTGTACTTTTGGGATGGTGGTTTAGTCCCTGGGAGCTCTGGGGAGTCTGGTTGGTTGATATTATTGTTCTTCTTATGGGGCTGAAAACCGCTTCAGCTCTTTCCCTAACTCCTCACTTGGGGTCCCCATGCTCAATCCAATGGTTGGCTGTGAGCTTTCGCCTCTGTATTTGTCATGCTCTGGCAGAGCTCTCAGGAGACAACTATAACAGGGTCCTGTCAGCAAGCACTTCTTGGCATCTGCAAGTTTCTGGGTTTGGTGTCTGTATATGGGATGGATCCCCAGGTGGGCAGTCTCTGGATGGCCTTTCCTGCAGTCTCTGCTTTACACTTCGTCCCCCATATTTCCTTTAGACAGGAGCAACTCTGGGTTAAAAATTAGGAGATGAATGGATAGCCCCATCCTCCAACCGGGAGCCTTGCTTAACCTCTGGATATGGTCTCTAAATATTCTCCCACCCCTTTGTCAGGCATTTCAGCTAATCTCATCCCACTTAGGTCCTGGGAGCATCTTATTTTCCTGGTATCTGGGACTTGCTGGTGGTTGCCCTCAGTTCCCCATCCCTTATTGCTACACACCTCTGTTCAAATTCCTGACCCTCTGTATATCATCCCTTTCTCCTCCCATACCTGATCCTGCCTCCCCTTTCCCCCTCCCCTCCTCAATTCCTCCCAAGTCTCTCCCGCTCTCTACCTCCCCTGAGTATTTTGTTCTCCCTTCTAAGTAGGAATGAGGCATCCACATTTTAGACTTCCTTCTTCTTGAGCTTCATATGGTCTGTGAATTGTTTCTTGGGTATTCCGAGCTTTTGGGTTAATATCCACTTATCAGTGAGTGCATACCATGAATGGTCTTTTGTGATTGGGTTACCTCACTCAGGATGGTACTTTCTAGTTCCATTCGTTTGCCTAAGAATTTCATGAAGTCATTGTTTTAAATAGTTGAGTAGTACTCCATTGTGTAAATGTACCACATTTTCTGTATCCATTCCTCTGTTGAAGGACATCTGGGTTCTTTCTAGCTTCTGGCTATTATAAATAAGGCTGCTATGAACACAGTGAAGCATGTGTCCTTGTTATATGTTGGAGCATCTTTTGGGTATATGCCCAGGAGTGGTATAGCTGGGTCCTCAGGTAGTACTATGTCCAATTTTCTGATGAACCTCCAGACTAATTTCCAGAGTGGTTGTACCAGCTTACAACCCCACCAACAGTGGAAAACTATTTCTCTTTCTCCACATCCTAGCCAGCATCTACTGTCACCTGGGGTTTTGATCTTAGCCATTCTGACTGGTGTGAGGTGGAACCTAAGGGTTGTTTTGATTTGCACTTTCCTGATGACTAAGAATGTTGAACATTTCTCTATGTGTTTCTCAGCTATTCAATACTCCTCAGTTGAGAACTCTCTGTTTAGCTCTGTACTCCATTTTTTAATAAGGTAATTTGGTTCTCTGGAGTCTAACTTCTTGAAATCTTTGTATATGTTGGATATTGGCCCTCTATCAGATGTAGGATTGGTAAAGATCTTTTCCCCACCTGTTGGTTGCCATTTTTTTTTTCGATTGACAGTGTCCTTTGCATTACAGAAGCTTTGAAATTTTATGAGGTCTCATTTCTTGATTGTTGATCTTAGAGCATAAGCCATTGGTGTATGGTCAGTGTTCTTGTTGATTACTTGTCTTCCGATTTTAAAAGAAAAAATCTCTATTTTTTAATAAATTACTGTTTTATTTTTTTAATGTTTTGAAGTTAATTTATTTGCCATCAAAGTTATTAAAATTTTGTGTACATTTTTAAAAACCTAACTTTTCAGTAAGGATGAAAAAAATGGTAAACCTCAGAGAAGACCCATGGCAGGATTTAATTTATTTCTAATAAACTAACAGTTATGTATATTTATGGGGTAAAGTACAATGCCTTGATCTAGGACTAGATTATAGAAAGCTAATAAATGTATCTACATATCTCAATAATTAATCATACTTTTGTGATTTCGATTCTATTATTTTAGTAATTTTGAAATATGAAATACTTGGTTATGATAACCTGTAACAGCTTACAACAAAGTAGTCCTCTGGTCTAAATGGTACTTGGTACCAATGACAGTATTCTTGATGCCTGAATCCCCAGAACTGACTGATTCTTGCCCTCCATGAGCATGGCCTCAAACAGCACCTTTGATACTGTCAGACATCTGTATCCTCACGACAAGTTCTTTTGGCATAAAGTTTTACAATTTACTGTGCAAACATAAGTCATATTGAAGACTTCACTCCAAACTACATTCTTCTAATAAAAACTTTGGTCAGAGAGGAAGGCTAGTTATCACTTACAGTCACATGCCCCTAGAGGCAGAGGCCAAGGAATCTGAACAGCCTACTAGAGAACAGAATCATCTCGGCATGTGAGGTCATCATCACAGCCATTACCACACCAGCATTAGCAGAGAAAGAGAGGACAGGTGCTTATAAAAAGTCCCTTCTATATAGTAGGGACTAATACTACAGGGTTTTCACACTAATGATGGTTACTAGCTAGCAAAGCCTTTTTTCCTAGTGGGGTGGTCTTCAGAATGGTCATTCAGTGTCTCGGGCTCCTTCCAAATCATCACTTCACTCTCATCTGGGTTTTCAGAGCCCTCAGCAATCATCCTACACACAGACGTGAAGGAAACAGAAAGAGATGTGAACAAGAGGGCATTGTAAGCCAGCCTAGATGCACAGCTACCTGTTGTGCCTACATCCCATTGGACAAAGCATGGGAGCATCACCACATCAAACTCTAAAGGGGAAAACATGCGGCTGTATTCCCAGGGAAATATGAAGAAATTTTAACTAAAGGCTCTCAGCAAATTTTATACAAAATCAAATTGTGGAGATTAAGTGCTTACTGGAGAGAAAAAAAAAACTGTATTTCAAAAGTGACCAACACAAGAATATACCCATATTGCATTCATTACCAAATAAAAAGATAATTAAAAATGCTATGCACACATTAGAACACCCAGAAGCTGAAGTTCCCACATTCATGGCAACTTACTAAAGAAAAGCTCACTTAGGGCAGAGAACCCAGCTCAGCATGTACTATTGTCTTGCTGTAATGTTCTGCAGGTTTTTCATTTCTTGCCCCAAATAAGCCTGGGATTAGAGGGCAGTTTTCAAGTAAAACCACTGTTTCTTTCTTTCTTTCTTTCCTTCTTTCTTTCTTTCTTTCTTTCTTTCTTTCTTTCTTTCTCTCTTTCTCTCTTTCTTTCTTGTTTTTCTTTTCCTTTAAGTCAGCAACTATAACAGCTTATTAACCACCAGCTTACTCTTAAAATGTTGGCATGACTTTAGATTCACTCAGATACATTTAAAGGGAAAAGCATTCTTCACTTCTCTCCACCCCAGCAGATTTCTTTTTCCCTTCCAATTTCATAAGACAGTCCTCAGGAAAAATAGACATTATAACAGTATCAAATTAATGGATGAATTGAGCCTACATTTTTCTTTTCCCATGATGCAGTCTAAATGCTGAAAAAAGGACCAGACAGAAAGCAGGATCCATCCATCTACATTCCAAGACACGCTCTAGTTACCCAATCACTAAAATGCATTGCCAGCATGCAGAGAACATGATTTGGACTAAAAAGCAGAGCTTTTCAATATATTCAAGTCATAATCCTTAGCTGATAATGCAGACTAGCCAATCCCTAAGCAGCCAATGAGCTTAAAGGACACCGAGGGTGAAGTAGCATCTTCCTGGCTGCAAGGTGTGGTTCTCAGAACTATTGCTTCTAGGGTTACAAAACAGAGCTGTGAATGTGTATACTCTCTCCCGATTTTCACATTGCTTTGCTTTTCCAAAATGTTTCACTACTTTTCTTCCAGGCCTCACCCCCCTCCTCCAGGTCTTTCTAAAGACAGAGAAGAAACCTAAATTTTTTAAATAATTGGTTTTCAAAATATGCTAAGCATTTGGAGAGTAATTAGAAACAGTTTTAGTTCCTCCTTATTCTAAAGCAAATTATTATTGATTTACAACAGACGGTTCATCTGATATCTCTCAAGGAGCCGTAAAATGTAGACTGTGTATTAAAAATGGTTGATGTCTTTCTGGCAATAGCACCTACACTCAGCCAATGACAGACCTTTCCAACTGGATGAAAAACAGCCCAGTCTTGCTGTGTGTTCTGCTCACTCTTGTGCATATGCCAAAGAGCCTATACTCATAGGCACTTATTTTTGGATTGGCTTCATTTTTTTCAGAGGGATTTGTAGATACTGAGTTCATACTAGCAATTTGCAAAGCAAGGAAGAACATTTGCTAACATGATCGTGAACTTACAGCTAAACATGCCCTATTATAGCACAGCTAAAATAAGGGTTGTTAATCACTCCTAAACAATCCCAATAAATAGACTGGGATTGTCTCACAGATGTGCAGGAGCATCTACTCTTTTACTCAGGGGTAGAAATCTGGCTCTATAATTTAGCAAGTTCTAAGCTTTAGCAAGCCTCAGTCTTCTTCCATGAAAGGCAGGGAAGTGAAGATTTATACCTATGATCAACATAAAATATAATGACAATTTGAAGGCTTCATCATAGTACTAGGTGTGTGAAGAAACTCTCTGATTACAGCAAGGTAATAGTACAGAATTAAGTATTACCTGATGGATTTATTATTTATTGTTCTTTATACCTAGGGCAGGTCCACAAAAGTCCAGCAATATTTGGTTCACCAACATGGGGCAGAAAACCAGATTTAGACACTAGATTCAGGGTTAAGGCCCAAGACCAGATCCAGACACAGGAGCTGACCAAGAGAGCTGAGAACACAAAGTTTCCCCTCCCCCTTCTTCTTCCTCTCCCAATCCTCTTCCCCTTTGGCTTCCTCTTCCCCTTCTCCTTCAACTCCCCACCCCCTTCCCACTTCCTCTTCTCCTTCTCCTCTCTCTTCACCTCCCCTTTCTCCTCCTACTTTCCCTCCCCAGTTCTCTGTCCCTCCCCTTCACCTCCTACTTACCCTCCACCTCCACTGCCCTTCCCCTACATCTCCCCCCACTTCCTCTTCCCCTTCCCCTTTCCCTTCCACAATAAGTAACAGCTCTGCCTACCCCAACTCGTGACAAGGATCCGCCTAGGCCAGCGTGATTTCTGCTTTTCCTCTGATCCTCCTAGAAGGATATGTTCTTGCCAAAGAGATATTTGGAGTTTACATAATACAGAATCGATATAGGATAAAAAAGAAGAAAACAAACCAAGAAAAAAGAGAAATCCAAGCTAAAATAAGTTCAGAATCATTATATAAGTGGCCCTGAGGAGAAAGGCACTTCTGGTATGCCAGAGAACATGTTAAAATTATTAAAAGGAAATTTGAACTTCAGTTCTTGGGATATAGTTTCATATTTTTATAGTATTTCAGAAATGTAAAAAAAGTTTTTCTAATTTTAGTTTTTCTCTAGTTTTATTGAAGGGTGATTGACAAAATTTTTATAGGTTTATAAAGTATACTATCATGTTTGATGTATTCAATTATGAAATGGTTACCACCTTCAAGCTGATTAACATATCTACTGCTTCATACAGTTACGTGATTTGATATGTATGAAAGAACGTTCAATATCGATTATCTTATCAATTTTTTCTGTAAATTGCAGGAACATTAACTAGAGTTATTATGCTATAAAATGCATATACCCTACATAACTGATTATTTGATGAACTTCTCCCTTTTCTCCTGCTCCCAGTTCATGGTAACCACCTCTTTCTTCTCTGCTTCCATGAGGCCGACTTATCTAGATCCCACATATCACACAGATCATGTAGTATTTTTCTTTCTGAGATTGGCTTTCTATCACTTAGCATATCTTCCCAGATATTGCATGTTGTCGTAAATGACCAACATTTTTATTCTTAAAATGTAATTGTATTTCCTAGTAATCCCAGAAATTATACTCATAAAGTCTCACCAACATGACTGCCAAAACATCACATGCCAAAACAAGGATGGCAACAATGGACGTGACAAAGAGGACAGGAAAAGCCTTTGAGGCCTCAACCGTATACATAGAATAATAGTAAGAGAGGGAAGCTGTGCGCTGAAACATAACTTCTCCAGGGAGGCACACGCCATTGGGTTGTTCAGTGTCAAAGGGTTAGCTCTGAAACCTCATGTACAAGTAATGTTATATGGGCTGAACAACTTATATTTAGGAATAGATATGCCTATACATACATGCATGCAATAATAGTATATAAAAGAGTCTATGTATTTGAAGAAGAGCATAGAGGGGTATATAGGAGGGTTTGGAGGGAGAAAAAGGAATGGAGAAATGTAATTAAATTACATTATAACCTCAAATATACATTATATATAAATATATTAAATAATATTCCAATGGTGTGATTTTTTTGTTTTCATATGTGCATATTGTTGTACACTTCTTAAACCCCTACTTTGCTGCATTGTCTTTACCCATCTATCTGCCAACATATACGCAGGCTGATTCTCTCCCTTAACTATTGCTTAACTATTGTGAACAACCAGAATTCTTGGAAACTGAAGTTTATGTGTGTCTGAGAGTGCACACACATATACACACATTTGTCTTATCCTAACTGATCTGGCCTGTGTATTACAAAAGTTTGCATTCACTTTTCCTATTACTCAGGGGTATCTGGTATTCAGGTTTAAACTTGGTAAGATTTCTTGATCATTGGTAACACATGCTTTTACTTTTAAGCATATTCTAGTTATTCCCCAACCATCAACTCTTTGAGTTGTTTTTTTTTTTTTTCTTTTTTTCGGAACTGAGGACGGAACCCAAGGCCTTGCGCTTGCTAGGCAAGCAGTTCTTTTTTATTTTAATCTTCAATTTAAGTTTTTCATTCTGCATCATCTAATTTGCCCTTGGAAAAAGTATTCTTCAAGGATCTTTTTAGTAAATAAACTAGTACCTTAACAAATCAACATACTGTAGAAGCAACTAAGTCTAAGAAAGCCAGCTTCGTAGGAATGTCTTTTCACCAGGTGAGCTTCAGTGATCTGATGAGTTCATCATGCACTCAAACAAGTCTTCCAAACACTTTCCATCAATACGCTCTTAAATATAGATCCAAAGTAGACAAGGCTAGGTAGAAAACTCGGGCCAATTCACGTTGTAGTATGAACATTGTTCTTTAAGTAGCAAAGAAACTAAGGGTTGCACATAGCACAGTGGTACAGAACTGCCCTAGCATGTCTAAGGCTCTGGGTTCAATGTCCTATAAGATGACATTTAAAGGACACTGACCCAGCTAGCTCCTCACAGAATTGAAACACAACCTTTTAACTTATTCAACATGCTTTAAGCACACCAACTATGCAGCTATTCCTGATATTCTATGCTATCCCCACACTTCTCCAGCCAGATGTCCCAAGTTACTTGCAGTTTGAATCACCTTGACTTGTTTTGTGGGTCCTCATAAAGAACTTTCTTGGCAACTACTCTTCATGCCTGACCTTATAGAGACATTCTTCCTTTTTCTCCACCTTATGGCCCTTATCCTGGACCTCTCCGGCCTCCTGCCCAGTCATTGACTGCTCATCCTTTTATTAACTAATCAGAGATAATTGGAGAACAATCTTTATACCACATTGATACAGGAGATTTTTCAGTGTTCATTACAATTTCACTGGGACTGTAAGTAGATCTAAGAGCACAAAAATCAGCATCTGAATACACAGAGCACAAGACCACCAATCCCCAGCACAAAAGAAATTATGGGGAGAAGAATTAAATTTAATATGACAAAGCTATTAATACCTCCAGATCTTCCAGCACAATATATAAGTTAGTCACAAAAGCTGAGCCTTCATGAAGGTTAATTGCCTATCATCATCATTTTTTTTTTTTTGCCTTGTGCTGTATATATCTGTCAAGAATTAGCACGGTCATAAAACAGGTCCAACTAGTCTACTAGGAAAGAAAAGTAACAGTAACATTCCAAGTCAGAAATTGATAAAGAAGGGGAGGGGGGAGGGGGATGTTTGCCCGGAAACCGGGAAAGGGACTAACACTCGAAATGTATATAAGAAATACTCAAGTTAATAAAAAAAAAAGAAAGAAAGAAAGAAATTGAGATACTTGTGAATGTCATGTAATATATGGTCATTTTGCTTTCCAAAACACCACAAGAAATAAAAGAATTTCAGTGAGAACATTTGCATTCTGCGAGCAGCATCTTAGGATACCAGGTGAGGACAGCTTTCCAAGGCATCTTGCCCTAGTTTGGGTTACTATTGTTGTGGTGAAACGCCATGATGAAAACAACCTGACGAGGAGAGGGTTTGTTTGGTTTACACTTTCTCATTACTGTTCATCATTGAAGGAAATTCAGAAGAGGAAGGAAGTCCAGTCAGGGCCAGGACCTTGAGGCAGAAGCCCATGTGACCTTGGTGAATGAGTGAGTAAGAAAAGGAAACAATACTAATTCTCTTCCTTTGAGAGAAAGTGAAGAAGTGTCATGAGATCAATAAAGATGTCTAAAAACAAGACAGATCAGAATGGCTCCAGCTTCCTCCTATGGGGAGAAGAGAAGCATAACCCCATCATCTCAAAAGTACCCAAGCAAAAGACACTCTGAGTACAAGCCAACAAACCTCAAATCCCAGGACTAGCTTAGACAGCAATTTCTCCCCCAAATGGTCAACAATGAAAGAAAGCTCATTTGCTCAGACTTTGTGCATAGGAGAAATTAGCTGGTCACAGTCTTGACATGTATCAGGTGGCTGAGAGCAGAAAAATCAAACAAGCCAGGGACTCTAATTAGACCTACCACAGCTCAGGTGTGAGGAATAAACCAGGAGGCAGGTTTGGAGGGCAGGAGGGTAGATGTTGGCAAACCAAAACATGCAAGCATCAAAAGGCTTGGCTAGAATTAGATAGACAATATAGACTATGGACCTAGTCTTGGTATCTGTGGACAAAGCTCATCAGTTGAGAAGAACCCTAGAGTTGGAAAGCTTCCAGCCTGAGGTCAGTGGGTAGAAGAAGCCTAGAGCCACTGGCTTGTTTCCTTCCACTGGTAAAGACACCACGAGCACTAAAGTGACACATATAGCTGCATTCCTCCAGAGCACTGATTGACAGCTAGAATGTTTTGAAGATAGAAGATAGATTCTCTACAGTATAGACTTCAGTGCTCTGACACAGTGATAGAAACAATGTCCGCCTGCCTAAAATAGTAGTCATCCCACAGAGCAGGACCTAGCAAAATCTCCAGAGGATGGGTGAATTTGCCCAGCCCCTACTGCAAAGCTAAGTGTAGAAAGCAGAACTCCTTGGTGTGAGAAGAAGGGATTCTAACAGACTTACCCAGTAGACTCAGCAACAGCATAAATCATAGGGAGATAAGAGTCCATATGCTCACCTGTGCTTCACCTGTGACTATAACTGCAGTATCAGTTTTCCAGCACTCAGTAGGTGATCATTCTATCTTGTCTTCCTTTTAACTTAATTTTTGAGCCTTGTACTCTTATTCTTTGGACAGTATTTTCTTTTAGAGTTTTGTATTTTTTTCTTTTTCTTTTTTTTTTTTTTTTTTTTTTTTTTTTTTTTCCGGAGCTGGGGACCGAACTAAGGGCCTTGTGCTTGCTAGGCAAGCGCTCTACCACTGAGCTAAATCCCCAACCCCGAGTTTTGTATTTTTAAAAGATTGTTTTATGTTATACATGTTATTGCTTTGCCTCCATGGATGTCTCGTGGAACATGTGTGTGAAGTGCTCCCAGAGGCAAAAAAAAAAAAAAAAAAAAAAAAAAAAAAAAAAAAAAATGCCGCTTTGTCTAGAACTGGAGGTACAGGCAACTGTGAGCTGGCCTGTGGGTCTGGGTACCACACCCAGGTCCTCTGTATGAGCAAGAAATCCTTTGTAACCACCTAGCCATCTCTCCGCCACTTAGCTTTTAACTAATATTTAATGTTTTTATTCCTGTTAAACATTTGAACATTGTTTTTAGTTTTTTATTATTTAGCAATCTTTTTTTCTGTTTTCTGTTACTTAGCAATCTTTGGTCCTTAGACTCTTTTTTTTCTTTTTTCCTTTTTTTACCCTGTGGTCACCTAAACACCAAACCTATACATTTTATTTCTCCCTACTACACTTTTGATTTGATCTATTATCTTTCTCAAAATTCCTCTTCTTATAATTACTCAATTTTGTTTTTGAGCATTTGTGTTTTGTTCTAATTTCCTGCTTATTTCCCTTCCCCTCCCTCATGTTCTTTTCTAATACTCTTCTTTTCCTTTATTTAACTTTATTTTTCTTCTATTTCTTTCCTTTTCCTGCTTCCTTTCTTTCACTTGCTTACTAACTCAGTGCTTGACTCTAAATAAGTTCATAACATATTTCACAATAATTTTGTTATTTTTTATTTTGTAGTCTTTGATGATATCTTAGAAGAAACACAAATGGCCTCTAAGTACTTGGAAAAGTGTTCAGTAGCCCCATCCATCAGGAAATGTGAAATAACTCTGAGATTTGATCTTCTCCTGGTCTGAATGGTCTTAACAAGAAAACAGAGACCAATCAATGCTGGTGAGTATGTAGGGAGTGAGGAGCCCTTGCACACTGCTGGTAGAAATGTCAATTGATCCTGCCACTCTAGTATAGAGGTTTCTCAAAAGGCTAAAACAATAGTAATGGGGAGCACAGGGCCTGAACCAGACATCTTCTGTAACCCAGCAATACCTCAATCGGAGGAACTGGGACACCCAGGCACAAAACCTTCAAGTTGCAATTTGCCCTGCTTGCAGAGTGTTCTAGGATCAGAGCCTAGCAGAATTAAAAGGAGCAGAGAGACTTCATCCAACAACAGTTGAAAACAGAGTACCACAGCCCAACATTAAGCAGAGCTCAGGGAGTCCTGTGAAGGAGGGGGAGATAGGACAGAGGAACCAAAGGGGTAAAGGACACACCGGGAGAACAGGGTCCACAGAATCAACTGACCAGGTCTCATGGGAACTTGTAGAGCTCAGGGAGCCTGTAGGGATCTGAACTACATCCTCTACAGATATGGTATGGCTGAGTAGCTCAGTGTTCTTATGGACATTGAAACAGTGAGAGAAGTGGCTGTCCCTGACTCTTTTGCCTACTTGTGGGACTCTTATCCAATTAATAGGTTGCCTCATCCAGTCCTGATATGATGGTATGTGCCTGGTCTTGCTGTAGCTTGTTATGCTGTGTTTGTTTGATGTCCCAGAGAGACCTGCTCTTTGCGGGAGAGGGGGTTCAGTGGGTATTGATCTGGGTGAGAGGGGAGGCAAGTGGAGAGAGTATGGGGGAAGAGGAGGCAATGAAAACTGTGGTAGGGATATCATATATGAGAGAAGAATAAAAATGCAAAAATAAGAGGGGAAAAAGGCTAAAATAGAAACTACTATATGACTCAGGTATATTATTCTTCAATATACACCAAAAACTCTAAGTTAATATATCACACAAGTACTGTGGCATCATGTATATTGCTGCATTGTTTACAATAGCCAGAAAATGAAGCCAGCCTACATGTCCATCAACAGATAAATAGTAAAGATGTGGCATGATGTACAACAATAGAATGCTACTCAGAAATAAAAAATGTAGCAAAACTAATAAAACTGGATAATAAATAATTGAATTAAGCCAAAATAAACCAGACTCAGGAAGACAAATACCACGTATTTTTTCTATATGTCACCTAATTTTAAAACCGTATACAACACACACACATACACACACATACAAACATACACGTGTGTGTAATAAATATGCATATATACATACATATATACATATACATATATACATATACATATATATATATGTGTATATATATATATATATGATCTTGAACAGAGGATATTTTAAGGGAGAGGGAAACTGAAAAAGGAGAAGGGATAAGCTCTGGCTGAGGACCAGGTGAGTAGCAGGTATGAAGAGAACAGCAGAAGAGACAGATGAGTTAAAGCAAACCATATGATATGTATGAAATGCCATAACAAAACTGATTACTTTCTAACTTTAAGAAAGAGAATCACTTAGGTGGAGAAGAATGTAGATGAACATGGAAATTGGATAAGTTCAGGGTGTGCTAAATGACTTACCCCACAGTCCCGGCCCCTGCAATGCATCCTTACATCACTTTCCACTACCCAGTCTCCCCCCCTCTCCCAAGGAGATGTGAGCCAATCCCTGTGATACGTTTCCAAAATGTTTCTTTGGCTCAGTATATTAGCATCATCAATAAAATGTGCTCAATACCCTAGGAGTATGTCTGGCCATGCAGTCCCATAGTCATAGTCCGAGGTAATACGTCATTATTCCTTTAAGTGGGATTTTGTGATCAGTGTAAGCATGAAAAAGTTGTACATGAAAGTGATCAAGATGACATCATTCACTAGCATTTCAATGGCATCCCAGGAGGGTCCTAGTCAATGACAAACAGAACCTTAAATTTACAAGAAAACCCAACAATTCAAATACCTCTAAAATGTAAATCTAACTCAGTTCAGGGATGCATGTTAAACAGGGAACACAAAATACTTGTTTGACTGGCATTGCTGGAAGGAGAAGGGGAGCAATAGAGGGTGCACCTCCCTGAACTTAATAAGAAATGAGTAGGGTAGCATATCGCAGCAAACACAACTACACAAGGCTGCGTATAGAGACTGATGAGCCCCCAGTTCTGATGCTGCATTTGTGTTAAACTTCATCAGCTCTCTGAAGCCATCAACCTACTAGCATGGCTACTGATGTGCAGTTCTTTTTTACTGATGTGCAGTCACTTTTCAGTTCTGCATAAACTTTCCCATCTTCTGTTCACTGTGGGAAAACTTTATGTCAAGGTTAGCTTTTGTTAACTGGACACAAACTACAATCACCCGGGAATGATCGGTGTGGGAGGGTCCAGCCCACTGGGGGTGGTTCCACTCCTGAGCAAGTGATGGGGGAATATAATGAAAGGCGGCTGAATGAGAGCCTGAAAGGAAGCAATGAGCAGCGTCCCACTATTGCTTTCTGCTTCAAGCTGCTGCCTTGAGTTGAGTTTTCGACTGGGACCTGGATGTGTGAGTCGAATAAACCCTTTCCTTTCCCAGGTTGCTTTTGGTCACAGTGTTTATGACATCGATAAAAAGCAAACAGGACGGCCTTGTTGGATTTAGCTTTTATCACAGTCTGTATTATTATATTTCCTACTATGTATACTCTATATGTAGAGTCGTCATCTTAATATTTGGAAAATCATTCTTTTCTTTGCTAAAGTAAACTCTTCATTACAATTTTTTTCTCAAAACTGGAAAACAATTCTTGAGTTATTGCCATCAATTCATATTCTCTGTTGCTTGCCTCTGATCTTACCGTCGACTAACTCAGCAAGAACAGTTCAATCTGCACGCCAAACTTAACGAAAGTAGCACAAAAGCCAAAGACCATTTTTTTTATTTTATGTGAAAAAGTATCAATCTACCTCCAAGCTCCCTGCACATCTGCTTCAGTTCACTTTGTGCTTCTGGAAAATCTCCATGCAAGATGGGTACTGCAACAGGAAGGAAGAGAACATGGTGCCTGAGACTCCAGTCGGTATAAACCCCAAGCATACACAAAGCCCAGCCTGGACACGGGTAGAAGAAAATAAAGTTTCAAAGAGGAAAGAAAAAATACTTTCTGAAGAATTTTTAAAATGTGGTTCTCCAGGGGGAAAGGGCACCAGGAAAATTGTGTGAGGGTGTAACCACAAATGGCTAATGGACAAAGCTAGGTGTGGTCCAGAAATACAGCAAAGCCTTTATTAGCAGATGCATAGCTCTCGTTGTTACATAAGACCCAAAGAATTTCTCCCATGATTCACAGCCTTCTTCATAATCACACCAGTACCTGACTCGGGAGCATGGCTTTGGGGGAGGGGGCGTGCCTCTGGATTTACAAGCATGTTGTGGTGAACATGGCTTTGCTGGAAGCTACTTCAAGATATTTCCCAGTTCCAAATCCTTACCCCGCAGTGGAAATTAAAACAGAATAAACTGCATTTTAATAATTATTTTGATACAGAAACAGAGTACCAGACTGTAAAACTTGGCTGAGGTCCCAGACAAAGGTCAGAGGTAACATGGACATACCTCATTCAATCTTCCCTCCTTGATGCCCCTTACACAGGTGAAAAGAGAATTCTGAGGTCAAATCAGGGGACTCCCGTTGTAGGCAGCAGCAGCAGCAGCCATAAATGTGAGCCCTTAGCTCTAGAGATTTGGAGGATTTATGGAGGTCTTGCTGTTTATCGTTTGCTACTTAACATGACAACCCCTCCAGCTGTACTGTGATTTAAAGCACGTCATTCACAGAAACTCCAAAGGCAACAATTACAAAACTCCCAATCAAGTGCAAAACCAGATAAATGAATCCATCCAATTAATTCCTGCAACAGAAGTACATTTTGAAACAAAAAAAAAATAGAATCCAAAGATCACTGGGATTTGTATGGCTGGTTTCAGTTTGAGCTAAAACATAGCCACATGCACCATATTAAGGTTACCCGATTTTGAGAGGCTTTTTTTTTTTTTTAATTTAAGGGAAACACTGTAAAGTTAAAGCAAAACTGCGTTCTCCTCCTTGTCTATATCCCAAGGCTCCAGGAGGGGAGGGCTACATGAGTTATGAAAACTGCATGTGAAAGGCCTTCACTTTCCCAAGAAAGTTCCAAAATATAATATAGCGGTGGATATTTGTCCAGCAAAGCACAAGCCATGGAATTTCAGGCAGGCAGTTAAAACCTGAGGGAAAACCAACAGCCCCCGCCCACAACAGAGCAATGGGGGAGTCTTTGCCTTCCCATCATTTCTCTCAGCTTCCATTCCTCAAAAGCAATTGGCACTCACCACACCTCTCAAAGATCTTAGGCGAGAATGGCAGAATGCCCTTGAAACGCACAGAAACGTGTTTGTGGTTGTATGAGGTCAGTTCTTGTAAAGTAGAGCCCAAGATGGAGATTCTGATACAAGGGTTGTGCTGGGGGGACAACTCAATGGAGAAACCCACAAAGAAACAAGATAAGGGAGAGACCGTTCCTTCATCTTCATCCCAGGTAGCTCTAGAGAGTGTGTGGGTCTCTCACATAGCAGGGAGACATAGCTAAGTACAAATAGCAGCCTCTGCTTGAACAGCCCTGAGGTGAGTGCCTAGAAAAATGAGGCAGGTCTGCATGGAGAGTTTAGAACATCTATCACAGTAAATGTGATCAGTCACGCGCAAGGATGGGACATCCTCAAAGACAGTTGATTTTGCTCAATATTGTCACTATAGTCACGTATTGTTATTGTCTCCTGTTGACAAAACTTTCAGGACTTTTTACATCAAGGAGAAATGTGTCTTTAAGGTTAAATAAAATATTTTATTTCAGTCAGTCAATAATGGCACATACTTCATTAAGATTTTCTAATCTCCTGGACATAAGGGTGGTTTATCTACTTTTATCTCTTTATATAAAAGCCCAGGGGGTTCAGACAGATCCCACTCTCCAGTTTAAAGGATGATTATATAACTTGTCCATCAAAGGTGACATCCCTTTAACTTCAAGGGTTGTTTGTGTTGCAGGCATGAACCCTCAGTGGTATGGACTACACAGTTGCTAGAGATGAACAGGAATGGCGGACAGATCTTGCAGCATGTAATTATTATATGACATCATGCACTAACTCAGCTTTTTATCTATTTAAAACATTTATTGAGGTTTCATTCCTGTAAGTCCCTCAGGTTAGGCAATAAACACACCAGATAAGGTCTTTCCTTTGTTAGGTCACCGTGTTTGTCTACAATTAGGGCAAGCATAGAGGCAAACCAATAGCAGCAAAATAACTTCTGCGATGGACAGTTTCCTGAGGGAAAACAGATTATAGAATGAAGGAGGCAAGGAGTGAATGGATTCAGTACTCGCTCAGAGGCGGGCACTTGAACAGAGACTAAGGAGACATAGTGGAGCAAGCTGTGTAAGAATCTTAGAACTCGGCACCCAGGCACATAGGGACCTAACCTTATAAGAGGTTTGGTAAGTCTAGGAGGAATTTCTTAACCTGCACTGAGATCGGTAAGATAGCAAGTCCTCAGGCATTGGGTTACATTTGTCTCAACATTGTCCAGTGGATGAAAGTTTTCTTGTGCTGAGTCATAGAATAAGCAAGGGGATTTTTGATATTGAAAGATAGCCCAGTTTTTCAAACTCCAGAAGAACATCAGGTATTTTAACTGAGACATCTTATATGGTAATTATGGGAAATCTTTCTTGCCTTGTTAAAACGTTCTCAAGATTTTAAAAGATATACAGTTGGACTCAACCTTCCTTTGTCCTTGGCAATGTGATAAAGCAGCATTTTTAGAAAAGAATGCAAGTTGGAATTGACCTTGGCTCTACCAAGGGAGAGTTATCAAGGTCACATTTCCTAAGGTTTTCTTTTCTTTCTTTTTCTTTTTTAACCGTAATTGGTGTTAAAATGAATCAAGACATAAGTGGAGACCATGGCTTTCATGTCCCATGGGTGCTGAGGGTAGGTTTCTGATGCCAATCTCTTTCCTAGTTGTTAAGCAAATGATGACTTTCCTTGATCTTTTTTTTTCATCAAACTGGAGAAGGAGTCATATTTAGGAGACTAGACCTTGATCACAAACAATATTTTATAACCATTATTCTCAGAAGAGACCATACCTAGAGAGCATGAGCCTCACAGAAACTGTCAAATGGAACCCAATGGCGTGGTTTGAAAAGTGCAGGAAAACTGGATTTTTGGTCTGATATTCTAGGTCACTGTCAAAAATCAAGATCGGAGAACCACTGTCTAAACTATGATAAATTTAACATTTCAAATTAAGGATGAACTGAAATTTAGGTAGTATTTAAATTCTTTGTAAAAAAATTTTTTTCATATGGTTTTCATTTTAAAAAGATTCCAGACCATCTCCACACACTGTTGCCTGTATCCACTCTTGCCCTACCCACCATGAGAGCCCATGTTTAGTTGAGGAGAAACAACCCACATGTTTCAGATTCTTTGTGTAGTGTCCTTTGATAAGAGGTTGTTAGTGTCCAAAGAGCCTTCCAGGAATGTGTTCTAGCCAGAAAATCATATATTCCAGCTTATAGTAGCCTCCAAAGTCAGAAAATCTTGGAAGGGCAGACAAGTTCGCATCTTTAGCGCCAGGTATGAACTGTGCTAAGGTATCAAATGAATAACTGTCAATCCACAGAAAGCATGCAATGAGAGATGAGACTATGGGAAGGTTTGGCCTCACCATGGTTTTCCATTTCTAGAAGCAACCACTGAAATCCTATAGGGTCTATAAAGTCAGATTCATTTTATGAAGTGAGCTGGGCCAGATGATGTCTAGTTGGCATTGTACAGCTTTGAGCAAGGCAGGGTCTTCCAGGAAAGCTTTCAGATTCCTAAACAGAAGAAGCATTCATTTATGAGCAGCTTCACAGTGGGTAGACTTCGACTTCTGGACAGCAAATCAATTGCCAATTTTTGACTGGAACAAGGGATGCCAAGATGGACTTGAAGCTTGGTGGGGACAAGTGGACAGCGGTGCAGCAATGTATGTGAAGGTGTAAGTGTGATAACCTTTGTCCCAGGTATATACCAGTGCTCTCTCGCTCTCTCTCTCTCTCTCTCTCTCTCTCTCTCTCTCTCTCTCTCCTTCTCTTTCCCTCTCTCCCTCTTCGTGTGAGTGTGTGTGTGTGTGTGTGTGTGTGTGTGTGTCTGTGTGTGTGTCTGTGTGTGTCTGTGTGTGTGTCTGTGTGTGTGTGGTTTGTGTGTGTGTCTGTGTGTGTGTGTATGTGTGTGTGTCTGTGTGTGTGTGGTCTGTGTGTGTGTCTGTGTGTGTAGGCTACTGTTTGGCATTGATTATGATTATCTCTTTCTATCACTCTCTACGTTTTGGAGAGAGGGTAAGAGTCTCTCATTTGGGCAGGAGTTCAACAAGTAAGGTAAACTGGCTGACCAGTAAGGCTGGGCGATCCTCCTGTCTCCAACTTCCCAGAACTGAGCTTACAGACTTGTGCTTCCCTACACATCTTTTTGTTTGAGTGCTAGGGATGTGAACTCAGGATTTTATATTTAAATGGCAAGCTTTTTACTAAATAAACTATCTCCTTAATCCTCATACCTTTTTTCTTTTAAAATTTTAACAATCACCATTTCTTAAAAACCTTTTTCCACTTAATGTATAAAAGATGGATTTCCTTATGGAATCCATATATTTTAAAGATACTTGATGTTTGTAGGAAAGGATAGTCTATACATAGTCTTAAAAATCAATGAATTAGACATGTATAAATAACCACCAAAATGACCACTAAGAGCTGAAAGCTTGAAACCATAATAGCTTGTGTGTGTGTGTGTGTATCTTATTCAACTTTTGAACCAGAAATGTGCTATATTATTACAATGCATTTCCTGGAGTATGTAAATGTCCACCCATCCTGAAAAGCTTTCGAGTCCCACTAGACAGGAATAAGATAGCTTTAAACGCAGGGGTGGAAATGAAACTTCTATTTCAATAATTGCCCTGTGTACATTTTCCAAAGAGGGAGAGAGAAAACAGTCCGTGATCCTTTTCTTTCAATGAAGCCACAGCCATCTATCAGCAAGATTTTTGTTTCTTTTCTTCCTTCTCTGTTGTGGTTTTTAGCACAGCAATGTTAGTGTCACTGGAAACTTTCTTTGCAACTCAGATCGAAGTTTTAGAGTTGCTGTGCAATAAACTTCTAGTGACCCATCTGCATGTTCAAGACTGAGAAACATGGCTGGAAAACATCTTTGTCTTCACTCTGTGTGCACCCCTTGCCTAGATTGTGTCATTTTTCTCCAGGCTTGACTTGATCTTCCTCTAATCTATGTTCAATTCAGCTACCAGAGTAGTCTTTGGGAAAGAGAGAAAATAGAGAAAACAACAGAAAATCAATTCCCTGGCTCTGTAAGAACAGCAGTATGTTAACATATTACATAAAACAAATGCCTTGCAGTCACTTAAGAGTCCTACATGAAGGGTTTCTGCCATGTCTTCTGGTCTATTGCTGGCCACATGAGCCTTTCTAGCTAACATATCCAGAACAAGCTTTCCCTGATTACTGGGGTAGAATTTCTTCACTCTTCCAGCCATTTTATTCTGTTTCATTACAAACATCACCCAGCAGGAACTACTCCTGTGTATTATATATTATGCCATTTGTACTGGTCCATAAAATGGTCTAGAGTTCAAGATTTTTAAAACTTGAAATGTGTTCCCTCTTGGTTATGGAGAGTGGGACGCCTAAAATCAAGGTGTCGGTGGTTTGAGAATCTAGAAAGGCTCAAGGTTCTGCTTCCAATATGGCTCCTAATCCAGAGGGGAAGAATGCATTGTGCTTACATAGTAAAAGAGGTGAAAGAACTAACAGGAAATGCCGAAGCTAGTTCCCATCAGGCCTTAAATCAGTGATCCATGACTACCTCTCCAAATGCCTCCAACTCCTTGTACCACCACAAACCACAGATCAGGTTTCAGAATATGAATTTGGAGGAACATTCTGACTCCAGAAACTACCAAACCTAAATCTATCTCTGGTCACTTTCTGTTTTTGTTTCATTGTTTTTTAATGCTTTCTGAACCATAGGAAGTGGCCTTGCTTCTTTATTAATGGGCTATTACCTACAATGTATAATCTGGAGAACACTTCTTTCTCATTCTATCCACAACTGGAGCATCTGAGACTCTACCAAGAATAAATGCACTTCATTAATATTTGTTCAATAAATGAATCAATAATTTTACATGTATATAATCTATACAAAATTGAGTATTTTATCTTCCTTATTTCTTCCCCCCTTTCCATTCCCTTTCCTTTAAAAAGTATTTGTTACACATTTAGTCTATCCAAGATCAGGATAACTGGTAGGGAGAAGGATTGAACCTAGTCAATGTTGGGAGAAGGGTGTATATGCAGAAGCAAAAGAGACTGATGTTACCAAATTCTTACTGAGCAAATAAGTGATTTCCCAATAATCCCAGAGGAACATCATGATCTAGAGGCTGAAAGGTTACCATATGCATGGTAATGAGATAATGAATCAAGTAGAAGAAGAGAGTACTTTGTGTGCAAAGATAGCATATATCTCCAGGCAATCAATATGCAATGTTAAAGGAGCACAAGGAGGAGAAGTAGGACAGGGAGGAAGTGTTGGGCTGCCAGGAGGGTCAATAGGCTAGAGGAACTATGTAGGTAGAGTAGCAGTTAACCTTGTTTTACTTGAGGGAGTAGCAATTTATGTAAGAGATCTGCTCGAATTATTCATTGCACTGTTCTTTCTCCTCAACAGTGTCTGGGTTTGAATGATAAACCATGTGGTCAATCTCATAGGCTGTCTCATAGGCATCTATCCTCAGCGGCTTACCACAAAGACTTGTGATTAAGAATGATGACTCTGAACCCAGGTTTTCTGGATTTAAGTAATCGTTTCTGTTATTTACATTTTAAATCCTTGGGCAAATCCTGAAACTGAGTCGTTGCTTCCTCATCAGTAAAACAAGCATTCAATAATTATAGTTTCCAAGTCAGGGTTTTAATAAATCAATTTGTAGTGTGGTTTTCTGACATATATAGTAACTATATTGTAAGTGTGTGCTAGTTTATTAGTAGTCTTTTTAATTTTTGTGTTTTTATGTATGTACTGCATTGTTACTTAACTGTGAGGTATCACTTGATAATCCAGTGCTTGTATAAGATATGTAATGGTCAAATCAGGGCTGCAGGATTTTTAATATATGGAGAATAATGGTAGCCTGTGAACACTATCTGAAATGGTTCCCGTAGAATTGTTTTTTGCAAAATAAAAAAAAATTAAACTATCTTGTTAAATACTGTTGTGGGAGAATGATTAAAGTAGTAAATGCTTATAGACTTCTTTGTGAAGTTTCTGTAAAAAGTGTTCAGTAAATAGAGAAATGAATACTTAGCATAATCATCCACTAAAAATAGAAACATTTGCCAAAGCTGTAGCTTCGAATACTTCCTAGCAGTGGTGACCAAGCAGCGATTCAGATTATGAGCATCAACAGAATAAGTATTGCTTAAGAATTTGCAGAAGTAGTAACAATCAGAGTTGAAAGGACCACTCAACCCACTCTCCCAAGTCAAAAGCTATATGTCCTGAAATACATCTCACTTAGAGGGCTTGGGCTTCACAAAAGGTTCTAAAATGTATGTGCCCTCCTTAGTGTATTATCAAGAACGGTTGATCTTCAATGAAGTCCTCCCAGGAAGCCTTAAATTGAACTTCCCAAAACTGAGATATCTCTTCCACAGTTCCTGACTCCTATACCCCACAGAGAAAAGGAGCAATATGGGTGTAGAAGATGTGTTCTCCACAGTCCCTCGTCCCAGGATCACAGAGAGATGCAGGTAGTTAATGGTTCCTGGTATGAACAGAAGAGATTAGTCAGTCACACAAAAACTTCAGTGCAACCACTTTCCCACTGAAATTAAAGAACAGTAAAGATTAACAGGAAATCCCCTCATAGACAGCTGAGGAGCCTAAGCCTTGTGGTAAACTATCAACTACTCAGTAAAGCCGGAATTCTTCACGGTGGAATGTGGCTTGTGTCTGTTTTTGAGAACAGCAGTAGAAAGTTCTAGGTGCTAACCTTCTAGACTATTGTTAGGGGTCAAACTTATACAAAATTAACTGTTGATAACCTTTTGCCTAATTCATAAGTAGACAAGTATTTAAAGCATATGATGCAAATGGAAACTCTTACCTCCAATTATCTCTCCACTGATGGCATTGCTCAGTGTAAGTGTGGGAAGAACCTGCCCATCTTTCTCCGTCCCTTCCTTTCTCACTCCCACTCTTCCTTTCTCTCCGTTCTTCCTTTCCTTCTCTCCCTCTGTTCCTTCTTTTCCTCTTCCTTCTCCTTTGCTCACACACACACACACACTTCTGTTCCTTCTTTCTTTTAATACGGGATCTTTCGATGTAGCCCAGGCTAACCTTCAACTTTCTTGTTTCAAACTCCTGAGAGCTGGGATTATAGATGTGAGCTGTCATATCTGACGAGGATGTAGTTCTCTAAGTCAAAATGTTCTGTAAAACATTTTGGAATAATGGATGATCTTTCTGCTTCATCCTGCTTCTGTCCCTCTGCATTTTAGTCTCTCCTTCACAAACATTAAGCTTTTACTGAGAATGTGTTGTACTGCTTTAGGTTGCCATGATCTTTTTCCTAGCCACCAACTCCCACAGGCAAACCCACCAACCATGCCTGCCATAGAAGCAAGCAGGCCTGTGAAGCAGGCAGACAAACTTCAGATCTTCATTCTCCCTCCTCTCCTCCAAATGTAATACCCCAGTCTCATCCCCAGCTCTGTTGTGGTCTTCTCTCATTGTCTACCCCAATTTCCAGGTGACTAAGCAGGTAAAACATCTGCTTACCCTCCTGTTTATGTCTACCTACTCCCAAACTATCCCAATTTCTAAACACCAACTCCCAATACATAGAAATCCATTTTACCTCGAACACCCAGTGGCCACCCCTAGTGGATCTCATACTAGCAAACTCAACAAAATACCTGAAAGCTGTGGAACAAAAAGAAGAAACCACACCAAAAACAAGTAGGTAGAAAAAAATGATCAAACTCAGTGCTGAAATCAATAACCTGGAAACAAAAGCAGGACAACAACATAAAGAAACAATAAAAGAAAGAGTTGTGTTGAGAAAGTATGTTCTGGGGGATCAGAACACAGTCGGTAATGGAAGTCCTGGGGTTTCTTGGGTGGGAAAGAGTAGGATCTGGGATGATTGCCATGGCTCCCAGTCTCCTGTGTACCCAGATGCCACAGGGGCACTGCTGGGAGTTGAGAGTTGGGGTTTGAGGTCTGTGCTTCCCCTCAGTGCATCTATGCACGGTGGGTGGGGGAGAGATGGCTGAACCCGGGCCAGGGCATCTATGCACCAGGGACAAAGGAGATGGCTGAACCTGGGATATGGTTGTGTGTATGTGCAAAACCCAGTTTGGTTCTGAGTGAGTTTAGAGAGTATGGAGGGGCTGGGAGAGAAAAGGCCTTCCCCCAGGAGATTCAGGTGCAGCTCTTTACAAGGAAAGCCACCTCCCCAACCACCACAGCAATCCTTGCTGAAGACATTGAAGAGACAGTCCTTACTTGTCCAAATTGTTCTATTTGATGGCAGACGTGAATGCATACACCATACTCAGGGTAAGTCAGGGCTTAAATACTGTGTGTGGGAAGGAATGCCAATGAAGGGAAACTCACTGGCTAAACAATTGGGGTCCCATCTAGATATCTCAACAGCGTGGAGAATTGCAGGTTTTTATGCTACTTGACTGATTGTGATGGTCCCTTCAGCGGGCTGTCATGGTTACATGTTCTAAAACAGGTAGAGCTTGGCAGAGAGCTGATTCCACTCCTGCCATTCTCAATTCTGAGATTCCCCCCAGGGTCTAAGCCTGCTTAGCCTTACCAGTTCTTCTGTCTGGTGGCACAGTCTACTTGCCTCACAGAAAGTCAATAAGATTAACAATATAAGCTTCATACATGCACATGTGCACGCTCACAAACACACACACACACACACACACACACACACACACACACACGAAGGCAATCTAAATATAATCCCCAAATAATGGGGTAGACAGCATCCTAACTGGACATCTTCTGTTACCAAATAAAGCTACTTGTACTAGAAATGGATTTTATGTAATTGAGTGTTTGGCCAAAAGGGTCCAAGCAACCTAACTGCATGTTGCTCTTTACAAACTGACATGATCCTATTGCTGCAGACAACACCACACAAATCATTAAACAGTGAAACGTTGATGCTGTGCCTACATAGAGCCTTCGCCTGTACATTCTAGCATCTTCGGTACAGGAAGGTATCCTGCGTGGTACCAAAGGTGAAATGTAAACACCAATCCAACTGCAAACCCTTTTATCTAGGATGGTATCCTTCCTGCAAGGTACACTAGTGCAATGGTGACACAAACGTTGTGGGAGCAACCAACCAATATCTGATGGGAGTTGAGGCTCACTCTATGAGATGGAACTCACACCAGACACGACATGGGTGACCAAGAACCTGAGACTAGATAGCCCCAGAGACCTAGTGGAAACCAAAATTCTGTTCTGCTGAAAGAACACAGCAATAAAATACTCTTAATTTCAGACTCCTTCACTCATAGATGCTAAACCATCATCAAAGACACTTCCTCCTGCAGCAGATGGGAACAAATATAGATACCAATAGGCGGATTTTATACAGAGAGTGAAAGATCTTGGAACACTAAGCCCTAAACAGGATGTCTCCATTGAATCCCTCCCCTCAGGATTCAGATAACCCCAAGGAAGAGGAGACCAAAAGAGAGTAAGAGTCAGAGATAATGGAGAAGAAGGTCCTGAAAATCAACAGGATCAAGCACATATAAACGCACAGAACCTGAGGCAGTGGACAGAGGGTCTGCCCGCATCTGTACCAGGCGCAGCTCTAGAGCTAAAAGAGAAGTAGACTCATGCACATTCTTTTTGTTTGTTTGTTTGTTTTTTTATTTTTTTTTATTAACTTGAGTATTTCTTATTTACATTTCGAATGTTATTCCCTTTCCCGGTTTCTGGGCAAACATCCCCCTAATCCCTCCCCCTCCCCTTCGTTATGGGTGTTCCCCTCCCCACCCTCCCCCCATTGCCGCCCTCTCCCCAACAATCACATTCACTGGGGGTTCAGTCTTGGCAGGACCAAGGGCTTCCCCTTCCACTGGTGCTCTTACTAGGATATTCATTGCTACCTATGAGGTCAGAGTCCAGGGTCAGTCCATGTATAGTCTTTAGGTAGTGGCTTAGTCCCTGGAAGCTCTAGTTGCTTGGCATTGTTGTTCATAAGGGGTCTCGAGCCCCTTCAAGCTCTTCCAGTTCTTTCTCTGATTCCTTCAACGGGGGTCCTATTCTCAGTTCAGTGCTTTGCTGCTGGCATTCGCCTCTGTGTTTGCTGTATTCTGGCTGTGTCTCTCAGGAGAGATCTACATCCGGC
The DNA here is from genome assembly GCF_011064425.1 of Rattus rattus. Classification (NCBI taxonomy): domain Eukaryota; kingdom Metazoa; phylum Chordata; class Mammalia; order Rodentia; family Muridae; genus Rattus; species Rattus rattus. The sequence goes on along the minus strand of NC_046158.1, from coordinate 116,913,119 downwards.
TCCTGTCTGCCTGCACTTCTTTGCTTCATCCATCTTGTCTAATTGGGTGGCTATATATGTATAGGCCACATGTGGGGCAGGCTCTGAATAGGCGTTCCTTCTGTCTCTGTTTTAATCTTTGCCTCTCTCTTCCCTGCCAAGGGTATTCTTGTTCCCCCTTTTAAAGAAGGAGTGAAGCATTCACATTTTGATCATCCGTCTTGAGTTTCATGTGTTCTAGGCATCTAGGGTAATTCAAGCATTTGGGCTAATAGCCACTTATCAATGAGTGCATGCCATGTGTGTTTTTCTGTGATTGGGTTACCTCACTCAGGATGATATTTTCCAGTTCTAACCATTTGTCTATGAATTTCATAAAGGCATTGTTTTTTGATAGCTGAGTAATATTCCATTGTGTAGATGTACCACATTTTCTGTATCCATTCCTCTGTTGAAGGGCATCTGGGTTCTTTCCAGCTTCTGGCTATTATAAATAAGGCTGCTATGAACATAGTGGAGCATGTGTCTTTTTTATATGTTGGGGCATCTTGTGGGTATATGCCCAAGAGAGGTATAGCTGGATCCTCAGGTAGTTCAATGTCCAATTTTCTGAGGAACCTCCAGACTGATTTCCAGAATGGTTTTACCAGTCTTCATGCACATTCTTAAACCAGAAGCTAGTTCCAACTGGTAATCACGCACAAATGAAAATTTACATTTCTCTAAAGGAGTCTCACTGGGGAAACAAACTACTCTTAAGGGAGGCTGCGTACCCAGCAGTAGATGACCAACAGAAAAGGAACTCAAGAGAATCTTTTGAAATTTCCTTGTCTCATTGTGTCCTATCAGGGATTTTTTTTAAGTCTCATTTTTATTATTATTTTATTTATATTTTTTTCTATTGACCCTATCCTATGGTATATATTATACCTTTCAGTTTACTGTTTTTCTGGGATTTCTGACTGTATGAATGAGCAGGTCTCTGCGTCTATATCTCTTTGTTGTGCCTTTTCCTCGGTTCATCTTTGTTTTATCATATTCCAATATGTTAGTTTTATTTTGTCCTATTACATCTTATTTTATTATTATCCTTTACAGGCCTGTTTGTCTTCTAATGAGATCAGATGGAAAGGGGGATGGGGAGGAAGTGGGAGGAGTAGAAGGAGGGGAAACTAATCAGAACATATTTGTGATTTTTAAAAAATTTATTTTCAATATAAGGAAGAAGTATTGTTTTAGGATTCAAAAGAACTCAACCACAATGCTTCAAAATTGTAAAACTTTTCTTTTCTGGCTGCTGAGAATGTTTATAGTTGTTAAGCAAAATATATTAAGCTAAAATAAAATAAAACAAAAATTATGTGAGTTGGAAATTCATTTGAACAACTTTGCAATACCATTGAGAGAAAATACTAATATAAAGGTTAGGAGGTGAGCAGCCTCCCTACCTTTTTAATAATAACTTGTAAAACCTGTGGTTCAATAAATGTTTGCTGATAACCCTCTGTGTAAAAGGCATAAATGCTGGAACATAAACTTGTATGGGGGACATGTCTTTCCCTTGTCATTTTGGTTGTGAGCCAATTCTTTAACAGCTGAGCCATCTCTGTAGTACAGGTCGCTATTAAAACCCAGCTTTGTTAGGTCTCATCTGGCTGAAGTGAGGTTGAGAAGTGAAGGAACAAAATGTTCTGACTGAAGCAACTCTCTGAGGCTGCAAAGAAGTTAGAGGCAGAAAAGCTTGGAGATTGGAGAAAAATAGAACTCTATAAAAGTATGAGCAGGTTCCAAACAGTTCCAAGAAATGAAGATGATCAAAGAAATTTTGGGTTAGTCAGACATGTTGCCTCAGTCACTTTGTAACAGAGGAGAGATCCCGTGACTCCTTCACTTCAAATTCAGGTCCATCCTGTAGCCACCACTCACAAGTTAAGTGAGCAGGGACACCAACTTCTCACTGCCTTCATCATTCTAGAAGGCAATAGAAGATTTTAATGTATGTCCATACATACCTGCATGCATACATATACACACACGCATATACATCTTAACTTGTAGCCCAAGTATAATAGAGTAATTGCTTGCCTAGAGTTCTGCAATGATACCACTGACTGAATATGAGCTTATGATTCTGGAGATCAGCCAGCATTTTTCTCTATGAAGTAAGCTTTATATTGGCTAGTAAACACGGTGTAACACAGAAAGGCTTTGTTACCGTATCTACCTCACTGCTTTGAGATCAAGGGGAAAGTAAGACACTCGGTAAGGAAGGCGTGCGTTGATTGCCTTCCATGCATCAAGAGCAGCGCTGTGCACTGAGGACATGAGAATCACAGTTACACTTCACTTCAATTGAATCACACTTTCGAATCCCAAAGAAAACAATTAATTCCACCTCACAGTGCCAGGGAAGCATTTGGAAAGAGCTGGTGATGTTCTGCCAGGTCCTTAGAAGATAAGTAGGTGTAAGAAGAGATAAGGAATCCCTGGGAGCCAAAGGCCAGTGTGAAGATATTTGGCTTCATCTGAAAGTCGCGAGACAATGAGTAAAGCAGGAAAATGATGTCTTGCGATTTTTTTTTCATGTGTCTAGGCCCACATTCATTTGCAAATGCAGTTTTATGAGGTGCATGTTCACGTTTCCTACCTATTTCCCTATTTGGGTTATTTGTTTTCATTCTTTTTTGGTTTATAGGAGATTATACATACATACATACATACACACACACACACACACACACACACACACACACACACACATATATATATATATATATATATTAGGAATACATAGAAATAGATACAAATAGAAATGTATAAGTCTTGTAACCTTGGAGTTCTCTTTTACTTAGACATTTATTCATTTACTCATGGCCTAATGCATACTGGGAAAGTCTTCTATCACTAAACTATATCCATAGGCTTTTTCTTTTTCAATAGTGTCTCTTGAAAGATAAGGGAATCTTAATTTACCACCATCAATTAATCAATATTTCTCCTTATGGTAACCATTTAGGGGTTTGAAAAAAACTTAAAACCAAGTTTTTCTTGAGTATACATTCACAGTTGCCCAAGGTTGGGGGTGACTCAGACGTCCATCAAGAGTAGAAACTAATATAGATGAAGTAAGCATAATTGAATACACAGTCTATGATTCCATGTTTTTAAAGTTCCAAGGGTTGCAGGTCAGGACAATTACTATCCCTGTGAATTACTAGTTGAAAGCAATATTGATGGCTGTGTTCTGCTCTAGGACACGCTACTCTCTTCATTGGTGTGTGAGCTTCGTAAGTAAATAGTTCCTCTTTGGCTATCTTACGCTTCATTTAAAATTTTATTAAAAGTACTAGGGGTATCGCTTCTCGGCCTTTTGGCTAAGATCAAGTGTAAAAGTACTAGGGCAATGAAGCAATAACAGTATCCAAATATTTAGTTGAGAGAAACAAAAATGTTTCACATTTCAAGATTTTGGTACTCCTCACTTAGGAGAATACTAACATGTTTTAGAAATCTGGCTCTAGGAAGACTAATTTTCTGTGAGGAGGACAGATCTCAGGGGTAAGCGCAGTAGCAGGGATTTGAATCTACAATTGTGCAAGCAAGAGAAAAGGAGGCCTGGCTGGAGGCAGAGTCAATGAGTAGAAATCACCTAGCGTTTTGCAGCTGATTGTTGCTTTAAAATCCATTCAGCAGCGTCATAAGGACCAGAAGCACCTGCTGAAAGTGTGGGGGGCAAGGACCTACAAGTCTTTGACAGATGTTGAGTTTTCAAACAATGATAGACCCTGATAAACAAACCTCTCTCCTGGATTTATTCAGTAGGAGCATTTTGGTCTGGATCTTGTCTTGGATGTTAGGAGCAAGTGCTCATACAAATCCACATAAGGATTAGTTGAAAGTTATAGAACTCACACGATACTGTTTGAACTCATTTTTTTTTCCTTTCCTTGTCTCCCTGCCCTGCCATGAACACAGCTCATCTTGCTGGGTGGTTTCTATTTGTCTCCTTAATTCCCTCTTCTGTCTACACACTCGTTAAGAGAAAGAGTCATTCCTGTCAGTGCAAACGGAGAGCTCTGGAAAGCAGGGAAGAATTCAGGTAGGCGGCATGTTCCAAGACAGATCTTGGCCAAAACTCCAGGCTCAGCCAATGCTTCAAAGTCTCCCATGAGCACAGAGTGAGGACCACATGGGTGTCACCTCCAACAGTCAGGAAGGGGTGAGGCAAACACCTTGCTGTCATCAGGGTACCTTCATTATCCTCACCAGCAAATAATGATTGGGTATCTCTGGCTGAACCACCCACTCAATTGCATGCTTCATAGGAAGGGCAGGAAGGAAACATGAACTCTACCCCACTGCTCACAGTGAAATGATGATCAAAAGAACTAACACGTACCCCCCACTGCATCCTGCCCCAGGCTCTGTGAAGGCAAGTTCTGCCTGGAGGAGATTTCTTAAAGGAAAAGGAGGTAGTATGAAACCGCTTTAACCCAGTCTCCTTGAGAGCAGAACCATACGCCAGGAAGAAGCAAGGATTTTCAAGCCTACAAGAGTTTGACTTTTTCATCTTTTTAAGACCTCTCCTTGAACCTAATAATATCTTCATCCCCTACACATGTACACACACACACACACACACACACACACACACACACACACACACACAAATAAATGAAGATTTACTCTATACTTCTTTAATGATTTTTTATGTCTGTGTTTCCCCAGCAAAAATAGCCACGATTATTTTCATGGGTTTCCTGGGTGACCCTTGCCTAGAAAGTCACAATATCAAAATCAAATTCAATATCATCCCCGTGTGTGTGTGGGGGGGGGTTGACATTGGCTCAAAGCGCAGCTTCTGTGTCTTTTCTGAAGAAGTATGGTCTATGGACTCCATTTCTCAGCCTGAAGGTCGCCCACATCTTTTGTATGGAAATGTCATTACATTATTACAGGAAAAAGCATCCTCTTGACCCCCGTCTCCCACTGACCTGAAATAATTTTTTGAATCTAAATCAGACCACACTTCTAGTCCCAGCCCTTCTCCAGGAGAAGAGTCTCTCAGACCAAATTTAGTCTACAAAGTCTTCAAAACAGAATGGCATACAGTTCATTCCTGGGACAACAAATTTTCTATTTCTTGATCAGACCCATAAAGGCTACCAATTACTTACTGAACATTTAAATGAGTCACATCTTAGAAGCAAGCTTTAAAGTGACACATGTCTGACCTTCAACCAGTAGAGTTGACCACCACAGTCCTCTCATGAAATATATCAAACTAAAACCTTTTCAGTTAGCTTATCCCTTCATTGGTCCTGGAATTGGAGAAAGGCATTTTTACTGTACTAAATCACTCACATATATAAGGTCAGTATGACCAACCATAATCTCATGGTTTCTTTATCTTTAAGTTATGCACAATTAATACACTATTCTAAATTACATGTGCCCTTTGACATACACGATCAGTACTATACTAAATTGGGACATTGCTTTAAGTTGATGCTCTAGGAAGCTCTACTAAGTTCTATTCCATGAGAAGCAAAGGATCTATTGCACAAAATCTTTGAAAGGGGAACAAAACAGTAAATGTTAACTAGCTTGCTGAATTATATTTATAGAAACATGCTTATTAGATGTCCCATAAAGACAAATTAAAAGTGTATGGAAGTATAAGAGATAATGCCTTACACATTTTTGAGAGAGGAAGAAAACACAGGAACTTCTCTGCTTTCCTCCATAGGAACTTCAGGATACACTATGTCTTAGAACCAATTGGTATTTAAATGAGTGTACCTCCTATCTCTTTCAGAGACAGAGGACTGTAACCCATCCATGGAAAACTTGTTCTGTGCCTACCTGCCAATGCCTCCAAGGAAGCCAAATTCATATTCATCATCTTAATTCATTCCCAAAGTCCTATTGGAAACCTTCAATGAATGTGAAAGGAAAGAGAATAACATATTATAAGAGAAATTTCCCAGACATTCAAAATTGTACCCAGCAAGAACGTTGGGATTGATAGTATCTTGGGTGCTGAAAACCCTATCTATTTGGTATTAACATTTTTATGTCATACCATTCATCAAAATTTATTCATAAGGTTTATATTTCACCACAGGCCTGTATTTGTTTAACACACAGATCTCAACAACAGGGAGTCCATGGTTTCTGGTTCCTATATACCAATGGTTATAGTCCCTTGGTCATCACAACTCCTAGTCTGGTACTCAAGACTCTTCTTCCAAGCAAAAGCTTAGATGATGCAAAAACTACAACTACTTATGACAATTGCCCTCCTGAAAGTTCCAGTGGCAAGATCTCAACCATTATTATTACAGAACTGTTCAAAGATCAATTCTTCTTTCCATTCTATCTCAGTAATGGAGGCAAAAGTGGATCCTAAGACAGCTTCACTTGGTAGTCTGTCTGTCTGGACACAGGGTCTTGCTATGTAGCTGAGGGTAATCTTCAACTCATTCTCCTGACTTATTTCTTTGAGTACTGAGACTACTGATATGCACCCCCCCCCATGCCTACCTAGAAGATCATTTGTTGATTTAAAAAAAAAAAAAGAAGAAGAGGAGGGAAAGAGGAGAATAAGGGTATGTCTCCTTTGGAATCTAGCTTCATTCGGATCCAACAGAGAGCACTGGGGCCTTGATTACACCACAGACTTACATCCATCCAGTTTTGAGGCAAAGTGTCTTTTTGAGGCCCCTGCATCAGTTAGTCATTGGCTATGGTTCACCTTCAGTGGAAGGAACATTGCAAAACCAGGCTAGGCCACTCCCATTTGGTCAAAGACAATTCTCCAAAGGAAGAGGCCTATAAGGTATTAACAAAACCCAGTCACTGTGGCTGATGCCAAGAAGTGCTTGCTGATATAAGCCTGATATGGATGTCTCCTGAGAGGCTTTGCCGAAGCCTGACAAATGCAGAGGTAGATGCTTGCAACCAACCATTCAACTAAGCACAGGGACCCCAGTGGAGGAATTAGAGGAAGGATTGAAGGAGCTGAAGGGGTTTGCAACACCACAGGAAGAACAACAATATCAACCAACCATCTCCCTGGAGATCCCAGGGATTAAACCACCATCCAGAGAGTACACATGGAGGGACCCATGGCTCCAGCTGCATATGTAGCAGACAATGGCCTTATATGGCATCAATGGGAGGAGAGACCTTGGTCCTGTGAAGGTTTGATGCCCAGTGTAGGGGAATGCTAGGATAGTGAGGAGAGAGTGGGTGGGTACCATACTCAGATATTACTTATGAAGTAGGTATTATTATCTGTATATTACCTAGTACTAAAACCTTAAAAATGGCAGATCCAGGGCTAGAATCCATTTTCTTTTTTATATTATTTTTTTTATTTAGAACTTATATTCCTTATGTGTATGAGTGTTTTTCTTGCATGTATATGTGAACCATGTTTATGCCCGGTATGTGTTGGAGTCAGAAGAGGTAGCTGGATGTCCCATAACTAGAATTACAGATAGTTGTGAGCTACGATATGGGTACTGGGAATTGAATGCAGGTCCTCTGAAAGAATAGAAATGGCTCTATACCTCTGAGCCATCTTTCCCACTACATAGAACCCTATTTTCTTAACACTGCATTAAACTGCTTCTCTTTTCATTGTCAAAGGGTACTTGTCAATAAAAAAGAAACATAAGGTCAGAGCAAAAATGATAAGTTTCTTGTATAAGACACCACACCCAAGTGTGTGAGGGAAAAAAGAAACCGAATTATGAATTAAAAAGTACGAGGGTGGTTAATTCTCGTGTGTGTGTATATGTGTGTTTCAAAACATGTTATACTTTTCTCCAGTGAGTTGAATCTTCATCATTTAAATCCCATGAAAGTACCATTGCATAAGAGATGGCTGTGCTAAATAAAATAGTATCTAATATTTGTTAATAATTTCCATACACCAGGAACTGTTCTGTGGGGCTTCCCATGTACGTGAGTATATCACACAAACCTCAGAACCACAACCTCAAACAGACCCTTTTTCACGGGAGAAAACTGAGACATAAAACGGTGTCAGAGTTTTAATTCAGAGGAGCCACTGGGCTGTAGAGCTTGTGTTCTCGGTTCACTTCATCACCGCCAGAGGAGTTACAGATGGTTGGAGCAAGGATCCCTGTTGGGAGGTCCTGACTTAAAGATGAGGAAACTGAGGCCCAGAAAGAGTCAATGACTTTTATCAGGTGGCACAGATTCAGAGTTTAATCTTCCTAAGAGTGTTTTCTATATGTTGACAAATATTATCCAAAGAAAAACTACCACTATGAATCAATATCATTTACTTAATAGGAATTCAGTAGAGAGGAAATGATGCTGTCTCTTCTATCAATCAAGAAACTCCATACATTGTTTGAGATGGCAAAAAAGAAACACCAATGCCTTGCTGTGGATGCTACTAAGAGGAGTTTCTTCCCATGTCTCCTCGCAGTTCCCTAAATATATGCATTGATATAATATGACTGGACCAACAAGTTCCAATCTTGAAGCACATCTCTTTAGGAAATTGATAGAAAGAGAAACATTAGTATTTACTAAATATTCACTATATGTGAAACACATTGCCCATATTATTCTCTGTACTATGTAAAGTGTAGCTGAAATTATTCCTACAATAAGAATGTATGCCAGTTGGCATTGTCTGCATGGCGAATATTTATTAAATGCAATGATTTAACACTAGGTCATCTGATATTGGCCATCTAGATAACCTGGGTGTTTCCTCTGAATCATGCTAGGATTGAATATTCATCTGGGTTCACTGATCCAGGTATAGGTAGCTGCTGAATTAGATGGGACCCGGCTGTTCTGGAACACTCTCTGCTGAGCTCATGCCATTTCACTGCACATTATACAAAACCACGTTCCAGGTTTGTTCATTTGAAAGTAGCCTAAGAGATCAGTCATGTGGTCTCTGACACTTAGAATCATATTAGGCCCAGCATCTTTCTTCTACTAGCCAAATAAAGGCACAATGGTAGCCTAGATGCAGGGTAGGAAAGGAAATAAAGTCTGCCTCTCAGGTTGCACTGTCAATTGCTAAGGTCCTGAGACTAGTAGAAAATCAGAGACACTTTATAACCAAACAACTAACAAACGTCTTGAAATAGCCATGCTGGATCACTCCATTTGTGCCATCACACTCAAAAGTGTCTTGGCTCCCTTGCTCAGCTACTAAAATATTTTGAAGATATTTAGGTTCTCTCTATTTCACCTATACAAGAAGGCAGTAAACATGCATTGGATTTTCTATGTGTCACTCACATGTAAAAATTTAAGTTAATCAAAGATACATGACTATCTAAACAAAGTGAAAGTCTTTTTATTTCTATGCCTTTTATAACAGGATCAAGCTAAGCAATTGACCAAGGCAAGACTTGAAGCTTCCAAGAAGAGGAAGCCCAAAATTTCTCTAGTGTTTTATCTTGCAGACAAACAATAAATAATAATAATAATTATTATTATTATTATTAAAACCTCTAAATCAGAGAGATTACATACATATATGTGATATTAGGATATATATATATATATATATATGCTATTAAGCAAATTGAAAAAGGATATGACTAGGCCACAAGCAATTCTAACAAAACCAATAGATTAAGAATGATTAAGAAAAACACGCAAGGGTTTTTGTTGTAAAGAAAAAGGGAGTCACATGGGAGGGTGGAATAAGGAAGGATATAAGGGGGTGAAAACAACCAAATTACATTATAAACATACATGAAATTGTCCAAGAATGAAAATAACTAATTTTTTTTTTTAAAAGACACAAAAGAATGCAAATGTCCATGATAGGAACAGTTCTATTCAAATAATTAAAATATATCTGATGTTGGCCTCAGAAAAATATAAACACATGAGAAATGATGGGGAAAATCTAAAAAATATGTCATGAATATTAGCACATGGGGTTGAGATTTAGTCTTAGTGGTAGAGCACTTGCCTAGCAAACTGCAAGGCCCAAGGTTCGGGTCCCCAGCTCCGAAAAAAAAAAAAAAAAAGAAAAAGAAAAAAAGGAAAAAAAGAATATTAGCACAGTACATCTTTATAGTTTCACTTGGCTCACACCAGGATACTTTTACATGTTTCTCAAGATAATATAGACTATCTTCTTTGTCTAGAAGGGTTTGAGGCTAGACCCAGTCAGTGTCTTTTAATTTAAGGAGTGAATATCAAAGCCACATCAAAGTTTAAGAGCAATGGTATAATCACACCACCTCATGGTGTAGAGAAACACCAATATGTAGGGTTCTCATTGTGTCTCTGCTGTTCGCACTATGCAGGTTTCAATAGCCCTTCCAGTTGCAAAAGAAAAAAGAAAGATAAAATATATGCATACTGAGTTCATAATGAAAATTAAGTGGGCTATTGTGTAATACATCAGGACTAATAACTGAAACACAGTTCAGGATCCCTTGACTTTAGCTATATGAACAGTAGCAAGGCAATAAATAATTTTATATGTATACATTGTTGTTTCTACTCTATACCAGGAACTATGATCCCTGCTGAATATCAACAGGAAAAAACATAAGACTTAAAGATGTGCCTTTTACATTTGAGGAGAATAGGGTCTATTTGGTGATGAAGTAAATATTCTCGAAACAGATAAGAGCTAATGAGAACAATGTGGAGAATGATGAACTGGACTTCAAGAATACCGTGAGTCTAAAGTCATTGCTTCCATTCTCTGCCAAAAGAATGCATTGGCCTCTCATTCACATCAATGGTTCCCTTTTCAAGGGATGGGTATTTGAAGTGACCTAACCATTGAAACTTGTTTCATCTGATTTTTGAACACTTTTTTTAAATTTATGCTTGGAGGGTTAGAAAAACATTTTGTCCAATAGATAAAAAGAGTGGACCATTATCCAAGACTTAACACCCTCCCAGAGCCTCAGAAGAGACATACCCATTTCTGAAGGACAGAAAAGAGGGTCACCTCCTAGCATGCTGGTACCACCGTGTACTTTCCACATCATCATCGCTGTCATGGGACATATATTAGACCTTCAATGAGATAGTGTAAAAGGGACAGCAGGCCAAGGTCTGATGCTTTCAAAATGTTCCCATAGATGCCAATACCTCTGAATAATCATCCTTTCTTTCCATTACAGAGATGTCATTATGCAGGAAAGCATGTTCCCAGTTGCCCACAGTAAGCTAGAAGCAGGAGCATACATTGTTCAGAGATAATTCATGTCCCATTAAATGTCAAAACCTGACTCACGTGATTGAGCCACTGCCTCTCCCAGTTGCGGCCTGGAAAATTCATCTGAGCTTGCACCTCTGTGAGCTGAATGGTGGGAAAAGATGGTGATCACTGGGCTCCAGCAGCCAGCAGGAAACAATGACTGAAGACGAAGACCTCTGTGAGGTCATACAGCAGCAGCGATTGCAATTAAGTGCTGATAAATATGAAAGAACCTCTTGTTGCCGGTGGTGAGGTGCCAGGACAAAGTACAGGAGCAGCAGCGTGGAAAGGCAAGTCTCTGAACTCCGCTCGTGAGATGGATTAGTTCACCCATGCTATGGATGATGGGAGGTGGGGAGGAAGGAGCAAGGAAGTAGAAAGGATTGAGAGAAAATCATAAAAGTGGCTGCTTGCCTCCAGGAGGGTGTTCAACTACACTGGGTGCCATGGGTCTTCTTCACCAAAAGATGCCTTTGGATGACTCCCCAAATCAAAACAAAAATAAGAAAACTAATAAAATAAAACTAATAACTAATAACAATAAAAGCAGATGCCACAGCTGTTTGGTTATCACAAGTCTAAAAATAACCACAAATGAAAGGAAAAACTCAAGACCACATCTTTCCGAGGTTATTGTAACTGAAGTCCTTGGAATATAAGTTTTGGTGATAAAGCACAGGCATCATTTACTCTAAAATGGCCTTTGGGTCTTGTTAATTCAAATACATAAAGAAAAAGGTAGAAATGGATGGTAGTATGTGCTTTCCTAGAAAAATTTTTTACAGTATCTCTGACAACTACAGTGTGTATGTGTGTGTGTGTGTGTGTGTGTGTGTGTGTGTGTGTGTGTGTGTGTGTGTGTGTTCAAACTCAGGTTCTGAACATTAGTACATCAATGATGGGAGAGTCACAACTGTTCTGCAGTGTTCTGACTTCAGTGGCTTTGGATTCAGGGAATCAACAGACACTACAAAAACAATTTAAATGAAGGGTAAGACTCAGATTATAAGAGATCTAATTCAATGTCCCTAAAGGACATAACAATGGCTTCCGGAGATAAGAGATCTAATTCCATATCCCTAAAGGATGAAGCAATGATTTCAGGAGATCAGACATAAATAGAATAAATTAAATGAATACATTGAAATATTTGAGATGTTTTTAAAATATTAATTCTAACATCAACTAATTGAAAACTCCAAGAAAAAGGCCTGGAAACCTCGAAGTGTCCAGTGTCCCCACAAGATTCTCAATTGTTTTTGGCATTGCTGAAAAGTGCACAGAACCTAGGATTTGAAGGGAAGGGAGGTCAACCCCCAAAATGATTATGTCCCTGTGTCCTATACTTGCTGCACCAAGGACAATCTGTCTAACAATAGCACTTGCATCTTTTTGGAGCCTATTAGAAATACTGAATATCAAATCTGCCAGTCAGACCCACAGGTTAACAATATCCTCCCATGATTCCTGTGCATCTCAAAATTTGGGAGGAGCTGTCCAAGCCAAGCCATACAGTCACAGGGAGGTAGGGGGAGAGGAGTTCACATAGAAAATGGTGATTTCTTCCTCCTCTGGCTCCTAATGCTACATGTTAACTATCAGAGCAAAAGGTAAAACCAAACATATTCCTAGAAAGTTCTGAGGATGCCTGGGGAGAGAGATCCTGAGGGCAGATATGCACATTAGAACACACACACAGAGAGAGAGAGAGAGAGAGAGAGAGAGAGAGAGAGAGAGAGACAGACAGAGAGACAGAGAGACAGAGAGACAGAGAGACAGAGAGACAGAGAGACAGAGAGACAGAGAGACAGAGAGACAGAGAGAGTTTTATAGAAACCAGTGATCTAATCGAATTCCAAAGCATATAATATATACACCCTCACATGAGATCATGACATCCTGTTCAACCACACTCAGTTCCTTACTGGGGACAGGAAACTGAGGAGAGAAAACGGTTGTAGACAACCCTAACTTCCAGGGCAAGTCTAGGCGAGGAGAGGCAGGAAAATCCAGGTGTCTGCACTCCCATCCCTGGACCACCCTGTCTTGTTGTCTCAGCTGCTTGAGAATTTTTTTTAAGGACAGAACATAACAACAACAAGGAAAAGCAAGTGTTTATAGGGGTGGTATACCGACATTTCTCTCTAGCCCATCCTGGCACCACGTTAGTCTTCAGATTATCATTTGAAAGTCAACAAAACTAACAAGAATAGAATTGAATTAAAGCTCCTTCCTCTAACAATCATACTACTTCTACCCCAATAACCAGCCCTATCTGCTTTCTCTTTATGAAGCCAATGTCAAGCAGATATGCCCTGATGCCCTGCTAGTTCCAAAAGTCAGACAAGTTACTTTTGCTCTGACACAGTCTGCTTCTCACTTCAGAACTGTTTTCTGTCATGTACCCTTTCGGAGACTCTGAAAGTTTATTTCTCATTATGAGAGTTGTACAATAGGAACTCACACATTTAGACACACTTAAGCTATACACCAAGAATGCAGCTCATCTGCCTCAAGTAATCTTTACAGAGACGCTTACCTGCGATAAAATGTGTGTAGAAAGATAGATACAAACACGTGCACATAGACATCTAAGCATTCTTTCTGCTCATTTTTACATAATGGTAGTATCCATCCTCATAGCTACCCTCCTGGCTTCCTTCTTTCACTTAATGTATTTGCACAATGACTCCGTTTTGCAATGCTTCACTCTGTTGGTGAGGGAAATGGTGTGGTCAGTGCTTTCCTGATAAATGCTGCTTCATCAATGTCTTGGTAGCTGCTTCAGCTTCTGCTTAGCGTGTATGAGCTCCTGGGGTTCCTGGGTCTCTCCAGTCTTGTGTGTGTGGGTGCGTGTGTGTGTGCGTGTGCATGTACATGTGTATGTGTAAGCATCTGTGCACACATGTGCAAGTGACACTTGTCCGTTTATACTTATGCATTTATGCAGGTAAAACTGTGGGATTTGCTCTTTAATGTGGCCTAAAAAAATGTGACTCAAAGAGGATTTGTAACTTTTACAGACAGCTAGCAAGACATACATGAGTTAGGCTTCTGAAAATGATGTGAAATTAAATATGTTTAACTTTTCAAGTTTGTCGGACTCTAAAGTCTTGATCACATTCTCCAAGATCTGCCACACCATCCTCGAAGTACACACAGAGCCCTTTCTAAAGGAAAGAACACAACTTTCTTCCAATAAACCATTAAGGGCATAAAAGTAATTTTGTATAATGCATCTGTGCCACAAATCACTGCTTTTTTCTAGTGATTTTGAGATAGGATATTATTAAGTATCACAAGCTGGTCTCAAATCTGCTTGCCTTGTGACATGATTGTGCTGCCTAAATAAACTATTAATAAATGATTAATTGATCCCCTGTCACTATTATTTTCTCACATTATTAATTGTTCTTAATTCTTCCTCTCTACATCAACTTTTGCATCAATCTATATACTTAATATTATATGGAATCACATAAAACTGGAAGATAGAGATACAAATATATATATGTATAAACATATAGAATCATTCTTATTTTATTTGTTTGTTTCTATGACAATATCTGCATTAGTCATTGGACATATGTGTATCAGGCCCTGAGGCAGACTAAAGGAAAGTGGTTTATGTACCTCATAGTTTTGGAAGTTTAAAAGCACAGCCTGGCCTGCTACTGGTGCTCTCCTGGTTGACAGACTCCCAAGTCAGCGCACACTACTATACAGAAAGAGCACTTGTGTCTGTGTCTAAATCCGATTCCTTCTGAAGGCTCACCTCTGGACATGTGTAGATTTAGTCTGTCTTCTTTTACTCTGAACACAGAACTTTGTATATAAACTCTCACGTAAGTTCACTGTGGACAAGTCACTTTCTAATCTTATTATTTTTATTTTTAAACTTGCCATTGATATCCTCCAGCTCTTTATATCTATTCCCAGAATTTTTTACTATGTCAACATATAGTTGTCTAAAACTTACTACCTAACAAGCAGGACAGTACCAGGTAGATTACAAAGGGCAGGTCACTACAGAAGGTTAAATAATCTCTCACAAGTGTTTGAAATAGAGATTGTTCTTCTCTGTTTCCTGGGAAGAGCAATTGGCAGCAGTAGCACTTGGCACAGGACTAATTCCCTGGCGTGCTAGTCTATGGAACTGGCTTATCTAGCATGTGTGAAGCCTTGGGTGTCATTCCAAACATGGAAGGAAAACAAAAACTACAAAACAAACACGCAAAAAAATCTCTGAGGAATATGAGTGGAAGGAGGGATGGATGTGTGGATAGAAATCTCGAGGGATGGATAGCTACTGAACCACTATATCAATGGAGAAACTTGAATGTCACACCTGTTGTCTCTTTCATACATGGTGAAAAACATTCATTTACTTGATACTGAAGGAAAAGCTGGTCTTTCAGGATCCCTGTCAATTTCATGATTGTGCAATGGCCTGTAGAAGAGGAAATGTCAATTGATTTTCTCTCTTTAAGTCTTTTCTTTATTAACTGAGCAAAAAAAAAAATACAAAGCAAAATTTGAAAACTCAAATTTAGTGAAGAAAAGAAAGATGTTGTTTTTAAGTGCTGTGTTTACTGGGACTTCTCCTGAGTTGATATCTTTCCCAAAGAACTATACATCAATGGGTATAAACACTGCCATAGACAGTCACATGAAGAAGATTATTTAGTTAAACCACTGGTTAAATCTATATCTGATCTATGGAAATACTGCCTGTTGTGGAGGACAGAGAAAAGGCTCTTTGGTTCCTTGCATTGGTTCCTATTTGGTAGGGTAGAGTGTATGATGGGTAAATATTTTGCTTGCAGAATTTGAATGAGACCATTTTGGTTTCCCTGTGACAAAATGATACTTAAATACACTGGTCTATATTCTCCACGGAAACCAGGGCTCAGGGTCGAATCATTGCTCTAATCATTGGCCATTCTTTTTTATTTAGTCACCTCCCCTAGTTCTGAACTGGAAACTACTTGGAATGGAAGAAAATCAGCTCAGTTAAAGTCCTATTATAGGCAGAGCTCTTAATGCTTCTGTTTGAATCCTAAGCTGTAAAGTGGCCCATTCAAAAATGCACTGCCTCTGAGCAGGCCACATCATGAATGAATGGAGTAATAAAAGCCAAGCACATATCCAAGACCTAAGACAGTCTGAGCTACACAAGAGCTTCTGAAACACAAGCTGAGACCTTCAGCCTAAATAAAGATACAGACATAGGATGTTTCCTTATAAAACACCTGGACAGCAGGAGAGATAGCTCAGTGAGCAATTTGCAGGCATTACCACCCAGGTTAATCACGTTCAAGGAAGCTTTTGTAGGCTGCATTTGTAATTCCAGCTCTGGGAAAACAGATACAGGTGTATCACTGGGACCCATTGGCCAACCGGCCTAGTTCACCTAGGCGCTCCTGGCGACTTCCACCCAGATCTGAGAGAGATCCTTCTCAAAAGACAAGGCAGATAGTGCCTGAGGAATGACACCAGAGGGATGCTGGCTCTTCTTGGCCTACACACACACACATACATACACACACACACACACACACACACACACACACACACACACACACACACAGCCTTCACTCCATAATTAATAAAATTTATACACATTCTTGAACTCCCTTTCCCCTGAAGTGAGCATACTAGGTAGCATGCTTTCCAGTGATTTCCAGAGTTCAGCAGTGGTATTAAACTCCACTAACCCACTTCAGATAACATCTTAGTAACCTAAGTTTTTCCACTTCTCTGTCACAGTTTCCAAAGATTATTCCCCAAAAATCAGTGTATCAAATTATGCTAGTATCAAAGCCTACTTCTGGGGAAGCAAAACCAAGACAGACTATGTAGTCCAGTACAGTACACTATAGGCATATAAATCTCTCCTAAAATCATATAATTAGCAAATGAGCAAAATAGGAACATTTGGTATATATTCACCATAAAAGCAGAGAAATAAATACATTTGGGAGGGGAGGGGGGTCTTATCACCCTCTTCTCATCCGTCGTGTTAAATTTTGTTCAAACTTCCTATTCCAAACCAGGCAGTGCTGCCCCAGGTGTCACATGGAGGTGTCCATTCACACCTCTGTGTCCCCGTGCAGTGCACACCATTCTTCACAGTGAGAATGGCCCCCCAATTCTTCAACATGTTCAAATTGTACTATCCGGCTGGGGACACAGCTCTGCTGTAGCAGACTGAAATCCATTTAAGGAGCTCCGGGTTCAATTCCCAGTACCATGAGAAGACAGACCTGACTCAACTTTGCCTCTTTAGTGACATTTCTTATGTCATAACTGAGACAATTCGAGCACATGAGAAACCTGTAATTCACAACTCAACACTTACTCATAGACGTTTGCATCTGCTCTATCATACACACTGCCATCTCATCTCTCTAATTAAACTTGACTCTCCTTGGGAGTACTAATAACACCTTATACTCCATGGGCTTTCCAGGGCCCAAAGCAATGTAGCTCACACACTTTTCAGGGGATGATTTACGCTTTTCAGTAATAAAGCACAGCATGTGTATGGCCTGCAGTAATGAATCATCTTTAATGGTCTTCAGAAAGGTCTCTTCCCTCTGCAAACTGCCTGCAGACAGGGTTATCTGGAACATCCTTCTGGATGATCCTTTCCAGGCATTCCGAAGAGGCAACTGGCCACAACAACACCTTGGTTTCTGTACACAATTTCCCCTCCCGGCTTTCAGGGAATAATAAAACATAATGCTTCTCACTCGTAAGTAAAGAGAACTTACTTGTAATTTTGATGAAATGATCCAGGGAGTGACTGAAGCCTTTTTCTCTCTGCTGTGATTGTTACCATTATAAATAGACAACCATAAAAGGATCAAAGCAGGAAACCTTTTAAAGGCTTACCCCAAGGCCTGATGCCCTCCCCACTTTATTTTTCTTAGCCTTAATGCTTAAGGAAAACAAACACTTATCAGTGTGTACTGATGATGTTTATCCCTCCATCTGCAGGAGGAGGGTGGCAGGGTTCCAAACCCTGAGACAGTTCACTAGAGCGCCTAGTGAACTAAGGTCAGCATCTTTCTCTACTGTATCCATTCAGTTATCCCCAGGGCCAGTGTGGATCTCATTACTGCCACTTGGTTTGCCAACTCACAAACCACCCTGGGTCCCCTTTAGGAACACACTATTTGATGGCAATTATGAAGGAGGAGAGTACTTCCTGCTTTGCTCACGAGCTGCCTCCCAGCCACTCCTACCAGAGCTACTCCAGCAAGGACTGGGACCAGGAAAGCCTTTTTCCGTGTGCCTGAGCCCTTTACCCACCTCATCTTTCTCAGTACTGCCTGGCAATGCCTCGAACTCTTCTCAAGGTTCTGCTGCAAGGTTTTTCAGCTTCTAGCAAGTCATCCTTCATCAGTGCGGAGTTCAAGGACCCTGTTAAGATTAGAGGTCCCTGAAAAGCTCCAGGGGAAGACATGAGCACTGCCTGATGATTTCTCTACCTCCCATCTCAAGAGTAGAGCAAATGGAGGAAGTAGCTTTACTCCCTCCTCTGCCTCCCTTCCCTCTCCGCCACCCCCGGCTTTCCCTGAGTTTCAGCATTTTAGGCACTGACACTGGATGGAGCACATAGCCAGGGAAAGCGTGTCTATGGCACGATTGTTCTTTGGTAGGGATCTGGTTCTTAAGAGTGTCTTAGTATAGCAGCTGCCCAAGTGCCTCTTAGAGTCCACTTACTGACATCTCCCAAATCCTGGACCATGAACCACTCCCTGATGATTCTATAAAAGAAGCAGCAGTCAAGGAACAGAAGACAGGTTCATTTAGACCACATCGTACTCCTTAGGCATGGCTTTTCAGTAACGGCGCTGAGCACAGAACCAATCTCTATTTTTGCTAAAAATTCTCTCAAAAGGCAAAAGTCATGAAAAGATAACACTAAGGTTTCAAGTTTCACCATGCTTGACATGTGTATACATGGCATCTCTTTTTAAATATTACCCTCATATTCATTATTTGATTTGATTCCCAAAATAATGGCATGGATCTGTAGTTAGGAACGCTGTTCTATATAACTTGATAATACCTGCTTTACAAATTCACTAGCTTTAGAACTGAGCAAATCATGTGCCCTCCATTATGTCTCTACTTTCATAGCTATTACATGTAGAGATTTTCTGTATACCCCATTCATCTGCATGTAAACACATACATAAACCTTATATAGCATATACTATACATATACAATGTATAGAACTATATCCAATGTAAGGTAAGTGTGGGACCATGAAAGGCAGCCTGGTTCCTGGTTGAGCTAAGACTAGAAACCCTGGTGACCCTGAAGTAGGCATTTCATCTGACGCCTGGGAAACCAGTCCCCTGTCACTAGAGCAGCTCCCCATGGACTTGTGGCCATCAGTCACATAAGAGTAATGCCCAAAGCCCCTCCACAGGTAGAGGATGTGACCACAGGTCATGTAGGCTTAAGACAGACCTCCATTTTATTAAAACTAAAGGCCTGGAGGCTTAGCCAATAAGCTTTCCTTCCCAGACACTCCTCCATGCAAAAGTATTTAATCTCAGACCCACCCTGAGAAGTGGAATATGGTTTTACTCATCCATCCACCTCTCACCACAACAATAAATGTCTTAAAGCCATGGACTGACTCTTTTCATCGGGATCTGGCCAAGGGGAGCCACAGAGAAGGCCTTCGACTACAGAGCCGCTGTAGTCTGCTGCCACTATCAAGCCAAAGACTCCCCCCACTGGACAAGCAGGAGTTCCCCCTTGGTCCCCAGGCTATGATCCAGCCTGGAGGGGCACTCCATTCTCAGTGGGGGTGGGGGGAAGTCCACTCCCATTCTCAACTCTTCCATAGCTTCCAGTGTTGCCTGGATGCCCAGGCATCCCTGCACCTCAGACTGCACTTCCCCACCCTGGGTCCTTGTCCTGGGGCTTCCCTACAGCCTGACACTCCACACAGCATCAGCATGGGGTAAACATGGTCAACTTCCTACATTCTGCCTCCATGAGAGGCCATGCCCTGTGGCAGAGCAGACGTGGGACCCCACCAACCATACTGGCAAGTATTAAATAAATTATCATGTCAATATTGGAAATAAGAAAATAAAAAATTAACAGATTTTATCTTTGTCATAAGAAATACTTCAAGGAAGCCAGGGCTAAGTAGGGTTCTTCCATAGCAGAACCTAAGACAAGCATTCTACTACAAGCAGTCTGTCGAGAAACTGAAACGGCTTAGAAAGAAAATACAACAATTAAAGTTACATTCATAAATTTGTTATAAACAAATGTGGCCAAATGTTTACAACATGAAAGTGCCCTCTGAATGATTGCTGAACTCACCAAACATCTCAGAATATTTCTCTGAATTTATCTATTAGCAGAGAGGTTTACCTACCAACTTTATCCTTCATGATTGATTGCTTCTTCTGGCCAATGACTCCATAGCAGTGACTTCTAGACCACCCATAGGAGGAACATGCTTACTGATCATATACATACAAGATTAAAGACATAAGGAAACAACACAAGCAGCACACACTACACCCAAGTGCAAGTGGTCCCTCGGTGTGGCTAAAAGAATAGAAGTGCATATAAACACATGTGTAGTTCAATTTTTTTTTTTAATTTTTGACCCTCTCAAGAATTTAAATAAATGAATCCAGCCATAAAAAAATCAACTTCTGGCAAGGACATTGTGTCATATTTCCCAATAATTCATCTGAAAGTTTATTAACCTTTTCCCCATCCTTATATACTACCTGAGTCCCTTCTGGTGAATGTTCTTTTGAAAAAAGAAAATAGAAAAGCAAGTTTGACAATATATTTTCATTGATAAAATAAAAACAATCTAGCTAAACCATAATAGTAAATTCTTTTTTAGGGTAGAACATCTCAGAAAAGGGTATGTTGTTTTTGTTGTTGCTGCTGTTTCTTTGGTTGTTTGGTTGGTGTGGGAAGTGTAGTCCTCAGTGTTATAAGGAAGCAGGCTGAATAAGCCATGAGGAGCAAGTCAGTAAACAGAAATCTTCCTGTGACAGATATGACCATTTGTTCTTAAGAGGACTGTGGTAGTATGTGGAATTATAGCCCAAAAGGCTCTTGAGCGTTGAAAGCTTGCAGAGATGTAGTAGGAATTTGAAAGGTAATTCGGTAAGCAATGCAAATGATAAAAGCCTAGATTGTGAGGTTTCAAAGGAAGACAGATTCTACTGGGGCTATTCATGTGATTTTTTTGAATTAAAAATCTGTTATTCTTGTAACCTGGGCCTGACAAATCAGTCATGATTAACAGGTGATCAGCACCCCGGAACCTTTGGTTCACTGGGACAATTGAGGCTCCGCATTAGCTGGAGCTGAGAACTTAGCAGTGATTAAGAAGAGTTCAGCATCACTGGGGATCATATACCTGGGAGTATTTCCTCAAGCACACAGAAATGGCGGTCTAGAGAGAGGCAAGGCTACCTCTCATGCTAGTAGCTGAACTAGATACTATAAGAGAATTCAGAGGGTACTGAGTTTGAAGGAAACGCCAGTACCATGGGACAACCATCAGGGAGTGAAGAGGCCTTGGAGTGGAGCCAACCTGAGCCCAGGAGACAAGCTATTGTGTGTGTGCATACGCACATGTGTGTGCGTGCTTGTACACTATGGCAAGCTGTTTGGAGTCTAGAAGACAGTGAATCCCAGAAGTCTGATGCTGTACTTTACACTATTCTACTTTAGTTTTCCTTGATCTATTGTGATTGTTTCCTGTTCTTCCTTCTTAGATGATGAGAGAACTCAACTTATTTCTACTCTATAGGAGCCCACAGCTGAGTATGGACTTTTGAAGAGACTTTGAAACTTTGTAATTATAAAGACTTGAAGTATTAGAGATTCTGAATATTCTAAAATGGAGAGGCTGATCTTTTTTAAGTATTTGAATTTTGTAATAATGTGGTATGTGCAAATGTCTGACATGTATTATATTGTGGTATTAATACAATGTCTGGCAGTGAACAAGAAAAAATTGGTTATAGTTTAACAGTGTGTTTTGTTTGTGTGTCAGGTTGGTAAGGGGTCAATCATTCTAGCCAGTTTTATGGAAACTTGGTACAAAATAAAGTCAACCGGGAAGAGGGAACCTCTGTTGAGAAAACGCCAGCTCTAGACTGGCCTGTGGGCAGGCCTGGGAAGTATTTTTATGATTGATGATTGAGGTGGAAGGACCCAGCTCACTGTGACCAGTACCACCCTGGGACACTGGTCATGGGTGTCCTAAGGAATCAGACTGAGCAAGCAGACTGAGAAGCAAGCTGGTCAGCAGCAATCCTCCATGGTCTCTGGGTCAGTTCCTGCCTCTGAGTGCCTACGCTGAGATTCTGCCATGATTTCCCTGGATGATAGATTTATAATCTGTAAGATGAAAGAACTCTTTCCTTCCCAGGTTGATTTTGATTGTGGTGTTTTATCACAGCAATAGGAAACCTAGCAAAAAGTCTCTCTCTCTCTCTCTCTCTCTCTCTCTCTCTCTCTCTCTCTCTCTCTCTCTCTCTCTCTCCTCCCTCTCCCTCCCTCCCTCCTCTCTCCTCCCTCCTCCTCCCCCTCTCCTCTCCTCTCTCTCCTCTCTCTCTCTCTCTCTCTCTGTTAGTCAAAAAGAGAAAAAGGTTTTAAAACAATATTTTTTAAATGGGGGAATGGCATTACTTTTTAACCTGCCAAATACATAAAGAGGGTCTCTGAAAGGAAAGTTCACTATTCTAAAATATGCCCCTATTTTAAATGCCTGCACTTCAACAGGCTAACCCCGTTGGATAGAAGTAGCTCAATGCTCTTGATTCCTTGCACTTTTTTTTTTAACAAATTAAAGTTTTGCAGAACCATGTTCAAGACAAGATTACACTTGAAAGTCAGAGAGTACACCTGAGTTCCCAAGGGCATGCAACCAAGTCCTCAACTGTTCTCAAACCTGCTTCTTCCACTCTTCCCTGTTCCCCAGGGAGAGCTTCTATTTCATCTTTCCCCCCTTCTTCCTAAAGGAACTTTTTTTTTTCAAAATGAGTTTATGAAAGTAAGAACTCTTATCCACCATTCATTTCTAAATAAAGAAGAAAGGAATACCAATGCAAAATGACTGAATTAATCATCTCTCTCTCTCTCTCTTTGAATTCTAGCCAAATCCCCTTAATGCGGACAAGATACAGTGAGTGACAAGGATATGGGACAATGTGGATTTTATGTACTGTGCCGGTTAGGCCCACTTGCAAATAGGCATCTTTACATCTGTTCCAGTGGAGAGCTTGTCTTCTCTATATTTGGGCAGAGGCCATGAGAATCTTTAAAAAACCACTACCTAGATGACGAACTGTGATGTAGACCAGAGGGGCTCAGCCAAGGTCACCAAGGACAGAGATCCACAGTGAAACCACACTGTATTCTTTCATTCTTCAAACTTACACATCTTCCTGCACCCCTTTCATTGCATATGATTTATGTTTGGTTGATTTTGCTACAAGCCTGGAATGTTTACACAAAGGCTTAATAGACATTTACTTTGGAAGTTACATTGTGAGATAGAATCAAGGAATTGGCCCATTGCCGAAGTCAAAATGGGAGGCCACCTGGAAGGTAGTGATCACTTTGCAAACACCAGAGGCATAGAACAGAAGGTTCCAGGAGAGTCTGACTTCACATGATAACCATATTGCCCTCAGATATATCTCTCTGAAATGACTAAGGAGAAAGTCATGTTCAACACAGACATCCACAGATAACACTGTCCACAACACACTCTTGATAGCTCGGTATATTAATGCCATAATTTTATATTGTACTATGCATTTCACTGTTTGTATCGGCTTTCTGTCGTGGCTACAATAATGCTCTACAAAAAGGTTGCTGAAACCTTAAATGTCAATAGTTCATCCTGAGCTCAGCTTGGAGTCAAATATAAAAGAATTATAAGCCTTTCCTTATAGACAAGGGAACTGAAACAGACTTAGTATTCCACTTGCTCCAGGCTACATGTTATGCAATTGGTTTAAAAAAATGATGAGTTTTTCTAGAAAAATCTTCACTATCCCTTAGATGTTTGGATTAAACCACATTCTTTTTGATGCTCCAACAAACTCCCAAAATACGTATTAGGCAACATAAATGTTATAAAACTGAATGTGATAGATGATAAAAATAATATAAAGTCACCCTCTTTGAGATTCTAATCTAATTTGGGAGGAAATTGTGCATCTTTATGCTGCTTAACTTTGCAGTCAGAGAGGGAAAAACTTTTTCTAAGCAATTGCCTATAAGACACAGGTATATAAAATACACACATCACTTTATATATCATCCACATGGCATCCTGGGAAGAGTGACTACTTCAAAGAAAATGCTCAAAGACATCTTCAATTATCAAGCAATATTCCATGCCAACTTAAAGAGAGATAACACTAAGCTTACAGGTATCTGAAGAAAAGGAACACTTCAGGCAAAATAAGCAAGAACTTGTAGAATAGAGAGAGTTCAGCTGAGCTGCTGCAGAATGGACAACTGATGGGAAGCAACTCTGGGTAGCAAAGAAAGGAATTTGGCCACACAGAGCCTTATAAGCTACAGTAGGAGGCTAATTTTGGGGGTTCCCAAACAAGGAAGAAACACGGTCTTGTTTATCCTTTGTAGGGCATTTTTGTTAGAATGAATAAAGGGTTAGAGGGCAAAAAAGTCTGAAGCAGGTTTCTGAGAAAGTGAGAGTGTTTGAAATGGTTGGATTCAAGAATCTGTAGATACATCTTGCACTGGATGTGCTGGCAGATTGAATATAAGCAAAGAAAAAGAGATGAGTCAATGACTGTTGAAGCTTCCAAATCTCGAAGGATGGATTTACCACACACTTCATGGAAAAGACCAAGAATAGAGTTTGTGGGAAAAAGTGATTGCTAGAGCTCTCCCAACCTGACAGTGTGGATGCTAACAGGGTTGCCCATCAAAGCCACAGTTGGGTCCTTACACAGAATGTCAAGTTAACCCACCACCCAATACACCTGCAATCTTTATGGGGACTCTGAAATGTGCTTCTTACTTCTGTCACAATTCTTAATGGCTCAGAACACAATAGGTGCATATACTGGACAAGAGAAGGAGAATTTCAAAAACCTTAGGCAAAGAAAGAATTTATCAAGAAGCTTAACTGTTTCCTTGTTGGACTGATGACTTGTTTTTCTGTTAGTAATTATCAATAAATTGATGTCTTTTCTCTTTCACTTTTTAGTTTTCTGTTTCTGCAACCATATTGCATCTACATCAAATAAAGTCCAGTTGGGTTATAAGCAAACAAGCAAAGATATTTGGAAGAAAGTTTATCGTGCCTTATTCATAATAACCCCCAAATGGGAATGCCACAGATACCTTCCAGGAGAACAGAAAACTGAAGCATAATCCAGTCAAACAAAAATTCTCAGCAATACAAAAAATAAACTACAGCTGTATACAAAACATGGGTAAATCTCTAGACATAAATGAGCAGAAAAATCCAGACCCTAAAGAGGATGCACTTTATGATTCCACTGACATAAAGTACACAAAGAGGAAAAAGTGCTCCATCAGAACCAGGATCAGAACATTTGTTTCCTCTGGATAAACCAGGAATGGTGTTGAAAGGAGCATTCTCTAAGAATATAAGTATTCTAAGGCTGGCTATAGGCGGTGCTCACACTAGAAATCCATGACTATCATATTGACTACAAAGTATGCTTTAATATTGAAAACAAGAGAAGGGGGCATTACAATGTTGCCTTTCATATGCCCTAGCATGAAACACGACTGGAATGAATACTTTGTCCTTCAAAACTGAAGATAGGAAATGCACAGACTTTGTTTTCAGGTCACAGTGGCTGAACTGCTAAGGGCCCTTTCCACAAGACCTTCTTTCCCTTCTCCTATTATACTTATTCTACCCAAAGACTGGTTACCACAAGTCCTGCATTGTGACTGGAGCTTGTACGTCTCAGAGGACAGAGGATATCATTAATCAAGCTATATTCTTTTATCTCCTCTTTGCATGCCCTCCAGTGACAAGACTATGCCATTCTATATACCCTCCTCCTTTTGACTTGGATTGTCTTCTTTCTCTGAACTTACATAGCTCCTTCATACCTGGTGTTCTAACCCCTGAATACCTTCCTTGACTCTCAAATCTTTACAATAGATTCCTAATATGTTTTCCGAGGAAGTATGAAAACCCTTTCATGGATAGAGTATTCTTTCTCCACACCAAACCTTATAAATTAGATACA
The DNA here is from genome assembly GCF_011064425.1 of Rattus rattus. Classification (NCBI taxonomy): domain Eukaryota; kingdom Metazoa; phylum Chordata; class Mammalia; order Rodentia; family Muridae; genus Rattus; species Rattus rattus. Next base: position 116,886,613 of record NC_046158.1, on the reverse strand, counting down.
ATATGTCAGGCAGGTAATCAGTGCAGTAAATGCTTCATTGCCAAGGCTTATGAACAACCCCCTGTATCACAGAATGGATGAGAGAGAATGGTTTTCTGTACTGAATAAGATGGCAAATTGAACTCATTTTTATCTGCAGTTGAAACTTGTACCCAAGGGTTAGTGAGAATCTTCTCTTGATTTCAATGGCCAGCCTCCCTTCACTTCCAGAGAATATATACCTCATAGAACATTTTGAAAGAAATAACTTTGAGGCAAAAGTTTTAAATGTCTAAAGTCCAGGCATGCTAACACATGCCTGTAACCCCAGCAACAAGGAGGCTGAGGGAGGAGGAACATGAGATGGATGGTATTCTGGGCTATTACATAAGTGAATGTCTCAAAACAACAACAAAAGTATTTGTCTAGAAGCTTATATGTAATTTCCATGGGAGGCGTACCCAAGGCCAACTCTCCCTGTCCTGTATAACAAGTCATTCCCATCTCCCTGTCTAAGCTCCCATGGTGGTTACAGATCACAGTTGTGACATATGGAGCTGACTCAACTTTAAAGACAAGCCTGGCTTAGAGGTTAAAACAAGAATTCAAAACAAATGCTCCCTGCGAGAAGCAAGGAATATTGAAGGCTGGGGAAGTTTCCAGACTTTGTTTTTGCCCTGGGATTGCTTTTGGAACCTTTAACTAAATCAGTAGTCTGTCACATCTTCTACTATGTTTTAAAGACCCCATACTTCACTCACTATCCTCACAGTCACGAAATAACTAGTAATTTTTGAACAAGGGCCCCATGTTCCCCTTTTACCCTGGGCTCTGCCAATAATATTACAAGTCCAGATCTTTTTATTTCCAGACCAGTTAGCAAGCTAAAAGCCACCGCTTATTTTAAAACGCACTTCAAACACTGCAGCAGATAGAAGCTTATCAACTAAGAAATTCTCAAATCCCCACAGACACTACTGTTTTCAGTGCCTAACTGGAGGAAGATGAGTTTCAGGATGTGGACTGGATGTTCTTCTCCCAAGCTGGAAAATATAAGAACTTCTCTATAAACTAAAGTTGAAGATCATGGATAAAAAGGTATTAAAAATTAAAATTCAGTAGATCTTTCCTTCTGCTTTAGGGATGACATGAATTAATTATGTACTTATTACTATAGAGCTAGCTCATCAGTCAGTGTTGCCAAATTGTTGAATAACTCCTGTTACTTGAAAAATTCCACACTCCAACATTGATCAGAGTTAAGATGTGGTGATGTAGGTGGGTGGGTCTACAAACCCATTTTTGGGCTAAGGTTCACATCAGTGACAAGAGGAATCAGGGTAATCCAATACATGATGGTGTCGCTTTATTCCTCTAAAACACTAAAGATGTTTCCCAGACAGATTCATTTGACCCCTGACTGTTCATCCAACCTCCTCTAGTCTCACATCAAGCACTGATAAGTGTGCAGCATGTTGGTCACTGGATATTAAAAAGCAATTTATTGTTCCCTTTTGCTGTGTCCATCCCTTCAGTCCCTTCATTGACCTTTCATTGTGTAATGTTCTCCTGCCCGTTGCCAGCAACACAATCAAAGGGACTGGAATGAACATGGAAAGTGGACCTTGGTAGCCAGGGAGCTGGGAGCCTGCCACAGCCTCTTTATCACCAGTAGGGCCTTTACTCTCTGCCATGGAATGTATCACTACTGCCTTCTCCATCGCCTTCATTCTCTTCCAGCTGTTTTCTACCCTGCCTCTTTACTCACAGAGATGACCTCTCCACCTACTTCCCTGGGAAAATTAAGAACATCTGATGAGAACTCCCACAGTTTCCTCCAAAACTCCTTCAGTTTTCTTTGGATCATCACCCAAACTTTCTTCCTTCCCTCTCATCTTGGAAGAAATGTTCCCTGCCACATGGACAGGTTAACCCCTTCACCTGCCTCCCACCATGCTGTGTCTCCCCTTCAGAGACCATGGTCTCCCTTTCTTCTCTGCTGGTGACTTGTCTAGTTCATCAACAGGGCCTCAAATCTTTTCATTTAAAGATAAACAAACACACTCACACCAACAAAGTCCCTCCTCAGCTACACTTCGTATTTGCCTGTCCTTTTCTCCCAGCCTCTTCCAAATCCCCTCTGTATGCCCTTGGCAAAGCAAAGCATTGTCAGATACCATTGATCACTAAATGTAGAATGCACCAGATGAGCAGGAAATCCATATTTGGCTCTCCCGTACCTCACTTCAGTTTCTCTTCTGTTACTTGACATCATCTTTCCAGAGACCAAATTTGGTGGTACATACCTATAATCCTAGAAGCTGAGACCAGGATATTTCAAATTCAAGGCCAGCCTTAAGTTATCTAGTCAGGTTATCTAAACATCCCGTGTGATACAAATAAGTCTCTGTCTCTAAGGTTTGAAAAAAAGAAGAGTTAAGACAAATTTTCGTTTTAGAGACTACTAAATAAATACAGTGTGGCTCCTCCGTGTGAAGCCCTCAGCTCGGTGCCTTCTATTCTCAATTGCCTTGGACATTTCGGGAGGTTGTGGTTCTAGGAACATCAGAACTATATCGTATTTCTATGTAAACCGGCTGGAATTTTGATAGGGAGTGTACTAATTCTGTGGGTATTCTAGGTACTGCAGATATTTTAACAATGCTAATTGCTTCAATCCATGAGAACTCCAGGTATTTCCCTAAATTCTGTTGCCATTGTCCTTTAATTTCCTGCATAGCTCTCTAGTTACAGCATACCGGCCTCCCAAATTGGCCAATGAAAGAGAAGAGCCCAGAGTTGAAGCCATATGTTTTCAATTGGTTGTTTATCAGCAATGGTCTAAGAACAGTCAAATGACCACATTTGTTTGCTACCCAATTTGTTTCATTGGTTGGTATGTTGGTTGGTTTTGGTTTCTTGGGTTTTTTTTTGGGGGGGGGTATTGTTTCTAAATTGGCTTTCTCTGCTTATTTTTTATTGTTTGTTTGACTGTTATTATTGTTTTGAGAACAAGCCATACCATGTATCTTGGGCTTGCCTAGAACCTGCAGTCCTACTGTCTCAGCCACCCCAATGCAGAAATCACAAACTTGTACCACCACATCCTTCAAAATCCAAATCTTGTTTCTCACAATGTACAAAACTCCTTTCAAAAGCTGAGCAAACTGATGGCCACCCACCCAGCCTTCCTTTCCTCTTTAGTGATGTTGGGTTCATTCCAACATTTTCTACTGTTCATTTAAAGTGTCCGGTAGTGTTTGTTTTACCTATTCTTTGTCTATTACTGAACAAAGGTTATTCCCACAATACTACACTTGCCTGCTCTCTGCTCGCCTCACTCTCAGTCTTCCACGGGTATTCTCACTGACTCCTACCTTCCCCACCCTCCCCAGTGCTATATTTTACTTCTTGAATCATCCATAAATTCTAGACCATATCTCCAACACCTGCTATATACCTCAGCCTTAAGATCTTTTGCATTTTTTACAGGTGTGGCACACTGGCTCTTCTAGATCTATCTAATAGAAACAATGACTTTGACACAAGGAACTTTGTATGTGTCCTACCCTCCCACCAGAAGAAAACCTAGCTTCCTTGAACAAAGGAGAATGGCTTTTAAGGAGCTTCTAATATGATTCTAGCAGGGGACGAGCACTAGATCACCAAGTCTGGAGATAAGGTTTTACCTGCTTCAAGCAAAAGCAGAAGGCAGAGGACAGTGATCTTTTGCTGAATCAAAGTAGCAAGAATGCACTCACTCCATGATTGGCACTGTACATGTGCCTCTTGGTCCTCTTAAAAATCACATCATGCATGACATTGATAACAGACAGTGACACTTCCTAAAATTAGATAAACATTGCTTGCACACCTAATGTTATAAACCTAAGAACTTACTTTGGCTTTAGCTCAAGGCACAGTGGTGTTCTATGAAGCAGGAAGTGGTGAGGTGTCTGGTTTGGGCACTGCGGATCAAGAAAAGCTGTGACCTCTTTTCCACTTATTGTTCACATTGTAAATGCTTTCCTTCCATCAATTAAAAGATACTTGTGTATTCTGTACCTCCAATTATTTGTATCTGTTTAGTATCTCTCCCTATGCTTTAGAGTTACTTTCCTTAGTCTGAATGCCTCGGTCTGCTTTCCTAATCACGTATCCCCAGATCCCTAGGAGCTCGGTGAGTGACACACTACTGTAAGACTCTGCTGTTGCTATTTCCTTTCCCATTTTAGGAAAGTGAGGAAGAGTTAATAAAAGTTTGGCCATGTATATGTCCTACCCTCCCACCAGAAGAAAACCTAGCTTCCTTGAACAAAGGAGAATTAAAGAAAGCTCCCTTCCTCCACCGGGAGCCTAGATTCCCATTCATGGCCTCTGGCTCATTCCAAACCTCGCCCTGAAATCAGGGAGGCCTGTACCCTTGGGATGCTCACCACCTTCTCACTATGACCTGCAGCAAACACAGCTTCCGAGTATCCTAATCTGTTCCATATTCTAGCAAGCCTTCAGAAAAGGAGAGTAATCATTCTCACACTGTCACTCCACACTTGCTTTCCCACTCACATCCGCTTGGCTTTAGGAGCAACAGGCCAATGGAGTTCTGCCCTTGCTGATGCTAATGTAGCTTCTTGGCCTTGGCTTAATCTTGGTACTGCTATGGAAATAAGCCATGCACTAAAGAGCCTGCCAAAAAGAACAGGGAGAGCTGTGGAATGGTCTTCTCCCAGATTAAATGGAGTATCTAATCAAAGCCATGCCACAGCTGTTAGAGAAACAGATATAAGGAGCAGAAGAAGCAAAAGGCCCTGAGCCTACAACATCAGAGGCTGCTATTGTTTTCCTCTGACAACCACTGGGTGCCATTTTCAATCAAAACTGGACCCATTTCAAGCACATCTGCCAGCAATGACATAGCAATTAAGGGGAGAGCCCCCATCTGAGAAATTCCAAAGTGAAGCAAGCTTACTCAGCCTTCTATCTGACTATCTACTAATCCTGTGCTTCTTAGCTATGCCTTACCAATTTATCAGGACATTCTGGCTCCACATCTGCCATATCTCTCCAGTTGAGCTCCTGCTCAGCTCAACCTCCAGAACTATTTTAAATCAATCACATCATACTTTGCCTGATATGTAAAAGTTCATAGCCAGTTGGGTTTCCTGGTCTCACCTTTCTTTCCCTTGCAGTCCCTTCCTCACATTATAGCTGGAGAAATGATTCTTGTTTGTAAATCACCCCAGAAAGAGTTCCCATTTGTCTTCGAATAGAGAAAAGCTTTCTATCCAGCCCACAGAATTGTTTTAGGCTGTCCCCATCTCCCCTCATTATCTTTATCCCATGATACTACTCCACCTGTTTTGCTTCAGCCACTGTAATGGTCCGTACACTGTTTTCTCAAGATATCAGCATTTTCCCCACTGTCATAGGTTGTTTCCAGTGGCTGAGTCTGTAATAGGGATTCTTCTGTACATGTAGTTTGCTGAACGAAGGCTTTTTAAAACAAACAAGTGAGATACTTAGGGAGACAGCAAAGGAGAGAGAGAGAGAGAGAGAGAGAGAGAGAGAGAGAGAGAGAGAGAGAGAGAGAATGTTCCTACTAAAGACCATGCTCTACTTATTAGGCCCATGGCCCTAATTGAAGCAAGAAACCAGCATCTTATACCATTAGTCTTTGGCTATTGTTTTCTCCTGACAGGAGAGTTAATCTCAGGCTTTCTCCTCCAGTGCAAGGCAACTGTGATCATAAACAGAGAGCAGGTAACACTCACAAGTGCTAAGGGGTGGTATCTTGGTCCAGCAAAGGGAATCTAAGACATCACCTATTCTTCTAGATCCATCTTCAGAACTTTCTTTAACCACCTCTCTCTCTGGAAAAGCTCTCACTTCAGATCTTCCTATCTGCTTTGTTGTTCATTATCATTATATTATGGTTCAACTGTCATCTTATTTAAGTAACAGAACCTGAAAATCCAAGGAAAGTGGTCACTATACTATATCAACTTCTGTTGCACCTCACTACGTAAGGTGGCAGTCTACCATGTCCAGATAACTCCTCTCCAGGACTCTTTTCTTAGTGGGGCTTCCTCTTCTCTACCTGATCTGAGGATCCAGGCCCCCAATTCTTTACCTGAGGTATGTCACATAGTCTTGGACTATCTACAAGTTCAACTTCCTTCTTCCCTTTTAAGAACCTACCAAGCAATTACCTGAGTTTCTTAGAATGAAGAAACCATACAAATGAGGCATGCACAGTACTTTAAACTCCAGCCAATGGTTTACAATCACCCTGAAAACCCCTTCCTACTCTTCAAGGTTCACATATAGCCCTTGTCCACCCTGAATAAAGGTATGCACATAAGCTAAGATTGCCAAGGGAAGCTGTTTCATTAAAATTCTAGAAGAAGGCTTTCCTCAGAGAAGTCCCCCACATCCTCAAACTCACTCCCAGCTGGACCAGGATCCTGAAGACCCCACCCATCCCAGAGTTTTCCATGACAGTGTGCAGAGGTGTCTGGACACCCTGAGGGAGGAAGCACACATGCATAACACAACCTCCTGGGTGGCCAACCTCATTGTCTATAATATTCCTTTGTATTCTCTGAAATATGTCCTTTGTATTTTTAATTGAATGTTTCTTGACTTCCTCTAGGACCCAGATTTGTAAATCTAACAGTAAAGTCACAAGGCTCTGGGAATCAGAGAGATTCAATTCTGACTTTATCATTTATAATCTATATAATGTTAAGCCAGTTAATTAATTTCTTGTTGTACCAGATTAATCAGGTTATTGAAAGGATTAAGTGAACTGATTAAGTAAAGTACTTGGAAAAGTGCCTGATGTATGTAAAATCCTTCCATAAATGATGTCCAGGAATTCATGTGCCTGGCTTATGAATGAAAGAATACATAAATGGATTGAGTGAATTCTCAAGCAATTTAACCTATGACTTCAGTAGTTTTGATAGGAATAGGTTCATATATATGAATGATTTGTCATTAGGGAATAGTGTTACTTGAAAGAGTTTAGAAGGTGTGGCCTTGTGGTGATGTGGCTTTGTTGGAGGAAAGGTGTCACTAAAGGGTGAGGGATTTTGAGGTTTCAGATCCTCAACCAGGTCCAATGGCTCTTTCCTTTATTCTGCCTATGGATCTAGATGTAGGACTCTCAATATCTCCTGCAACATGTCTACCTGCCTGTCACCATGCCCCCTACCGTGGGGACAATGGACTAAACCTCTGAAACTGTAAGTGAGCTCCAATTAAGTGACAAACCATGGTATACCATAAAACATGAAAGACTTATGAGGCTACCCAACCTCTTTGTGATTGAACTTAAGACTGACTTCATGGGAGGGAACACACAACTGATTCCGTAAACCTAGTCAAAAACATATGGCTGGGGAGAGCATGGGAGGGAAATATATACTACTATTGTTTCCCCATACAGACATGTCAAACTGCTTCTGAATATTTATATTTTCTCCCCACAGAATTTTTCCTTACTATGTTGCCTAAAGTACCCATTCACAGAAAATGGTCAGTTTATATTTGTTTAAAGACCACCTATGCTTCCTACTTCTTAATAAAATCCTGTCTTTTTGAGGGATGCTGAACTGATAGATCTATACCTATTTCTATTTCATCCAGGCTTCAGACAGACCTGGAGCTCAGGTGGCGAGCTTCTGAATATTTATGTTTCTCCCCATAGACTGGGGACTCTCAGAGAGGGACAGAGAAGCTTCTTTTTGCAGAGAAAGGTGACTAATGCAGAGTCATGTGATCAGAGTGTTTAGACTAAGAGGCTAATTAGTGCTCAGTTTTAACATATATCATATATAAGTTGTGATATGTGTTATCATCTTGACATGTATATTATAACCAGGCTCCCACCAGACCAATAGTATAGAAGAGAGGGTAGAAATAATTTAAGTGCTATGCTACAAGGGAGACTGTCATCAGGAGTTGCTTTCAGGAACTTATGCAGCTTTGGATACCTGCAAAAGACAGGGTGTAGAGAGAATAGCTTGTATAATGTGTGGCTATGGTACCTGTCAATTAAAAAAACCTATGGCCTATGGCTTAGGCAGGCAATAGAGGTGGGACATCCAGGAGGAAAGAATTCTAGGATAGAATGAGAAGAAGACTTGTCAGGAAGATGTGAGAAGACAGATGCATGGTAACTGAGCACAGCTAACCAACCACATGGCAGAATGTAAAATAATTGGATTATTTTAGTTATGATTAGTAAGAGTAGAGATTAGTGCAGGAGCCCTGTGGTCCAGACTGCGCCCAGATCGAATGGACCCAGTCAAACGGCTCCCTGCACCCAAATCCCGTGGGAGGGAGAGCAACACGTTCAGAGGGGCAGAAATGCCTGGGAAACCAAAGGAGACTACTCTCTGCCCATATTTCTGACTCTAGAAGAAAACACCGACTGCCATTAGGGCCCCCTGCGCACAGGGACATAGAAGTAGGGGCAGGCCCTTCTGGCTGTTGCCCTCACAGAGAGCTGAAACCCATCCCCGAGGAGCAACTTCAGACCCGAGACCAGAGGTAAGAACAACTTTTCTGCTCCAAGTGACCTGCCTGGTGAACTCAGGACACATGCCCACAGGGACAGCTGTCCAGTTGGACAGGAACTACTACACGCCTGAAAGCAAAACACTCTGTTCCCATAACTGGCTGAAAGAAAACAGGAAAACAGGTCTATAGCATTCCTGACACACAGGCCTATAGGACAGTCAAGCCACTGTTGAAATAGCAGAACAATGTAACATCAGACACAACCTGATGGCCAGAGGCAAGCACAGGAACCCAAGCAACAGAAACCAAGACTACATGGTATCATCAGAGCCGAATTCTCTCACCAAAGCAAACACTGATAATAAATGGTAAAGCCCAACACAAGAAGGCAAGCTACAGCTTTGAAAAAGCAAGAAACTAATTATTTTGCAACAAAACAGAAGACAAGCATACAAACATAATCTCACTTCCAAATATGAAGACAACAGGAAGCAACAATCACAATTCCTTAATACCTCTCAATATCAATGGACTCAATTCCCCAAAAAAGACACAGATTAAAAAACTGGATACACAATGAGGACCCAACATTCTGCTGCCTACAGGAAACACACCGCAGAGACAAAGACAGACACTGCTCAGAGTAAAAGGCTGAAAAAAAACTTTCCATGCAAATGGTCTGAAGAAGCAAGCTGGAGTAGATATTCTAATATCAAATACAGTCAATTATCAACATAAAGTCATCAAAAAAGATATGGAAAGACACTTCATATTCATCAAAGAAAAAATCCACCGAAATGAACTCTCAATCCTAAATAACTATGTTCCAAATAAAAGGGCACATACATACATAAAAGAAACCTTACTAAAGCTGAAAGCACACATTGCACCTCACACAATAATAGTAGGAGATTTCAACACCCCACTCTCATCAATGGACAGATCATAGAAACAGAAATTGTACAGAGACATAGACAGACTAAGAGAAATCATGAACCAAATGGACTTAACAGATGTTTATAGTTCATTCTATCCTAAAACAAAAGGATATACCTTCTTCTCACCACCTCATGATACTTTCTCCAAAACTGACCATATAATTGGTCATAAAACATGCCTGAACAGATACAGAAAGATATAAATAATCCCATGCATCCTATCAGACCACCACAGGCTGAAGCTGGTCTTGAATAACAATAAGGGAAGAACACACACATATACATGGAAGTTGAACAATGCTCTACTCAATGATAACCTGGTCAAGAAAGAAATAAATAAATTAAAGGCTTCTTAGAATTTAGTAAAAATCAAGGTACAATATATCCAAAATTAAGGGACACAGTGAAAGCTGTGCTAAGAGGAAAACTCATAGCTCTGAGTGCCTGCAGAAAGAAACAAGAGAGAGAGCATATATCATCAGCTTGACAGCACACCTAAAAGCTCTAGAACAAAAAGAAGCAAATACACCTAGGAGGAGTAGAAGGCAGGAAATAATCAAACTCAGAGCTGAAATCAACCAAATAGAAACAAAATGGACTATATAAAGAATCAACAAAACCAAAAGCTGATTCTTTGAGAAAATCAACAAGATAGATAAACTCTTAGCCAGACTAACCAGAGGACACAGAGAGTGTGTTCAAATTAACAAAATCAGAAATGAAATGGGAGACATAACAACAGAATCATGGGAAAATCAAAAAAAATCATCAGATCCTACTACAGAAGCCTATATTCAACAAAACTTGACGATCTGGAGGAAATGGACAATTTAGACAGATACCAGGTACTGAAGTTAAATCAGGAACAGATAAACCATTTAAACAACCCCATAACTCCTAAATAAAAAGAAGCAGTCATTAAAAGTCTCCCAACCAAAAAGAGCCCAGGTCCAGATGGGTTCAGTGCAGAATTCTATCAGACCTTCATAGAAGACTTCATACCAATACTATCCAACAATTCCACAAAATTGAAACAGACAGAGTTCTATGGAATTCCTTCTATGAAGCCACAATTACTCTTATACCTAAACCACACAAAGACCCAACAAAAAGAGAACTTCAGACCAATTTCCCTTATGAATATCCACACAAAAATACTCAATAAAATTCTTGCAAACCGAATCCAAGAACACATCAAACAGTCATCCATTATGATCAAGTAGGCTTCAACCCAGGTATGCAGGGATGGTTTAATATATGGAAAACCATCAACATAATCCACTATATTAACAAACTGAAAGATAAAAACCACATGATCATTTCATTAGATGCTGAGAAAGCATTTGGCAAAATTGAATACCCCTTCGGGATTAAAGTCCTGGAAAGAACAGGAATTCAAGGCCTATACCTAAACATACTAAAAGCCATATACAGCAAACCAGTAGACAACATTCAACTAAATGGAGAGAAACTTGAAGCAATTCAACTAAAAGCAGGGACTGGACAAGGCTGCCCACTCTCTCCCTACTTATTCACTATAGTTCTCGAAGTCCTAGCCAAAGCAATCAGACAACAAAAGGAGATCAAAGGGACACAGATTGGAAAGGAAAATGTCAAAATATCACTATTTGCAGATGATATGATAGTATATTTAAGTGATCCCTAAAGTTCCACCAGAGAACTACTAAACCTGATAAACACCTTCAGCAAAGTGGCTGGCTATAAATTGAAATAAATCAGTAGCCTTCCTCTTCACAAAAGAGAAAGAAGCTGAGAAAGAAATTAGGGAAACGACACCCTTCATAATAGTCCCAAATAATATAAAATACCTCAGTGTGACTTTAATCAAGCAAGTGAAAGATCTGTATGATAAGAACTTCAAGCCTCTGAAGAAAGAAATTGAAGAAGATCTCAGAAGATGGAAAGATCTCCCATGCTCATGGATTGGCAGGATTAATATAGTAAAAATGGCCATTTTCCCAAAAGCAATCTACAGATTCAATGCAATCCCTATCAAAATTCCAACCCAACTCTTCAAAGAGTTAGACAGAAAAAATTGCAAATTCACTTGGAATAACAAAAAACTCAGGATAGTGAAAACTATCCTCAACAATAAAAGAATGTCTGGGGGAATCACCATCCCTGACCTCAAGCAGTATTACAGAGCAATAGTGATAAACACTGTATGGTGTTGGTACAGAGACAGGCAGATAGACCAGTGGAAGAGAATTGAAGACCCAGAAATGAACCCACACACCTATGGGCACTTGATTTTTGACAAAGGAGCCAAATCCATTCAATGGAAAAAAGATAGCATTTTCAGGAAATGGTGCTGCTTCAACTAGAGGTCAGCATGTAGAAGAATGCAGATCAATCCATGCTTATCACCCTGTACAAAGCTTAAGTCCAAGTGGAACAAGGACCTCCACATCAAACCAGATACACTCAAACTAATAGAAGAAAAAGTGGGGAAGAATCTCGAACACATGGGCACTGGAAAAAATTCCCTGAACAAAACACCAATGGCTTATGCTCTCAGATCAAGAATCGACAAATGGGATCTCATAAAGCTACAAAACTTCTGTAAGGCAAAGGACACTGTGGTTAGGACAAAACAACCAACAGATTGGGAAAATATCTTTACCAATCCTACAACTGATAGAGGGCTTATATCCAAAATATAAAAAGAACTCATGAAGTTAGACTGCAGGGAGACAAATAAACCTAGTAAAAAATGGGGTTCAGAGCTAAACAAAGAATTCAGAGCTAAGGAATGTCGAATGGCTGAGAATCACCTAAAGAAATGTTCAACATCCTTAGTCATTAGGAAAATACAAATCAAAACAACCCTGAGTTTCCGCCTCACACCAGTCAGAATGGCTAAGATAAAAAACTCAGGTGCTGGCAAGGATGTGGTGAAAGAGGAACACTCCTCCATTGTTGGTCAGATTGCAGACTGGTACAACCATTCTGGAAATCATTCTGGAGATTCATCAGAAAATTGGACATTGCACTTCCTGAGGACCCAGCTATACCGCTCTTGGGCATATACCCAAAAGATGCCCCAACATATAAGAAAGACACATGCTCCACTCTGTTCATAGCAGCCTTATTTATAATAGCCAGAAGCTGGAAAGAACCCAGATGCCTTCAACAGAGGAATGGATACAGAAAATGTGGTACATCTGCACAATGGAATACTATTCCACTATCAAAAACAATGACTTTATGAAATTCATAGGCAAATGAATGGAACTGCAAAATATCATCCTGAATGAGGTAACCCAATCACAGAAAAACACACATGGTATGCACTCATTGATAAGTGGATATTAGCCCAAATGCTCGAATTACCCTACATGCACAGAACACATGAAACTCAAGAAGGACAAACAAAATGTGGATACGTCACTCCTTCTTTAAAAGGGGAACAGGAATATCCTTAGGAGGGCGTAGGGAGGCAAAGTTTAGAACAGAGTTTGAAGCAATGCCCATTCAGAGCCTGCCCCACATGTGGCCTATACATACACAGCCACCAAACTAGATAAGATGGATGAAGCAAAGAGTACAGGCCAACAGGAGCCGGATGTAGATCTCTCCTGAGAGACACAGCCAGAATACCACAAAATACAAAGGAGAATGCCAGCAGCAAACCACTGAAGTGAGAATTGGACCCCTGTTGAAGGAATCAGAGAAAGACTGAAAGAGCTGAAGGGGCTTGAGATCCCATATGAACAACAATGCCAACCAACCAGAGCTTCCAGGGACTAAGCCACTACCCAAAGACTATACATGGACTGACCCTGGGCTCCAACCTCATAAGTAGCAATGAATATCCTAGTAAGAGCACCAGTGGAAGGGGAAGCCCTGGGTCCTGCCAAGGCTGTCCTCCCAGCCCCAGTGAAAGTGATTTTTGGGGGCGGGAGGAAATTGGGAGAAGATGGGGAGGGGAACACCCATTTAGAATGGGGGGGGAGGGGTGGGGGATGTTGGCCTGGAAACCGGGAAAGGGAATAACAATCGAAATGTAAATAAGAAATACCCAATTTAATAAAGATGGGGAAAAAACTAGAGCAGAAAAAACTTAATTAATTAATTTTACAAAGTTAGATAATAAAATGGGTAGCAATTTAAAAAAGAGTAGAGCTTAGCTATATGGGCAAGATATTTGTAAATATATTTTGAGTCTGAGTCATTTCTGAGGGCATAAGACTGGGAGGAAGAACTCGGTCCAACTTCTACAACAGGCCCCTCAAATTTTCCATCACAGATGTAAAACTTGACCATGAGTCCCCATTTCTTCGTAATGAGCTAATGGCTGTCAATGGTTACTGGAGCAGGGTGTGTGTCATTTTATATAATTCTATAGTCTCTACAACACTAAGTAGTTCAGAGGGAAAAGAAGGGGGACAATAGAGAATTGTGGGGATGACCATAATCACAATTCATTGTATTGTCTGTCAAAAAACAAAAAAACAAAACAAAACAAAAAAAAAAAAACCAACCCATAAGTCTCACTGTAAAAATCATCTGTCAACAGGACATAGATAACTGTATGTGTCTAATTTTTTAAATAAGGACACTTGTAATTATTTAGATAAAAAGATTGCATACCACAGCTCATTTAACAGCAAGGTCTAATATGAAAAGCTTTTGTAGCCAGGAGTAGAGAGTTTGTATGTCCAGATCGATTAACTGCATCTGAGACAAGGCCATGCTTACCCTAGAGGCCCAAGAATGATACATCTGAGCTAAAGGAGCCTCTGGAGACTGTGGTCTTTGGCAGGCCTCAGGTAAGGCTGTTGCCAAGTGAATCCAGATCACACCCCAAGGGGATCAGGAGTGCTTCACACATCTGGGAAACATCTAGAGACCCCCCAACCACACATCTTGTCAATCTCAAAGGCCTTGATCCCAAGTACTGGCAAGAGATGTTCTAATTAACTACATGCCCACATCTAAAATGGCCCATTTAAAGCAAGGGCCAAAGTCTCAGAAATGCACATGAAGAGCTACATAATCTTCTACGTGATCTCACTCACTCTCTTGATGCCAAATCCCATGTAGTACTTGGAAGAATTCCTAGCCTATAAACTCCTTGGAAACTCCAGATCTGCTATGTTGCATACAGTAGGCACAAATAGCTGGTAACTATGGCATGCTTGAAATATAGCCAACAGAACCAAGCAACTACATTTTTATTGTACTTCATTTTCATTTTTCAATGAAGTAGTTGTTGTCACTGGAACATTTCTAATGATGTTTGAAAGTACTCCGGTATGTAAATCTGGTTAAACCATCAAATTTTAACGACTGAGAAAAGTGTTAGCACCCAAATTGAAATGGAGTTAGCACAAAAGGGTGTCAGGATTACTTTACATGCTTAAAGTGATGACATTTTGGATATATGAGGTTAAATTAAAGTAATATAATTCACCTGCTGGGTTTTTTTTAATTTCTTTTATATAGCTAAAAGAACATTTAAAATTCCACCACAACCTTCTAGACAGAGTTGTACTACCACTCCCCTTGGATCTCTCACAGGTACCTGGAGCTGATAGCTAGTATTAGACATTATCTGTTCCCCAACTCCCTCCCCTGTTTCTTCCTCCTTTCAAATTCCTTAAACATCTTTACTCACCAGAGCACTCTGGACAGATATTTAACAGCTATCCTTGCTGCTTGCTTCAAAGTCAAGTGCTACAGTCAACCTCACCCAATGAAGAGAAGAGCACTGTTTGTCTGTCTGTCTGTCTGGGCCTCGATTGTATCCTCTCAGCTCTGGGTCAAATACAGTATATGGTAGGCTCCGTCAATGAAGACTTTCCAAATGAATGAATGTACCAATGAATGAATGGATGACTCATTTCTGGCTTGTTTGGGGACAGAGCAAACAAAACAAATAAAACTGAAGAGAGGCTTTCTAGGGTGCACCCCTGACGGGCCTTAGAAAGCCATGGAAGTTTAGTCCCACCTAGGAGGCCTTCAGTGGAAATAGGAAAATGGACCTTCCATCTGCCCCCTGTGGAGGAGGATCTGGAGATAATCAGAGCAGTCAGGAACTTCTTTGTGGATTAAGGAGGTTTTGAGATGTTACAGCTGCCTCCTGAACCACACCCTCCTCAGCTTTGTTATGTGGCCTCCCTGCTGGAAAAGCTGGAAGAGGAATTGTAGAAACAAGAAATCTAGGTCAGCAGAAGCCATGGGCAGATTAAGAAAGGAATGGTTTGCCTCTGAATACCAATTAAAGCCAAAGCAACTACCAGTTAACAGGTCTGACTAAAGGATTAGCTGAAGAAAGTCAGGCCTATCCCAGAAAGGCTAGGGCCCAAACTGTCTCACAGCACTGTGAGCACCATTGGGACCTGTGATAAACTACTTTAAATTCTCTCTCCCTCCCTCTCCCTCCCTCTCCTCTCCCCTCCCTCTCCCTCTCCTCTCCCTCTCCCTCCTCTCCCTCTCCCTCTCCTCTCATCTTGTCTCATCTATCTATCTATCTATCTATCTATCTATCTATCTATCCATCCATCCATCTATCATCCATCTATCTCCCCCCAATCCCCATTACTGACTTACCCAGTTTTTGCTTGTTCTCATCCTGCCTTTCTATATGTGAACAACATGTATTATGTGTCCATATGGGTAGTATACTTTCTAATAACCCTTAGGAAGTTGTAACCTTTATCATCCTTGTTTCATAGACAGGAAAAGTGAGACATGGCTGGGATGTGGGATTCAATTTCAGGCCAAGGCCATCAGTTGGAGATTCAGCTTTGCTGTCAATCATAATCAGTAAAGGTAGGGATAAAGTTTATACTGGCACACGAGGTAATAATTAGATTAATCCTCTATCTTCTTGTCCTCTATATAAACAAACTTATCTAAGGAGGATGTATGAAGCAAAGAAAGGACCAAAGTCATTTGGAGAAAATAAGTGGAACTGAATATCATTATATTAAGTTAAATAAGAGACCTAGAAAGGGAAATAGCACATTTCCTCTTATATTTGGAACCACTTTGAATAGAAAGAATAGAAAATAGATGATAGATGATAGATGATAGATAGATAGATAGATAGATAGATAGATAGATAATAAATAAATAGATGAAAATATGACATGAATGTAGAGGGGAACTATTTGGGAAAATGAAGAGAACTAGCAGAAATTGGGACTGGAAAGCATAATGGGGTGACTGTGGTCAAAGTACATACACTTAGATAAAAATATCATTAGGAAAACTATCACTTTGCTCAATGAATAAATTCCAACCGAAACACTAAAGAAGAAAAATTTCACTCTCTGATCAGTCATTACATAATCTTGACAATTTCACCCAAAATGTGACTTACTACAGGGCATGCTATACCACTGTGATGTTTCTTCTTTCACAACCAGTGTAACTGCCTGCAATTGCTTTAATTATGAAAACAGTTAAAGAGGAAGAGATAATATGTGAACACCATCTCCACATCAACCTTTGGAGGAGGGACATGGAAGGTACTAGAGCAGTTGCAATTATGTATAGGTAGAAATTGTGAAAAGGGCCAACAGATTTCCTCTTTGATTCATGCATTACCTCAGCACAAGAATCAGTGGAAGACTGGGTAAAAGAAGAAAATTCAGGTCAATACAATTTTTTCCTACGTATTAAAACTGGTCAGAAATTAAAACCCCAGTTTAAGGAAGAATGAACCTCATACAGAGATTCCAGAGCACAGGAATTGGATCAAATATGAAACTATTGACCTCAGAAATTATTCCCAACCACATGATTATACAGTCTGAATGTTACTGACATAGTTTTATTAATAATGTTAGTACATCATGCTAATTAGTTACCATATACTCATACCTGAATGCTCACATATTTATAATCCCAAACTAGTATACAAATACACTTCTAGTATATTTGTAGAGTTGCATGGCCATTTAATCCTAGGACATTTTCTTCGCCCACAAAAGAAACTTCATCACATTAGCAGTCACTCCTGATTCTCCATCCATTGGCTTTGGGAAACCACTGTGGATATGTCTCTTCTGGACATTTCATGTACATCATACAATATATGTATGGAGGGATCATTGCAGGCTTCTGTCACTCAGCATAACACTCATTCTTTCTATACCACAAATCAGTATTTCATTTACTTATGGCTGACTAATAATCTATTATGTGATCATACTATATGTGAATTATCTATTCAGTTGGTGGGCATCCGGTGTGTTTTCATTTCTGAGCTACTGTAAATAATAGAACTACAAACACTTGTGTTCATATTTTCTGTGTGAGGCTATGTTTTGGATTCTTTATGGGATACAGCTATATGCAGTGTTCCTGGGGTATATAGTACGGTCTTTCCAAATTCACCTCATAGCATTTCACATTCCTACCAGGGAAGCTTGGGAGTGCCAGCTTCTCCAAACCTATCCAGCACTGACTGCTATCTCTGTGATTACAGCCATCCTGGGTGTGAAGTGATAACTGTGTGTGCTTTTGATTTGCGTTTCCTAATGAGTGATAAGGCAAAGCTCTTTTCTGTGTGCTCACTGGCCTCCAGTGAACTTTCTTGTTTATTCAGATCCTCTGCATATCAGTTATGTTCTATTTTGTCAAATTATAGTCATCCTGTATCATCTGGATGATCATGAACATATCTGACTTCCACTAAGAGTAGAACCTGGAAACGCGGGTGAATATTATAGGAAAGAAGACAAAGGTTAAAAAAAAAAAGAAGAAAACTGGAGGAAATCCAACATGAGTAACTAAGAAAGAAATACCACTTCCAACTCTACTATCTACAATCTGGTAAAGTGCAAGCCAGCTGGTTCAAAGGTAGAATTTTCAACTCTTCTTGAACAGGATTATTTCTCATACATGTAACACTCTAGACGATAGATAAATATTCTTCTTTTTTTTTTTTTTTGAGAAGAAATCATACAAGTAACACCACAACCCAAGCAATAAATCTAAGGAGAAAATACAGAAAAGCCTTACCTATGAAAAACTCACAAACATTAATAGATAATTTTAATTCACTAATTCAAGTCAATAACATAACTAACAGAATGACTAAAATATAATGTCTTCGAGAGAGACATTAAGAAAGAGTATCTCTAGCTCTAAAATAAACCTCCAGAGACCTATGAATGGAACAGTATGGTAATAACACCTCAGACCTCAGAACAACTAACATTTAAACATCTCAAACTATTTGTTTAAACTGAAAAACTGAAGTTTTATAAACTCCTGGTGGGCGTTTAAATTAGTCAAATTCTTTTCAAGATCAATTTGGAAGTATCTAAAAGACTTGATAACCTCTGTACTACATGACTAAGAAATTCTACTCCTGGGCATATATTCCAGAGAAAATTTTATATAATATACAAACAGACAAGTCCAAGAGTTTCCAATGTAAAATTGTTTAATATAGGGAAAATTAAATTAAAGAAGGAGGGAGGATATTGAATAGCACTTGATATTTTCAAATATTAGAATCCTGTATAACTTTTAAAATAGTGTAGCTCTCTGTTTCATCATTTAATAAGGCCTCTCTGAAACAGACTGAATAAATAGTTAAGTTTCAGATACTACATTCCTTGAAATCTATGCATGATTTCAAAACAAGAGAGACATTTATATTAACAACACAATTACACATGAACAGATTAAAATGGGATGAGGAAAAGCAATACACATCTTCTGGATTGCAACAAGAATAACACCAGGGGAAGATACTGAGCATCACATTCTCTATAATCTTTATGTTTTATGTAAATGAACATGAAGCAAATGGAGTGAGATCCATGGCAGGTATATAAATGCGCATCATTCTCCTTTGTATATTTGGACCATTTTTTAAGTTTTCAAAACAAAATAAAATCCCTTTGTGAAAATAACAACAGAAATAAATTATCATATATG
Source organism: Rattus rattus (assembly GCF_011064425.1). NCBI lineage: Eukaryota > Metazoa > Chordata > Mammalia > Rodentia > Muridae > Rattus > Rattus rattus. Next base: position 116,867,246 of record NC_046158.1, on the reverse strand, counting down.
AAAAAGAACATGTTTTTAAAGGAAGTAATCGCAGCTCATAACAGTGAAACTCTAGAAACATGTACATCAAAAGAATGAAAAATATTAGGACACACTTTTAATTGATTGGTCTAGAGGATTTAGATAGTTAATTGATTAAAAAATATCAAGTAACTATACAAATCTATAAGTGTATGTAACAGTTTGGGTAGATACATATATTACTCAGGGTTCTCTAGAGAAAAGTGACATATAATATATGTGTTTATGTGTGTGTAATATGAATATATATAAATATATATTTAAAAGTTAGACACTTTAAAATGATTCGTCTAGAGATTGTATTTATTAAATCAATTTAAAATGTAATCTATATGTATAAGGGTGTGTAACTATGTGTAGTTTCAGGGTACACTAAAGAAAAATAATAGAATGAATATATATGATATATATGAATATACATATGGGATTTATTAGAGTGGCTTAGAGGCAGTGGTCCAACTTTTCCAACAGTGGCTATCTTTTACAGAAAGTCCAAGAATTCGAGAACTGTTCAGTCCATGAGGCTGGATATCTCAGCTAGTCTTTGGTTTATGCCAGAATCTCAAGGAAGCAGGCTTTTTAATACCAGTGAAGGCATGAACTTGCACAGCACGAGTGAGGGCAAGCAGGCCCTATGTCTCATATAGTAGAAAACACGTAAGTCATATTCTAAATTGCTTATTTTGTCTTTTCACATAGATCTTATGCTCATTAAAGTCTGAACATGTGATATATTTATTTTGGAACTGGCTTGTAGTCTCAGTAATTCTTGTAGAATTTAATTTGAAATGGATACATCTACAGTACAACTCTTGCCCCTAAGGGGAACCACTTAGAAGAAAGGCTAGAAACAGGCCAGAGTCAGGGGACCAGGATATCTGCTGTGATATTATATTTTTTCTAGAAATGACAGTGAAACTTCTCTTACATATGTAGACAATATAGCTGTCAGGCAAAACCTGAACAAGCACCACACCAATAGATATGCTAATATAGACATGGGAAGTCCCATGAAACCCACTTCATGAGAACTATAAGCAACCAAGGGATGCTGAGAGCTGAAGGGTTGCCTTCTCCAGAGAGGAGCCCCCTAATTGTTTATCCAATATCAATTGGTCAGCCCTGAAACCCTATTCATTCAAGGAACACCAAACAGCTTCAGTGGGTTATATTTTATATTTATGTATATATACACAAAAAGAGAATGAGGTCATAAATTTGAGAGGGAGCAAAGGAAAACACTTGGGAGAAATGAAAAAGGAAAAGAAAGGGATAAAATAGCAGTATTAGGTTTAATTTCTGAAAATAAAGTTTATATTAAAAAATAAATAAATAAATAAAAGCAGAGCCACAAGTGAAGGAGGATAGAGGGAAGGAGTATGTGATCAACGTAAAATATGGTAGGGTGTTGAAGAAAAACAAATTAATTCATGTAATTATTGCATGTTGAGGAAAGAAATAATTTTTAAAGAATTTAATTTGAGAAAAGCATAACATTATTCCAATGAACTATGAAGGATCCACATACTAAATTTTAGGGTTGGTTTCTTGTTTAATTCAAGAAAGCTTTAGGGCCTTAGAGCTGAGTTAGTTTTAAAAATATGTATCAATATATTATAGCGAATATTAAGAGCTTGCAATCTTAAAAAAATAAATTAAATTGGATAAGAACAATAGAGGAGGTGTTGTGTTATTTATGATGAGGGGGTGAGGGAGATGGGGAGGGAGGGGGAGAGAGAGAGAGAGAGAGAGAGAGAGAGAGAAGAAATCCATCAAGTATACTTGCTTCTGCTCCAGGTCACTTTGTACCTCACTCATTTGGAAGCAAGAGCCCTTCTTTCCATGGATCTGTGTATCAGGACGAGATGGTAGTTTGTAATAGAGGAGGTCTGGGGCTGTGCGGGAAAGCTGGAAACTCTCAGGCTCACCCCGCCCCCCCAAAAAAGGAAAACCAAGAGGGTGAAATCCAGAAAGGAGCATCATCATTGGCAAGCCTTGCAGAAATTTTCTGTGAAGGCCTCTCTCTGGAAGGGGGACACAGGCAGAGCAGTAGCATCATCCAAGAGCAAGACAATTTCCTAACAAAAGGAGGGGTTGCTTTCTTAATGTATTTTCTTTTCCCCTGGAGCCTGAGTCAGGCAGGAAAGCAACACCCAAAGGTCAGATCTAAGTCAAAGATGTGAGAGCTCCCTTTAGATTTAATTCACAAGGCTTCAAGGCACACACAGTCCAGATGGTCAGTGAACTACTAGATCCACAGCACCAGAAGCAATGCCTTATTCCTCAATATCGGATGGTACCTAAGAGCAGTCTCTTACATTTCAGCTCTTCCCCCTACCCAGCGCACCAAGCTATGATACTTCTGGGTGAGTAGTTCAAAGAGTCACACACAGCAGTGGAAAGTGCCTTTTAATTCATTTACTTGGTGCATATTTTCCACTCTTAGTAGACCATGAATTCACTTTTTTTTCTCTCTTTTGATTTTTCTCACTGCCAAAAAGTTATGCTGGCCCTGCTAAAAGCCAAAATGTACCAGAATCTTTCTCAAGCTTATTGTCCTTCCTTTCCTATGATAATTTTAATCGCTTCTTCATAACAAACCCAACCAACTAAATTAACTATACTCACCAAACAATTCAATCCACATCTTTGCTCCCTTTGAGTGGAAAGGGGGACAAAACCACCCTCAAAAACTTTTCAAGAATGTGGATGTAAAACCAAACAAGCACAACCACTCGTCACAGAATGTGTGCCTCAGCTCTGTGTTGTTCCACACCAAGGATGAAGACAAGCACACTGTACCTGAGATAGAGTGAACATGCAGTTTGGAGGTTATGAATTTTGCCAAGGAAATCACATCTCTGCTTGATCCATGTACAGGGCACTTCGTAATGATGTTAAGTAGAAGTCTAAGGAGAGGAGAGGAGGTTAAGGAATATTCCAGACTTACTTTTCTATCAGAGGCCTGGTTCATACCAGCTAGGAAGAGTTGGGCATATATTCTTGTATGGCTAGAAAATAATTTGCCACTTGACACCCTTACTTCTTAGCAAACAACAATTCAAGAGAAAGACATGATGAATAGAGACACAACAGCATCATATTTTATTCTTACCCCCTAACATCCACTGCAAAACTTGAACAATAACCATACCGGCTGCTCATTCCTGTTTCTATATTCTGTTTCTCATGTTATATTCCATTATCTGTTACATGCTATTACGGTTGGTGGATAGTTTCAAGGAAACTAAGGAAAAGAAATTACAATGGATCAAGAAAATGTGTCCTCCAGCTAAACTGATCACCAAACCTCAGCCAGTAAAGGAAAGTGGTGCTCAATTCATTTGGTTGTTCCTGTGCTCACAGCTGAGATTTCGGATGAAGGTGCAGAACTATCATGGAGGAGGCATCTGAACTTGATGCATGAAAGTTCTCTACAAATTAGAAAAAGAAAAGTATTACTTTGGTCACCTGCCAAGCCTGCTGAATTGCTTGGATAATGTTTTCCTCATGCATTTGTGACCAGCACAGTCCTTTTTCCACATTGTTTTTCTCATGTTACCTCCTCATGTTAAGGCTTTGAATATCTACATAACTGCTTTATGCTTCTGATATCAGGGAAGTCAATAGACCTCTACTTAGGTGGCTCTGAACATTTCATGATATATCTCTTGCTGTACTATTATTTATCTACTCTGTACCTTTATACTGAAAACTTAGCTTTTATAATATTAGCATTCACCTTTATTCAGTAATATTTAATACAATTAGTTTCAATGTGATATAAACTCTTCATTGTATTTCTTTTCTATTTCTTATTTTTCTTTATTCCTTTGTTTTTATTTTGATTCATTTAAATTAATTATCTTTTAGTATGCTCTATATTTTACTATTTGGCTACCCTCATTAGTGGTTAATTTTGGATTATAATATATATTCACAATGTATCATAATATACCAGAAATTAATAGCCAATCCTTTCATATCAGATATTTAAATGTTATAAGAGTGTGCTTTTTCTTCCATCTTTATTTCATTTCTATTTTTTTTGGTTTATTATGTATACATTCCAGAATACTTTCCATATTTTGTTTGAAATATTCAATAATCTTTTAAAACAGAATTTGGGATTATCATAATGTTACTATGTGCCTATTATTTGTCAAGAATTTCATGTCTCCCTGCAGAGTATAGAATTTCTGCTTCCATTCAACACTTCAGAACTTTCTATCCTTGAGAAAAAGCCCAAGAATAGGCAGGTTAAATCGGAAATGCAGACTAGTACTACACTGAAAAACTCACATCTACAATGACCAGTAGGCCTGTGCCTTAACCCCCTTGTGATCATGCAACATTAGACACACAAGTGACAGCAGAGATTAAAGGACACTTGTTTTAGAGGAGAGAAAATACAGAAGGGATGGAATAAATTTCAAACTATTAAGGAAAAGATTCAAGCAATTTTTTCTGAAAGGCTGAAGTAGGATCCAAGGTTTAAAAAATTTGGAGAATTGTTTATACTCATGACTTTAAAAAAAAACTAAGTGTACTTATTATGGAACCATGAAAACCATCATTGTCCATGGCAGCACTAGCTAAGTTAAGGAGCAGCAGGTACAGGGTTAAATGCGAGTTTTGGTGTAGATTTCCAGTGTCTGTTTCCCACTAGGAATATGACCTTGGACATGTTACTTAATTCTTCTGCCATGATTTCCTTATCTGCAGAATGGGTGTGATAATATCATGACCCATATAACTGTGTACTTTATTGTTGAGAAGGGATCACCAGTAAACCACTAGGTACATGCTCTCTTTCACGTGTTCAGTAAACATTAGGTATTATTACCATGGTTACTAGGTAACCCAACATCTCTTCTACCTCTAAGACTCTATTCTCCCCTCCTCACCCCAAGTCTCCCTTTTATGATACTTGAGGTCCAAAGTAGAAATGGGATGCTGGTGCCTGTCTTGTGTCTTTCTTCTTTCATTCAATATCACCATACAATTAAGAAATTGTGTTCTATAATTGCTTTTGCTTACATTCCTGTTTATAACATGAAAAGAATCACTTTCTTTATTGAAATAATCTACCAAAACTGTAGCAGTAACACAAACCCACTGTAGGACTCTCCTAGAATGTTGAAAAACTAATGTCCTGGATAGAAACAGACTAACTCCATGATGTGCATCCTTACAATGTCATCTTTCAGAGGAGAAAGAAGACTTGGTCTCAAAGTCATCAGACACTGAAAACAGAGAAATGCTCATTTTAGAGACTAATATAAGCTAGGCACACAGGTGATTTAAAAATCTGACCCTTCTTCACAGTAGGACCTAGTAACATCATTTTACTGATGTCAAGCTGAACTTTGGAAACCGTTCTTACATATTTGAGGGCACACAGATGTGTCCCCTACCACCATACCTGCTCTGCCATGCCAAATGCTGCAGCACATCCAGAGGCAATGCGAGGGCAGGAATAGCTAGTACATGTCAGGACCTGGAGACTACGATGGAAACTTAAACAGACACAGTTCATGCAATGTGGAACATTTTACAATGGCAGGAAGATAAACCACAAATAAAAGGAGGTGGGAGTTAGGGATAGAAAACAAGAATAAGCTAGTTTAAGTTTAAATTCCCATAAAAGCAGATAGAGTTGAGGACCGAGTTCTCTGGTGATTTGGAATGTAAAGTGGCGGTAGAATGAGAGTAGAAAAGTCACATAAGTTGGTGGACTAGTGGCCACTCGCTGTAGAAAAGATAAGGAGTAAGAATAGAAGAAAAAAATGCTTTGGGAGTCTACAAAATAAATGAAAGGATGCCAAGAAACAGCAGAAACAAAGATTCTCCATGTAGCAAGCCCAACACAACCTCAGAGGTTCCTGGAAGTGGGAAAGAACACTGAAGCTACCTCAGTAGGGAAGCCAGATGAATGCTAAGCCCAGCTACCCTTCTGACAAGCCCACAGCCCTCACAAGTCACATAGCCAGGTATAGTGCTTGGGAGTGATTCCAGAGCAGACAGGTCAACAGTAGGAAACGATGACATTTTGTCATGTTATCCTCCCAGGAAGGCGGAAGGCCGATGTTATATTGAAAGATAATCTACTATTTAAAACCGAGCTATGTAACTTGTATGTAACTTGGAGACCATTTATGGGTAACATTTATTTGATATTAGAGAAAAACTTTTCATTTGGCAATACCAAACGAAACTGTACTGGTAAAATATGAGTAATGTTAGCAAATATAGGTTTCACTTTCCTCGCATATGCAGAGTCTAGATTTTGGTGTTTTTGTAAAGCAGATAGGGGACTTTTAGAGAAGAGAAAAATGGACAAAAGAAAGTAATGGGAGGGTGAATGAAATCAACATGCACTATCCACACATATAAAATCATAATAAAAATCAGTTGTATTATTTAATTAGCCTAAACTAATAAAAATAATGTGATTTTAAAGAAAATCAGCTAATTCAGTGGCTGAAGACTAAACACTATCTATAGGTTGAAAAGCCTCTGTCTCAACTGTCACAACTCTTGGGAAAGGAAAGGCCCAGAGAGGCTGTTCTGGAAAACAAAGTCCAGGTACAAGCTGAGCAAAGTATATATATATATATATTCTTAGAAAGGGCATGAGGAAAGAACCCTGCCTTCAATGGATAGTGAGTGCCCTAATCAACTAAAACTTATCCAGAAGTTTGATTCTATATTGAGCCCAAAGTCAAGAGTTGGGGAAGTGTACTATGTTCATACTACAAAATATAAAGGAATACACCTCTCTGCTACAACAGCTAGTGTAGTAGATGTGAACTAGACGATCTCAGAAGGGAGAGACAGCCTTTCCAGGGCCCCCAACACACACACAAAGGGGGGAGAGGGAAATATCTACCTTGAAGACATGTCTGACATGGACATTTGTTCAGTGGAGACTCAACCACAGCATGAGCCAACGGAAAGACAAGTGTCCATCATCAGTGGCACAGTCGGCACGGGCCCTCCCTCCTGTGCAAATAAACAGATGTCTACCAGTTTGGAAAGACCAAGAAATAAGCCTCTGTAACACCCCATTTTTTCTCTTTTCTTTCCCTCCTATTCTCTTTATACACTTAATAGAATTTTAACTGTATTGGACTTTTAGGATGTGTCTATTCTTCATCATACATTCGTTGAATTTTATTTATGACTTTCTCCATTTGTTAACCTTGTTTTGTTTGTTGCTGTTGTTTTAGTCTCTTTTTTCCATTTTCTACTACATTTCTAGCACTCCCACCTTTACCACACTCTGAGCTTAGTCCTCCCTTGACTTTATCTTCTTGGCTCTTATTTTTAATTCACTTGTGCTGATCGTCGTCATCATCATCATCATCATCATCACGTATATGCAATTCACTTTTTAAAGCTGTTTTTGTTTACCATCGGGGAACCTATTTTGCTTTTTTGTTTTGCTTTTCCCTTCATCTCTCCATTTCTTCTAATCTCTTGCTCCTTCCTCTTCCCCTCCCTGCATCCATCTCCACTTCCCTTCTTCTTGCTCCCTTTGTCTACTTAACTTTGCTTCCTTCCTTCTCCTATCCCCTTCCTGTCTTCTTTGTGTTTCTCATTCAGTTCCCAGTTCCACACTTGCCCTATGTGTGTAACAGAACACAAGATAAAAACAAATTGAGGAAAGAAGAATTTGTTGACTTAGAGTTGTGGGCCATCATGTCGTGGAAGGCATTAGAGCAGAAGCAGGAGACAGGCACTGCATGTCTGTAGTCAGGATGCAGAGAGAGAAATGCTGTACTCAGCTTGTTCTCTTCTTATTATTCAGTCCAGGTCTCCTCTCCTATCAAATGTGGCCGGAAAACCTGATGCATTTTATTTCATTTTTTAAAAATCTAATCCAGAGGAAAGTAACAAACAAGCCAAACAGAGGAAATGAGTGGGGTCTGGGATCCAAAGGTGACAGAGAGGACAGTAGTAGGTAGTACAAAGCTTCTTGAGCTGCCACTCACTGGTGAGAGGAAGCCAGTATGCTATGGCCACTGCAGAAAACAATTTGACTGTTTCTCAGAAATTAAACATACATTAACATATAATTAAGCAACCCTGTTCAGAAGTGCCTATTCATTAGTGTGTAAAATATTCATTCATATAAAAATAGATACAAATATCCATAGTGGCCTTTTCATGTTTGTCAAAAACTCAAGCATGAATGTGCATGTTTCTCAATGCCAGAAAGCTTTAACAGTATGATATAGCCTTGCAATGAAATACTGCTTAGAACAAAAAGGAATGAGTCGCTGATACATGTCATAAGTACAGGTCACTCTCAGATGCAAAATCAAAGTTTACCTTGTATAATTCTATTTGTGGAAATTACTAGAAAAGGCTAGAAGTGGGAACAGCTGTATCACCATAGAATATTGAGAGTGATGGATTAAGAGTATCATGATTGTGCTACTACATACAAGATGATAAAGAGAGATAGAGATCAAGGGAATTGTCCACTACCAAGAAAATTGTACTGTGTGTAATTTTTTAAGTGAGTTGATTAAATAAGCAAAGCAGTATTTGGTTGGAACAGCAGCAAGAAATCTCTAAGTTAAAATTCAAACTCAAGGCACTGGGACTCTGACAGACGCAGGGCTCCAGCCTTCGACAGCGGAATCCAAGACCCTGAGTGATTGAGATGGTCCATGGTCAAGACAAAAATATTTGCAGACTACCAGATTCTTTGAACCTCCGTGAAACTACACCTCCAACTCAGCGACAGAGCCAAATCCTGTGGATTGATTGTAGCCAAGGACCACAAAAATGATAGTCATTCGGTGAGATAAATAACAAAACTTTAAAAGCAGAATATCAGGTTTTTGAAAGGATGGAAACATAACATCGGTCTCAGAGAACAGGAGTCACATGGATGGTAAAACTGTCTTTGATCCGACATGAAGTATTTAGGGTGGAGGAAGGAACACAAACTGTGGAGCTGACAAAATTGCAGTCTGAAGTCCAGATCTAACCTGCTTGCCATAGGGCTGTGGCAGATTGAACTCCAGGACCAAGTCCTCACTTTCCCCTGAACGTTCATTCTGTTGTGCTTTCAACGTTATCCCTCTTGCAGGATGGACAATTTTGGTTCAATGTTAAGCCATACTTTGGCCAGCAGAGTGTAGAAGGGAGAGATGATACTACAGTTTGAGGAATCTTCCTGAAGAGGTCTCATGAGTTCTTCTTTGTCCTCTTGACTTTTGCCATCTGCATGAAGAGAGTAAATTCTGAGTGTGGTGAAGAACCTTGCTGTGTCTTTCTAGTGTAGGCAAAAGGTGTGTGCTTGGCCAGTCCTAAATCTCCTGTTGCTTATAGAAGTCCTGTCTCATAAGATCTGTGCTCACTTGAGCTGCATTCATTCTCACGTCTCTTAATCTATGAGACTACACTGCCTACCCTGCCTTCCAAACTCCGAACTGCCTTACTGGGCTCTTCTACCTATGTGGATCATGCAGTACTGTGGATGCTGAAGCATTTAGCTATGATAGGCACTAGACCCATCTAGCCACTTGAGTTAAATTGAAATAAATTTAGATGCTTTTAATAAACTTAAATAACATGTTTAACATAACTAATTAAGTTTAAACACTTAAAATTCAGGGCTTCAATCATACCATTTTTATTTCAAGTACTGTAAACGTTCTGTAAATACGACATCAGGCAGTGTATAATGCAATCTTACATACACCAGGTTTATTGGATCATGTAAATTCGGATATGTGAGTGCCCTCTTCCAGTTTGTAGTGTTGAACTTTTTCTCCTGAAGATTCATGAACACTCTCAGAGCAACCCGGCAGTCTCAGTGTTAAACCCCACTGCAACAACAATGCAGACCCTGTTACAGTGTATGCTCCTCCCACCATTTCCTTCTTTACTTGTTGGGGTCCCCAGAGTCCCTCCCTAAAGCTTGGCTGTAGCTATAACCTTCTTCCCTGCCAGATGCATTCCAGTTCAATTATTATCCCTCTACAGGAAATTTCTAGAATTCCACGAAAATCAGTCAATAAACAGAGTACTAGAGGGAAGCACTATCATCTACTTCGGCCAGCTACAAGACTGCACAGAGGTGGGAATTAAAATGAAAGCCGCTCTGCTCAGCCCTCAGTTCAGTGATGAATGCATAGGCACCATGTCCAGTGCAGAACTCATATATAGACCAAACATGCTGCCATCCCTTCTAGGTCTATGACTTAGGTTTGAACTGGCTATGTTTCTCTGATGGCAGAGTTGGGCTACTTCTCTATGGTTTCTGATTAATTCCCACCCACACAGCTCACGAGTGATTGGAAATGATCTATCAAAGCATTTGCCAAAGGTCCATAATTATCTGTCCTCAACCACCCGAAGACCATATCTTTCTGCCTCTGGGGGTGTAGACAGAAGAAGAACTTCTGATTTGATCATTTCATCACAGAGCTGGAGAGATAACTCAGAGCTTAAGAGAATCCCACTGAAAATAGACAGTCTTCAAACCATATCAAATGGCTCCAATCATTCCTACGGCTCACCAATAGTTGCTTCTAAGGACAAACTATAATTATAGGAAAAGTGATATTTCATCAGTGTCTGTGTTGATTTTTCTACTTTATTCTCTTGGGGAATGTTCATAATCTCAAGAAGAAAAAAACAAAACAAAACAGAAGGAAGCTTCACATCGGGAGCCTAGGTCGGTCCTGAAGGAAGAACAGTTAACCAAGAACAAAGCTGCAGGATGGTTTCCGTTGTGTTTTTTCCAAGCTCTTTGGAATTTTTGGTCTTGGACAGACAGGGAGCAGCACATCACATTTCTCCCAAGTTTCCAACCCCAAAATATTTTCTTAATTTTGAATCTTTGAAGAAGAAATGCTACATTTGCTCTGTGAATTTTTGACTGCTGAACGTGATGCTAGCCTCTGCTTCTTGTCCCTCAGAAGAAGTGGGGCCAATGGAAAACGCTGAGACACTGCATATTTCTGTCCGTCTACTGAGATTTTCAAAGTATACCACAGGAAAATTGTCCTGTAGGAGCTTCTCTTTGCTACCTATTGTTTAATAACTAAACTGAAGATTCTATATAGATGTATAAAATTCTGAATAAGCAAATTCTCTCTCAGTCCTCCCAAGAGTCTAGCTCCTAAATACCTTCAGATCCTACCCCTTACAGGCTGGCAGCATTTATTTGCAGTTCCTGTCCTCCACTGAGTCTAATCACCAGACCAAACTGCTCTGAGTAGGGTTTTCAAATGCCAGCACATCTCTCCATACTTTGTCTTAAATTCCCCACAAGCACTGAAATTCATTTTCTTCTCCTTTGCTTCTTCCAATTATGTATTTCTCCATTTTATTTTGTGCTTCATGCCATGCTTCTTTTCAATCCCTCCGTTTTCTCTCATGTTTTCTTCTGCCACGAATATATGCAACATCTCAGAGTATTCCTCGGTCTTTCCCATCTCAAATAATTGTTTAAGAAAATCGTAAAAATAAAAATCTGCCCAGAGGTTTAATACTCAAATTTCTCTTTCTTAGATGGCCAACGTCCAAACTGTCAACATGGTCTGCTGAAATAACTTCAAAAGTATTGCCAGAATCCATGCATGTCTAGGTCCTGTGTTAACCACCAAGCTCCAAGCCCACATCACCTGTGCAGTGACATGTTGATTGAGATCTGTCTCCCCTTTTGTTCTTCTGCAAACTGATCTTCCAACGTCAGTGGGAATGATCGTCCTGAACATTGTAAGTCCTTTCATGTCCCTGTATAAACTCACCCTTAAGAAGCCACTGAAACTTACAAACGAAGCTGTACTCTTCTAAACACTTTACCATGGTCCTGTCTTGTCTACCCTGTGCCAATTCCAACTATACCTTCTGGAATCTTTTCCTTTCATTCTCCACTGACTGTTCCTGCCTTCCCCTTCACTCTAAAATTTTCAGCTTTCTTCTTGCCTTAGGACATTTCCATTAACTACTCTGTCTGCTGGAACCAGCCACTCCCCGCATTTCAAATTTCAAACCAATCTTTCTTGACCTTCAATAAAGAGTGGTATTCCAGAGATAATTTGCTGACCACTCAATCAAATACAACTTTCCAGCCATTCTGAACTGCATCCACCAGCATACACAGTACTCATCACTAGCTAATATTGGCCATCTCCTTTCTAAGCTGATTGTCTATTTTGCTCCATTAGACCATGAGCCCCACTGTGACAGTGAATATCTTGTCTGTTCTCTTACTTTGGTTTCTGCTACTATAATGAACACCATGACCAAAAGCAAATTAGTGAGGAAATAACTTATTTCATCTTTCTGACCACTATCCATAGTTGAAGAAAGCTTGAACATGAACTGAACACAGAAACCTGGAGGCAAGAACTGAAGCAGAGACCACAGGAGAATGATGTTTTCTGGAATGTTCCCTGTGCATTGCTCATCTGCCATTCTTATACAACTACAATCCAAGAGATGGCACAAGCACAGTGCACTGGGCTCTCCTACATCTAAGAGCAGTCAAGAAAATGCAAATGTATTCTCCCAGGATAGTCTGGTGAAGACAATTCCCCAAAGGATACTCTCTACTAGGATGTAGAGACAACTTGACAAAAAGTAACTAACATATCTATCTGGTTCACAACTATAGCCATAAGACTGGGAACTGTGGACTGGGTATGTTGATGCATGCCCTTAATCATGCACACAGAAGGCAGAGGCAAATGGATCTCTATGAGTGTACCCGGAGCCTGGTTTACATAGTGAGCTCCAGGCAAGTTAAGAGACAGCAAGGTCCTGTCTCAAAAACAAAAGGCAAAAGACAAACAAGCAAACAAAAGCAACAACAACAAAACCCAAAAAACATATCAATAAAAGAACACCTTTGAAATTGTTATTAGCACACCACTATAGGTGGTGAAAGACATTTTTAATGGATAAAATCAATAATCCTACCAACTTCAGTCTCTTCTAATCTGGAGTGGGCAGTAGTGGAAGGGGAGAAGTGTTGTCTCTGAGATGACATGCTTCATCTCAAACCTGGAAAATGAAGTCACTCTGTAGGTTGGAAAGTTAACATCAATTTAGGATTTAACTCTGATTGACACAGAGCATAATCCCTTAAACATGTTATATCATCTGATCTTTATAACACCCCTTTGAGTCACTAGTGTTTGTGCTTTATAAATCAAACTGAAATAACTATGGAAATTAGTTAGGAGGTTCTTCAAGTAACTAAAAATAGAACCCTGTGATCCAGCTGGACCACTCCTGGCTATATCACCAAAAGCAATCAACATTAGCATAGAATAAAGAGAGTTATCTGCATACTCATGTTTATAACAGGGCTGTCTACAACAGCCAAATCATAGAATTGACTTAGAGGCCCAACAGTGGATAAAGAAAATGTGGTAAATAGGCAGAAAATCTGGTTGTCCGCCATGAAAGGAATGGAAGTAGAGACTATTGTGTTAAGTGAAATAAACCAGATTCAGATAGACAAATACCATGGAATTATTTCCTCATATGCAAAATCTAGATATATGTAGTTTTAAAGGTGTGAAAGTAGAAAAAGAATTATTTGGGAAGGGGAAGGGAATGGGGCTAAGATGAAATAATGGAAAAGCGAATGTGCTCACGTTACTTCAGTAACTTAATGACCAATTTTTAAAGCTTAAAATAAAAAAGCCAAGGATCACTATAGTAAGGAATTTTAATATAATTATATATGACTCAAATCTATAAAAAGCTATTGATAGATCCTCTTGGCATATGTTTTACCCCTTCTGACATAAAAAAAGGAGATTAATATATCTATAACTCACTAGGTGCTTTTCCGTTGGTTGGGTGAGCCTGGAAATACCATGTATTAAATAGCATGGTTATTCTTTGGTCAAGACCTTATGATCATTATTCTTTTAACCCTAAAAAATCCCTATTGTAAAAAAATTATCCATATTCAAAAATACTCATTCTTAGAGCAGAAATTCTCAAATTATGTCATATCAAAATCATCATTTTCAATTCTGAATCGCTGGACTTCAGTCCTAGAATTTCTGATTAAATAGATTTGGGCTGAGGATCATGCATTTGAGGAGGTCCACAGCTGGGAACTTAGTAACTTAGAAGGTGTATGGTATTACTAATACCTCGACTTTGTATGTGTGTGGGGCATATAGCACTTTTGAAACTAAAAGCCTTATGTTTATATTCCTGTTTTTAATGACAGAATGGGAGTTTCTTAGAAGTAGCTAAGCTAGACCTATTTCCTATCAGATTTCAGGATCCATTTGTTATCATCTCTTCCCAACTTCTTACTCAGTGATGTTATCCTGGTGGCCTGAGATCAGCTATAGTAATAGAATTTATACCATAGAAATTGACTGGCACTACAAATCAAGGTTTTAGGGTTTTTTTTTCCAGAAGCTAGTTACTATACTCTGACCAAAGAGTCATCAGTCATAGATACACCTATGTGTGTGTGTGTGTGTGTGTGTGTGTGTGTGTGTGTGTGTGTGTATATATATATATATATATATATATATATATATATATATATATATTTGCACTTTCCATCTCTCCAAAGGAATTCATCCATGAGCCATAAATTTGATGGTAGCAAGAAGGAAGGCCATTATTAGAGACATACAGATATTTATGCCCAGATTATCAAATAAATCCACTTCTTCTATTTACCTTTCCTATTTTATGGAAAGTGGTCCATTTCTTCTGGAAATCACATTGATTACAAGCCATCCTCACTGTGAATCCTTGAGATTTGCAAGTTGTGTGAAGTTACCTTGTTCATCCCATGCTCTCAAGAATATTTTGAACAAACAAATTGACAGACCTTAAATTAGACAAAGCAGGTAGAATTGAAAAGACATGTAATAAGTTTTGTCCCTGGGAAGGAAAAAGTCATTGAGATAGACTTAGTGAAACATATCAATATTTTTAGATGGGTGAAATCCGAAAGACCCTGTGGTACTGTGGATGAGATGTGCCACACAGTTGTGGGCATTTGAACACTTGATTCTCCAGTTGGTGGTGCTGTTTGGGGAAGCGTAGCATCTGTGGCTTGTTGGACAAAGTTGTTCCTGAAGGCTAGCTTTGGGAGTTTGCGGACTCACACCAGTTTGAGCTTTCTCTTTTTGTCTTCTGATTACCCTTTTGGAATATGTGCCATTAGCTCTTCCCTTCTGATGGCAGCCGCCATATCCACCTCCCGATACCAGACTATACCCATCACTACAGATTCGACTCCTCTGGAAACATAATCCAGCATAAACCCTTCCTTTTATAAGTAGCCTTGGTCATGGTGTTTTATCATAGTACTAGAAAGTAACTAGTAAAAGCCTTCATCTTGGAATTTTATTAAGGTTATATTTTTTACTGGGCAATGTATTTATGGGCAAGACATAAGATCCTAAAGGCGAGAAGGATACAGAAATATAAAACTTCCTCCCCTCTTGTTCTGCCAAACACCGCATTCCTTCCACTGTCACTGTTACATATGTATTACTGTAGGATAAACTCCCTAACAGTAGAATTCTGGGTCAAAGCACAGTATTACTGGTTTCCCTCCTAATTATTTCTACCAATTTATATAGCCATCAACATTATAAAGCAATTCCAGTTTCTTCTCATTTTAACAAAATATATCTTTAATATGTAGACTTTTGACAACCTGGAAATTGAAAACTTGCATATTACAGTTCAAATGCATTTATTTTCATGAGTGAGCTTACTTCTCATTTTGCTTTAGATAAAGACTTCATTTTTGATCTTCTTTCTATTAAACTGTGCAAACTATATCCCTTGTCCATCTTTCTGTTGTTTTTCGCATATTCTTATTTACATGTAATGCATTCTATATATATGAAAAATTCTGTTTATTTGATATTAATTTCAAATTTTCACAAGTTACTATTGCAAACTAAGAAGCTGGTTAACCACACAGCATACTCCTTTACAGCCTTCATATTTAAACACTCTTTATATTTAAATATACTTGAGCTTAGGAGCCACATATGATTAAATGCACACACACATCACCACTGAAAACCGTAGACCTCTAAAACTGTAGCAAAGGGCACAGTTCTAACCACTTGACATTAACTCACAGATCTCAGCCCTGAACTGACAGGGGAGTTAATCTCAAAATGCCAGAAGAGCTGGAAAGGGCCCAGCTTGAGATGTGGTCTCAGGAAGTAAGTGTCAGGGTGGTTTGAAAATGTAGTTGTGAAAATTTCTTACTTTTTTGTTTTCAAAAACCCTAAATAAGAGCAGACTGGCCTGCAAAATTCGTGATGCTTCCCCACCCAAACTAGCGATTTCCTGGGACCTCAAGATCACCTATCTCTATCCAGAGCAATTTCCATGTGGAAAGAAGACAGCATGAGTTATCTCTGTGCATGAACGTGGGTGTCTGGTCTTATTTTTCATACCAGCTTTCATTTGTGATTCAACAAATATATCTCTTCCAAATAGACAACATCCAGCTTTAACAAAAGCTTGCTCACCACAAGCCAGTGCTAACATGGGAGCTTGGCTTCCCTCACTCCAGTTTAGTAGCTGATGAAGCACTGTCTTGATAGGAAAGATAGGCTGCTCTTGTTTATTACCAACATCAAGTCTTGCAACAACTTCTAGATAACAAAACACCACATACAGGCTCCAAATTCCAATGAGACCCAGCAGAGAAAAAAACAAACAAAAAACAGACAAACAAAAACCAAGGAGAGAAGATAAAGCTTTTTAGTAGGCACTAATGCCCTGGGTGCTCAGATCAACAGCTCAGCGTGAAATCTATACTTCCAGGGCCTCAGAAATGGAACTCCCAGTCCCTTTGAAAAGTAGTCATGAGTCATTTTCTGGAAAATCCAGTAACCAAGCCCTAGAGAGCTATGTAGAACACCTGAACATTTACTGGATGGATGACCAACCTTCTGCCACAAATCAGTGTCTCCCACAGTGAAAATGGGAATGAATGCTAGGTTATGCCTGGGTTGTACAAAATCCAAACTAGAAGTTTAATTTGTTTAGACTATTTATTTATTTATGCACTTATTTGTGTGTAGTGTGCATGTAAGTACCATGGTATGTACACAGAGATCAGAGAACAAGCCACAGGAATGCATTCGATCCTTTGACCACATGGGTCCCAGGGATTGAACTCAGCTCATCAGGGTTGGTGACAAGTTCCTTTATCTGCTGAACCAACCCTCCAAGATATGATTTAAGAAGAGACTGGCCCCAGGCATGGTGGTCTACACTAAAATACCAACACTCAAGAGACTGAGGCCGAAGGTCTCATAAGACAACACAGACTTCAAGATGCAAGCCTGGCCACAAAGACATCATAAATGTCCCTCCCTGTGCCGGGAGGTATTAGGCCCTGGTTCTAACTATTTGGAAATCCCATTATAGTTATCAGTATCCCTATGATAGTTTATAGGGTTGTTTGTTCTCTCTCTCTATCTGTCTCTCTCTCTCTGACTCTCTCTCTCTCCCTCCGCTCCCCCTTCCCAGTTCAGAACTTAGTAGTTTCACTTTGTACAAGATTTAACAACTTTGTGTGGGAATCTTTATATCACAGCCATATACGAAGTTCCTTGAGCCAAGGCACACGAGGCATTTCTTGGTGTTCCCTCTGCTTCAAACACCTGCTTCCTTCACCTTCATCTTTCAGACACCAGATGCAGTATTTTCTAATACCCTGTGTTATTGTATCCACTAGCTCTCTCTATATCAAGGAGTAATTGCTTACAAATTCTACACGGAAAACACCAAGCTCAGTGGCTTCCAACACAAGTCCATGGGTGTTCCCTGCTGACTTGTTCAAGTATCCATGGTCAGCTGGGTGAGCAGAAGCTGGCATAGAATGATCTTTACTGGGTTGACTCAGCTTTGGCCCATGGACATGTAGGCTCGCATCTCCCAGCAGGCTAGACTGAACTTGCTCAAAGCAGCTGAGTAAGGTTCTGGGAGAAATACAAGGGACTGAGGAGAGACTAGCAGAGGCTCTGGAAATGTTTGCTAATGCTGTTTTGAATGTGGTCTGTCCCACCAAAGGCTTATGTACTAAAATCTTGCTCTCCAAAGAAACTACGTTGAATGATAACCCACCTTTAAGAGATGGAGTCTAGGAGGAGTTAATTAAGCCATATGTATGTCACCTTCAGAAGAGATGTTCAGAATGGGCTGTCTCCTGGGACTGAGTTAGTTACCACCTGAATGAGTATTTACCGAGCAAGTTCACCCATGTGTTTGATGCGTCCCAGATGTACTACACACACCTGTTTTTGCATATATTCCTGTCAAACAGTGCCTGCCAGGATACATAGAGCCTTAATGTTTTTACTTTCCAATACCATAAGCTGGGATGCACTTCATTTCTTTATAAAGCACCCAGTCTTGGATATTTTGTCATAGCCACATAATGTACCAAGAGCTGAAACAAGATTGCCTTCACCACGTTCTATTGTCAAATCTAACCACAAAAGCCAGTAAGATGACAGAATGAGGAAATGTACTTCTAATGATGGGAAGAGTACATAGTCATATAGCGAATGGGCATATTATAGATGCAATGAGAAGAGGTTGCCTTGGTTCCAGGATTTCATCATCTCCCTCGCCTGACAGGCATAATGGTCTGTTTATTATTATATAGCAATTTCCAGGAAATGACTGGCACAGAGACATCTCATTTGTAGACAAATATATAAATTATATTCAGACACGTAAGCTAGCAAATAATGCAAACGGAAAGAATAAGCCCATAAATTGTCACCTATGTGCCATGATTGGGTTCAGTCATCCTGGTTCACCTGGTTACTTCCAGAGGCCATAT
This sequence comes from Rattus rattus, assembly GCF_011064425.1. Lineage (NCBI taxonomy): Eukaryota > Metazoa > Chordata > Mammalia > Rodentia > Muridae > Rattus > Rattus rattus. Next base: position 116,848,378 of record NC_046158.1, on the reverse strand, counting down.
CTGGAATGTGTCACTGGCATTGCCTGCTTTGAAATCTGGTTCTTGGTGTATCAGGTACAACTCTAAGTGTTTCATGTGAACTAGTTAATAAACAACTACGTAAGCACTGTTAGGTGGGCATGGTTATCCCGTTTCATGATGTAAAAACTAACGCAGGCAGAGTTTAAAGTAACTCTTACAGTGTCACAGCTCTGAATAGCAGAGGTGAGATTTGAACCCCTCACTCTAGCACCAAGGTTAAATATTTCAATCACTACATTATACTGAAGCAAACTATACACTATATTGAAAGCCTATGGTTTTTTTTTTCCATCCTACTCTCAGAAACCTGGCTTCTAGAGAAGTTTCCCTCCATGAGATTTGTCTGATATGGTGGGTACTAACCTTGTGAGATGACTTCACTTTATTAAAAACATGAAAGTAAGTAAAATAAAATATTTTATTCTCTACCCCTGTGATGGTTTCTATATGCTGGGACCAGGGAGTGGCACTATTAGAAAGTGCCCTGTTGGAGTAGGTGTGGCTTTGTTGGAACAGGTGTATCACCGTGGGTGTGGGCTTTAAGACCCTCATCCTAGCTGCCTGGAAGCCACTATTCTGCTAGAAGCCTTCAGATAAAGATGTAGAACGCTCAGCTCCTCCTGCACTATACCTACCTGGATGCTGCCCTGCTCCCGCCTTGATGATAATGGACTGAACGTCTGATCCTTTAAGCCAGCCCCAATTAAATGTTGTCCTGATAAGAATTGCCTCGGTCATAGTGTCTGTTCACAGCAATAAAATGCTAAGTCAATCACACTAGCTACAGTTCAGTCCTAAAAACAAAAGAAAGAAAACATTTTCATAGTTACAGAAAGTTCTACTGGACATCACTTAACTAGAGCATGAAATCTCAGGCAGTTTCGCTGAGGTGACAAGAAGGCAACTTTACTGCAATCACGTCAGGATCAAGATAGGATGTGGTATGCACAAACTTTTACCATAGCTTTAGGGAATTGATCATGAGTTCTGGAAGCCTTGAAACTAGAACCTAGCATGTAGAGACCACTGAGATATCACAGGCTTCCCAAAAAAAAAATCACCATTTGGTCCATATATATATAAAATAAACTCCTCCATCCAAGGTTTAGAGAATCATTGTGGAAGAGGAGGCAGGAAGACTAAGCCAGAGAAGCAGAAAATTTACTGTGACATTGTGTCTCCTAGAATTGTCAGAGAAGCTACAACCTTGAACTCTTATCTTCATGAATGCTGAAACATGACCTAACCAAAAAGGATGCCAAAAGACTTGCTAATGTGGAAGGGAGAGATCATAAGGCCTCAATATGAGACAAAGAACTACAGGCAATTAGGAAATACTAATAATAGCCTTCCCCAGGGAAGAGGCTCTCAATTGGTTATCCAATATGAAATAGTCAGCCCTGAAATCATATACATACAAATAATATTATGTGGACTATACAGGCTGTATTTATGTATTTAGGAGTGTGTGTGTGTGTGTGTGAGAGAGAGAGAGAGACAGAGACAGAGAGAGACAGAGAGAGACAGAGAGAGAGAGAGAGAGAGAGAGAGAGAGAGAGAGAGAGAGAGGGGCACACTTACCTGTTGAACTTCAAAGAAAACAGACCATGAGTTTGAGAGTGAAGTGGGTACATGAAAGGACTTAAAAGAAGAAGAAGAAGAAGAAGAAGAAGAAGAAGAAGAAGAAGAAGAAGAAGAAGAAGAAGAAGAAGAAGAAGAAGAAGAAGAAGAGGAGGAGGAGGAGGAGGAGGAGGAGGAGGAGGAGGAGGAGGAGGAGGAGGAGGAGGAGGAGGAGGAGGAGGAGGAGGAGGAGGAGGAAGAGGAAGAGGAAGAGGAAGAGGCTGTTTTATGTTATAATTTCATTTAAATTATTTTTAAAATGTTGCTATTTTAAAGAAAAAAAGATCTGTGCATAAAAACAAATCTATTTTTCTTTGACATATGCAATTTGACTTTGAAAGAGCCCCATAGTCTGGCCCGACATTCTCAAACTTCCCATGATAAAGCTCTATCTACCTGAGGTGGAATGTCGGAGGGCACAGAGAGTGTGGTAAAGAAAAGGTTCTGGTGAAAAACTACAGCAGCAAAGGAGAAGATTTTAAAGCAATTTTTGCAACATCCACTCCTCAGGCTACAGATCTTGACAAGGCTTCAGGCATCTCTGACTGTCACTTCAGATTGATTGTAAAGAACTCCCACACCGCTGAGAAAATGTTATCTGTGTTTTAAATTGTTGATGGGTTATTCCTTCATCTTTTTTTTCATCCTGTCTAAACTGTAGTGCTGCCTACATGGTACTGGAAGTGAGTTTCAACTTCTGACGCTGAGATGGTAGGGTTGACCTCCTTAGTTTCCCTATTTGGAACTTCCCATCATTATTCTGAGGACAAATAACACTAAGCCAGTGAATATCATTCTTCTTTATTTATGAGATTCCCATAATCCTAAATGGAACAAAGAAATGCTAGTAAGAGCCTTTGGGATAAGTCTAGAAGAGGGTTGGTCCTTTTCGAGTCTAAAAAAATTAATCATATTTTGAAAAATAAGGAACATTATAAAAGATGAGAATATGGGTTGCCTTTCAATGTCACCCCATTATTATGATGTCTGGTTTTTTAAAAGCACCCTGTGTTTTATGGTCATAGAATAGGATAAATTTCCAAAGACTGAACCTCAACCCACAATGGATAGTTTAATAACAGTGAATAGTTTAATAATCTAATATATTCTTTTACTGTCAATCAGCTCTTTAACAGCCCAACCCCAGGAGAACATTTTGTCTTTCCTTTTCCTCTTCAGAGAATATAATTAGCTTCAAGTTCATATGTCAAGAATGTAAAACCTCTTTAGAAAAACGAATGGAGTCTATGGAAGAAGATTCACTACTAATTTTAGGCCCCTGCCCAGATGCACTTGAACAGGTTTCAAAGGTCTTTGCGGTTAAATTCCCTACCTTTCCCACCAGGATGGTCATTTAATGCTTGCCATATTTTCACCTAATACTATAAGCCTCGTACAGCCAGACACATCTATAATCTCAGCTTTATCATAAAAGCTCGAGAGGAATATGATCAGTGGAGGAGATTAAGGGAGCTTTGCAAGCAGAGGAAGGCATGTTCCACGCTAATTGCTAATCTGTTTTAGCCAATATGGCACCAGGGACAAAGGCAGCAGCCTTATCTGACAAGAAGTGGATGGTGCTGCTTTTCTAAGGTACAATGTGTCTAAGCGGAAAGCCACCCAACAACCCCAGGTGACTAATTTCTCTATAAATATATTATTGACATAATAGAGGCCTCCTTAATGGGATTATAACTACCCAGACAGCTGCTGTGCTAGTCAAGGAGAACATGGTTGACAAAAAAGATTTAAAGGAAAGAATAGAGGAAAACAGCAAACCCCCAGCCAGGCACACTTAAATGGACCCATTGCCTCAAAATAATAGGATCACGTTGCAGATATGAAAGGAAAGGCCAAGGTGCTTAAAGCAATCGCTTTTTGCACGCTTGCTCTTCATCATGCCTCTCCCACCAATCGGCCGGGTACTGCTCAACAACAGCAACCGACAGAGATGCCAGAAGCCGGGCGAAGCAGAGGCCATGCTATCTGGGCCACATTCTTTAAAGGAACTGTGTTTGCATTTAAAAGGTTCTGAGCTGCGTATGATTTCACTTGTACTGCTAGACTAAGTTTTTATAATTCATTCAAAATACTTTGCAAATTTCCCTTAGACAAGAAATTTTCTTAGATGCCTTCTCTTTAGGGGATAGGTAGATGATAGATAGGTAGATGATAGATAGATAGATAGATAGATAGATAGATAGATAGATAGATAATAGATATATAGATAGATAAATTTTCTTTCCTGATATATATATCAGGAAAGGAAATAAAATTTGTTTTTAAAATAATTCTCTCAATTGGATCTCCCTTGGATTTAAAAGAAGGTCATTAAGTAGAATAAGTGTCTTTATTGCTCCCAGTTAAGAACAAATTGTGAAAATAATATATCATTTGTAGCCTTAAGACATATAGAGAACGTTGCCTTCTGGTAAGATGAGAGAAATTAGCACAGAAAGCCTGGCCTTACGTTCTAGCAGAAAACCAACTTAAGTCCGATTCCCACACTGCAGAGCCTGGGAATGAGACTCTTTTGTGGGTGATTAGAGCGGGGGGATTGGATGAGTGTAGCTCAGCGGTACAGCACCTCACTAGCTCGCACAAGGTTCTTGGATCCAGCCCCAGTACAAGAATGAAACTGTTTCAGTGAAGCACTCTCAGGTAAATCCTAGAGAGTAGGGACATAGAGCTGAGAAGGAGCTTAGCGCGGATGAAGTTGCAGCAATGCGAAGGCCATCTCACAGGCAGAGCACTGTTCCTGACCAATTGTGCCGCACGTCAGAAGCAGCCAGTCCTCTCTCGGTTCTTCCACTGTTAGCTGAGGTGATAAAAATAGCAAGCCTGCAAACCTTGAGGGTGTTTTCTCGCTTTCTTGCTGGTATAATCATGCTACACAGGTTTGCTTGATCCACTAACTCTTTTTCAAGCCTGATTTGAAGACCTGAACTTTCTCTTTTCCTCATCATCTTCAAATACATAGAGAGAGCCGGTGGGAAACCGATCAGAGGATGGACCTGGGAGTTTGAAGGCCTGGGTAGAAGGAGCATTGCTTTCATTCACATTACCTTGGCCAAAAATCAATAAATGACCATATTTAAATATAGGAAAGCTAGGAAATGTTAGTCAATTATGTAAATACCTCTTGAACATCTATAATCCCTCCATCAAACCTCTCTAACTATACTTATATTAGAAGAATAACATGCCCATATGACAGATTTCCACAGGCTCTCAGCATGCCTAACAGAATGTGTAGAGAGGAATTCACTGTCCATGGGTATCACTGCTGACCTAGGGGTGAAGGAGAAAGTGAAAGACGAGGAAGGGAAGGGAAGGACCTATAGGATCTGCATGGAACTGGTCCTCTAATTTTCACTAACTTCATCTCAGTTCTCTCATCTACAGGGAAAACCCCAATACATACATAGTTGTCCATACATAATGCTGAAATATTCTGGAGACGGCAAGTATGGGAACAGAAAACTTAACTTTGTCTAAATTCAAATTTTAATAGCTTTGGCCAAAGCCACAACTAATTAGTGACATAAGTAAGCCTCCATGCAATTCGGGTGTTTTCCAACCCAGAGTTGAGACCCTATACTCTATGGTTTCATCTCTCGCAGAAAACCTAGAAGCCCATGGAAGAGGATGAATCATTGCCTGGGTGCAAGAGAGATCATCGTTTTAGAAGGGTATTTAGGGCTCTACTAAGGAAAATTCTCTACTCAGTCTACAAAAGACTAGTGATGGGTGTGTTATAGCCAGTTCTCAGAAAACTATAAAAATCATCAGCTTATTTATTTACTGGAAAATGCTGGTTTCCTATTAAGAAGACAAATCTCTTCCAAAATGGGTGTTTGCAAGCTGGAGTAAGCAAGAGACAAAAACTGGGATCACCAAAGAGTAAGATAAAATAAGAATATTGCCTAGACACTGGCATTGGTCCACCAATGGTACCTATCCTGGATGTATAGCATTGCATGGGGAACTTTTTAAAAATGTTAGTGCCTGAGTCCCATTTCAAATGAAATAAATCACAATTTATTAGGTCTTTCTATGCCTTTTTTTAAGCTGTCATATAACTAGCACATACACTCTTCAATGACCAGGTTAGGGTAATTGGCACAAGGATCACTTCAAACATCTGTCACTTTTGTGTTGAGAACATTAAAAATCATGAGTACTAGCTATTTGAAATATGTGATTAGTTACTTTCAACCACAATTATCCTATAATATATTAGCCATTAGAACCATTTCTTCTATACAAATACACATTAACCATTTTTTCTCCACCTCTGGTAACCACTACTACTGTCTTCTGAAGTTAACATTTTATTTTTACCTTTCATCCATACATGTGCCATGTTTGTGTAAACGATTTATTTCTTTCATATAGTATCCTCTAGGCCCATCCTGTATATCACAACCCAATCTTTGGATACCCAGATAAGATAGTTTTCAAAGGTTCCCAACCAAGTCTTTTGTGCAATCAAAGTGGGTGGGCCTTCTGACCGCCCAGAGCAAGAGTGAGGCTTTTGCAAAGGAATATGGACCTAGTGAGACAAATAAGTAGGGTAGGGAATACGAATAGCTGGATTGTGATGTGAAGGGAACAGACTCATGGAACAGCCCCAGAAACAGACAAGGTTGTCTGCCTCTCTGCCCTTTCTCTTGCCATGACCCACACATTGGAGTTGCTCCTAGACAATCTCCCAACCCCGTGTCTGATGGGAAACATCTTGCAAAAATTATTTCTGAGCTGCTATCATCAGCTTTAATAAATGTCTTCATAAGATACGGATATTCAAACACATTGTTGATGATAGCGGGCAGGAGATAAGCTCAGGAAATGGAATAAGAATTAATAACTGAGCACATGTTAGTTACTTGTGAAGCACTGGGCAATAGGGCCTGCATGTGCTACCTCACTCAGATTGCACTACAACAACAGAACAGACATTAGCATTTGCCTTTGTTTTACATAGGCAAAAACTGAAGCTGAAACATTTTATTCAATCTATTCAATGGATCTTAGGAGAACCTGGTTTTGGACATAGACTGTCCACTTTCAAACTCCTGGCCAGTAACTGGCTATAGGGTCCTATTGTTTACCACAACCACCCTTCAGAGTTGGAACCTTGTAAAGAAGAGAGATGAAAAACTGGAGATTTGGATTTTAAAAACTAAAGACTGCATAAATTCTAACACCAGAAAGCCAAAGGTAATATTAGTTTTTTTTTAATGTAAAGCAAATTGATAATAATTCTCTGGTGTACTTATACCCAAAGCAAATCACTGCATTAAGAACTTTACATTATAATATGTAAAGAAAGTACAACATACGTTGTTAGAATTTTTTTAACAAAGGCAGTAGGTAACATAGGCCCAAAGCTGACCTTGAACACATACACACACACACACACACACACACACACACACACACACACACTCACACACACACACACAACTTCCAGATTAGGCAACCTAAACCCCATAAAATAAAGTGAGATACACTAAGTGAAAAAAGCCTACTTTTAATTAAAAGAGGACCCCAAATATTGAGTTATTTCTCTAGAAGTCCCCGTTGTTTGGAGGAATGTTGATCATGCTGATTAGAAGAAAATGCTTTATTTTTCCAGGGACTTGAAAACTAAATGGTCTACATACAAACAAATCAAAGAATTTGCATTGATAGTCATTTTAGTAAATTACATATGTCAGCTGCATATGCAATGGGTTTAGGGGGATTCTTCATTTTCCTTTGATCCTTTATTTTAGGGTTTATAACACTAGCATTTCACTCCTGTCCTTAAACTCTGTCATGTAATCAGTTTCAGACAATGAACTCTCAGCAAAGGTGATACAGACAAAGGACTTGAACCAGGCTTCTGTATTTCCATTACCTGTCTTGTTCCTATGTTTCCCACATAAGCAAGACTTAGCTGGGTTTGCTCAAGGAAGAGGTATGTAGTGTAATCCCTACTCATCCTAGTCAACGTCTCACATGTCTGAGGGCATCAGGCAAACTTGGCAAAGTCATCGATAGCAGCCCACAGGCAAGCTCTCTGAAACCAGCTCAGATCAGTAGACCCACCCAATGAAAACAAAGGATTGTAAGAAACCTTCTATCGTCAGCTTCATGGGAAGTGCTGAGGCTCTTTAGTATGTTCCACTCTTGCAGCACAATCCTTGATACATGAACAGAAATGCGTAGTGTAGGGATTCTGCAAACACTACTGTGAATTTAGAATTCCAGCAGAAAGTATCTTATCCCCTTCCCTTCCCTACCTTTTCTTAACCTGGTCTCTCCCATCTTATCAGTTTGAAAATCAAAACTTCTCTTCTATGCTTTCTATAAAGAAGGTAATTGCTGAAACCATATCACCTTAATGGTATGTGTTCTGTATTTTAGGAGGTCAAAGTGACCTAAATTTTCATTTAGTGTTTTTTTCTACTCAATAAAACTAGAAGTTAAACTTTTTCATGGCAGTAGACACAGAGTAGACATTAATAAATATTACTTAAATTCAGAAATAAGTTTTAAAACATTGATGTTAAATAGTGGTAAACATTTGAGTTTGGGGATTTGTTTTGTTTTGTTTTTTGTTGCTACTGATAGAAATCCCTAGTCAAACTGACTTCTACAGAAACAGAGTTTAACTAGTTAAAGTAGTTGAAATCTTTTCCATGGATGGCTGAAGCCAGGAATTCAAGCAATGCATCCCTTTGAATCATGGGTCAAGATCTCTCTCTCTCTCTCTCTCTTCTCTCTCTCTTGAATCTCTCTCTCTCTCTCTCTCTCTCTCTCCTCTCTCTCTCTCTCTCTCTCTCCTCTCTCTCTCTCTCTCTCTCTCTCTGTCTCTCCCTCTCTCTCTCTCTCTCTCTCTCTCTCTCTCTCTCTCTCTCTCTCTCTCTCTCTCTCTAGCTCTCAAGTTCTCCTGACTATTCCTAAAGCTCAGTCCTTCCAAAAAAAGAAAAAATATTTCTGTCACCTCCAGCAAACCCTGAAAAAGCCGGGTTGGCTCTCTGGGCTCTGATTGTTTCTATGTCATGTACATGAGCCAACTGCTTTGGAAATGTGATGTTCTCACTGCCCATGCTTGAAGGAGGTGAGAGAAGCAACTACAGGTTACTCACACTGGAAGAAGATTCAGAAAGTAAAACATCAAAATTGAGTAAATATTTGCTACATCAAACCCAGGTTTCAAAATTAACCAAATTAAACCTGAAAATATATATGTTGTTATATAATCCATACACTGTCCCTGACTTCTGTTGTGCCTGGTCTACAATATTTTACCTGACCCTTCCCACACAAGGGTATCCAATCTTCTAACACTGCAGTACAGTGTTGTCATCTGCAAGTATATTGGGACACATGCATCCTGAGGCACACGTGACCCATGGGCCACGGGTAAGCCAAGCTTGCTTCAGGATTCCTGCAATAGTCAGATGTACATAATTTAACAGAAAAATGCTTCCCTTCACCTGTACTTTCATTTTCTGCCTGGGGATTTTTCTGTCACAGGCATAAAGAATGAAAAAAAGAAAATCCCACCAGTTGACCAGACAGGTTCAAACCTGAAAGGATGAAGGTGTTAACAAGCCATGGAATACATTCATCCACGGAGTTGGAGAACCCATGGATAAACATTTCTTCTTCTCAGGAAATGATTCTACATGGTTTCTAAAGACTCCAAACTGAGCTCAGCTGATCCCAGCCAGAAGCAACTCAATGATACACCCTGGGATTGGCTTTTCTCCCTCTCCTGTTGTATTCTCTCTACTCTCCTCTTCCAGCTACCCCATATCATTTCCAAGTTAAACTCCTACACATGACTCCTTGCCTTGAGATACAATTTTAGTGGAAACTAAGTCAATATGTATGTACACACACACACACACACACACACACACACACGTCCACATCAACTGTATATACATAGTGTCTGGCTAAGAGTCTAATATGTATGACACACACACACACACACACACACACACACACACACACATCAACTGTATATACATAGTGTCTGGCTAAGAGTCTAATATGTATGACACACACACACACACACACACACACCAACTGTATATACATAGTGTCTGGCTAAGAGTCTAATATGTATGACACACACACACACACACACACACACACACACAACTGTATATACACAGTGTCTGGCTAAGAGTCTAATGCAGCTCATTTCTCCTCTTTCCCTGCCTTCAGCTTGAACTCTCATTCACATCCTCTTTTCCTTTTCAATAATACTATGGCAATTTCATGAGAATAAAATGTCCTTGAATTTCTTCCTCAAGATCCTATCTCTTACTCAACCACAGCATTTTACAGTTTTTCATCAAAAGAAGCCAGGGAAGACCACCAGGAAACTGGAACAAAAGGTGATGTGGGATTTGACTGGCAAGTAGAACGTCCGGATATAAGAGCATAGTGAGGGCACAATCTGGGAGTGTCCCTGCTGTAGAGAAGGCACTACACGCACAGAGCTGGAGTGAGTCTCCCAAGAAATCAAGATAATGTCATCTCAGAACATCACCACTGAACTCCCAGAGTGGCCAGAGTCATCGTGACAAAAGTAGCAATGGTATCGGCTCCACACTATCCTGCCCACGAAGCAACAGCCAAACAAATGAACTAACAGAAAAGTCTTCCAAATTACGGGAAATAAAAACAAGGATAAAACATATTTAACACCTTTGTAATTATACGGTACCTAAGACAGATCAATGTCTTATAAAGAACAAAGCTCCACACTGAGTGAAGCACGGTAGCACATGATTTGCTTGAGAGGAGCCATGGATGGTCAAGCATGAAGATCTAACATGTTTATATCGAAATAACATGAACATGTAAAATGACCATAACTCAAAATACCAATGCTGTATGTTGTACATGTAAATCACTAGGATACACTCAAGAGCTATCAATCATTATTTTCATGAGACTTAAGTTCATTTTCTTGGATCTTACATTGCCACTTAGGGGAATCTATGAGAAGAGAATAATCCTAGACACAGTAAACAAATAGATATTAATTCATAATTTCCTTGCCAGTGTGCAGTATTATTATAATAAGGTATGCAAAACATTACCTGTCACTTTGGGGGAAGATATTATATAGCCATTTTGATGAGATTTATCAAATTGCTAAAGACATTATGCACTTCAGACACAGGAACTGACCAGGCAGCCCCCTGAGAACTAGCTCTCACAGTATGCACGGCTGCCAAGAAAGAAAAGCAAACAACAGCACCAACCCAGGAGAAAGCCTGTGAACCAGCATGGCAAGACAGCAAGAGTGAACTAGGGGTGCTCAGACCTCAGAGATAGTCAACAACTGTCTACTTGAACTTAAGGCCCTCTCAATAAGTGAGATTCCAGGTCTGCTGCTGTAAACTGAGCCAAAGTCCCGTAACTGGAGAGGTCATGTACCCTAGAGGAGCAACTACGACTGTCACTTTTCTAAAGCAGTGTAATTTTGAGCCACATTCTAAATGTCTATTCTTACAGCATTTTCTGTGATCAAAACACAGAAAACAATTGGCCATGCAGTGCCCAGCCCCATTAGAAACATATAAATCACAACTTCTATTCCTAACTCTCAGAGAACATTTTAGCAATAACAACTGACATACCAAAATGAATGGGGGAAATCTTACCAGGCTCGACCCCTAAGTGAAGGACTACAGACCACTAATGGCTACTGAGAGAGGAAGAATCAGTTCTCTTCAGGGACAACCTGCTCTTAGATTATCTAATCCCAAGTGGTCAGTCCTAAACACATACATATACACATACAAGCAACACCAAACAGACTTAGCAGGTTGTATAGATATATTCCGTGTGTGTGTGTGTGTGTGTGTGTGTGTGTGTGTATGTGTGTGTGTGTGTGTGTGTGTGTGTGCATTAATGAGAGGGTCATAAATTTGAGAAGGAATAGAATTCACAGAAGAATTGGAAGGGGGAAGTGAAAATATAAATAGAACACTTTATATTAAATTCTCCAAAACTTAGAAATAATTCTAAAGTAACTATAATAAAGGCTATTGATTAAAAATTAGTCAACCTAAAAAAATAAAGTGAACTTTAAAGTAAAATAAAAATTGAGTATGTATTATGAGTAAAACTACATATTAAGTAGGCTGAGGAAATGGCATTGTGGGTCACTTGTTGGCTGCACAAGTAGGAGGGTCTCACTTTGGATGCCCAGCACCCACATAAAAAGCTAAATATGGCTGCTTGTGTCTGCCATCCAAGTGCTGGGAGACAAGAACAGCCAGGAGTTGAGGGGTTTCTGGCCAACCAGGCTCCAGTTTCAGTGAGAGAATCTTTTTCAAAAACTAAGGTGAAAACTTGCAAAGGAAGAATGCATCCAAGGAGAACATACTTGAACATACTTCTGTGGGTTAAAAAAAATCAATGTGTATAAAAATGTAAAGAAATAAGCACCAAAATATTAATAGGCATTGCCCTTGAAAAGGGTGTCGAAGGTCGAAATCCCTAATGTGAAAACATAACTTCTAAAATCTCCAAAACAGGGAACATTTGGAGCATTAAGTAATAGAAACACTAAAAGAAATCTCAGTTTTGGATCATTTTGCAGTTTTGAATTTTCAGGTAATAGGAGATTTTCATAAACAGTGCATGGAAATATACCAACATTTGAAGTGTCTGAGGGGGAGAGCAGGAAAATCACCTTCCTGGTCTTTTCCATTCCAAGTGAAAGACACTCGCCTTGCACTCTACTGTATTTTAATATTCTGTGTGCTGAACAAGCTTAAAGTGAAATGTTAATTATTTATATTTAAAAGATTAATAGTCAAAAATTCTATCTGTATAATGAAAATCAAAATTATGCAAAAATGCATATGTCTCTGGACCATCATCATGAAAAATGAAATATAAATAAAAACAGTTGTTGCATTTGGACCTAGGATCAGGGTAACCTTTTTGCTTTTTTTTTCAGTATTCATAGCATTATCCCGTCTGAACAGGCAATACTAGATAGATCTGAAGACGCCTCATGGCTCTACGAAGATGAAATCTTGACCCTGGAAATCAGGGAAAGCCAGTTTTCCCTAGGGAAAAATCAATCTGGGCCCCTCCCAGGTCTCAACTAGGGACAGCACAAAGAATCTGAAGCTTCATCCATGATCATGTACCAAAAATAAAACATAAGCTTTTCAGCTATGAGAAACTGTTACACTGAGAAGACCATCACGATGCAGAGCCCACGGAGAAGCATCCCAACATGCAGGAAGAGTCATATGGGCAAATACACAGATTCTAAAGAAACCAAGTTCGGATCAGTCTGACTGCCCCAAGTCCTTGGCCATCTTTAGAGAGTTGATCCTTCCTACCTTTGGACGCAGCTAAAGAGAAGTAGCTACTTTCAGTTCCTGGATAACAAACAAAATTTAAGTGCTAGACTCCCTGTGAAGAGCTTGAGGGGAAAGAGGGAGCTTGAGTTAAGCCAAACTGCAGTACAATTTACTGAAAGCTTCAAAATATTACCAACTCTCTGTTTGAAATGCGTCAGCAACGGGTCATTTTTTTTCTTTTTATCAAAACACTTTTAGACTGTGGTGAATGACAGCATAAATCTTAAATAGAAAAGATACAGGGGGAAAAAGACCACCCGGGTAGAACATAACTGTAAATGTGTCCATAAAACTATATTTGAATTCTGATCTTATATACAGAAATGCATTTAACCTTCCCAGCAAGAGGCTTTCACCAACTTCCAAAGAAAGTGTTACCAATTAAGCTAAAGAAACTTTAAGAGTCAATTTTAATTATGCCGAGAGATGCTCCAATCCCTTCCCAGCTCCAGTTGAAGTTTTTACTAGAGATGGCTGGAACCAATTTACGTGCTTTTATGTTGCGTCTAGACTTTAATAAGCGGTTTAAGCACGAAGCAAGCTGATGCCAGCATCAAGAAGGCTGCAGAGTGTGGGCATGCAGAAATACAATAGTACTCAGGTTTGCTCCCTCCCTCCCACCCCCTCCGTGCTGCTATCAGAGAGTATTGGCCTGCACGGAGGTACTGAAGCAGTGGAATCCGACTTTGTGATAAGCACTTCAGCCTTTTTCTTTAACTTGATCCAAGTTCTCTTCTCCCTTCTCAACAGCAACTGTCTCAAAAGAGCACGCATTCTTGCCTCTTTCTCTCTTCTGCTTTCAAACAACTAGGAAATCAGAGAAGAAGGATTTGGAGACAGGTGAACCTTCTAGGACAGGATCCCTGGAGGCTGGAATCCAGGCGTGGCTGACTAATGGAGTAACCTTAGGATGCCTCTATTCCCACATCTGTGAAATGACATTCCTACCTTGGATATTTGAGTGGATTAAACAATATTCTTCATAGTGGCTCAAGTTCTGGCCAAGCCCACTGAGGTAAAAAGATTCTTACATTAAGACATTTCTGTGGAGAGACACCAAGTAGGGGGCACTTTTCCAGCTTCTTCCCGAACCCTTGTAGAGTCTTAGAGCATAAAATGCATCCCAGAATGAGTCCAGCAGCAAGGCACAGGAGATGAAAGTGGGCTCTTCACAGCCCTTTCAGTCAGTCCTTGAACTTCCCTGGGGCTGAGGAAGGAGAGGTTGGAAACTCCCTAGATACAGCTCTTGGGGCAGCTGAGGGCATTGCAAATGTCTGGAGGCAAGCTTCGGTAGGTCACAGGTTCAAGCTGCTGGCAGAAACCGTTTGAGTTAGGTTCACAGTGTAGGTAAAGCGAACAGGGCAAGGCACACCAAATGTGCTACTCTACAACCTTTTCAGGAAGTTTCACACAAATAACTGTCTCGGACGTTTCTCTCTTCCTGTGCTTTTGCATGCCTTAGCAAATCAGAAGTGTTCAGTTCCTGTCACCACTGTACAGCTTGTACATTGTACACTATTGTACATTCTGAGACCTTGAAGGATGAAGTGACTTGACTGCCTTCAGTCTCCCCTACAAGTAGGAAGGGTAGGCAGAGCACTCTGTTTGACTAACACTATTGGCTAAGGCCCAGGCTCTTAGCTACTTTAACTATTGTCTCTGAAACACTGAAAACAAGAACAACCACCTGCTTCCAGCACTTAAGGAGGAATCTGAGGTCTTGCTCGAGCTAATAGGAGCAAGCGCCATAATAAATTATTTGTGTTTATCATGGTTATAGGAGAACTAGTAGTTATACATGTACCACACGTCGCTGACCCTGATCTAAACAATGAATGCTCAAGTCCTTGCTCTATCTGGAGAAGACAATGAAACTAATATATCTGAAAAACCAACCACATACAGCCCTGAGGCTTTTCTGATTAGCTGTAAATGTAATCGCCTTCTATGCCATCACCAACTCTTAGTTTCCAAAGCTCTTGATTATGAAGAGACAGTTGCAGCACCCAGCAACACCCATCCCTTTTCCTTGTTCATTCACTCCATGACCTGCTACTGCTCTCCACATACTGCACCCCAGACCCACTCTTGTGTGTATGTATGTTGTTTCAACAATGTAATAATCATGTATACTTCATATCATGCCTTAAATAATCTCCCACCAAGCTTTGCCACAATTCCATCTCCCTGAATTTGTTACAGAAAAATAAGTATTGTTCCACTTGAGAACAGGACCACTGTAGAGGGTATTATCTTGGAAGAAGTGACCTCTATATTATACATAAAAAATATTATATGCATATGTGTGGAGACCTTTCATGTACAAAACATATAGAACTGATTCATTTTATGCAAACATGGCAAAACTAGTAGTGGTTGGCATTTCCAGCTATTGAAGCCCGTGACACATCAGCCATTAGAGCTATACACCTATGTCGTTCTTCCAACAGTGGACTGAAGTTAGGTGCTTGTCCTTGGGAGCTTCTGATACATTGTGATATTCCATACTTTGCAATTCCTCTGTCTGTCAAGGTTCTGCCCACTCAGGGTTCCCTGACAAGACTTGAATGAAAGGAAAAGGATTTATATGTCTATAGGCAGAGTTCAGGGGACAAAGTAAGAGTGATTAAGCACACTAAAGCCACCAAAGGGGCAACCATTACTACCTATAGGCCCAGACAAGGATGCTGCTACTGGTGTGCTACAGAGTTGTAACGATGGTAGAGGGATCTTATGAACGAGTGTGGACTTTAAACTGTGTAACTAGTAGGCCCAGCTTCTCCCTCCTCCTTCATCTGATTTCCTGATGCCTATTATTAGCTAAACCTAAAATGACCAGCCAGCACTGGAGCACAAGAAACCTTTTCTAGAAGTCAGTCTATGAGATGTACTGCTGTACCAACTGGATCGAGAAGGAAGAACAGATATGGGGATGAGGAGGTCAATGGAGATTGTGAAGCAGATCCTTCTAAATAGCCCAACAGCCTGTTTGTTTGTTTGTTGTCACATGACCCTGTTGGCACATGGCTCTGGAGATTAAATCCTGAGGCAAGAAAAACCATCCAGAGGTGGAGCCAGGCTAAGCGAATCTAGTATGCTTCCCACTGGGTGGTAAAGTTGATATTCATGAAATCTAGAAACTGGACAAGAGCAGAGAAAGAGTGGTAGAAAGCAGAAGAGAAGGACAGTCTGTGTCAGCTGCATGCAGACAGGCCCAGGGAGAGAGAGAGAAGGGACAGGAAGAAACCCTGCGATAAATATGCAGGGCTCCTTGGGAAGGGCTGCTGCATCCTGTGTGGTGATCACTTGGCACTTCTCCTTAAGTGTCTGCATTACTGCAGTAATCCCTGATCACCCGTGTAACCTGAGCCTCTCTTTGATCTTTACAACCTGAAAGGATTCCACTAGTGAAGTGCAATCCCTCCAATACTACAGCTCGGCTAATTGAACAAGAATTAAAAATAGACCCAAGGTGACACACAGAAGAAAAAGAATCCAAACCTGGTTCCGTCTGTCCCCATTC
This sequence comes from Rattus rattus, assembly GCF_011064425.1. Taxonomy (NCBI): domain Eukaryota; kingdom Metazoa; phylum Chordata; class Mammalia; order Rodentia; family Muridae; genus Rattus; species Rattus rattus. The sequence continues at coordinate 116,831,812 of NC_046158.1, read as the reverse complement.
CATAGGCTCTTTATTGAGCCAAGTGGATACAAAGGTAGGGCTGCTCCATCAAATGAATTCAAAGGCCATTCTCTGATTCTCCCAAGAAATCCCCCTCCCAGACCGAATGATTGTAAAACACCCGCCATTCTCCACTGATGCATGTCCAGGCCTGGTTGATTCTTCGTGTTTGTGGGGACCTTTTAGTTTGGGTTTGATTTGGGTTGGGTTTTGGTCTAAAGCTCCATCATTTCAAAATCGTCCAGAATGGTCTTTATGACTTTAAAATATTAAGAACATCCTCTCAGTAAGGTTGGCAGATGTTCCCCCTATGAATTAAATTTCTGGAATGTGCGAGAAAGATACTTCACACTGCTTCCATTTCCGGGACTCCTGGAGGTTTAAGTGTGACCCAAGATTTGCTCAGATGCTGTGACACTGCCACAATAAACAATGCTTGAAAAGAGAAAAGATGGGAAGTGCTTTGAATATACGCATAATAAAATGCTGCATGTCCCATTGCAATATGCAGTGGAACTGAAAAACCCATAACAGAACAGACGGAAGACTGTGGCAGCATCGGAGGACTGAACTGTGAACAGAGAAAATGTCAAGATCTTCAAAAGCTGTTGCCGACCTCCTACCGCATGAGGCTTACATTCTAAGACAAGGAAAGCATGTGTTCTGTGATACCCAGTCCCCTACACACACATACACCAGACGTCCCCTGATGGTTCTGTCACTAATTTGAAGGGCAAGTTCACTTCCACAGGTCAGGTTTCATGATGAACATTGAGAACCCACTTGGGCAATGGAAAACACTCCAAAATCTGTTTTCCACGTTCAAACCAGGGCTTCCTTATCACGTTCATCAAAGCTCATTTTAGAAAAAAAAAAAGAATAGAAAAAAAAGAAAAATGTAAATGTCTTACCAATTTGCCCAGGAAGAATTAATCTTCACAGCCACCTCAAAGGCTTGACAACTTTATTTTCATTGTGTGGAGCTGGGTGGGTCCCCTGCCCAGGCTTCCTAAAGAGACCCAGCCCTTCTGGGCAGTTTCCAGGCCTGCCACTCCAGTGAGCATGATCAAAGGGGAAGGAAAACCGAGCCCCTGAGCCTGAGGAAGAAAGCTAAAACAACAGATTTGTTTCTTGGCTTCTCTATTAAATACGTTCAGAGTGTTTAAAGCCCTGTAAGGAAACGCTCTGGGGCCCTGGATGTGAGAGGCCCATCTAAACCCTTTCCCCAGAGGAAATCTCTCGCCTCAGTGGGGTAAATTAGCTCATTAAGAGCAGCCAGAAGCAGGCAGGAAACCTGGGAAGTGGGAGCTTTAATTCAAAGCACAGAAAATTATAGATTTCTTTACACATTAAAAAAGCATTTATCTTGGCTAAAAATGAAACAACTTTTCAATGATCAACACATGGTTCAAATCTGCTTTACTAATTTATATCTATCCACCAGTCTGTCTAGTTGTTCAACTACCAGGAAATTCAATTATATTTAAGAATTCTTTGTTGAGCACCTACTATGTGCCTCCGGCATATTTATGCATTATGGAAACACAAACAAATAATTGAAGGCAGGCATCTTCTTGTTCAGGAGGTCACGTGTGAATTTAAAATTGGGAGAGAAACACCTAAAAACATATTTTTCACACAGTAAACACTGAGCCTGGGTGGTAAAGATGCAAAATAGAATGTAAAATATGTTATCATAGGATCCAGTGCTAAGATTTACACAGGTTATGGGTCACAAGAATCAGGGGAATGAACAGGTGAGTGAAAAGTGTGTGAAATACACCAGGGCCTAAAGGCTGAGCCATGGAACATCTGCCACTGTCCAAGTCTCCTTCAGATCTCTGGGCACTGATTTCTACCTCTACTATGAATATGCTGGACAATAAACTTCTTTGTTTATTTACTCATTGTTTACTCTAGTGTTCAAACCGGAGGGTGGTGACTTTGGGAAAATAAAATATGTCCTTTTCTTGTTCAGACTATTTGAAATATTTAAAAGACAGATCATAAGCATGGAGTAAGTACCTATTACTTACCATTATTCTGCTAAATGGACATAGAATTAAACTGACTCCTAACAACTTCTCCCCGTACCTATAGATCAATGCATTTCTCAGCCCTCATCTGAGAAGCTTCTCTTTGCAGTAGATGGTGTTGAACGTGAAGACCTACAACTGCCCAAAATGTAGACAATAATAGACTGTAAAATACTGAGCAATAAAGGGAACATCACACACGCACAGACACACAGACACAGACACAGACACACACACAGACACACACACACACACACACACACACACACACACACACACAGCTGAGAGATTATTATGGAAGCAGGACAGAAAGAGTGTACAAGCCAGAGCTGTGGTTAGTTATGAGGAAATGTTATCTTCTGTACATAACAGGGCAACTGCACATACAAACTTATAGCAATAGCGACAACGGCACAGCACCTGTACTTGCCCAAGCCAGGCCAAATCCCAACATGGAGAGGGTAGGTAAACACACAAGCCCACCCCTAGCGGGGGAGCTATTTGACAATTAGTAGCGGCTATGAGGGGAAAAGAACAGTCTTCCCTAAGAGGACAGTCCCTGGTAAGTTAATCACTTGCCAGTGTAAGATCACATATCCAATATTTGAGCAGTACAAATTAGTCTTAAAATGTTTTAAAAATGCACACACACAGGTAGGTAGGTAGGGAAAGGAAAATGAATCTGATAAGAGCTTGGCTTTGGAGAAGAAATATATTAGTTTGATTAAAACATACTGTAGGAAACAACTAATAATATATTATATAGATGATAGGTAGCAAGATGATAGATAGAGATAGATAGATAGATAGATAGATAGATAGATAGATAGATAGATAGATGATAGATAATAGATGACAAATTGGTATAGATAGATGAGAGTGAGAAAGAGAGTTACAAAGAAAACCAATTATATTGAGATCTCTTCAAATGCCTCAAAGACAAATTTGTGGCTTAGAATAATAAACACATTTATTAACACTTTAATAATGCTTCAGTAGTAGCTTAATCATACAATATCACAGTGGTAACATGTGTTAATGGCACTGTAAGGGATCCAGTAATGTAATGGTATCTGTCAGTTGTGTAGGTGACAAATCCCACTAAATCCACATTTTGTTTTCCATAATAAACCAAGACAAAAAGAAATGACAAGCTCCAACAGAAATTAGTGGCAATAAGAATATATTTTTCATGCATGTACAGGGATCCTGTGTCTTCCATAACAAATTATCATAAATTTGTAGTTTAAGGCAATAGAAATCGGGAGGGGAAAGAATGTGATAAAAATATATTGAAACCAAATTTTATTAAAAAATCTTAAGGCAATAGCTATTCGTTCTCGAATAGATATTAAGGCAGAGTGCAAAATAAAGGTCTCAACGGGCTTCTCCTTACCTGCAGAGACTCTGGAGAGAATCTTCTTTGTGTACTCACAGGCTCAAAGGCTGTGTGCAGGTAGGTGTTCCTTAGGTTACAGACTTACCATTGCAATCTGCCGCCATCTTCACAGGGCCTGGATGCATCCTTGTATTCTATCTATCTATCTATCTATCTATCTATCTATCTATCTATCTATCTATCCATCCATCCATCTATCTATCTATCTCATCAAATATCATCTATCTCACTATCTATCTATCTAATTAAAATCTATTTCACTACATATCCATATATATATATATATATATGGATAGATATCCCTGTAGCATATAAGAATATCTGTGAGGATATTTGGAACTTATCTGAATATTCAAGCATATGCTCATTCTCTCAAAAGCCTGAACTCTATTATAGCATTTGTCACATATGATAATAATCACTCTTTCCTTATGGGTTCTTGAGAACTAAGAATCCTCAGAACTAGGAAATAAATGTATCTTCATGAAGGTCATTCTTAAGCCTATAGATGCCCACCCTTCAAATTCTACTCACAATCTCATGACAGTCTATGGATCCTAGATGGAAAGTGCATATCTTATACAAAAATATGGCAGGATCACTAAGAATTCCACCCATACATAGAGATAAACATAGATATAGACAGAGAAAGAGACAGACAGAGATAAACGAGATCCAGACATAGATGGACACAGATGGGTACTGAGACAAACAAAGCAATAGACATGTGTAGATAGAGATAGACAGAAACGTATAGACATAGAAGCAGATAAAGACATATCCAGGCATAAACACAGATGTAAATAGATAAAGATAGGCAGGCATAGACACACAGACAGACATAGACAGAGATAGATATCGCCAGCGAGAGAGATAAACATAGGTGTAAACAGACTACACAAAATGGAGATAGATAGGGCCCAAGCAGTGGCAGAAGCACATAAGGATGAGAAAGGCCAGTGTGTCTCTTTGACGCTCATCAAAATGCATAGAAAATACAGACCAAAAGCGTTATCAGCAGAAAAAAACTAATTCCCGCCGAACCTGGCTTCATTCTATTCCATTCCCTCTTTTTAAAAAATTTTTTTTCTCAGACCTCATCAGAGACATTTCTTTGGATAGAGGACAATGCTGCAGAGAACAAGAGTCAATGAGAGTACTTAGCACAAACAGAACACCTATATCAACTCCCTACCCCAGAGGCTCAGGGATCATTGAGAAAGACAGGTTGGAAAGACTGTAAGAACCACAGGTCAGGCAAGACAAGAAGCAGTATCTTCTGATCATGACAGGACAACAGCATCTGAACTCACCAGCTGTGGTTGCCTGCACAAGACCTGTACCAGATCAAGCCAATCAACATTCTAGCACACATGAGAACAGGAATCAGGAACCCTCAAACCTAACTGAGGAGCTGTGGTTAGTTAATGACTTCTGGGAGAGTCAGTTTTCTTTAAGGCTGTGGCCCTAGATAAATCAACCACATTCCAATGGATAACCCACACCCATGAATACCTGAGCTGCACAAAGTGATCTTCATAGGTTACAGAGTACAGAGAGTTGAAGTATGAAGTGTGGCAGGGTGGGTCTGAGAAGAGGTAGGGGAAGGGAGAAGTGAATATAATTAAAACACATTGTAGGACATTCTCAATGCATTTATAAAAAAGTAAAAAGATTTATAAGAAGTAATTAATAAAGAGATAATCTTTATCTGTTTGAGCTCTCTTGCCCAGGAAGTCAGTGTGTGTGGTAGCTATCTTTCTGTCACTTCCCAAGAGTACTTGAATAAAGAGGTTCTTTGTATAATAAGCTCACAGGATATTGTAAGGCTAATTATAACACCCAAAAGATAAGTTGAAGTCCTTACTCCCAGTTCTTTTGACCACCTCCTCCTTTAGAAATCAGAGTCTTACTGTATTTTCTGTTGCTGCAACAAACATCACGACTAAAAATGACTTGGAGAGGAAAAGATTCATTTTATCTTACGCTTGTAGGTAACCATTCATTGATGAGAGAAATTTGGACAGGAACTCAAAGCAGGAGGCAGGAACCAAAGGAAGCAAAGACCACAAAAAGCTTACTGTTTTTCTCCCTTGGATCATGCTCAACCTGCTTTCTTATCCACCTCAGATCACAAGCAGAGGGGTAGTACCACCCACAGTGGTCTGGCCCCTCCCACATCAATCAACAACTGAGATAATTCTCTACAGACAAGGCCATGGGCCAATCTGATCTGGGCAACCTTTCAACTGAGATTCCCTTTTCCCCCCAGTGAGGTTTGGTTGTGTCAAACCAACAATAAACGTCAATGTGGACATGGACCAATGCAGTTCTTTTAAATGTGGACATGCTGCTTTAGGATAGACCCTACTTCAATAACTACTACCATATAAAGAAAGAAAATTGGAAACAAAACCACATAAAGATCAGACAGTCATGTGAGACCGAGACGGAAATTAGACCGATAACAGATGCTCAGCAAGCACAAGAACCTTAGCCCCTACCAGAAGCAGAGAAGAACCAAGAAGGATGCTACTGTAAAGTCTTTAAAGGGAACACGGCCACACTGACACTTTAAGCTCAGGCTTCTATCCACTAAAACTGTGAAAAAAAATAACTTCTGATATTTCCAGCCACCTAGTTGCAGCTGCCTTAAGAAACTAATGGAGATGATTTGAATGAGACAGAATAAGGTATCTTGGGCTGGAGAGATGGCTCAGCCGTTAAAGGCTAGGCTCACAACCAAAAATATAAGAATAAGGCATCTGATCGCCAACCTGGGTCTTTCTCCCAGGCTCCAGGTTCTCCCAGTTGGCTCGCCACGTTGTAGTGTATTCCCTATCTGTTTGTCAGAGGAGCATAAAGATAGGTCTATGTTTCTGTGAAGAAATACCTGAGAGAAATACCAGAGAGAAAATTTAAAGGACAAAAGAATTATTTGGGTTTATGGTCATAGAGATTTCAGTCCATGATTGGCCAGTTCTGTTCTGGTCCTGAGGCAAGTGTACATCATAGAGGGAAATATATGGTAAAGCTACCCACCTCATTTTCTGATCCACCTCAGTTGTGGATCAGAAGCAGAAAACTTAATAGGAAGGCACTAACGTAAGATACAACACCTAGCTCTATGTCTCTACCAGTGATTTACTTCACCCACCAAACCTTGCTGTTCACAGTTGATCATTTCCCAATATTCTCTCCAAATTTCAAATCCATCAATGGATCAACCTACTCATGAGAGAAAAGCCCTCAGGACCCAAGCATGTCCACAAGTCTCTCTTTATGCACTTGTAATAAAACCATTTTTCTATATAAGCCTTGTATCCATGAGCCTTTTCAAGGATATTTCAGAAAAAAAATCATATTGCTCAAATGCATGATCTTGCTGACATTAAAAGTCTTCTAAAATTCTCACATTCACTGCTTTGATATAAGACAATAAAGGAAGGCTTTTTCTCTACAGTCTTAGACATGTATGATGTCATGACAAAATCTTACTGTTGGCTTCTTAACGCTTGAACTTTTGATCCTGTTGTGGCCAGTCTAAGGAAACAAAACACTACAACAGTAAATCTTACTAGGTGAAGAGTCAGAGAAATTGTAGAACATGGGCAGTTGTAGGAGAAGGGTAATGGTGACTACAAGGCATCACAGTTTTCTATACAGTATTCAGATAAGGTGAGAGTGGGAATAACTATAAATGGGTTTTAACACAACACAAAAGCAGTGGTGTAGCTCAAAGGAGTTTCGGTTTTCTGCAAAGTCATAATATTCAGTTTTCTTGACAATGACATCATACCCTGGACAGGATGACCTGGGACTTCCTTTCAACTCTGTCATTTGGGCCACTTTGTCTACATTGCTATTGTTTGTTGTGTTGTACTTTCCCCATCACTGTAACCAAAGACCTGACAAGAGAAACCTCAAGAAAGGATTTATTCTGGATCACAGTTTAAGTGGATACAGTCTACCAGGACAGCAAAGGGGTGGCAACTGGACACAGAGAGCATGTGCAGTCAAGAATCTGAAAGAAATGGATACTGGTATCCTCTATTCTTTCTTCCCTTTCTCCCTTTATTTATTCTGGGCCTCTCATCCACGCTATGGTATCAGTAAAATTTAGAGTAGTTGTTCCTTCCTCAGTTAAATCCTCTTTGGAAGCTCCCTCACAAATGCACCACCTTAAGTGTGGCCTGAGTAATTATAAATCCAGTCAAGACGACAATGAAGATTAAGTACCACATCTGTTGGGCATTAGGCTCCATATGAATAAAAGAAGGGGTTCATAAAGCATATTAACATTTCCACCCCAAAAGCACATCTCAAAAATAACTGAGAACAGAAAATCAAAATACCTAGTAGATTTAGTATGAGTGTGTGTGTGTGTGTGTGTGTGTGTGTGTGTGTGTGTGTGTTTGCTATACCAAAGCACCTGACAGTAGGTATCTTATAATAGTTGGTTTTGCTCATAGTTCAGGAGACCAGGAAGTCTAAGATTGAGTGACCGTACCTGGCAAAGGCAATGTGTAGTACTATGACATGGTGACTAGGCATATGAAGAAGAGACAAAGCACCAGGAGCAGCCTTGTTTTATGATCACCCACAGGCTAGGTAACTGATCCAGTCCTTCAATCGTTGATAATTTCCTCTCAGAGAATTAACCCAATCCCACAATAGCCGCATTAATCCTTTCATAAAGAAGACCCAAACACCTGCTAAGACCCCATTATCTTTCAACAATGTTCCACTGAGAACCAGACCTCATATTGAGTTCTGGATGAGATGAGCCATATCCTAATAGAGTACTCACTACACTAGTTTTTTGCTGGGTTCTATTTCTTTCCTTCAGTTGGTCATTGTGCCTGAACATAGTACCCGTCTCTTCAAAGGCTGTACTATGTAAAATTAGGAGTTAAAGTTTATATTTTTTAATGAAATTTAAGAAAATTTCTCTGCTTGAGAGAGTACTCCCTCTGTTTTTGTATGAAGATCCAGCATACCTCATGCTGCTCCCAAAAAAGGCAAGGCAGGCACATTTGTGGGGGATGTGCTGAGCGCAAATGACTTAAACCATAATTAAGTGTCTCGCATTGTCTGCTGTGCTTTTGATTAAACAAAACAAAAAGTGTGAACATCTGACAAGTCTAAGCCACAGGCCCCTCCTGCTTGACACTCTACCCAGTCTGCTGACGTCATTTCTGGACACAAAATGAGCAGTAATCAAAGGCATGCCCATTGCAATTTGACACAAACAGCATGGTGGTTTATAGAAAACTTCCCTTCTGCACCAACCCACAACCTAAACAAAAGGGCGGAATCATTTAAGTTACTTCTCAACTGATGGTTTTGATACATGCCAACAATGTGGTGTGGAAGGAAGCCCATGCGATTCCTTTGTAAGCAGCTGAACTAAGTAAACACCATGAAACCCTGCTATTGTTTACTCTGATACTGCAGTCAACACTTTGGAATCATTAGCTTAGGGCCTTTGGGTAAAGCCGCTTTTGAAGCTCTCCATTTCACTGTCAAGGTCGACTTCTGCAGTGAGCAGACCCATAGCCCTGAAGGCCGCATGCTTTCCTGACACACACATGTTCGGCTCTCACAGGCCTCAGACTAGAGACAGGATGAAGCTTATCTCCTTTCTCTCCTTACCTGAAGATTAAGTGCTAAAGAGTACTTCTTTGCCTTTAGCAAACACAAAACTCCAAAGCACACATACACCAGGATGAACTACAGATGAAGCCCAGATTTCACATCGACATTACTGTCAAGCGGCATAACTGGAAATGTGATAAAAGCATCATCTACCAAGATACAAAAACATTCTGATTCAGAAGTCACTGCTTTATGAAGAATGTTGGAGCCACATGTTACCAGTAATCAGCCAGTAAACATCATACATAGAGCTCTTGACTTCCGTGCTTCACAAAGATCACATAGATAAGCATCAGTGGCATAGTAAGCAGCCCTTAGACTAGGTCACCCATCCATGATACTACCTAGTAAGGTGATGTTCTCTCCACGTTGTGTTCTCATTTCTTTTATAAAAACAATGTTTAATAAAAAAAAATGTCCCCAGAACTGAGGTGTCTGGTGTCTGGGAATCAAATGAGATAATATAATGTGTAAGTCCATAGAATAAAGAGAAGAAACTATAACGTTAAAGCAAGTCCTCCTGGGTAGCATGATGGTCCAATATGAAGCATAGGGCATTAATCACTTTAATCATTAACATTTTACCACTAGTAAAGAGAGATAAATTAGTAAGTACTAAGGTGGCTGTGTAGACAGCTGTTAGTGCCTGGCTGGTATAATATTCATCCAAAGAAATGACTGAGTACACAACCAAGGCCAGCCAAACCTGAGATATTCTGAATTAGGAAAGGAAGAGGACACGTGTAAATGGGAAGCCTAGAAAATTCTCCAACTACAGGTTTCCTACCCTGTGATGGAGCCAATGATTTAGGTTTATCTGCATATCATATAGATGGTATAGTTTACGCAATCAACAGGTGTCCTAGTCAGTCCACAGAAACCCTTCCACAGTGAGCACCTCCCTAAAACACAGTACACAGCAGCTTAAGAACCAGTTAACTGAGAGTTATCAAATGGAGATGGTTGGAATCTGGAAAGCCCCCTGAAGGCCTATGTGTATCTACTTGTCTTGGGAATGGTAGAAAATGTAAGAGAAGATATAAGAGGTGAAATCTAGGGGAGATTTTAAGTCATTGGCGGTCTCTCTTTCCCCCTCTTTCCCTCTCTCTCTCTCTCTCTCTCTCTCTCTCTCTCTCTCTCTCTCTCTCTCTCTCTCTCCTTGCTTGATCCTGTCTGGGATTTTTGCTCTCTGGCCAGGAGGTGAGCAGTTTCACCATGTACTACCTCCATGACAGACTGTCTTACCACAGGCCCAAACGCATTAGGGCCAGTCAATTGTGAACTGACAGCTCTAAAACTGTGAGTCAAAACAAATACTTTTCTCTGTGCAAGCTTATTTGTCTTGGTTATTTATCAGAAAGTCAGCTTTCAGACGTTATAACATGTAGATTGTATGTTAAAAAAACGTTTTATTGAATATTTCCTTCTTAAGAAAGCAGTACTTACCTGCTAGACCAGACTGATTTTCTTCATCCTCAGGTGCTTACTCAAGATGGACACAAAAATAACTTAGCCAACATGATTAAAGCAGCAGCCCATGGATTCTTCTGCCAATGACCCTTTCAACAGGAATTAATATTGTGTGGACTGATCATCTGCCAAACCATTGCAGCCAAACACAGGATGTGGCTCTGTTCCAAGCATACACATTTTAACATGCTAGTCACCTTTTTTGTGACTGACAACTAGAATCTTGTGATTGATGGCTGGGGGCGGGGGGAGGTGGGTATCCATTGGTTGCTTGGTTAATTGTTTAGGTTTTTATTTTGTTTTTTCTTTGTTCTATATAATTTTAGCAAAAGGTTCTTAGGACCACCTGAGATAAGACATACTTAAGAAATCAAATAAAGTTGGCAGATAACAATTCTACTAAAAACAAGCTCATATATCAAGTCTGAAGCACCCTAACAATTCTCCACTAAAAAAGAAAATTATAATAAACAACCCATTTTAGATACAATATGCTTATTAAATTTTGAGAATTTCATATATGCATACAAAGTATTTTAATTATATTCAGCCCCCAACTCTTCTTAGATCTATTCCCCATCCTCTCCCTCTTTTTTATAGCCCGTGGACTTAATTTGTGCTACCTATAGACAAATGGAGTTGGGATAATGCACTGGAACATGGTCCATCTACCAGGGTCACACCTTTTGGGAAAACTAACTCCCTCTTGTCCAGACTCGATCAACTTTCAATAACTTCTCAGCTAGGCATGGGACTTGTTATCTACGCTTCCTTCTTGTTGGAATGGAAAAGAACTTAACAGACACTTTTAAAATCTGTGTGTGTGTGTGTGTGTGTGTGTGTGTGTTTGAATGCAGGCAAGATATACATAAAAGTGTTTTAAAAGATTAATGTATCAAGGGCATACAAATTAAAGACACAATAATATGTTATTTCATGCTTATTAGGATGGCTAAAGAAAAGCATTTGACAATATCAAGTGCAACCTTTATATAGGACCAGTAGAATTATGAACTACTGTAAACACTAGAAATTATCTGACACTTTCTTTAAAATTTATCCACTGCTAGGCATTTCTTTAAGAAAAAAATGACAGTATAGATTAACCAAAATAGGTTGGACAAGAGCTTTCAGCAATGCTTCATTGATAATAGCTGAAACTAGAAACACAGCTATCCATGAATGAGACAATGAATAAACTACAGCATAGCATATGGTGAAGTAATACTCAGCAAGAAAAATTAACACATTATTGATATAAGTAATTATATAGATGGATGGATCTCAACAGGAATATTAAATACAAAAAGGCATACATACAAAGTATCTGCTGTGAAATTTCATTATCAAATCATATAATGGGTACCTTGAAGCTATACTGATAGAAATCAAAACAGTAGTCAGTTCTGGAAAGGGAAGAGAAGTGACAGGGAGTCCGAAGAAATTTTCTGAGGTGACAGCAATGTTCTTAGGGTTAGATGTTACTAGGCATTGGCAGATATGAGTGACATTAGACTTAGTGTTTCACGGTAAGTAAGTTATATATCAATTAAAATGTTTGAAAACAAAATGATCCATCTTTGGGGAAAGGCAATAACACAAATAAGAACATGACAATATTCCAGTCCTCAAGGGTTACTGAATACAATTGGGAGTAACTAGGTAGCTTCTATTTTTAAAGCCCTGGTGAGTAAAAAGCCTTTCCCTTTGGAAAAAAAAGCACTTGATAGGCTTACTTAGTAGGTAAGATATTTCAGAAGGATCTGAGTTCACATCTGTGTTACCCATGCGAAAAAACCATAGATGGTAGCATGCATCTGTAACCGTAGTACTGGAAGGTGGAGGCAGGCAAATCCCAGGGACACAGTTGCCAAACCCATGAGTTGCAGATTTAGACCAAGACTGTCTCAAAAAATAAGGTAACATGTAATAAAGGAAGAGATCCAAAATCAATGTCTGGCCTCTGTTCATATATGACAACAATGGCAAGTATACACGTATATACCACAAACATACACCCACACACATATACACACATACACACACATATACACACACATACACACACATATATACACACATACACACACATATACACACACATACACACACATATATACACACATACACACACACACACACACACACACACACACACACACACACACACACACATACACACACACACACACACACACACACACACACACACACACACACACACACACACACACATACATACACACACACACACATACACACACACACACACACACACACACACACACACACACATATACACATACATACACACATGCACACACACACATACACACACACACATACACACACACACACACCACAATCAGTCCATCCATTATTCAGTCAATCAATAATCAGTTCTCTGGTCAGTCCTCCTTCGTGTATAATGGATGATGCAATGAAAACCTATTATGGTTTCCACTAGTCAGTAATCATTACAACATCATCATTTTGGTGTAGACCACTTAATATATTGTGTCCCAAGGGTTTTTGGCTTTCAGATTCTCCACTGCACTGACATCAAGAAGTAGCATCAACTTTTTGTATAAGGTCCATTCTGCATGTAGCTGAAGACCAGGAAAGCGTCTTCATACCCAAATGCCTCATCACAGATACCAATGGCTTACAGTAGATGTTAACACTTGCAGACTCAACACACCCCATCTTACTATAGCCCACTTTAATTCACAACTTTGAAAAACGGGTTCTTTCTTCCCTTGGGAAGAATCTTACTCAAACTGTACCTTCCTATTCTCCCATGAGCTTTTTTGTATTATTTTCTGCAATCTTGAGATCCCTTGGATGATATATAAGCCCTCTTCCAAGAGGTTGAAAGCATGGAACAAGATAGAGCCTAAAAAGTGAGGTTTATTCAGTTAATAACACCTAGAAACCAGGGTGAGGAATCCAGAAAGGGAGCCAGAGGACCTGAAATGCTCAGATATGCTTCTAGCGTCCAGGTAACTCCCCTGCAGTCATTGTCTGTTGACCACTAAACTACTATGGCAGCACCCTCGGCACCCTCTGGGAAGGTTCAGAGTCATTGAGTACCCAGTCAAGCCATCTCTGCTCCAGCCTTGCAGGTCATCCTGTCTTGCTTCATACATAGCAACAAACCAACCCAACACAAACAAATGCACCAGCCCAACAGACCTGAGAACGGCTTAAAACTAAGAAACAACAGCACTGGGGGCAGAGTTTTGTTGGCCTTTCCTCTAAATGGGGGAGGGGAAAGCTGAGAATACGTCCACCTGTAGGTCCCTATCTCTACTGAGTTCACCAAAATACCTTCTTTGGTATTTGCAAACAGATGGGAAGCTGAGGAAGGAGGCTAATCAACAGACATGTTTCAGATCAAGTTTAATGGCTGATTTGTTGTCTGGGATGGAAAAAGGGAACCTTCATACCTCAGCCAGAAGAAACAAACCCGAGAAACAGGCGAGGCTGCAGATTTATGGAGCTGTGGGGAGACTAATTGAAGCCTAAGACTAAAGATAAGGGGACCAAAGTTTGGGAGAAACAACATGAAAGACGGGAACACCTCAAAGAACCCAGGGCAACGGTAAGATAGAGAACCTGGTGCTTCAGAAACAAATGGCAAAAGCCAAGCAAGGTGACAGAGCCTAGATACCAAAAACAAAATTTGTATTTGAAAACTTCCAGCAACCTTAAAGACACTTGTATTCCTGAACCTCAGATGAAGACTGAAAGGTAGGTCGGTGACTTAATTCTGAGGAACAGTCCCTGTGCAATTGCCCAAACCAACTGGCCAGTATTTCTGCCCTAGCTCAACGATCTGATGAGGCAGTTTGCTCAGTGTCCCAGAACATCAGTGCTCTGAGCAGACATTGTTGCCTAAGAGACTGCCCTCCCTCTGGTCCCACTGGTCATGGTGACTTCAGGAGTCAGCATAACGCTATGAGCCAAATCTGCCTAGAAGAACCAAAGTACCAAGGAGGAAAGACCTTTTTGCCAGTATGTTCCTGAGAGACGTCCAGGCCCAAGGTGCCAGGGTGGCCTTTTCAAACCATAGGCACTGTGTTCAGGGTAGATCTCAGCAAGTCACAGAGCCCAGTAGGTTCGTTCAGAAGAGGAGGGTCTGGGGAAGAAACCAACCTGACTTGCCTGGCCACAATCTCTCTCCTGTAGAGCTGAACACAATTTGAAATGAGAAATTGCCTGCCTTTATTAAGATACTTTATTTAGGCATAGAAAATAGGTGTCTGCCTAAAACACAGGCATTTTTTTCTTCCCTCGTTTAAGAGAAAAAAAAAACCCAACCAGTAAACAAAGGAATAGACAGAGAGTGGACTGGAGTGAGGGAAAGAGAAGCAGGGTGAAAGAAAAATAAAAAAGAAAGGGGGAAAGCAACAAGGGAGGAGAGAAGACTAAAAAAATAAAACAGAGAGACAGACAGACAGAATGAAAGAAAGCCAACGAACAGGCAGCTGGTGTGAAAAGTAAGAGTCTATTCTCTTATTTCCCTGTCTTTTCATAAATCACTGCAGCAGCCCGTGACAGCTCTCTGTTGTCCCTAAATGCTCAAGCAAACAGCTTTTCTTTGAAACCATTCAAGTGGCTGCCAGGGAGGCTGGAGCTGAGCAAGCCCAGCAGCCCTCAGATTGCCCCTACCCCTGTAATTCAGGTAGAAAAGCGAGCATGAAGTCAATATTCATTGCCCAGGGAAGAATAAGAACCACACAATGAAATGGTAATGAGTCAGCTCACAAAGAGGGAGCTGGATAATCAACATTTAAGGAGGTGCAGCGTCTATGGTGGCTGCCAAGGACTGGGAGGACCGCCTAGACACAGCCCCCACCTGAGGGGTGACCCCCAGCTCCCACCATCTGCACGCACTGGCAGAAGGCTGCCTGGAAACCAAGGGATAGGTTCCTTTCCTCTTGGCCATTCCTTTCTGTGTTTATCATGGGGAACCTAAAATATCAGGACAGATTTCACTTCACAGCCATTGCCCCTTAATAGCTTTGAGAGGCATTGGGTAAAGGCTGGATGGTGGGGAAATTGAAAGTGTAGCAGCTGGATTCAGCACATGTCCTAATACATTTTGGGGGGCATTTACTTGACAAGGTCAGGACCCCTGAACAGGAATCACAAAAGTGGGTGTCCTCAGAGGTGCCACATCCATACCCGTTGGCTCAAATAAACAGGATTTTACTTAATACACCTTCCTCTCGGCCATGTTTTCTGAAATTTTTTAATTACTTCTTTAATTTCTTGAGATTATAATATAATTACATAATTTCTACCTTCCACTCCCTCTTCTAAACCCTCCTGTATATCCCTCCTTGCCCTCTTTCAAAATCATGGCCTCCGTTTTCATTAATTGTTGCTATGTAAATATGTGTGCAGAATATTCCTAAATATATAAATACACTCTGCTCAGGCTATCTAATGTTACTTGAATGGATGTTTTCTGGGCTGGCCGTCAAAACCAATTGCGTTCTTCCCAAAGCAAGACTATTTCTGCTCTCTCAGCATTTCTTGATTGCCTATAATTTTTTTTATTTTGATGGGCTTCCCCTTATCTGTGCTCAACACATGGTTAAGATGTTATGGTGTTGAGATTTTATGACTGAAGTTTCTGTCATTACAGGAAGACACAATTTGACACCGAACTCCCTGATCCACTGAGCTGTTAATAATCTTGCTGATTGTCTACAGTGATCCCTGAGTCTTAGATGCCACAACTGTGTTGTAGATGAGTCTGTTGGGACAGACCTCCACAACTTTGCATTTTGACTCAGTGAAGGTTTTTGTCTGTTTCTTTTTTTTTCCTTTTTCATTTTTTTTTTTTAGATATATTTCTTTACTTACATTTCAAATGTCATTCTTTTCCTGGTTTCCTGTCCATAAGCCCCCATACCCTCCCCCTCTACCTCCCCCATATGGGTAGTTCCCCCATCCATCCCTTTACTGCTCCCCCCCATATTCCCCTGCACTGGGGGTCCAACCTTCACAGGACCAATGGCTTCCCCTTCCACTGTTTCTTTGTTGTTATTTTATTTATTTACATTTCAAATGTTATCCCCCTTCCCAATTTCCCCTCTGCAAATTCCCCATCCCCAGGCACTGTGTTCAGTGTCGAACTCCCCATGCCCCCTGCTTCTATGAGGGTCCTTCTTCCCCTGGCCTCCTTCTGCTTTGGCCATGTTTCAAAATTTCTTCAATAAAGACAAATGTCAAGAAAGACCAATGAAAGGCAAAATTGTCAGGCCAATGGCCACATGCAAACTGCATTTAGAACATCTGTGTCATGGGCATTCCCTGGTGTGATGTGTTTAAAGTGAATCTCTTCTTTGAGATTACAATTTGATTCCATTTCTGGTGTCTTCCATCAACATCTGTTCTGAGATTGATGCAATCTTTGGCAGATTATAGAGTAAATCTGTGGGATTTGGTAGTACCGACACCATTGTTGGTGTCTATACCTCTAGCCATTGCTCCAGTCACCCTGCTGACCTGCAGACTTAACTTCTGTAAAGCCAGGTGAAATGCAACTTAAATGGGGGGAGGGGAGAATTCAAATAAGCGATGAGATCTCTGCCAAGTCTCCTGCCAGAGTTCTTGACTTTCTAGCAAACATTCATAGAGTGAATCTTAGTATAGCCCCAGGGATTCTGACCTTTGTCATCTGGAGAATGAAAGAAGGCATATAACATACATTTTTAAAGGTTCCCACTATGGGAAACGTAGAGGCATTGCCAAGAGATGATCATGCTTGACAACCGCATGAAGGACAATGTGTAATTGGGGCAAAGTTCTCTCTACAGCCCCTTTACACGGAGAGCAGCAAGCCTGCTATAGGAGAGTATGAGTAAAGCATGGGAGATGAAGGGAGAGGAGAGAGGACCCCGGGAAACAGCAGAACAGAAAGAGAAGCGCACGAGCAAATGATGGGTGTTCTGGGCTGAGAAAGCATAGACCACAGTGGAGGGATCTATCAGGCTGATAAAAACTGGACTGTGAGGAATCTGAGTGCCCTGCTCAGTAAAAGAAGGTAAAAACAATACTTACCGTACATATGTGATACAAGCTGTGGGAAATGAGTGGTCATTGCACCTGATCATTAGCACTAAAGTATGAACACCCATGCTCTACCTCAAAAGGATTCGTATGTTGAAATTTTATATCTCCAATGTGATGGCATTTATCAGTGAACTGGGTCCTTTGGGAAGTGATTGGATCTATGGGAGTATATGTGTCATGAATGGGAATACCACCCTTATAGAAGAAGGTTGAGAAAGTTCATTCACCCTTGAGTTATATAGGCAACAATGGAAAAAAAAATTAGCTGATACGGGGGCATGCCCATGTTAATCACAGAATCTGCTGTTGTGTTGAGCCTATACTCCAGTCTCTGGAATTATTAGAAAGACATTTCAGTTGTTTAGAAATGACCTAGACTCTACATTGCTATAGTTGAGAGACAGTTAGCTAATGTTATCACCACTTCTGTTACTGTTCTCTGTGTAAGGAAGTCAAGAGAATAAAATTATTATCATAAAATATATTCCAGGTATACTGACTTTTTCACATATTTTCTTACTTAATTTCATAACAACCCTAGCAAAGAGCCATCATTCCTTTTTGTGTATCTATTTTTATTACATTTTTTCATGCAAAATATTTTGAGTATGTTTTTCTTCCCCTAGTTCTTCCCAGATCCTTTCTACTTCGCTACCCGCCCAACTGTGTTTAAAAAACAAGAAACAAACAAACAAAAAAGAAACAAAAAAATTACAAAACAAAAGTCAAAACTAATAGGCAAAAGACCAATTAAGACAAGAGATGCCAAAACAAAACAAAAATACTGGAGAAATATCATTGAATTAGTTGTCTGTTGTCCCATTACTCCAAGACATGTTGCCCTCCCTGGAGTATGGTTGATATAATATCATTACTGTGCTCCTCGATAGCCAACAGAATCTCAGCATAGCTGTGCCCCAGCTCACACAGCAAGCAAGGGGCAACACTGATATTCAAATAAGAAACAAGTTTGTCTTAGTAGATAAAGTCACTTTACAGTCGTGTTTGAGGGAACCCCACATTGGTACCCAACCGTCCAACTCTCTAAAACTGATCTACATTTATACAATGTATTTTTTTCTCTTAGAGAGAACCTCTGAGTTTGTATAAATTTAGGGTTCACAAATCTCTACCCACCTTGAATATAATACAAATGATGGGACATGACCCAAGTTCTTAAAAAAAAAAAAAAATGCTCATGAGAAGCTTAGGACAAAGGTACACAGGGAGACCAGGAGGAAACGTGCTTCATGGGAAGAGCTGAACTGTTAGTCCCATCACAGTAGAAGGGACAGAAGAAACAGGAGATTGGGAGAGCAGACATAGCAGGGCACTAACAGTAACAGGATCAGTGGGCTTGACTGTGGGAGAAAAACCCTTGAAGACTTTCTAGAGTTTTGCAGTAAAACATGGCCGACTCTAGCCAAATATGACTACTTAAACTCAAATAAAATAAAATTTAATTAAAACCTAGTTTTTGTTCAAATTTACTAGCCATGTACTATTTATTTAATGGCCACCATGGCCAGAGCCTTGATGCTGTTCAGTACAGACACAGAGCATCCCCACAGTGGCTGTTCTACGGGACAGCAGATGAATAGATAGGGCATTGAGTAAGCCAGGCTCAAAGTGGATCACATGGAGGAAGAAGGCAGTGAATAAAAACTGGGGAACTCAGGCCACAGGAAGAAAACAAGGAAACATGGATCCCAGCAAAGAGAACTTTAAAGAACGAGTTTATGTATTGGTTCCACCTTGGACAAAAGCCCCATACAGAGCTAACAGGCACCCAAACCAGTTGGCTCTACAGCCCTGGATTTGTGTTCACACATGGACTAAAAAGGACTCCGTTTCCTTACAGCCACAAACATGCCCTGAATGTATCCCTTTTTATAAAGAAACCTTGAGAAGGACAAATGACAACGCAGCTAGGGAGGCAGATGCCTAGAGGCTTGCTCTCCCTGCCTTCCCTTGGGGGTCAGGGGACCTTTAAAATCATATGCAAACAGACAAGGCACACTCCTGCCTGTGCCAACACACACCTCTCCAACAGGCCACTGCCTGCAAACCTACGCAACTTCCTGTTTGCTTGTGCAATTACCTAAAGTTCACATAAGAATGCATGTTCTGAGTGCAGCCTTTTCTGGCCCACACATGTGTGTGCATATTTTGAAGGTGCAAATGAGGCACAGAGCATAGCTCTTTAGTGTAGCCCTAAGGGGTACATTATTCTGATCAGCACTAACACGGCCGTCCTACATTAAGGCATCAGCTCTAGAGGCCACGATGTTAAACAAGCAAACAAACCCAGTTCTCCCAAGGCCTACAACTTTCTCCTGCCCTTCACTCGTGTCTCCTCTTGTTAAAGTCCTACTGACTCCGAAGTGCCCACTTTCTCCTAAAAGTCTCTCCAAATTCTTCTTCAGATTCCTGACTCACACCCCAGGAATGTGCCTACGTGTCTCGTCTCCGTGTCTTATTAATGACCTTTTCTTTTAAAGCTGCCTTCTAACTCTATAATATCACACACTAACTCCTGAAAACGTGTTCTGGTGTAGCTTCTCCTGTAGTGGTCCAGCCAAGTGTTCGACTAACCACTTCCCGTTCCCCCTCCTCTACCCCCAACACAAATGAGTCATATTTACCAGCCTTCCGAGCAGTTTTAATCAACCACATAATCAAGTCTCAGCCACTGCAAAGGTAGGAAATGACATAGATTTGTGCAGCTATCAACCCTCACCATCAGTGAGGCTTCTTTCTGCAGTGGACAGCAGTTAATCCAGAGACAACCTACCAGAAGAGGGTATGAAAAGATTGTAAGAGGCAGAGGTTGGGAGGGCTATAGGTAAACAAGGGCTCCTGGACATGACAGGGTTGAAAAGGTAAGGGTTTTTCTATGGACTCCTTTGCTTTGAATAATGACACGGAGAGTTATATCTATTAAAAGCTTCAAGGCACTATACCTTGGCAGACCCTGAGCTATTCTAATCTGACAATGCTGGCCTGGCCTACTTCCCAGCTATGTAGCCTGTTACCTGCCATGTTGGCTTGCCTTGGCACTTCCTTCTTCGTTCTTGTCCTGATGGTGATGTTTGGTCCCACCTGAGATTCTCTTAATTCTCAGGGCACAGAAGTTCTGTCTTATCCTCTGAAGCCACGCTACAGGCTATTCAGCCCTCTATTTAACCAATCAGGAGGTGATAGAGAACAAGTTTGTATACAATGCTGAGTCATACCAGAATCCTGGTCAGATTCAAGCCACACAAGCCCACTTGAAGTTGAGAACCAATAGAGTGACCAGCCAAGGTGTCCTGGCTAACATGAAGTTGAAAGAGGTCGACACAACACCTTTTCCAAAACACCTGGGACTAGAAATCATAGCAGCCAGAAAGCAGGAGACATAGAGGCTAGGGACAAAATACAGTGTACTCACCTAACATCCCATCAGCCCCCAGTCAATTGACTATGAATTTATGGTTGATTCATTGGTGAAGCTAAAGCTCCCACCATCGAAACCCATCCTGAAGTTCCACCTCTAGTGATGGCCGCAATGCAGACCAAGCTTAAGAGCTCTTGGAAGACATTCCAAATCTAGATCTAATAGTCACAGGAATCTTGTGGAAAGCTTTTTCTGTCCATGCTACTTCTATTTTCATTGTAAGCCCTCAAGTCTTAATAACAGTGGGGGTTTTAAGTAACATAAGGAGTAACCCAGGATAGTATGAAATTCAAGGGTAAAGCATTCGTCTATTATGCACAAATTCCTGAGTTTTATCTACAGTTAAGCTTTAGATATATATATGAATACTTTCCCTTTTTGCTATGTTGCCCCAGGCTGACCTTAAACATGGAGTCCTCCTGTGCCAGCCTAAGTGCTGAACTTATAGAGACTAAACATTCTTACATGTACCTGATATTCATCTTTCATGAGTTCAGAGCTAACATGTAATAGCAGATGTGGCAGTGAAGCACTAGAGCGACTATTGGGCATTCTGTTTCCTGACCCTAAATTTCTGGGCTATTTATTCCTCTATTCCTCTGTGATAGTTCATGGTAGTTCAAAATTTTACCTGTTTTATCTTGGTCTCATAGAAATATACAAATAACTGTAGAAAAGGTTGCTAATCTTAAATAAAAAAAAACTTAGACTACTGGGAATAAGATTCTGAAATATGGTTTTTCGAATTCAAATTTGTACTCTGTATTTTATTCAAACCACCGAATATTCTTCTATGTGCCTATCTTAATTATATTTATTGCTCATATAAATGAATGGTGAACTTGGCTTAAATATATCTATTTAAATATTTATTCAAGTGTGTATTTGAATATTTGGATATATTTAAATATATTTGACTTTAAATAAATTTAAGGAGACATTTATAACACTGCCCTTTATTAAAAAGATATTAATATAAATAGTAACACATTTATGAATTAACCTTTGAGTAAGAATGGCTCCATAAGAAAGACCATTTGTTTTTAAGCCTGACAACATC